>NW_027492054.1:0-710300 GCF_021521415.1 Bidens hawaiensis
CGGAGGTGGTTAACAAAAACCAACGCTCATGCAAATTAAATTAGCCCAAAAAATAATTACAGTTCGTTTCAAACTGTAATCGGACCAATAGCAATGATCACCCCACACTTTTATTGACATTTGGATACGGTCATAATTATCCTTTTTGCCGAGCTAATTAGATTCATAGTTATACACTAAACTCATAAAACAAAGCTTATTAGTATGACGCCTAATTAAGGAGTCTACAAGTACAGATCACATACAACAAAATTACCTAAAGTTTCATAGTAAAATCGTTACACACATCACACATATTCCTCCTTTGCTCATATTACATAGTTGCAAGATGAATCAATCCAATTGACCATAGCCCTAAGCATATCTACATATAGATCAATCCAATCATATGGTCATTAGCGACAATGACCATTGGCATCCCAGCACTTCCAACAACCACCCCAACCTCTTAGTCTCTATGGTTTTCTCCTTTTGTTTATCCATGTCCTGTATAGATCGATCAAGTACACAAAAAATAAACATAATACAAATAACATACATCCAGACACATATAATACATATGCGCATCGAATCCATGTAGAATACCCCATAATTTCTTGATTCATACATGTTTTATTTATTCAAAACATTTTCCTTAAAGTATACTCTCATACCATTATACTACAAACATGTACATATTACATTAATTAATTACAAGCTAGATCATAACAGATGGCCATTAATTAGGGTGTGTGAGCTTGAAGCTTCTGCTTCTAGGAGATCAGACAAGTGTAAAAAGAACCGCTAAGAACAACGTACCAACTACTTAACTTCATTTCAGAATTTGTTTTGGGATACAGGTGCTGGTGTTGTCTTATCTTCATATATATTAGGGTAGTAATTGAATAAATGTTAACCTTGATGACAAGATTTTGGAAAAGTAAACAAAGGACAACGTTGAAATGTTCAAATCCAATACATTTGGGGTTAATTTTTGAACTTTTTATAAAATGTAAATACTTATATATAATATAAGTGACCAAGATAAGAGATTCTAAACGAGTAATTCAATTATGTGAAGGTTATCATCTAATATCTAGATCCACTCAATTGTTCCTTGATGATTAATAGTTAAACATGTGATAGACTTGTCCTAATAATATATAGAATTATGATCCTTATTTGGAGTGAACACATTCTATGACATAATGAATAATAGCATGCATATTTTCAAGTCCATCATATGCTAATAGCATGCTACCCCCGAGAATGTCAATTTAAGTAGATAAGCAGTTGGTAAAGTAGAATGATTAGAATTGACTTCGATTTCTCAAATTTGAGTGGTTGTAGTTAACTCACACAACCTCCCATTGTTGATTTATGTAGGTTATAATTACACATTCCGTTAACATATGATTTCTTTAACTAGCATGATATCCTAAGCAAAGCCATTTTCGATTACCAAGACTTAGAGAATACATAATAACTTATATCTCATCATTTCTAAGTACAATATAAGGATCCATGTTTCGATAATGTATCAAAGTTTCTATCTTTCAAGAACATGAATCGATCATGAACGACTGCCATATAATTGACAATCACCAACTTTGAATTAGTATTTTAAGATGTGAAACATTTATCATCAAAAGATAATTGTAAGATAACCATGTACTTTACCAAACTAAACCACATGTTTTATATAATCATCAAGTAAACAAAACTTCTTCATAGATTTTAGATGTGAATGGAGTTTAGCTCATAATGAGCATGATGAAAAACATTAAGATGGATGATAATAACAAATACATGATTAAACTTGGAATAATCTAACCAAATGTAGATGAAGCTTCCTTCTTAATGATGATATTGGATGATGATGATGGTTGATGGTGATGACCTCCAAGCCTTCAAACTCCTCAATAATCTTCTGTGAGAGTGTTAGGTGTGTTTTTCTAAGAGAAAACCGGATAGAATTCTTTTCAAGGCACACCCTTCAAATGGCACAAGAGCCTCTATTATAGACAATAGGAGTGAGAAGCACGGCCCCGTGCTTAGTGGGCACGCCCCCGTGCATTTTATGACATGTGCCAGATTTATTTGTCGTTTGGCTGGAAGGTAGGCACAGCCCCCGTGCTTCCTGAGGCACGCCCCCGTGCTTTTTAGTGACATGTACTAATTCTTTTTGTCGTTTCTGGAAGGTAGGCCACGGCCCCGTGCTTCCTGAGGCACACCCCCGTGCTTTTAATGACATGTGGTAATTCTTTTGTCGTTTCTGAGAAGGAAGCACGGCCCCGTGCTTCCAAAAGCACGGCCCCGTGTCCAGCTGTTCACTATTTGTCTTTTCTTGTAGATTTTTTTGTCTTTTCTGAAAAGTGACCAGAAGCACGCCCCGTGCTTCCAAAAGCACAGCCCCGTGTTTCCCAAAAGCACAGCCCCGTGTTTCCAAAAGCACAGCCCCGTGTTTAGAAGCACAGCCCCATGTTTGCTGTTTTCTTTGGTTTTTCTTTGTTTTTTTCATTCGTTTCTTCGTTTAAGGCTTGGATTCACCTTAAAATACATTTTAACATGATAAGTAGTTATTTTAACTATATTATATGATAGAAGTTGCAGTTTAGAGATTATTTGATGTTAGGGTGAGCATAAAACCGAATTAACCGAACCGAAACCGAATAACCGAAAAACCGAACCGAAGCATTAACAGACGGTTAAACTTTTAGTTTTTCGAAAAACCGATTT
Organism: Bidens hawaiensis; assembly: GCF_021521415.1. NCBI lineage: Eukaryota > Viridiplantae > Streptophyta > Magnoliopsida > Asterales > Asteraceae > Bidens > Bidens hawaiensis. Next base: position 2,719 of record NW_027492054.1, read on the forward strand.
TTGGGTTTAGGTTATCCATTTAAAAAAACCGAATAAAACCGAACCGAACCGATTAATCGAACCTATGTTTTCTACGTGTTTTTTTAAGATGTTATGACCAGAAACATAACACTAAAAGAATCTACCATTGATGGTGATGAAGATGATCAAGATTTGTCTAAACTTTGAAGATAAATAAGATAATGAATGAAGATTCAGATACCTTTAGTTTTTTTTATTAAGAACGTTGTTGAATTTTAAACTCTACTACTCAAACAACCTTGTATTTGTTTGGTTCCACATAACACGTGACTATTTTTGTATTTTAAATTTTTTATGTATGAGGTACTATATTTTTTTTGAATCTTTTTTTTTTGTAATGTCTACTCACAATAAAAAAAACGAAAATAACCTAAACCGAAACCGAAAATAACCGAAACCGAATAACCGAAAAATCGAATAACCGAAAACCGATTAGTTGGTATTCTAAAATAACCGATAGCTTAGGTTTAGGTTTGGGTTTTACCCAATAACCGAACCGAACCGTGCTCACCCCTATTTGAGTTAAAAAGATGTATATTTTTATATGCATCACTCGTACAGCTAAGAATCATGATACCATCTGGGTGATTGTTGACCGTTTGACCAAGAGTGCTCACTTTCTGCCCATACGAAAGGCCATTTCGTCAGAAATGTTAGCAAGCTTGTTCATCAAAGAGGTTGTGTCTAAGCATGGAGTACCGTTATCGATCGTGTCCGATAGAGATACACGGTTTACTTCTAGGTTCTGGAAGAAGTTCCACGAGTCTATGGGAACGAGATTAAACATCAGTACGGCGTACCATCCTCAAACAGATGGGCAGTCTGAAAGGACGATCCAAACCCTTGAGGATATGCTACGTGCTTGTGTCCTAGATTTTGGGGAAGTTGGATGATCATCTGCACCTTGCAGAGTTCTCCTACAACAACAGTTACCATTCAAGTATTGGTATGCCACCGTTTGAGATGCTTTACGGTAGGCGATGTAGAACCGGTATGTTGGGTTAGATTGGTCAGAAAGAAATGAGAAGCCTAGAGGTTGTACAAGAAACGTCTTCAAAATTCGATCAGGTTAAGGCTAGAATGAAAGCTCGTCAAGACAGACAGAAGTCGTATGCTGATAAGCGACGACGACCGATCGAGTTTAACGTTGGTGACAATGTGATACTCAAGTCTCGCCCTGGAAAGGGATCATTCGCTTTAGAAAGAGGGGAAAGTTGAGTCCGAGATACATTGGATCATTTGAGATCGTGGATCGTGTAGGAGAAATGGCTTATAAGCTGAATTTGCCTGAAGAGTTAGAAGGAATTCATTCAACCTTCCACGTTTCTCATTTGAGAAAGTGTCTGGCTGATGACACGTCGCACGTGCCATTGATGGACATTGAGGTTGATGAACAGTTGAACTACGTTGAGCAACCGATAAAGATAGTTGATCGTAAGGATAAGCAGCTTCGTCATAAGGTCGTACCCTTGGTGAAAGTGATATGGAAACATCGCAAGGGATCGATGCCACCTGGAAGCTGAGGATGAGATGCGCAAGTTCTACCCTAGTTTGTTTAAGTATCCGAAACCTCTTTAAGGAGGAAGACTTGTAACATCCTAAAATTTTTGTATTTAATAAAAGAAAGTCGTGTTTAGTTATTGGCCAAAATAATTAACTAGTATTAATAAAGATCATGGACTTGGACTAATTAAGATGGATTAAAGGAATGGGCCTTAGGTCCATGGGCTTTAAGGAGTATAAATACTCCCCTAAACCATCCTAAAACCCTAAATCCTTATTTCTTTCCATCCTAATTTCTAAACACTCAAAAACACACACCAATACACATATACGGCCGCGAGTGAGTAGGGTGATACGGATCGAGCGAACGCTAGTTTTGGTAGATCTTTGCCATACGAGCCATACACAAGATCTAGAGTCCATAAGCAAGCTAACCAAGACCGAAGAACGCGTAAAGGTATGCCGTTTTACCTTAAAGTTTACGTTTTATAAACGTTTAACCTTGAAACTTAGAACGAGAATGGATCGAGTATAAAGGAAACGTAAAGTGGTAAACTTGAAGATAAAATGAACTTAATGAACCCGCAAACCTAAACGGCTCGCTAAAAGTGAAAACCTAGATCCATTCTCTAAGCGTTCACTATAAAGGTTCGTGCTTTATGTTGCAAACGGTCAAGGTTGGACTGCAAACAGTCAAGGGAACGTTTAGGGCTAAGGCCAAATCATAAAATGGGTGTCGAAGCTGTGAAATGTGTGACGAAGTGGACCCGTGAGCAGCAGACCACGAACTTCGCTTACTGTATAACTTCGCTGCATAAGTTCGCTCTAGCTAAACTTCGCTTACAAGCCAACTTCGCCAATTAAGTTCGCTTGAAGATAAGTTCGTCTAAAGGTCAGGTTCGCTGATAGCCAAGTTCGCCAGAAACTAAGTTCGCTGGCCAACTTCGCTTGTTGTTAAGACCGCATGTATACAAGTTCGCCCACTGTGAACTTCGCCTAATACAAGTCGCTAATGTTAAATTCGCTTAATATTAAGTTTGCCAAAAGTTAAGTTCGCTGAGAAGTGAATTAAAATCCTAGTGAAAAATGTGTTAAGACAGTTAATGAAAATAAAATTTTCCTCTGACCTGGCAGCTTAACCCCAGCCAGGGGCTCTTCCCCTTGGACCCCGCTAGGGCTGCCGCCCATAGAACCACCGCTGCCAGGGCGCTGCCCCCCGGACCCCCCGTTCGTAGATAATCCAAACTCTTAATGATGACAAAACCTTTATGATGACACTACAGAAAACACAAATAGCAACAATTCATCTATTAATTAGTTGTATTTGCATATATAGTTGCATAGTTGAGGGGTTTTAAGGGTTTTTCCTTGTGAAGAAATCAGGACAAGAGTAAAAGAACAACTAAGAAGAACATAACACCAGTACTGGACTTCATTTTCAGAAATCATGGTTTGATGCTGGTGTTAATAGCAAGATTAGTTAACTATTAATAAAGTTGTTAATAGCAAGATTGGAGGCAAAACACATGTTTGTCACACCCGCAAAATGGGGTGGAAGCGTAACGATCGTATCAAAACAATGCAACAGATATTTGATTAAGACTTATAATACCATAACTAAACTGAAATAGTACATTGATCTCAAACTGTCAAAGTCGATTTGATATTAGAAGACTAAGCTTCTTCGTGATAAGTATGATCTAAGAATCTAACTTGATCAAGACAAGTTCTTCGGCTTCTGGTGTACTAATCCAATTAATTGGCATGGTCAACGAGTTCACATGTTTAAAGAAGTTATTGAACAAAGAGTTTGCACATGATTGATGATATAGAAAAATAAGCACACAAGACACAACCAAGCCTTGACTAAGCAAGCTACGCCCCGAGCCATACATTCTTTCACAAACGCGGAAGGCTGAATAGCACATTCACAGGAAGACACATGGCCAGGTTGGCGTGACCAATCGTAAATGGGTTGCCAACCGAAATAGTACTACCTATACAAATCGCCATACATTATGTCGGTAGCTTTATATGATAACAAACCTATTTTAAACTATACCATGCTTTGAAAAATCATGTGCCTAAGCAAACATGCCTCCCCCCCCCCCAAAAAAAAATGGGCCTTAAAACCATCTTGGCCTTAGCACAAATGTGATAGCAACGGGAACAAATGTCCACACGATCAAGGTATCAACAAGCTACAAGTTCTAATCGACCCCTACGATTAAAGTATAAGTTAAATGAGATTTTATAGACGCAATCCCTAAATCATCAAAGTAATCGGATCTACCCACCATTTTAGTTGAAAATCCATCTCTCTGTTTATTCAAGACCGAAACCTCCATTTCTTGCACTATAGCCTTTGCTAAATAATGTGTATTTTGTAAACTAGTTATTCCCCAAATAATTACTAACCAAAGTTTTATAATTCAAGTTATCTCCGATAACAATATTTTTACTAGTATCTCATTATCTAATTTTATATGAAACTCGACCTATAAAGTCACACTTTGACTATTGATGATGCGTTTGAAGAAGAAACAATGGAGATCATTGAAACCCAAAGCCTAAGGAGCTTAAGATATTAGAAGTCAACCAACATTACCTAAGCATACACCATCATACCTAAACAATAAAATATTGTGAAATTTGAACTTTTCAATCTCCAATAGACAACATTTAGGTAACTTAATGTCCACTTGGTAATTTCTTTGCTATATTTCCTTTCTTCAAATAAAAAATCAATCAAATAACCATTATATAAATCAAAGCACGTACAACACAAACACCAAATCACAATTTCTAAAAAAATGCGGTTCAGTGTTCTTAGGATGCTTTTAGTTGTTATTTTCACAATTGCCTTGATTTCTCCTACTGGAAGAACCCAAACCGCTACAAAGCCTAAAGGTGATCATATTTCTACAAGTATAAACAATCAATGACTAACATCGTTGTGTGTGTATACACACCTACATGTATATATTATTTTAATGCAACAAACGTATATTAATTTCTTTTCGTGTTTAATTTATACATACAGAAGACAAACAACGTGGTAATTCTAAGGGTGGTTGTTGGCGTTGCTGGGAAAAGCCTGGTCATCGTCGCCTACAGGCTACAAACCAAATTGGATTGATCACTGTATCTACATGATATGCTTGGGATAAGATATGATTGGATTGATCCGTCGTTGAATTATGTTTGCGATTCTTGTACAATATATCATAAATGTTTGGTAAGTATTGTTATATTTATCTTTTCATATATCACAAAAGTTAAATGAATACACATACAAGGCTGCTTTGGTTGTTGCATGCAACACCATATGTGTTTTCCTGGTACAATGACTAATTTTTAAATTTTAGATCATTAATCAAATTTAAAGGTGTTTTTGTGTTGATAGTGTGTAAATTACGTACCTTAGCCATAAAGATGAGAAGAGCAAACAAAGTTGGACTGGGATATGACTACACCCGGTCGTTAAATCGTAGCTCGGCCCTTTTTGGTTTGAACTTTGTGATATAAAGATAATATTTTAACGTTAAGGTAGACTAGGTAGTGAAAATTTGAGAATATTATCTAATGTATATATATTTTAAAAACATATGTATCATGTCTTGGGAAAATGGAAGTGGGCCATACATGGAAATTAAAGAACGTACTTATATCAACTAAGACAGTCTAGCTTTATAATAAAAAGAAGGATTTTAATATGAAAATTATTGTTAGCCAACACAGGGCTAGCCCACCGGTAGTGGCCAATATCCTTTAGGGGAAAGGCACAAATTCAAACCTTAGCAAGAGAGTTTTTAAATTTATTGGTGTAAAGTAAAGTAAGAGTAGCATGTGTCGTTAAAAAAAATTCGTCTCATGAAAGATCGGTTACCTACTTACCTTGATACTATATTAGATAGATAAGAAACTATTGATAGAAGTATGGGTGCCAAAATAAGCGGGTTGGGGTCCATTTGTATAGCGGTTGTGTAGTGAAAAGATAAAACTGATCCGGTAAACACATTTGCCTCAAAGCGTGTTCACCTGCTATAATTTGGCTTTGTATTGCTTTTGATCCGAATACATTGAGGTTAAACCCCACCACTACATCCGTCTCTATTGGTTCTAATCCGTATGTACATGAGTTCGAGCTCAGCCAGGGGTTCTACCACTTGAGTTTCGCCCTTAAATTCATAATATATAAGCTCAAACATATGTACACCTCTCACCTCCTGGCAGCTTCTTTGAGGTATATTATGATTCACATTAGTCTATTAAATCAAAATATATAGCAATCAGTCACTTCGATCTTCATATCACCGCCCCACTGAAGTCTCTGTATATGCATCTGCAAGCGTTTTTACCTCCATAACCACCGTAGCCGCCACTACAATGTTTATACTCCATGATAAAGCAGCTTTTTAGTTTGAGTAATACCAGGGAAATAAAGTAAAAAAGTTACCCAAATCAACATATTAATTCTAGATTAGTGAGAAGGATCATGGGACAAACAAGTCACCTCTAGATCCAATGAGTCAACGTAAAAAACGCGGTACGTTATGTCGTTATCACAAACAATTTTGAGAGCCATCATTGTCCATCTAGTCAGTCATAACAAAAGTTTGCTAAAATTAACCATAAATTCATTATGATTATGTATTGCAACTTGCATGCTTAATTTTCAAGCTGTTCCTTATCGATTTATGATAAATAGTTCCTATATTAAAATCATAAAACAAAGATGAATATTACGAAGTTGATGATCGGATATTTAATATAGTTTAAAAACTTATAATCATTAGTCTTATTTGAGTTTACATGTAAACATTCCCTCAACAACAACTAGAGCCAAAAGTTCAAAATCAAAACACACAAATATGAATTTGTGTTCGTATTACTATAGTTGCATAGATATCAATCCAACCACGTACATGTGCTCCTAAGCACATATATATGTCAACCCAACCAAATGGTCAATAGGTTATAGGTGATGGGGACGAGATCACTTAGGAGGTGCAGTCCAACACCTCGAACAAGCGCCCCAGCCCCACGCTCCAGCTAATTCTCCTCCTTTATTATATACGGGTTCTGCATATATATACACAAAAGAAAAGAAACCAACATTAATCCAAACACATAAATTGTTAATATACACTTCATATTTACGAGAATAAATCTTATTGAAATCGTGAATTTTCACCCCACATAATTTTTCTAAATCAAAAGTATTCTCACAAAAATAATATAAGTCGTTAATGATCATATGTACCTGCAGCAAGTGGCGCCAATGGTACACTAATTTCGGGTTTTGGAGAGGTCCGAAGGTTTCTTCCTTGTGAAGAAATAAGGACAAGGTAAAAATTAGTACCATGAAGACCAATGTGACGCTGCTAAACTTCATTTTCAAAAGTTGTGTTTTGGTGCAGCTGGTGTGTTACTTTGATTTATAGAGGATATTAATATTGTTCTTTTGTGTATACTAAGGGAAATAAACGAATGGCAATGGTTGAGCTAAAATTCTGCCCAACTGTCATGTAAGTAAGAGCATTCATGGCAGACTTTACTCCATCTATGTAATTGTATTAAAAAAATAACTATATTTTCTTTATGTTTTTCAATTAAATAATATATTTTATAATTTTGTTACAATTTTTCTCTTTTTCACTCAGGACTATTTTCAACAAATATTAAAATATTAATTATATAAAGTGAATAGTGTTTCTTTACATTTACTTTTGAACAGTAACAATTTTTTTTTCTTTTTCACTCATAACCACTTATAAGTAAGCATACTTTAAAAAATAGATGACATAATCATATAATTTATTGAAGCTATTATGAATGCTCTAAGGATTAATATTTTAAGAAACAATGATACCCTTATGCCCTTACAATAAGAGCTACACCCTAGGTTGACAATGTCAACGTACATCTAGAAAAACTGACTTCTTGTCACTCACGTTTTGAGACATCATGTAATGCTTTAATCTGGGCACGTCATAAGTGTTAGGTTTACACATACAACATAGTTATTAACATCGAGTTTTATTAAACATTTAAACACAATGGAAAACAAAGCACAAATACAAAATGTGTCTTTAAACATATATAATTGAATGCTATGAAATTAAACCATACCATACAGAAACTTGGATGTTCAAATGCTTAAAAATGTCTTACAAAAGGACGCCACTTTTGAATCGAAGGAACAACTTGTAAAGGTTGACTACTTGACTTTAAAGTTTGGAGCATTGAATTTGAGCTATTCAAAATCTGGTTGTTTTACGTATGTGGTTAAATGACCACCACTAATCATTTTATTCATTAATTGCTTAATAATTAATACATTAATAGGCATAACTACCGGTTGAACCTTTTGTAAAGTCCGTGTTGATGCAGCAGAAAATTTGTAAGGCTCGGATTTAAATAAAATTTATCTGGAGACATGAAGAAAAATAGTCACATCCACGTTTTATTTGAATACAATTTACATCGAATAATAGGAAAGTAATTAAGTCGCGCAATTTTGAATAAATTATATATATATATATATATATTAAAACCAAATTTTCTTATACTCAGTAAAAACACTATTTATGAATATGTGGTTATCCCGCTGCCGCGTGTTTCTCTGACTCAGCATCCCACCTTTCCTTATTATCGCCTCTTTCTCTCTTATATATCTTTAATTCAATACTACCGGCCGGCTGCCGTCTCTCTCTCCACTTCATCTTCACCGTTGTTGTGTGGTGGTCATAGACTGTCGGTTGGGGAGGCCGCCGTATGTCGTTAGAGTGGTGGTGGGAATCGTCTGTGCTGCTGGTCGGATTGATCGGTATTTGCCTTTCGTCACTGTGGCCGCCTTCGTCTTTCTGGTATAAACCCTAAATCGCCTGTGCTTCGTCGTTCTGGTATAAACCCTGCAGCATAATGATATTTAAACTTTGTAGCTGGATCTTTCCTCTTATTCAACGAATTTCCAATTCTCAGCTGTAGCTGTAATATTCTGTTTCAATTAGATTTTGATGTGTTGAAAAATGGTAAACACTCTTCTGGTATAAACCCTACAGTATTATTATTATTAGTATTATAATTATTACTTTGGTCAACTATGATCAGAGGCACAAACCAACTTATGGGAAACGATATTAGTGCTAGATAGAACTTGAAGGAATGGAATTTAGTTAGTGATTTATGTTGTTTGATTTAAGCTTTAGGATTTTACTTATTATTTTGTTGTTGCATTTCAGCGTGACATTTTAGCAATAAATAAGAGGCAGAGAATATAAATTGATGTCAATCCTTTTGTTTGATAACGGCTATGATGATAATGCATCTGAGCCTATGATGATGATCATCTATCGTCACCGGGTTCCAATTCGGAACTCTTGATGGCGGTGGAGTCGTGGTGGCAGTTGGCTATTATAGTTGCTGACTTTGGTCTATCCTCGGGCCGCGATTGTGAGTCAGTGTTTTAACCGACGCCTTAACGACCGACTTTGGATCGGTTTGGTTGATGACGGCTATGATGCTCATGTATCTAAGCCCACTATGATGATTGTCTATCATTGTTGGGTTCCAAATTGGAACCCTTGGTGGCGGGGGGGTCATGGTGGGTTGACTGAGTGCAGCAAAAACAACTTTTTTGATATTTATATAACTGTTCTTAAAACATTTCAAGCCCGTGTTTTTTTTTGGCTATGATTTCTCCTAAATCCTTTGTAAAAGTTTGTATAGATTTTACATCTTTTTGTTTGTCGGTGGTGTTGATAAGGGCTATGATGATCATGTTGTAGAATAATGAAAACCCCGTGAGGTGTAATGTATTATTGATCAACTATATATAGATTATATATAGATGGGTACAATGAGATAAATACAAGGAAACATAATCAAATACAATCTTCTAATTATGATAACACTATATTACTAAAACTCTAATAATATATTCTATAATATTCTCTAATATTCCCCCGCAGTCAGAGCGGTAGGAAATCGGACGCTCAGACTGGAACGCAAAGCTTGTGAAGATGCTCGATCGGTTGTAGGATTTAAGAAGATCGGCAGCGTCTTGACCGTAGTCAGGCGGCGGATAGGGATGATGATATGAGCTTCGATCGGTTGTAGGATCTAAGAAGATCGGCAGCGTCTTGACCGTAGTCAGGCGGCGGATAGGGATGATGATATGAGCTTCGACTGCAACTGCAGGAGCTAAAACTGAGTCGGCCGAAGCAACGACTTTACAGCACAATGGCAGCATAATAATAAATAAAAACTACTTTTTTTTCTCTAAACTAATTGTGGGAAAAAAAAGGCTAGAAAAATTACGAAGGAAAAGAATCTTCGTGAATGGAAATAAGGATATACAAAAAGAAAAGAAAACTAAAGATTAATTAATTATTTAAAAATTGTTCCCCCGTAGGGTAAGTATTTATATCTTGATAAAAAAAATAAATGAAGTAGAATATATCTGAAGTAATAAAGCAGAATGATATGTTGCAGAACTGGTTGGGATTTGCGGCTGAAGATGCAACCAAGATAATTGAAATTTTTAGATGAACATCGGAAAATTAATAGTGTATAGGCGTCCCCGGGGTAGGACGTAACAAGAAAAATACAGGTCAGAAACTTAAAGCTTTGATACCATGTAGAATAATGAAAACCCCGTGAAGTGTAATGTATTATTGATCAACTATATATACATGAGTACAATGAGATAAATACAAGGAAACATAATCAAATACAATCTTCTAATTATGATAACACTATATTATTAAAACTAATAATATATTCTATAATATTCTCTAATACATGTATCTGATCCTATGATAATGATGGTCTATCCTTGCAGGGATTTGATTCAGTGGTGGCATCTATGTAAAGGTAAAAAACTTATGATTTGGTAAAGTTTATTGTCTGTATTGATTTGATCTTATATAAGCAATTTCTTAAGTATGCAGCATTTCAAAACAGTTTTAGTCAGATTACCCTGGGTACTGTTTATCTACTTTTACAGCACCTAATTTGCCTCCAATGGTGTTATGCTTTTCTTCAATTTCACATTTTCTCTATTGTGGCTGCTGTAGCACTTCCTATGGAAGCAAAGAACACTAACAGCTTAGTTTTACTTTTCTGGGTTAATGTCCGCAGAATTTCAATACATGTATGTTAAACGAGCTACTTAAATGTTTTATGTGCGACGATTGTGCCGAAGATTCAATAGCCCGCACGCGGCAACGCGCGGGTTATAATCCTTGTTTTACATTAAAACGTAGATAAAAATAAGCACACATCATAACGGCATATAATAAAAAATTGAGATCTTGAAAAGAAAGTTAACATTGCAATGACAAATTCGGATTTTCTAAAAACATCAAATTTAAATGCTCTAAGAGAAAAAAAATTGTAAACAAATCGATACCATGAATCAACTTTGACTCCTTGTACGGTTGTGCTTCAATGACTCATACATTATTGCACAATATGATCAGTATAAGAACACCACAATTATATGGGTCGACTTTAGGTAATCCAATCCCATATCAGATCATAAAAGCTTTTTTCCATATCCGGATCTAAACTCGTAAGATCATGTAATTACCCGTCGGGTATCACACATACTCATGGGTTTTAGGTATTGTATATATCGTATATACTTAAAATAAATTGTGTATATCATATACCGTATATAATTAAAATAAACCAAGTTGGTAGGAATTACAAATATGATCAGATATATAATATATCGTTTATACTTAAATAAAAAAGAAAACTCATGTATGTAATCGGATAAACGGGTATGTGTTATCAAGCAATGTGTCCCATACCTATGAAAAATTTTGAAAGTAATCTTATATCCGGTTTTATACCTGATTACTCGGCCCTATACTCATCTTAGATATTCCGGGTTTCGCGTATTGAGGTCGTGTTTCGTTATCATCCCTACTCAAAAATGTCTTATTGGAAGGATCAAACTTTTGAAATGAAAGAACGACAACTTGCAGGGGTTGACGTCAAAGTTTGGAACACTGAATTTGAGGCTCTGAGCTTTTATGAAGGTTGGCCAGGTCAAATATGCGAATGTTATTAGAAATTTCAAAATCTCGTTGTTTTATCATTCTAGTAGTTGAACATGTGCTTTGAAGCACAGGTGTTAAAGCGGCGGGGAATTTGTAAGGTTCGCTTTTTAAAATGAATGTGGAAAGTGGAAAAAAGATACATATGCACATTGTCATGTTATATTTGAATTTGAATACAATTTACATCGAATCATAGAAAACGATAAGTACGTCGCCCATTAACACGATGATAAAATAAGCACGTAGTGACGCCATAAAAAAGAGGGAAAGAAAAACCTGATTTACTTTGACTTATATGTTTGTTCCTCGATAATCTTTACATTACTTTTCACAATTTGGATTGGAAAAAAGTTCACATCGCAACATTATAAGTTTTAAAGTAGCAAGATGAAAGCCAAAATGAAAAAAAAAAAAAAGGTGTAAACAAATCTAAATCATGAAGCAACTTTAATAGCATGAAGGTTTGCGCTTCGATGACTTGTAAATTATCATACGCAGCTCTATTTTACTTAAATTTACACCCAAGCTAGATAAAATTAAGCACCTCGCAACTAAATATTTGAAATTTTATATAAAAAAATCATATCCTAGAACAAATAAGAGAAAAACAAAAATAATTGAAAAACTACTAGTATGCTGTGTGTCAATTATTGGTGGTTGGACAAAACAAATCAAAGAAAAACAAAAGGAAACTATTAGTTTTGTATTTACAATCCACATGGTAGAGAATTGCATGAAGTTCAATGGTCTACACGACAAGGATCCTCATGCTTAAATGTCGTGTTTTCTACGAATTTGTGCAACGTTCAAGATCCACATGAGCTAGTTGGATGCCGACATTAGACTTAGGCTTTTTCCTTTTAAGCTTCGTAGTCATTCTTTGGAGTAGTTCGAATCACCTCCAGCCGGATTCATCATGCCATGTAATCGGATGATTGAGAAGTTCGTTCTTAAGTATTTCCCACGTAATACGACTGCCAAATTGAGATCTAGCATTACGGACTTCTGACAAGACGAGGACAAGTTCATTTATAATGAACGAGGACAAGTTCATTTATAATGGACGGGGACAAGTTCATTTATAATGTCCGTAAAAAATAGGCGATTGGTCTAAAAAATATTGTTTGATCTGAAAACACTTAAGAATGCATGCCGACTCCAAAGATCATATATATGATGCCACAACTTTAAGAAATATGGTTCAGTGTGGATGATCACCTCGCTAATGTTTAACTTGACAAGGTGTAACATTGTTTAATCACTATCAATATTGTGTACAGTCGATGCTGCCAAGCATCCTGGGTGCCCCAAGTGAACCACATAAACGATCAACTTAGCTTCCTAGGATGAACCTGACAATGAGGATAAAGTATTCATGTAAAAGATATCTGAGAGAATTTAATGGTAGCATGAGAGATGTTTACATGGGCGTGGCATTATACTGCAAAAAGGATGTTAACATTTTAAATTTTCAGTAATAGTAATAATCAAGACCACGAACAAAGTCTATTTTGTTAGAGAATATTGTAGAAGAATATATTATTAGAGTTTTAATATAATAGTGTTACTATAATTAGGAGATTGTATTTGATTATGTTTCCTTGTATTTATCTCATTTTACTTCCCTATATATAGTTGATCAATAATACATTACACCTTACAGGGTTTTCATTATTCTACATGGTATCAGAGCCTTAAGATTCCGGCCTATTTCTTTCTCTTTTTTTCATTCGTTCAACATCGGGACGATTGTGCACACGAATATATAATTGACTACGGCTACCCGCTACCGCTTTGTAATCAATTGCTATAGATTACAATTACAGCCCCGCCATAGACTACGGTCTATCCCGATCACCTCTTTCTATCTCAAACCCACACATGACACAACAATGGACATACGTAAAAGCCATCACTTCGTCACACACCACCAACTACCCGGTTCTGTCTTTTGGTTCTAAGCATAATACAAAATCATGTTTTAAACTTGGAGAATCGCATTTGACTTTTGAGTTATTTGATTCTTTATTCTCAATTTTGTTTTCTCTTTTAATATATTTGTTTTCATCTTCTCGATGGTTCTTTATCTTTTTTATTTAGCTTTTTACCTTCTGTAATGTAATTTTCTTTTACTTGTTTAATTTCATTCAAACCAAACACTTTGTTTATTTTCAAGCTCATGCAAATTAAACATTCCGATCTCATCAATGGCAATTTCTTTCATCTCATCAATAACCTTATTTTTAGAATTAGAATTTTTTATTTTTCATATTTTTTGTTTTTTTCTATCCATATATCTAGTTTTTTATTCCATTCACGAAGGTTTTCTCCTAAGTAATTCCTTTAGCTGATCTTCTGCATCGTGTGTTTCGTTAATTTTTATTATTATTATTTATTTATTTTTTATAATTATGTCGTCATTGTGCCGTCAAGTCGTTGCTTCGGCCGACTCAGTTTTAGCTCCTGCCGTTGCAGTCGAAGCACCTATGATCAAACCTAGTCGTCATTTGGCCACTGTCAAGACACCGCTGATCTTGTTAGATCCTATAACCGATCGAGTTTCTGCTCTACGTGACAACCGGTCGTATATCTTCACAAGCTTTGCGCTCCAGTCCGAGCGTCCGATTTCCTACCGCTGTGACTGCGGGGGAATGTTAGAGAATATTGTAGAAGAATATATTATTAGAGTTTTAGTATAATAGTGTTACCATAATTAGGAGATTGTATTTGATTATGTTTCCTTGTATTTATCTCATTGTATTCCTCTATATATAGTTGATCAATAATACATTACACCTTACGGGGTTTTCATTATTCTACATATTTATGACGTTGTTTCTGTAACATACCTGTAACATACCCGGGATCTGAAATTGTAAGCATATTTATGTAGCTTTTTTTCTTCCTTAAAAGTTTCTTGATTCTATTCAGTAGTAGAGAAAGAGACTTTGGATTTTGATACGGATTCTTCAGCTCTCGACAGATCTTCACCGAGTCGGTGTGTTGGAATTCGTTAGAGATAATATATAAGTCGTGTAATGTTTAACAAACCATACAAATACCAACTGAACAGTTATTGGGTATAAAACACGTTCTGTCGAAACATGCGGGTAATATTACTACTTACTTGTTACTAATTAAAATGCATACATTATTTGACTTCAATTTCTTATATTGTTCTGACAATATGTTATATGTCTCAAAACTAACAATATATAAAACACAAATGAATAACGTGACCCAAATGAATCAGGCCTCCGACTAAATACACATAATATAGTCGCCGGGCTTAATTATATGAGTTTACATATAATTAAATATTCCCTCAACAACTATAGCCAAAAGTTCATGAACAAGATACATAAAATATGAAGCAATTTATTCATATTTTGCATCAATATTCCAACCATATAGTCAATAGGTGACGATGACCAGGCGGTGGCTTAGGTGCAGACCAACACTTCCAACAAAAACCCCAACCCCCACGGCGCCACTTCATAGTGTCTCGTGCTTTCCTTGTATACATGGGTCCTACATAAACACAAAAGAAAAGAAACTACTATGAATATAGATTAACACACACATATAAGGCATTAATAATTTTAAAACCCAGTGTAACACACAATATTTTTTAATAGTGTAATATATGTTACTAGTTTGATCCTCCCGTGTTACGGGAGTTTATTTAAAGTTTTGTTTTTAATCGTTTTGCTATTTTATGATGATTATTTTATTTTTTAACGTAGTTTTGTTTTAATTTAATACATATATATTAGTTTGTTATTATATTTTTTAACATTTGGGTTTTATCAGTTGAGATGTTTAGGTTTTTTAGATTTTTAACGAACAAACATATACGAACACGAGCATGTTGATTTTTTTAAATGTACAAACATGAACACAAATATTTGTCTAATGAAAAAAGAGGCGTTGATTTAGTTGACGATGGTGGGTAGTATTGGAAGTTAACCGACGATGAAGATGATAGACCAGCAACGAAGAACATGTAAAACAAAAAAATTAAATTAGGGTTTGATAATAAAAGTGTTTATCAATAAATGAGATCTTATAACCCATTTGAGAGCTATTAGAGTTTGGTAAAACACATAACCCGTGAAAATTATTCTTTGATAATTAATTGGTTATTTCACAAATAAATGAGATGTTATAACCCGTTTAAGGGTTATCTGGGTTTGGTGAGACCCATGACCCGTGAAAATTATTGTTTGTTTATGAAATAGTTTTACAATTAACTGAGATGTTATAACCCATTTAAAGACTATCCGGGTTTGGTAAGACCCATACCCACAAATTCGGGTTAAATGCATGAGAAGTCTCTATTTATAAATCAAGCAATCTGGTGGCTCTAGATAATGTGGGGAAAAACCTGAGAGTGACACCTAGGATTTTATGATAAGCAATTATATAGATAGTTAGATTAGATTATGTGCCCAGTAACAAAAAACTAGAATAAAAAAATTAATCAACGTTACACACGATTAACAAAAAAAAATGCGTGACGTGTTACATATGTAACATCTCGCAAAATATAGAGTTTGTGAACTACTCCTCGAATGCACTTACATTGTAACCAATCAAAGAAAAGAAAAACGAGTAAAAAGAACAATGAAGATCAACCATTGTTTTCTAGTAGCGATCAATGTAACGCTACTCAACTTCATTTTAGAAATTCTGTTTATATGCTGATGTGTTACTTTGATTTATATAGAGGATAATATGATTGTCTTTTCATAGAAAATAAGGAACAATAAACGAAGGGCAATGAGGTGAAAGTCTACCCAAATTTTCATGTATTTAATCAACATTTTAGAAAACAATAAAAAGTTTTTGTCTTCATGACTTGACCCTGCACGCGGTCCTGATTAGACTGTTTCAACGTATGGAAAAAAATGTCTTATTGGCATTTACATTTTGACGCCTGATTAAAGTTCTTTTTTAAGGTGGTGTTGAAAAAATAAATAACAAAATGATGTTTAAAAATAGAGTTAACAATTAGATGTTTTTTTCTCTCTCATAAACTAATGTTCTAATAGTCTGGTGTTTGCTTCTTCAAAAATAAAATGATGCTTGAACTAATCGTTATTCAACTAGCGGACGCTCTTATGTTTGGATGGGGAATGCTTGTGTGGACCTTACTTAAGTGTACCCTATTGTCGTGCTTAGAAACATCGGGTTTGTTGCAAGGTAGGCCGTGTTAAATGCAGAATCAGAAAAAATTGCTAAGCGCGATAAGGCATGTGTCGAGAATCAACACACCTTCATTTCTTTTGTTTTTGATACATTTGTGTCTCTTGACCTTGATGTTGCTACGTTTTTTAAAATAGTCCAGTGGGATGTGCACAGTTCTTTATCGACGTCGAAGAACGATAACTTTGTTTTTGATAGGATCTTTGTCATTCAATGGGGTGACGCCGCAGCTTGTTGTCCACTTACATGTCTCTCTATTGTAGTTTAATTCTTTTACGTAGAAAAATTTGTTGTCGAAAAGAAATAACATGGATTTTTCCGTGCGTGTGTTTGTGTTTTACTTGTTCCGCACATTTGTTCTTCACCTTTCTAAATACTATGTTGCGAGTAACACTAGTGCTGCCTTGTGAGTGTAAACTTATTATTATACTCTTACCATTAAACAAAAGACTACCATGTTTGTTCTTAATTTATGCTATTGCAAATTACGGTGTGGGTCCTTTAAAAAATGGAAAATTAGTTTTTATTGGTCCTAACTAACGAATTGGTTGCTGATGGTCCCAACTTTTAACGCATTTGTTCCTAACGGTCCGCGACTAACAGAATTCTAACGTCGTTAATTTCAGGTCGCCGGAAAAAACGCCTTTTGGCCGGAAAACACACATTTTTTCCAGAAAACTCAACAATTTTGTCCCAAACATCGTGGTAAATTTGTATCGTACCTTTATGAACATTTTTCTAGTAAAAGCCCAAATTATTGAGGTCGTCGGAACCCTAAAACCATCGTCGGAATCAGTTGATGGTGCTTAAGTGATGGTGGTTGGTTGGCGGTGAGTCAATTAGTGGTGGTAGCGGTGTTTAGGTGGTGTTTTCCGGCAAAAAAAATTGACTTTCCAGGCCAAAAACGTTTTTCCGGCGACCTAAAACTAACGGCGTTAGGATTCTGTTAGTCTCGGACCGTTAAGAACAAATACATTAAAAGTTGAGAGCACCAGTGACCAATTCATTAGATGGGACCGACAATGACCAAAAGGCAATAGTTAAGACCAATAAAAACCAATTTTCCTTATAAAATTGACTTTCACTCACTATCGATCCTTTATATGAAATCATGTCTCATTTTTAGTCTTTTTGATGAGCGTCCATCCATTTTATCATTTAACAGCCATCATGTGCTAGTCATAGATGAGTGAGATAGTGATTACTCTTTTTCTTAAATTACTTAATAACGAAAAAATAAGTATTAAATTAACGCGGAGATAGCAATCAGTTTTGTTAATTTCTCATAAACTTACCAAAGCATCATCAAGGGTCGAGAAGGGTAGTGAGCGGCCGGCAGAGAGTGTAAGATAGGGTTGAAGAATTAGGGTTGAAGAACTGATAGATCTGCGCATGAGGTCATCGATGTTATGTTTGGATTTTGTACTAGTAATTAGACCCGCGCGTTGCGGCGCATTATTACGTTTATACGTGCTTGTTGCGCGACATGATTCTATCCTATCCAACTTTCTCTAAAGCTAGTTAGAGCTCCTACTCTTTTTAATTTCTTTATTACTAAGAAAACTATTACCAATAATTACTGAAATGTCAAAGACAAAAGAACAGTCAAAATTAATGTTTCTTTGCAATGTTTCAAATCTGAATGTAAATTGTTTTCTATTACATTATTTTAAAAATAAACACTTGCTACAAGGATAATTTGCTATCAAGTTCAGCAAAGCTATTTCTCGGCAAGTATATACCTAGGAAAGTGGTGCTATAGAACCACAATGAATAGGAAACCCTGCATACACGAAAATTATGAATTAGTTATTAGTGAAGAAGAGCCATAAGCACTTCCTCAAACACATACAGTTACTATATTAAACCACAAACAATGATAATAGTTCAGGCATTTCACAAAATTTGAATTACCAAGTCAAAAGTCAAAAGTAATGCTTGCACATGTATTGGATATGGTTTGTAAGTTCAAAGTTGTCACACCCTCAAAATCCACTAACGGAGTTTTACCGTCAGAGGGTGTGAACTAACAGGATCGGAATCATCAGTTATAATCAAACCATAAAACAAAGTTTCAAAACCATGAAAACGTTTACGAGTAAATAAATGCGGAAGCGTAAAAACCTTTAATCCAAAAGTTGCGTCACGCAGGACGACTTAAAACCTATGGTAACCGTTAAAAATAAGTTTGCATAACAAAAGCGTTTTCAATCAATGCATGTTCCTAAACCGCGCGCCCGCCTCGGCTACCTGAGAATAACATACTAAAAGTGTCAACACAAGGTTGGTGAGTTCACAAGTTATATAAAAATAAATCGTTTAGCGTTTGCGTTCAGCGTTTTGCGTTACAGCGTTTTGCGTTACAGCGTTACAGCGTTTCGCGTTACAGCGTTTTGCGTTACCAGATAGTGTTATGTCAATTATATATCGATAGGTAGCTAGTCTATACAACAAGTATTACTAAGTGTTCGACACCGAAGCTGACTCGTTTATTAAGTGCCTTGTCACCAGGTCCTCCAGACCATGGTACGTGTTAGCCAAAATTACACCCGCTCGACCTCCAGTCGAGTTTAGCGTTGGGTGGGGTTTGTCAAACCCAGTAGTACTACTCAACAGTGACTCGCTATTCTAAATATTAACCGGTTCGATGTGTAGGACTTCAAATGTTTCGTTTGCCACTTAGCCTTTACAAGTGATATATAATTTATAACAAAATCTTAAATGCGTTGTGGAGTATGTTATCTCCCCCAAGTGAAAAACGTTTGAAAACAGTTTAAAGAGGGGAAAGTAAAACTCACTGTTTGCGAAGAATTTCCCAAATTAAATCACCAAGATACGCGTCACCGAAAAACTCTCTCTAGCGTTCTAAAACAATAAAGAGATTTTTCTAAGTGTCGGAATATTATCGAGTCTCTAGACCCGGCACATAATACCTATGCACATAACATGTTTCGTGTTTCGTTTGTGAATCGTGTGTGACTTTAACAATGTATTTGTGATACGTTACATGTGTAAGCAATCATTTACGTGTCACGTATTCATAAAGTACATCACTAGCAATTACTTCCCGTAAGGGCAATTTGGTCAACACATAACAATTAACTAGCAACTATTCCCCATAAGGGCAATTTGGTCAAATTATGACAATCAATTAGCAGTTATTCCCCGCAAGGGTATTTTGGTCAAAACATAACAATTATATAGCAAGTATCATGTTTCATGCATTTTCACACAACTCAGCAGCTAGTTTCACCGAGACAGAAATCCTACTAGAAAGATTGTACTATTTCACCGATCATAGCATCTCAATTAATTTACCAAAAATCATCACAGAAGTATATATGTCTTAGGTTTCCAGAACATATTTTATTATATTTTTATTCCACATAGTTTTCTCACAATAATCAAATCATTACAGCAAACTCATAACAGTCAAATTCATGCGCAACAGAATGTTATTTGCAATTCCCGTTAAACGAAAAATCCAATAAATGCAAGACCACTTGGGTTAGGTTCCTAACTCAATAAGTCAACTTCCAGAAGTGGAACCAACCCAATTGGTCTCGTAGATCATGAAATATAACATTTACAAAACAACCTAACAGCAGGTCTAACAGCTCAGCTTTGCACAATGTTTTTGTAAAATCATAAAAGTTAACTTCTACTTGTCCAAAAATTACAAGTTTATACTTTATAGAAACTAGACTCAACCTAGTTTACTGTAGTACCAATAATCTCAACCAATTTTCACGTTTACACTTCGTTACAGTCACTTAAACATCATATACATATTCTGTCCAGAAACTGTTTGCATCCAAACTCAATATATTAACAACCTATGAACTATCATGCATTCATATAACACTCTAGACTCCATAAACACCATCCATGCACATCAATTACACATTACATACATGATTAGGGTTTTTGTTTGAACTCAAATCAAAGACACAACAATCAACATGTTACAATTTCAATTCTACTTATCAAATCATTACTCAATCAACAACAATCATATTGATTACATGTATATATGAAATCGGCAGCTTAGGGTTTACAATTAACCCAACAAACATCAAAATCAAGTAATAAGAATGTATAGGATAATCAATTATACCTTCCTAGCACCTAGTTCCTCAATCAAACACTTGATTTCTTGATTGTATGTGTGTGCAAAAGTCGACGGCAGCCAAGGGTGCTCAAGGGGATTTCCGATCAGGATCTTGTGGGTTATGATAATAAGTTAGGGTTAAGTTATTAAGGATGTATTTATAGAGTACTATGTTACACCTTGGCCCCTCCACTTCTAAGTATTACTTTTCCTAGCTTAAACCAATTTAGTTCTTGTTTCTTGTCTAGCATTACACACAATATAATCAAGTAACACATATGTTAACACATAATTATTATGTTGACGTTTTTCGTTTATTCATCAATCGTTTGCGTCACTCGTTTGCGTTTCGGTGTAAATCCCGAAAGACTACACATGTAGTAAGTGTTAAGCGTCATTTAAACCCTAGTTTAAATGTAATGAAGTGTGCGTTATAGATTCAATGATCTTAAGTTTGAATTGACGGAGTTGAGTTAACGGAGTTAACCTGAAATTGACGATTGTCACAAAAGTGGATCTACTACTCTTAAAAATTACAAAGTGAATGTTAAAGGTATTGATCATTTGATTGCAAAAAGCTGTTGTAAACCAAAAAGGGGTGTTTTGGTCACAATAATAATTTTGAGTTGAAATAATCAAATAGTTTGACCAAAGGCAAAGCTTGTGTAGAATGTATTTAAATAAAATTCAGTCTAAAATCTAAATTGACTAATTACTTCTGAATTAAATATGTTCAGTTTGTTTGATCCAAATCAAAAAAGTATACTTACATATTCAAGATTGCCTAAAGTTGGATAAGTCCATTATTGTCCATATTATCATCGCCAAGTCTGAAAAGAAATAACCAATTGGCTACTACAATTATATGGCAAAAAATATATAAAAACACCATTTTTCACCGATACAAAGCATTCAAAAGTAAATAAGTATGTATATGAGGGCAAACAATAATACCCGAAGTAGAGTATCGGATGCTGCTAACGATCAGTTTGATCCCAAACAGATATATTGTTAATAAAACTGAAAGGTCGCTGGAGGTAACCTACAATATGTCACAGGCCATGAACGCTAATAAATGGATTAAATGAAACAACGTCCTAACTTCAGGTTTTGAGGAGGTCCGTAGTTTTCTTGCTTCTGAAGAAATTAGGACTAGTGTAAAAAGAACAATGAGGATCGACCATTGTTTTCTAGTGGTGATCAACGTAACACTACTTAACTTCATATTTAGAAGTTGTGTTTAGGTGTTGGTGTGTTACTTTGATAATTTATATAGAGAATAATATAATTGTCTTTTAGTGTAGAAAAAGCAAAATAAATGAATGGCAATAGTTGAGTTGACATTCTAACCAAGTTAGCCATCTATTTAATGATTCACATTTAAGAAAACAATAAAGTTTTTATGTCATTACGACTTGACCCTATATGTTGTACTTTGACACTTTCAAGTTTCAACATATAAAAAAAATTGTCTTAAAACATACAATTAATTAACCATATGTAGTGAGCGTTTTGGAGAGGGAGACAACGCCTCATACAGCCCAGAACATCACCCCTAGGGTCCTATGAGATTTTTTTAATGTTGGGCATTTTGGAAGGTGCCTCTCTTTAGTCCTCCAACCAATCATTTATTTACTCACAAACTCCAACCAATCACCTATTTATATTATTTATATTTAATTTAAACTACAAGAATTAATTATTAATTGTCCTCCAACCAATCTCTTCATGACACGTGTGCCACATGTCACGTAACGCCCTAAGTGGATGCATACCACTACACATGGGCTTAAACTGTCTTCTCGGCATTCATAATTTGAGGATTATGGAAGTTTTTTTAAGGTGGTGCTGAAAAAGTATATAAGAAAATGGTGTTGTTTAAAAATAGAGTTAACTATGATTCTCTTTTATTTTTTTTCTTAAATCCTAATAGTTTAGTAGTGAACAAAATCACAATATCATACACGAACACAGAGATGTAGGCGGCAAAACACGGTGACAAAATCTTATTAATCTTCACCCAAACCAGAAAAACACCCAACCAAACCGTAGAACTTAGAAATCTCTCTAAGTTCTTTCAATACAAGAAGTTTTGATCAACTGGATATCTTTATCAGTTGATCAATTACAGAAAATACAAAATGAATTGAACTAGAAACATACATAGGATTATTGAGAGACTATATGAAAAATGAAATCTCTAATAACTTGTGCTAACTGACTTAACAATCAGATCTTGAACCTTTGTTATATAGCAACCATTTTTCATATTAGCCCCTTGTCACATTTTCAACTTAAGTCCCTGTACTTACTTCTGAACAAAAAACAAAAAACAAAAAACACTCAAAGTTTATTAATAAAAGAATAATAGCATATCCAGTTCACTAAGTTCACTAGTATGAATGAATACTTAGATATTTTTAACAAGTAGTATGGTGTTTACCCCTTTAGAAATAAGGTGGTAGGTTCAAAACTTCAAATTCTTATCCCCAATTCGTCTTGAATTGATTTTTGTGACAAATTGTCATCTTCTCCTTCGATTTTAATTTCTCCGTTCTCCGATGTTACTTCCAATCCTTTTTTGCTTGCTTCTACATAATTGTTGTTGCTTTCTTAAACAAACACCCCTCTCAATTTCTTCCGTCACGAAACCAGATGATACCAATGTTAATGAAAACACCACTGAATTATGGATAAATGAAAATATGCACTTTATCAAATAATTTAGATTGAATGTAGTGAAGATGGCGATAAGAGTGAGTAAGAGAGTGAAAACACACAACAAAAATATTTTTCATAGATCATGAATGAGACTCCTTACATGTTTACAACATTTGTGTGTACACACATGCGCACATATGATTCACATTGTAATAATGTATACATACATAAAAATCACATATACAATTACATTAGAGATAATGGTCTTCGAATGAATCAGTTTATGTTGCTATTGGACAGCTATCTAGAAGACATCCTTTATTCTTTTGGGGCTCACCTATGATAATGACTTGTAACGTCTTCTTGGAACTCCATGATGTTGTTTATATCGATGCAACTTGATTCTAGGTAGATTTGTTGAATCAAGCAAATACAAAAACAAAAAATCCGAATAAACCAATCCGAACTAACTAACCAACTAACCGAAAATAAAACATGTAAACAATTGAATTTGTAAGGGACCATTTATAAAACTTTGTATGTAAAAATAAAACCCTTGATTCTTCTTCTTCAGGGTTTTATAAACCAATAATAATTACACACACATCTGTATAGTATATTCCGGCAGATCACCGCCGCCGCCGAATAACAGAAGATTAGAACATGGGAAAGATATCGTATATGAAGCTTAAGGGTAGTCAAAACCTAAGGCAAAGACTGCTTCTGTCAACTCTCTCTTCAACTCCGATATTAATCGAAGACATACGCGCCGAAGCCACGTGGCCGGGGCTTCAGTCTCACGAGGTCTCGTTTCTTCGTCTTCTGGAAACTGTTTCTGATGACTGTCTTGTCGAAATCAACGAGACTGGTAATTATTAATTCATTCTAGGTTTTTTTTTTATTTGTGAAATTAAACTGTTTTTACTGTGAATTTTGACATGGGTTTTGTGTAAATATTGATTGCATTACAGTGTGTGGTTTTTTAAATTAACAGGAATGCAATAAATTTTGAAGCTTTTTGCAATTTCAAATTTGATGTTGTTTTTAGATTTAAATGATGTGGTGGTTGTATTTAGCTTGAAATGTTGTAGGTAGGTTCGATGGTTCGTGTTGTAGAACTCGGTAGTCTGGCAGTGGGGTAGGGACTAGCGAACTAGCGATTAATCAGATTGCATTATATATGTAAAATTTCAAATACACACACACACATATATATACATCAAATTTTATATATACAATTTTCAGTTTTGACCGATTTCGACCAAACAGGGATTAATCGGCAGTGATTAATCAACGCCTAGGCGGGATTTTACAACCGTGGGTAGGGACAAAAGTAGCTTTTTGTGATGTCAAATTTTACAAAGTACAATTTATGGTGACTTGGATTTTTGAAAATAAGTTACTGGTATAAGTATTGCATTCAGAAAGTACAGTTTTTTATTCTTAAATGAATAGAATGCAGTGAATTTTAGGACTTGCATGTCTTTTTTCTGTTTTTTGCAATGCCAAGTTTGATGTTGTTTATAAATCAATATGACGGTTCTTGTTGTATTTAGGATGAAAGTATTGTAATTTTGTTGAATTGGTAGGTACTAAGTTGAAGTACAAGCCTGGGATAGTGATGGGTGGAAGATATCTGGAGCATGATTGTGGATTGAGTAGGTCAATTGGTTATTTTCTGGAACCGTTGATTGTTCTTGGTTTGTTCGGGAAGAAGCCCCTTTCAATTAAGCTCAAAGGTACTTTTGGTGATTTAGCTGCAAAAGGTGATAAATTTAAATGGAAATGATAAATTGATAACATGTTGTATTTTAGGTATCACAAATGATTCAAAAGATCCGTCTGTTGATACATTTAGATCAATCACTTTACCATTGTTGAAGCGATTTGGAGTCCCATCAGAAGGGTTGGATCTAAAGATTGTGAGCAGGGGAGTTGCTCCTAAAGGCGGTGGTGAAATTTTACTTTCCGTTCCTATTATTCACGATAGTTTGAAGGTAAGTTTAATTATTTTTTATATATTAATCTTTAAAAACTTGATCTTTCTTTCATAACCATGGTTGGGTTGGGCTTGTAGGCAGTCACATGGACTGATGAAGGTATGGTTAAAAGAATCAGGGGAACCAGTTTCTCCACACGTGTATCACGCCAGATTGAAAATACAATGATTCACGCAGCTAGAGGAATCTTTAACCAATTGCTTCCTGATGTTTACATTTTTGCTGATCATAAAGCTGGTGCAGAAGCTGGAAAGTAAGTATTTTTAGAGCCCATTTACTTGCAAACGGGTCAATTTGGTTTGTCGACCGTTAATGTGTGGAATAAAATTAGACCTAAAAGAGAACTCAAGGGTTTTGAAAGTCGCACATACTCTTTTTCTAATTCATACAACCTTTTTAAATTGGTTGATTAAAGATTCAGATTATTTTTGTAATAATATTATTTGCAGAAATATTAGTGTTTCTTGGTCAACAACTCAATCCAAATTAACCTGGTCTATAGCTGGCATATTTTACTCTCGAACTGGTTTTGACCTTTTGTTTGACTCACCCATCTTGCCACGTGGTCCTATCTTTACTTTTTACTCAACTCGTCCAGTTTTAAGCTTTTACCAGACCCACCTAGTCTGCTATCTAGCTAAATTTTTACCAAATTTATTCATTACTCATTAGCGTTATTTAAGAAATTTACATAGGTATAATTTTGTATTGAAACATTGTATGATTCACGTGGTTTAATGAATCGCATTTGTTCTTGTTTTGAAGTTCACCTGGTAATGGAATATCAGTGGTTGCTGAAACGACATCTGGATGTTTCATATCTGTGGATACGACAATTTCTTTTCCCCGAGGCAAGGATGACATGGATATTGATGAAAAGAAAGAGCTTATGCCTCCAGAGGAAGTTGGCGAGGAAATTGCATCCTTGTTACTTGGTGAGATCGAACAAGGTGGTGTTATAGATTCTACGCACCAGGTTTGTTTCTAAATTTGACTTTATTTATACACATAACTTTTTTATTAGAGGTGGCAATATTGGTGGGTCGGGTTGGTTGGGTAATGGGCCAAACAGGTTAAGGTTAAAAAAGATTATCTTCTGCATTTTGAGAAACAAAAATGCTTTTTTATCTAAAGCTATCGGTTTTTCTAATAAATATAATGCCAATTTTGGTCACCTTAAGTATACTTTTTATAATAATAAACTATATTTTTCAATGAAATAAACTACTTTTTTTTAGGATTTCATATAGGCCACTTGAAATTTTGCTAAATGTATATTTTGCGGGAGTTGAGGGGTATATAAATGAAATACAGCACTCCTTAATCAAATGTTTAAAATACATTTTGGTGTATTTTTGAACCTGTTTGACGTGTTTTATTTTAAAGTTCCTCGTTTTACAATTTTATCTGTTTGACCCGTTGGAGACAAAATATAGCATGGTTTGATCCATTGGAAAGTGATTGTTTTGAAATTGCCAACTCTAATTCTTATGTAATTTTAGATAACGTCCACGATCCAGATAAAATTTATCCTCGAGATAATTTCATTTTATTTTGTATTTTGTTATAATATAATAATTATGTATTATCTGAATTTCAGGGTTTGTTATTTCTTTTATGTGCATTATGCCCACAAGATGTATCAAAGGTTCGGGTAGGGAAGCTTGTGCCTTATGGGATTGAAACACTCAGGAATATCAGAGATTTTTTGGGTGTTAAATTTGTAATCAAGCCAGAGCCAGCAACGGGTACTGTCATGCTTAAATGCATAGGATGCGGATTGAAAAATTTATCAAGAAAGCTGTTTTAGATTATTTTATAATATTATTATGTTGAGTTTTTTTTTCTTTTTTTTATACTTTGTAAGCTTTCTTTGATGTATTAGTGATTGTGCAATCAATTTTGTGCCTTATATTAAGCTGCATCTTTTAATCAAGTTAACAACTCATAACCTTGTTTATCTTGTTTATTTTTACATATTAGTGTTGCAACCTGTTTTTCACATGTAAACCTTTTAGCCACAAGTCAAGTTAACCCAGGAAGGCGGAAACCCAAGTTAGTTAACCGATAACAATCATGGTGTTCTTGACAATTGAAATGGAGATTGAAGTCAAAAAGAGTAATGTACAAGTAAATGGTGATGAATGAAATCTTGACTCTACAGTTTGTACAAGAAACAACATATTTAGTTATACAAAATACGATATAGATATACATGAGATTATTACGGTGGGGCCAAAAAAGGCTAAGTCGAGCCCAAATTAGTACCCGAGATGGGTGGTTTCTTCACACTTGTTCTTCTGTTATTGAACGAGAATTAGCACCCGAGAAGGATTAAGGCCAAATGAGTAAACACAACAGTTAGTCGGCTTGTGGCAACAAAAAGCTAAAACCGGAGTTCTCACGGATTAAAGGTGGTGGTTCAACATCTGTGATTTCAATTTGTTCCATTGACTTTGATATATCATCAACGGAAAATGGTATGCTGTAAAAAATATAATCATGAAAAAAATTAACAAAGACTCGCAATCTTGATATTACTCGAAAATGGAACGATGCTACAGTTCCAGTCCAACTCGACCCGACACATTACCCCACATGGCTGGCCCGCCCATTTTGCCACCTCAAGCGGGCCAGAAGATAAATATAAATATACATGAAGAAGATGCTATAAATAGGAGAAAGTAACCTGGAATCATCATCCAAAAGGAAAGAATTGCTTATTGCATTATTTTCTTCCGTCATCATAACCCTCATGCTGGATATAACCTATAACATAATATCAACAGTTACATAACAATATTATTACAAAAATAATATTACTGGAAAAATGAGTTTTGCTTGAGATTGAGATAACTCATAACCCAAATCGACCCATATATAAGTAATCGGGTTGAAACAACCCAAATCAACCAAGATTGGCGGTTGGGTAACGTTGTAACATGCTCGGGTTAAAATGAACAGATTTTTTTTGTATATGCTGAAACGGGCCTGCACGGGTTGACCTGAATACACCATCTTATCCATTTTCATAAATAACATGATTACAAAGAAATATATTTAGGAGGTTACTATATTAAAAACAGGTTAAAGTAAATTTTGGCCCGTTTGAGATAAAGCACAACCCAAATTGACCCATTTACACATAAATGGTGGGTCAAAATTTTCACTTGTAACATCTATATAAACTTACATCCGGGGACACACTATGTGTGCCATATTTGTCATCCCAATACATTGTGCTGATCCGGTACAACTGTTGTACACTAAGAACCTGTAAAACAAAATAGAAAATGACAGTTAAAGGCGCACGTAAAACTGTAATGTAAAATAAATTAGATTTTTTTATAGCAAGTCACTCACGGGACACAGGCCACGACTTATTTCCTCCAAGGTTTTCTTCGGCTTTTGATGAATTACCTGAATTGAATTACAAATATTTGATTTATTTTGTGACTCATCTCAATAAAATAACAAGTTCTATAAAAAATAATGATTATTTACCAAAAACCCAATAGCCTGCCGTATATGTTTAAGTTCTTCCCATGCAGAACCTGCATACTGCAGTAATTTTTGTTTAGCAGATAGTAGAGGTGCACAAAGATCGGGCTTGGGCCTAGGCCCAGTCCCGGTCATGTGTGCGGAAAAGGGACTGACTCAGGCCCAATGGTCCCAACCGATCCTAATTTTTTTCTCAAAAGTATTTAATTTCAGATCATAGTTAGAAAAATGTTTTAAACTAAAACAAGTTAAATACCTCATCGGTTGCATTGTAACACCAGTCTTTTAACTCAGCAAGTCCTGATTTCACATACTCACCATTGCTGAACGAGCAGCATTCACGTCTCAAAAGAAGACTGCAACCAGAAGTAAAAAAAAATCAAAATTATATTCGTATCATCATATGTGCATATGGATACACAAAAATATACATATACAGTCTAGGCATGAAGTATACCTGTTAAACAATTGAACATTGATGAATGAAAATATCTGTGTGAAAATTTTCCGGACCAAAAATGGCGGTACCTGAAATTATCAACAAAATCAGACCTGTAGATGGATGTTAGTAAGAGAAACAAAAATAAATGAAAAAGTAAATAAAAGGAAGTTTCACTAACATGATTTGTTTTTAAAGTGTTCAAGAAATCTCCAAGGCTCTTCACAATTCCTTGCCAATGAGCAATCAAAGCAAGTTGAGCTGCGTTATTAAACGGATGTGATGTTCCCTTTACTAGGCTTGCTCTGGAAGTTCTTGGTGCCTTTGATTAATACATTAATCAGCACAACAAAATTATTAACATAAAATTAAACAGTAAATTGTGAAAAATAACAACCTACATTGTTTTCCATGATTCAATTTTTTTAGTTATAGTCACCCAAGTATTCAACTTTTAAAGGGAAATTTCTTCATCCAACATGTTTTGCACTAAATTGGTTGGAAAAATTTCACGAAAGAATGTCAAATGACGAAAATGCCATTAAAATTTTGAAAGAATGTCAGCATGTTATAGGTTAAATGTGACAAGATACATACTTGGATGGCCAATAAAGTAATTTTAACAGATGGATGATCTTATTGAAAATAGGTAAATACTTAGGTGGCCTATACATTCATTATCATTTCACATAGCTGCTGATGTGGGCACCACATCAACATTTAACCAGAAACATGTTAAACATTGACATTAATGATATAAACGCGAAAGTATGTTGCTGTGTCACACATTTAAGTTAAAATTAAAAGAAAAAAGAGATGAGATTACCTGAATACACATGCCAAGCAATGGAGATATTTCTTTTTTTAAATTATCTCGGATCATTCCATATATTTTTTCAACATATGCAGTAAGTTGTTGCTTGAAAAGCAAAGCAGGATATTTGGCTTCTACTTGGCTTACGGCATCTAATGCACTCAAACTTCCATTAACAAAAGAAAGATTCACTCCTGGAGGAGTTCCACGAAAACTCTAACAAGAAATAAACAAACACCCTTTAACTAAATCATTAACCAACATGTCATTTTCGGTTATGTTACGGGTCAAACGAGTAAAATCGAATGGGTCAAAATCGAAAGTCATTCAAAGTGTATTTTTAATGTATATATACCCTAAATCATTTTATTGAGAAGAGAAATTATATTATTTATTAAATGATACAACTTTTTTCTGTTTTAGTCATTGTAACCTTTTTGTGCATTTAAATCAATAAAAGGCGTACTTTTGTCATGTTTAGGTCATTATAGGGTATTTTAATGAAGACCCAAACGGGGCAAAAATATTATGCAAATGTACAAAAGAACAAGCACATTGACTAAAACAAGACAAAGCCGATAGTATGTTGGTATTTAATCTTATTGTTTAAGTAACCCGTTATCCAATCTACCCATTATGTCCGTGCAGAAAATAGAAGTTAAAGAAAACTCGTGAAATTACAGTATTGGCCCTCCCAAAAAGAGTAGCTGATGATCGACGGCGTTGTGGGCCTAGTCCAGCTGTCACGCCACTTGCTTTCAAAGTGCGTTGAAGTAGAAGCAAAAGAGTTGATGCATTCGACAACCAATAAGCCAATATCTCATTATTATCCTGGGATTTCTTTTGTAAAAAAAAACACAAAAAGACATTTTAGCAGAGAATAGTTGCAAACATAAGTACAACCCAATCACTTGTCAATGGGTCGATTTTCAGTTATGGTTTATATCTAACGGGAATAGTTAGAACCTCAATTGCTTGACCTATAGTCTGGATGATGCGATCAAAAACAGATGTTCTTTCAACTTCAAAAGATCTCCATTGCAGAAGGCATTTGTAAATAATACAAGCTGCAAGTGGTCTGTTTCCTGCAAATCCTATACGTTGTGCAATGCATTTGATAAGCAATTCTTGATTCTCTACTTGTTTTTCATTAAGTGATTTTTGTGGTTTGTCATCCAGCTCTGAAAGATCCCTTTGGTTCATTGACATGCTATGCAGTTCCTAAATTCAAATATGACAACAATTAAAAGTAAAGGCTAAAATATACATTTTATGCATCTAGAAGTGTTAAGAGAAACAATACAAGAGGTGGCTTTGCGTCTGTATATAAATGACCGCTCTCGGACCTCTGCAAAAAGATTGAAAGTTGGAAATCTATTAAATATGATTGTATTATTGTAAAACTAGTATTATTGAAGTACTGAAATATATGTTCTATATTGCAACCCATTTGACATGTTTGTCCTGTTTGACCATTTATCAATGAAGTTTAATACAACTAACTCGTTTTCATATGAATGGGTTAAATCAGGTTAACTGGTCAGAAGGAGTAATTTCTAAGTGTGGTCAAACTATTTTACCTGTTTGATTTATTGCCAACAAAATTTAACCCAAACTAACATGTTTTCATATGAATGAGATGAACTTTTCAGAATTAGCATTATTATGACACATTTGATGAGTGAATTTCTGAATATAAATACCTGAAGGATAGATTTGGAACGTAAGAGAAACTTATTAGGTGTCATTGACACAGCTTGTTGGCGGAAAACTTTATTTTCTGAATCTATATTCTGTAGTTTCTCTTCCAGCCTATGTAGGATAAGAAAATAACAGTAAATGTGACAGAACATAACAAAAGTAAAGACTCAGTGATGTTTACAAGAACATGCAGTTTATCTTGATAAACGGTGTAAATTTGCATATTCAAAACATTGGTTGGTGTAAATACTACTTTACAAATTTATTAATAAGTGGGTGCTTTGTTAACATTAGGCTGATGTGGATGCGACATCGCCTATTCAGACATATAAATTGCCCATATCAATCTAAAGAAAATAAAATTTTGAATTCTGAAACGAAAAGGAAAACTCAAGAATGAATCCACTAACCTGCTCACACAATCTTGTAATTGTTGGATTTTATCTTCTGAATCTTCCAACTTTCTAAATAGATCTTCACTACGATCTTGAGATTGAGCATATTTATTTTCTAAATTAGCAGAATTTTCCTTTTCAGCTGCTAATGCCGCCTGCATGGAAAAATGAAGCAAAAATGGCGCATTTCATGATCTTATGAGCAACATAAAAATAAATATAAAAAAACAGCAAGGGGATACTTTGTTTGAGTAAATTACCTTTAATCCATTGACTTCTTTAGTGAGGGATTCAATTCTTTTAGTATCTTCAATGATTACTTCTTTTTGTTGAATAACAGGAGGTGCTTCTTTTATAGCTTTCCTCGCTGCCTCTTTTTCCTTGATTATTGTTGCATTTGCTTCATCGAGTTTTTTTTGCAAAGCTTCTAACGAATTTCTAAATTTGTTAGCCTCACTGGCTTTCGCTTCTTCTAAATCGGTCTGGAGATATAAGCTCAACATTAGTCATTTGAATCATTTGTACATGTTAATTATAATAATAACTTGTCAATGTTTCCCATAATGTATTTCTAAAGCTTAAAACCTCATAAATCATTTATTTACCATATGTAACGTTACAAGTCCACTAGATTACCAGACTAGCCCATTTCAGAAAAGTATAATTACAAAAATGAACCACACACATAAGTATATTGCTATTCTATGACACCAAATCTTGTTAAAATAATAGAATTTTTATAAGTCATATTTGATACACTAGTATTCATAATATCAATACTTACCCTTAAGCGTTTTTCCAACTGTAAACGCCATGTTAGATCCTCCAATTGTTTCTCAAGTTTATCTTTCGCTTCTTTAAGGAAACCTGCTTGCTTTTGTTCCTGCAGAAAAGCAAGACAAGTTCATATATAATTTATACCTGAAAAATGACTCGTGAAACTAAATTCTTTTAATTTAAAATGTAGACAAATACTGAAATCGACCTGTTTAAGTCGTCGTAACTCCCTCCTTGCCTTTACCCCCCTCCATCTGCATTGTGTAACAATAGCTCCCTTCTTTAGCCTTTTATGGTATGAATAACATCTACGACCACGCCATCGAGACTGGAAAAAAATATAACTAAGGAAAAATATATATAACTGATAAGCTGCAAAATTACATGTGTCACTTTTTACCCTTTGTGGGTAAACTGGACGATTCCAATAATACTTTACCTCAACTGAAAGCAACCAAACTAAAAAATAATTGTTAAACCGAAACCAGTCGAAAATCACCAAAAATTTTATTAGTTGTCATAATGTTCAAAAGCGTTAATTATTTAAAACAAAAATGTTTGCAAGTCATCGAAAATGCAATCAAAATCACCAAAAATCGAATCACACCGAAAATGCATAAAACCATCTTCAATCATTCTTATTCAAAACTCAATAAAGTAAAAGATAAAAACTTATCCATTTCACCAGAATAAAAAACTTATCCATTTTACCAGAATCTAGTTTGGCCCATAACCCAACCAGCCCATTTGCCACGTGTATAGAACATGAATAGTTACATGTGTGCCAGTATTATCAAACTAACCTGCACCATGATTGCGGCTTTAGTTAGTTTCTTTAATTGGAACTCCTTACGGGCCTTCAATGCACGTATGGCTGTTTGCACCCTAAGCGCTGACACACGGAGCTTATTGTAGACATTCGACGCGTGGTATTTACGAAAGTTTTTCTCTATTTTTATTGCAGCTGCTATTCTTCTCAGTTCTTCAAAACGTTTGGCAGCCAACCTACCTAAAAGTCATTGGAGTTACACGTGTACAGTTTGAATAATAATTCAAGCAACTGGAATCTTTTAAGATTAATTTAAAAGATGACAATGAAATATGTTAGTTGATCAAGTAAAGATCATATTATTATTAAAACAAATTTGAAGATCGCAACATATGACGTTTAAATGGGTAGAATTGGTTTATTTTTTATCTCTAACGGATCAAACGTGTACCGACAAAAGGTAACTTAAAAAAAACTTGTCTGCCTTGTTGAAAACTATCCAAAATGTGTTTCTGATGCATAAATTAAATAATTTTTTTTCCATGAAAGATCTAATGATATATAATATTATTTAAACCATAAGGGACACAATAATCACTACTCCCTCCATCAAAAAAAAATTCCACACTAAAGATCATATTATTATTGAAACAATAATACTTCTAAAATCATTTTTACACTAAATGATTACTCCTCTCACAAAAAAATTGTCCACTTTCAGATAATTATAATGTACTACTTTTCCCATTTTATCATTAATTACCCTTAATAAAATGCAAGTTTTCCAAGTAAATGGTGTCTTAAATGGAAGGTAAAACTGGCATTCTGCTAACCAAGTGTTTCATGTCAACCCAAACTGAACTGAACCGTTTCGACCCATACTAAAGAATTAATTGTTTTGACCTGAACCCAGCCCGTGTGACTTGACCCATATTCATATTCCACCTCTAAGATAAAGTAGTAAGAGTTTCACCTCGACAAAAAGATTGCATGACAATTGAACCCTTCCGAGTTTCAATGAACCGTTTGTGAGCAATATAAGTTAGCATTCGCCTTTGAATAATTTGCGCTGCCCTACTTAGGACTTCAGTTCTCCTTGCATCTAATTCCGCCATCTGTCCAGCTCTCAGGAAAACCTTTGTCTTACCAACCTGTATAAAAGATAATGTGATTATCAGGGTTCATTCACATACTTAAAAACTTAACAAAAACCACATTGAAACCATAATTTTTTTTATTATTTTTTTAATTCTTTTTATATGTTATTAAACTTTGACAAAACAAATGTGTGTGTGTGTGTGTCATGGTTTTTAAGTTAATGGTGGTTTTCGTTGGAACTTGGAACTGCACGCTATACATACATATATATATATATATATACATGCACACACATTTGTGTGTGTGTGTGTATAATACCTGATAGCCTTTAATTCCCTTCTTTTCTAGAATCTTTTCACATGCAACCTTTTCATCAAAGCTGATTGAGACAGTAAGGAAACGTTTTAAGAATGTAACATATCTCAAATTTACATGTAAAAAACAAGATATAATTTAGTGTTACATTTGAGAGTGAAGGAAAGATCTACCATCCTATTAAGGCTTCAGGGCAAAGAAGTCCAAATCTGTTTATAAATTCATAGAAAGGACGACGAGTAGGATAACCAGCACAACTGATTCTGATAGCTTCTAAAACTCCCTATATAATAGTCACATACAATTAGCTATAAATGAAACTGATAAAATAAGCAGTAAGAGACAAAAGGGAAAAATAATTTGTGTGCTCACCCCACAGCGTAACTGTTGCAAGACGTTGGGATTCTCAAATATGGCAGGTTTGAGTTGATTATTTGGTTTTACACATCTAATATAATGAGGTTTTGTTGCGTTTAGTGTCTCCATCAGTTGTTGCAATTGCAACTGCATCAATTAGTTGCATGTTAGTGTACAGCAACATGTGGCTTATAAAACCCATAGTTATCAAAGGTGCTAGCCGCACTCAAGGCGCATAGGCCTCGCCTGGAAAATGGGCCTAGGCACAAGAAGCGAAGGCTTTTAATAACTATGCTTAAAATAATATTGAATAAATTCCACTCTCTTGAATGTATGTACCCGTTGATGGAATCCACGTTGTTCATACGCATATAGAGAGGGCTTGAATCGGGTTCAACTTTTGGACAAAGTGTTTCGGGTCAACCCAACACCACCAAGAATAAGTAGTTTGAAATAAGCTAACTCAAACTGCTTATTAACAAAAACTTATTTCACCCTAAAATAAGCAGATAAGCAGAACTGCAGAAGCACTTTTCTTTGTCCAACACTCAAAAAGGCTTGTTTGCTTTTAAAAAACATAAAAGCTGATACATGTTTATATAAGTAACAGTACCTTAAAACGAGACCCGATTGAAGAAAACTTGGAAGATTTGGGAGATTCTTCAGCAACTGGAGGGAAAAGACCAGCTACAAAGGCACACCTAGAATCACCCAACAGGTCTTGGTGTTCAGGGACCACATAATCTTTATTTTTGTCAAGAAATTGATTGGATTGATATTGGACCTGAAGTTACAATTAGAAGAGTACAATTAAAGATGCATGGGTTTACATTTATTAGCAATATATCTGACTAAAACACATATATACCTCTCCAGCATAATGTCCAATTGTGAAATCCGTACGTGACAGCTTGGGCTTCACAAAGCGTTTGTGATTTCTGAAGGTCTGATAA
This sequence comes from Bidens hawaiensis, assembly GCF_021521415.1. Taxonomy (NCBI): domain Eukaryota; kingdom Viridiplantae; phylum Streptophyta; class Magnoliopsida; order Asterales; family Asteraceae; genus Bidens; species Bidens hawaiensis. Next base: position 39,418 of record NW_027492054.1, read on the forward strand.
AGCTTGTTTGAAAATGTTTCATGTGTAGACTTTGGGAACATACTAAGGTAAAAAGATTCAGTAGTGAGATTAAAGGAGTGTTATAAAACGAGGTGGCAATACAGGCAGGTCAGGGTCAAGATGGATTTGGTTTGAGCGAGTCATATTTTATTACGCTCAAAACGATTCAGACTGGGTTGACAATCAAACAACTGTTTTTCCCTTTTCTATGATTTTAAAAAAAATTTGAAGTGTTAGTAATGATTGCGAAAGCAATACTATCGCGTAACAATCTAAAAAGTTTAACAAAAACATGAAGAGGCTGCATGCATTACAAAAACATACTTTCGGAGAATTTTAACTCGTTCAATCATTTTATAAAAATACAACCCAAATTGACTCGCTGATAAGTAAATGGGCCGAAATTGTCACTTCTATGATTTGTTAACATCCACTTTATTTATAATTAAATTACAAAATTTAAAGAAAGGAATATCTTACCAAGCCTCATCAAGGAGAGCAATGATTCCACCAGGTTTCTGTGATACAAATACATCTTCATAGAGTTATGTAGTTCACAAAGCATTGATAAACTCGTTTTATATCCAGTAGATTTATTAGTTATAGAAATAAAATTACCATATATTCTATATACCTATAAAATATTAAAACTACACTGTTTGCAGACCTTACCCTTTTAGAACACTGATTGCAGATACTGAAATAAAGTTTTTAATGCTTAAAATTACTTTGCACTATAGAGAAGTAGAAAGGAATGCGGCGTGTTTGTGTCGGATCAAAAGTGAAGATATTTTAACAAAAAAACTAAACTAGTGCTGCATATGCATACATACATATAGATGCATCTCTATGCATATTTGCAGCCACAAATGGGTAAATGCAACTGAAATTGGTAATACCTTCTCAATGAGATCTAAAACATCTTGGTTATCAACAAATTCAATGTAACTCCAATTAATAGCCTCTTTTGTATATTCTTCTTGCTCCATCTTAAACACATGCTGATTAAAGTGTTGCTGCAGTTTCTCATTCGTGAAGTTAATGCAAAACTGCTCAAAGCTGCACTTTAATGTTTGTTAAAAAGTATATGTAAAATAGAATTTACTTGACGTTTCCTGATATATAGCGCTTATATCTGGAACATGAAATACATATCCGGTTGTCACCTGTTGTTCTTGAAGCTTTCAAAACCGTATATATCAAGGACCCCAATCAGATTTTTTGAGTTGCGATCTTGTCCAATTGAGACATTGATTTTATCCACTAGCCTTCAAATATCTCAATACAAACGTCATTTGCATTTGAAATTTATCAAAGAAGTTTTCTGATGAAAATTGCATATTCTGTTGACCACACGTTTTGACCCATTACCCAACCAGTCAACACACCCATTTTTCCACCTCTATTCTGTTTAACAGCTTCATACCAATCAAATAATCTGGTATATATTGTTTTAGCTAGCCCATCCCTGCTGACTGCTGCACTAAGAGGGTCAAGACTTCTTTTTATAACTTCTTCGGGAGTAATCATCACTCGTTTACACAATGCATCTTCCAAACCCGCAGAACCACACCTAACGAAAAACTAGTTATAAAACTAACAAATTTTCAAAGAATTTCAAAAAAGATATATATACCTAAGAAGTTCTGCACTCATTTTTAAATGAAATTTAGCCCTGTCGTCTTTTAAAACTGAAGAATCAGCATCTTTCCCTTTGGCGAATTCAACATTGCCAAGATGAAGAATAGCAGCAGTAACCCTAAAAATAGCTTCCTGTGAGAGTATTACATGTCGTTAAAAAAATATATTATTACAATGCAATCAAAGTTTCATATTAAAATGATTTAGGAGGTTTTATGCATTTTAATACACTCTCGATGAGTTTCACTCATTTGAGTGTGTTTCCATTTTAGTTCATATTCTAAGGCTTGTAAATGAACTGAACGTACAGTGAGCCGTTCTTGCTGAAAGTTCGTTTATGTTCGCTTATTTAATAGACGAACGAAAATTTTTGTCATTTAGTTAAACGAACGAACATGAACAAATGTCACGCTCGTTCATTTAAGTTTGCATTCGTTCATTTATATTCATTCCTTATGTTCATTTAGGTTTGTTATTAAGTTCATTCTGTTACTTTCGTTAATATACTCTTTAAATTTTTAGGTCCATTACAACTTAGACTAGTTTTAATAATCTTTAAACCCATCACACTGTTGTTCACATTTACTCTTAATTGGTCTTAGCTCAGTTATGTTCATTCATCTATGTTCAGTTATGTTCCCAAACCGTCTGTTTATATTGTTAGCAAACAAACATAAACAAACACGAACATGCTCCGTCCGTGTTCATCGATTTGTTTACAAGCTTGGATTATTTTTTTATTAAACCCCATTTGCACTGCTTTCATTCTAGCTGATTCAAAAGTTTATCAGTTTAACCGAAATCAACCAGTGTACTCATAGACGGGTCAAAACGGCCACCTCTAAGTTTATAAAAAGGAAGGAACTTTTGGGGGAAATACCTGCTCTTCTTTGCTAATTCCAACAATATCCATAGCTCTCCTAGTGGCAAGATATTCATGGGCATCATTTGTACCAACCAGTTCATAGCATTTTGACTGGTTAAGATAATGAAACGATTTTGGGTTTCCCAACTGATATTTCTCAATTTCCTGATTAAAGAAGAATATAAAATGTCAGATGAGAAAATTATTTTGCTAACAATTTAGTTAGAAAAAAAGATACCTCTTGTGGTGCTGCACATAAAAGGTAAAAACAGTGATAGTTGCGCTCAGGGTCATTTATTTGGCAAACACGAGACCTTTCTAGAAGATAGGTCCTGATGGCTGCTCCTGATATTCTCCCGTGCTTATCAAATTGGATTTCAACAAATTTTCCAAAACGACTGAAACATTATGAAGACAACAGAACTTTGATGTTAAATCTGAATAATGAAAGGGTAACATAACTATAACTTGTTTTTTGAATGAAACTAGAGGTGTCCATATAAGTTATATTCACTAGAAAAACTTTAGACAACTTTTAACCCATTTGACATAGTTGAACCATTTCCATTTTAGCTGAGTTTTTAATTTAGCCCGTTTGAATTAGTTGCCTCTAATTGAAGCCATAAAACACAAACAGAAATTGATTGTCTCTTTATGGAGCTACTATGTCTACTACTGGCTGGCTGCTTAACAATTTATAATGCTAAAATGTAATATTCGAAGCCTAATAGAATGAAGCCATCACCTGGAATTGTTATTTCTAACAGTTTTTGCATTGCCAAAGGCTTCAAGAACTGGATTTGACTGCACTCACAATGGTGACACAAGCTTAATCAGAATGATATAATGATATGTATATATAATGCGCACGCACACAAACACACACACATGTTATTCTACATAAAATACATATACATATGCATGCAGGGGAAGGGTCCAGTTAGAACATAAATAGAGATGAGAGCAGTAAGAAACTAAGAATCCATCAATTTTTTTAATCCAAATCATGCAAATCGAATAATTCACTATTTAGTGTTTGATCATTTTATGAAACATTTTCCATCAGAGGAAGTCAACAAACTCATAGATGCATCCAGATGAACAAATAAAAAATGTGAATTTGTCAATTTATATGACTCAATTTCAAAATTTGGATTCCTTAGTTCTGTTCATACCAATATTTGTGTTCGCATTTGATCCTGCATTCCTGGTTCTGCATATGCATATATACATATAGCATATATGTACTTCTATACATGTACATGTACATATTTATGTGAGTAAATTGAGTATATATATGCCAAGTTCCATATATTACACTATTTCAGAATAATTAAGTAGTGTTAATATAGAACTATACGTCATGTATCATACTTCGAGAACTTGTTGTTCAACTGTGCACCCTTCAGTAGCTTTCCGGCCACCCAAATAGGCTAAGTACTGCATAAGCATTTTGGTTGTCTCCGTTTTACCTGCTCCACTTTCACCACTAACAAGAATGGAATTGCTTGTACCGTCCTTAATCATAGCCCTAATTTCATTAAAGATTATATTAATTATATATTGAAAGACTGCTAAAATGATTGCAAAGTCACTCAAAAACCGACAGACCTGTAAGATGCATCAGCAACTGCAAACACATGGGGACTGAGTTCACCAAACGGTGCTCCTTTGTATTCTTCCATCATATGACGATCATACAAATGAGGTAACTTTTGGAACGGGTTTATTGCAATAAGAATATTTCCAGTGTAAGTCTGCAATGGTTTTGAAACATGTGAAGATCAAACAAAGTAATTATATATGTATTCCAACATGAGAAAAAGGTAACCTACATAAATTTCATTGAGTTCATATCTGGTTCTTAAGTTCTGCAGGACTCCTGGCTCATGCAAATATGATAGTTTTGTCATGTCATCAACACCGCCAGCTGGAGCTTCTGTATCCTTTGGATATATATTTGATAACTTCACTTTAACCTGAAAGAAAACCATAACAAAATACATGTTATCAATTGTTGATATTAACTTCAAAACATCATCAAAAGTATAAAAATATATGAATTAGCAACCTTTTTGAGGTCAGGAGTCTCGATCTCAGCTTCTTGGGCAGTAATCTTTGTAACTTGCCCATCGATCCATGCTTTGCCTGGATCTTCAACCCAGACATGGGATCCTACTATGATATTCACCAAAGAGCTCTGTTGAACAAACAAACAAGTCAACAACTACAGTACAGTTATGCATCTAGTTACACATGTATGTACATAATAATAATAATAATAATAATAATAATAATAATAATAATAATAATAATAATAATAATGCATCAATCATCAGTGAACAGATAGTCATACGGACAGATGCATGTATGTATAAAATTCCACCTGGTGAGCTGCATAACAGCAAACCGAAACTATCTGGCCAGTTAATTAATATGCATACTAAAATTACTGGCAATTAAACTGCTCAAAACAGAATGTGTGTGCCAATGTTCATAGGGAATTATTTAATTAGATTAAAATTAATAATTACACAACGTGCATTTGATTCAATTGTGCATAATATTCTAATTAGCATCAAAATTGACAATGATCATAGCCCTCATAATTTAGGGAGCGGTAACATTATAAACATATGATTATATACATTCATTCATATATACCGAGTATGATTAATAAACAGAATAATGCAGCTACGTACCATATTGAAAGGTGAAGGAAACCCTAGCTAAGAATTGTTAATCCGGATGAATCTATATAATGCACGATTCTTCTGACATGTAAATCGATCAGAGCTCCCTTCGAATTGAACCAGCTCTAAAGCATTTCGTCCAGATAGACATGATTGATCTCCTTAACTTACGCAATTCTTCGTCAGATTCATTATCAATTTCTTCTTCTTCTTCTTCTTATTTTCTCTCTCGATTACTTGTTTGTGGAAATGACATGGTTCGTTCAATAAGTAGCCGATGAAATCGGATCTGTTGTAGTCTCTCTGTTGGTCACATACAAAATTCTCGGAGATTCTGACCTCAATAATTTAATTTCAACCAAAGTTTTGATGCATGCATGCAAATTCTGTTTTTTTTTTATAGACGGTTAGTTGATAAAAATTTGTTGATACAGGTCCGGTCGAAACGACCGAACAATATTCCCTTAAAAATAGTGGTTTGTCCTGAAAAAAGGTAATTTTCAAAAAAAAAATATTTTTTTTTCATAGTAAACCGATTTTCTGGGAACAAACAAACTGCATAGAACGGACCGGTCGATTGACCAAATCCCGGTCTGACCAGTTCAACCGGCCGGTCCAGTCCGATCTTAACAACATTGGTTGCATGCCAAGCTTTTGTATATAGTCATATAGAGAACCTTTGCAGAATGAATCACATACATCTGCAAAGGTTCTCTATATATATACAAAACCGTTGTTCACTCAACTGACTTGTTTTTTTTTTCACGTTTAAGAACATCAATGTTTATCTTCTTTTTTTTTTAATTTGTTTTCATATTTTACGATGTGAACCCAGTAGTAATAGGTTTTATTCGATATAGTGCTAGCAGCCTTACCCACCAATATCAAGTGGTATTAAGGTTTTTCGCCAATTCCAAGTGCTAATAATATCTGGTCACATGACTTCACCCTTACTCGCAACTATCAAACAAAATTAACCTTATTCGCCACTGTCAAACACAAATAAAAGTTTCTTGCTTGTCAACCCTCTAGTCATCTCTTATACACCTATACCAAATTTCTTATTCACCGCTATTAAAAACTAATATCCTATTTGTGGTTAACAAAACAACCATCAAATATATAGGAATCTCAAAAATACCCCATATTTTTTATTAAAAAAATTCTCATCTTTCTCACAAATTCCATAACTAGTTCTTGATTTCATTCAGAGTTTTTTCCGATTATAGTATTTTGGAGAACTACAAAAATAACTTCTTATCCAAAAATTATCATGACTCTCTGAATTATCCAATTTACAATTTCCAAAATTCCCAACAATCCCTCTCTTCACCGCTCATCATCATCGCCCAAGTTATCATTAACTTAAGTGAGACAAAGAAAGACAATATCCTAGATTTATGTCACCATGTAAATATCGTTACAACCTACTTTATAAAGAATTTGTCTTTCACACCTAATGTCAACCGGATTGGATTATTTTATTATCACATAAATTATTAACCAAATAAACTAACATAAAAGGCTCACAAAAGTAAAATACATATGTAACCAACAATTTCAATTATTCAAGAGCAAACACAATTTATCCATAAAAATTTGTTTCAACTTCGTGATAAAAAGAAATACACATGATCATAATTCCGGGCACAGTTTTCAAAATACATACGGGATCACACACTTAACTTCTTTCGGAAAATCTTCAAACTTGTTTACGTACCATTTTCTAGTCACGTAACTTCTTGCAATTAGGTACAAAGCATCTCCAAAAGTGCACGCGAAAGCCAATGGTGTTTGGGCAATAAGTGATATCCCGACAAATATAATGATTTCAAATAGATAATGAGGGCAAATAACGAGATCAAACAGTCCACCTCGAGGAATCTTGTACACTTTTTCATTGTTTTTCCTTAGTTTCGAGAGGAGAGTGTGGTGATAAAAGTTTCCTAATATTCCCAGTATATAAAGGATCAAACCAATGTATTTTGTATCGATTGATGGTTCAGGGAGTCCTAGGGTCATATATTGGACGATGATCAAACCCGCAGCCGCAGAGAAATAAAACAGTGTGATGATAATGGTTGAGCCTAGAACCATATCGCCACTGTAGTTGTGAACAAATAAAACCTGCACATGTACACACCACATCATTTAACATATACGTAATCATATAAAGAAACGTTTATGTTTGTAATAACACATCATTATATATTATTAAATCTTTGCGTGATGTCTAGCATTTGAATTGGTCATTACTGCGTATTTGTGCTATGCTATTTAATTAATAATTAAGTTATCATTTCATTAAATATAACAAATGCCATATCCAGCATCTAATCATGATAAGGACAATTGCATAAACAACTGTCTAATTAATTTGAATGACCAAGACAACAATATATGTTTAATGAATAAAGATTTAATAAATAAACTTTGAATAGAAATGTGAAAATCATTTAAGTTGGACCTCGATAAAACGAAAACTTACATAAAATTTGAAAACACGTATCGAAAGAAATATGTAAAACATATATAAAAGTAAAAAACTAACAGACAAGTATATATATTTTGCTTTTTATATATATCTTGCATCTTTCTTCTTTATATATGTGGTGGTTTTACAAATTAAATAGCATGTTCTTGCATGTATGCATCAACCCGATCTTATGTGTCATTATTTTGCATTATTTAATTTCAGTTTTGACCAAATTAATTTCCAGAGATTTTTGCAAGTTGTATACAAAATAAAAAAATCTGGACAAATAATATTTTATATAAATGCATAAATGTTGACAATCTCTTATCTATTGCTGGTTGTCACCATATCTAGTAAATATCATATATGACGACCATTTCAAGAATTCTCATCATAAAAAAAAAACTTATAATTATCAAATAAAATAAACCAAATTAAAAAATGAAAATAATGTAAATTGATTACCTCTAAGTCCCTTTTGAAGAAATGAAAGGTGACAGCAAATTTAAGAAGAAAGAATCTGAGATCACCGGCAGGGGCAGGGAATAGGAAGAAAGAAACAAGTCCAGCTAGACACGCGGGCGTGTAAAGCGTCAACATGCCTACTTTGCTTGAGATCTTAACCGATGGTTTGTTTGAGTGATTTGTAAATTTGGAGTATTGGAGATGATTACCGATTATCTCACCAAAGCCTAAGTAAAGAGTTGATATTAATGTTGCCACTGTGGTGGCTGTAACCCAAACAGATGGTTCACTAAACATCACCTTCTCTAACACCGGTATCTTCATCATTTTGGTTTCTCGTGAAAATAGCTAGCAAGATGGAATAATAATATTTAAGATGTTGTAACACTGCAGCCTGTGTGTGCGTATATATATATATAGGTTGTTGAAAGTTGAAAGCAAAATCAAATTTGATATGTTTTGTCGGTATGTGTGTAAAGGGATATATGGAAGACAGGCGGGGTGTATATATTGGTGGCACGTTGAGTCGTTGACAACTATATGTATATATAAATTCACTATGACAAACACCAAAAAGTTTTTAATAAATATAAATTTGTATATTGTCATGCTAACCCGTGAAACTTTGTTTCATGTTTAGGTTGACGTGTTCATACTTTTTTCTTTTTTTTTTTGGGTTTTTATGGTTTTCGAGCTCGTGTAAAATTTGGAGTCAATCCGGTAGCCCATAAACACGACCCATTTTACAATTGTATTCTCAAGGTGGCCCACAAACACGACCCATTTCTTCGGGTATTTGAGTAAATTAATTTTGGAATAAACTCTAAAGTTTTATTAATTAAGAAAATAACTTAAAACTTAATTGCAACTATTATCATGACTTGATATATATAGTTAAGCATAAACTCGTTTAGGCTATAACTAGGACTCTAATATTATAATAAAAACAATAAGATAATTAATCCAAAGTTGATAAATATCTATAGCTATCTAGATAACTTTATATGCACTCCAAGACTCCTACCTTGTACCGTAAGCTACATATAAATAAAGAATAGTCCGGTAATTGATTACAATATGTTTAAAAGGCTACACCACTCACATATCTTAGCGAGCTATAAAACTTGACTTGTTTTTCAAATACGGATGGGCTTAGTAACTTAAATAATTTTATTGCATACGTGCTTATGTATGATAATGAATATTTTATACATTATTTTATTTAGATTACATCAGATAGTATTTAATGATGCTTTAGTTTGTTGTGAAAACGACTTAGCAGGTTTTAGACATATAAAAATATATATTTACATGAGTGTCGATGTATTTATCATGGTTAGCCCGCTTGACTATTTCTTTTAATCATATTTTTTAAAACGAGAATATAATTTGTTTGAGCATTTCTTGTATTGGACGTGAATAGGTAGTATTTTTTTTGTGTACATTAATTCGATGTAAAATAATAAGTTACTATTTAACACCATTAAAACAAGTACGAGTGTATAATATAAAAGTGATATTGCCACCCTAACAAAATACAATAACGATATTACATCAATACATAATTATTAGATAGTTACTTTTATTTTTGGCTATTATTAACCATATTATAGTCATTTAGAATAATTTTTGATGTATTGTGGTATTAGTATGCTACAATCCGAGGTACTACACACATAACAAGTATATATGATTATAATGACAATAGTGAAATGGTTCTTAATTAGACTCAAATTTTTACATTACATTACATTTTGTATTCAAAGATAAACGAATACAGTGATTTATAATTTTAAGACCGTATGGGTGCCGACAAGATATAATGGCAAGCGATAAATTAGGATACTTTAGACCTAAATAAATTTTGTTAGTTCTGATACGTCATATCACATTATTAACTCACATAACTAGGCATGCATTATTAAAATATGTTTCTATTAACGAATGTCTTTAAATACATTTTTTGTATATGTAAAATGGTTTGTACCAAAGATATACTTGCGCGAGTTAAGATGCAATGCATCATGTGAACATTTATTTGAATTGACACTTTATTTAAGGATCAGAAACCGACTTAATGTAAACTTCAGATACACACTATGTTATGAAACATGCATTCTTGCACTGTATCAAGGAATAAACACATTTTGGGTATGAAGATGCTTTATCACATGTATGTGGACAATAATAGATAGCCACAAATAAATCGCTATATAACTTCTAATGAAATCACAAGAAGACAATCATCTGTTAAATATTAAAACAAAAACAAAAAAGGTTTTAAAATTTGAAGTTGAAGAACACACAACACATGAGACACATCTATACCTATCTATACATCCCAATCTCCAAAATCTTATGCATGATAAATACTCTCTAATAACATACAATCATCTACAACTACATCACCCCATAGAGGGATGCTACACAAAACACATCTACCACAACCATAATTATGTTTCCCAAAATGCCCTTACACCTTATGCCTGTAGCTAGTTGTAGATTCTAACTGGTTTCTCAAATGTGTGCCGGTTCTGCATAAACCAAATGATATAATCAATTAATAGACAGCAATCGTTGAGTCGCTTCTATATGATGTGTTTATTTCGATTACAAGTCAAAGCATGTGCTTAAGTATGACAAAACATGTGCTCATGTATGAGTCAGGTTGGGTTGAACGGTCTGTTAAAAACATTTTTTTGTGTAAATACTAAATAGTTAGCGTCATTACTCATTAGTCATATATAGTTTCAAAAGTGATATTATTTCAATAGTAATTTAGGCTTTATTTAGCAAAACGTTTTATACGATTTTATGCACATCACTTTTGACCTGTTTGACTTGTTACCTTTTTACCTGTATAAAGGAGTAAATTACACAGTAGTCATTGTGGTATGTTCAAATCGTTTTTTCCCCTAACTTTCAGAAAATATGGGCTTAAACCAATAGTTTGCGCACGGGTAACATGTTTGGTCCCTGAAGTGGATTGACGTTAAGACTTTCTTTTTAAGTGTATTTTAAATGACAAAAACACCCCTTCATATTAAGAAAAATAAAAACCTATATCTTAAGGGTCCCATCCTTTTTCTACTAAATTAGTATACATATTTTTTTAACATTAAGTGGGTACCATCTGTTTTAATTTTGTATTCCTTTTTTAACCTATGGGTATTTTGGTCAGTTAAAAAAATTAACACAACCATCTACTTCTGGGATTGATTGTTTGGCAAATTTAAACTCTTTATCTGTTTTGGGATTGAAAACATAATTATGGTATATGACAATATTAATGTACCTGATTTGCAGCATATGAGCGTTTAGGTGTATTGTCAGCATGTTCCACTCCTAGGTACTGTTCCCAGGCACCATAAACATCTCTTCTCTGAAACTAACCACGCCCACTTAATACATACACATACAATATATACATACTCTAACATGCATATATGTGAACATAACTATAACAAAATTTTACGTTTACACGAACTTAGCACAAACCATTACAAGTTATTATTTGTTTTAGCAACCAGTGTCATTTATTATTTGATTGAGGCGTGCCGAAAGAAAAAAAAAAGTTGAAACTGATTTTTTAGAATTTCTCAGGCGCCACAATGAAAAACAACTATTTAGTGTCACATCAGATGCAATGTGGCATAGACATGCACAGTAGTATGAAATATAAGATATCTTGACAAGATTATTGGAAAAATAAGCAAAAGAATGACCTGCTAACCTGTTGAACAATTCAATTGTTGCTACAATCATGTAATGAAAAAGGTAATTTGGTTGTTAAAATCAGTAATGATATATAAGTTAGTTTCTATTTCTATTTTACACCTATTTGGCTATTTCAAAATGGTTTCTAAAACTACAAACATGAGTAAACATCAGTCTATTTCTTGCAGTTTGCCCTTATGATTATTACTATTTTATTAATAGTATAATACATAAATGTGTGTGTGTGTGTGTGTGTATACATGTATAAAGAGAGAGAGAGAGAGTTTTAACCTGAAAACGGGTGGAGACCACATCAGAATCCTGAAGATAAGTAGGACGACCCAAAGAGAGAAATGCAAACTTCCACTGTTAAAATATGATTTGAAAGTAAAAAAAAAAAGAGTTAAGAAAACAAGACAAAAATAATAATGATAATTTGGTATAAGCTTGAGAGAATATTCCTGGTAGAAAGATAAAGCATACCTTTGAAAATTCCTCATCTGAAACCTGTAGCTTTTTCTGTATGCGTGCTTTAACTTCAGCTAATGTTTCACCCTCTCGAATCACAAGAAAAAAGGGTTCCCCAAAGTTTTGAACTTGCTGTTGTTATACAAAAGAGAATTTGCAAAATTAATTTGCTTAAATGTTTTTTTATTCTATAAACAAACGAATTTTGTTTAAATATTTTTTTAGGATATTAGAAGAGATGAATCAACATTGCATTTCAACCATTATCTTGCATTTTAAAATTGTTAAAATGACTTGTATATATATGTGTGTCTTTAGTAAATCACAAGTACATACAGCCTGGTTCTGAGACGAGTCTTTAGTAAAATGATAAACATGAATTAGGCGATCCAGAGGACCTAGGTCCTTTTCCTCTTCTGGAATCTGTAAATAACAAAATATCATTAAAAAAGAATAAAAAACAAAAGGTTGGTATGAAACATAAAAGCATTTAGAGCAAACCTCCTCAGCCCGTAAAGTCCAGTACTGATCGTTGATGTTCTCGATTTTTTCATTCAGAGGGAAAATCTGAAAATAAATAGAATTTAAGAAACAAGGTCAAAGTAATTACAAGTCAAAAGTCAACATTTTTGTAAATGCAAAAGAATATTCAAATATCAAATACCTTGTAAATCTTGTGGTAAAAAACCTCAAGCAAACGAAGCTCTGCATCTTGGTGAGACAACTCCACCTGTTCCATAATACATTGGCCAGTCAACTAAAGAAGGCGTGGCGATTTCGACCCGTTTACTTATTTATGGGTTGAATCGTATTATTTTGCATATCTAATGGGTCAAACAAAGTTGGTAGACTTACCTTTGTCTTTAGGTCATTAATCACATCGCCCACAGTGCTTTGTTTTGGCAATCTAATGGTATGTATGACTACCTACCGATGGTCAAACGAAAAATATCAAGACAAAATGAGAAATTCAAAAATAAAAATAAAAAACAAGTGAAAAGTAAAAGCCAGCACTTACTTCATCTTTTGTTGCATGATGAAAAGCAACCTTTAAGGTTTTCAAACCTTGCAGTTCAGGAAGAGGAATATCGAGTACCTCATAATACAAAATGTCAGAAGTCTGCACAAAAAACCATCATTATTAAACAAATATAAAAAAATGTAAATGTAATAAAAGTAATCCTAAAGTGACAAAATTTGTGTGATGGGAAAACATATGTTCAAATCAAAGTCAAACTAGTGATTTTTGGTAAGGCTTGCTTTTTGATGACCCAAAAACTGTCCAAAACTTTCTTTAAAAAGTAACTAATGTCACATATGATTACAAGAGTTACATTACTTCAATAATAGTCTACTTTTTTCTTCTAAAAGTGAATTGGTATCTTTCATGATTATGTTTAAACATATTTTAATTGTTAATTTTATATAAAACACAATGTATACTATTTAGTTAATTTTATCAAAATTTCATAATGATATTTATACATATTTTAATTACAATTTTAGTCTTAAGCTTGTTTAAGCTCGCCTCACTCTAGCGAGCCAATCTCATGAGCGGCTTGGCTCGTTTATGTGAACATAAAAATTACAAAATAACCTGATTATAGTGGGCCAGCATGTCGGACAGATGTTCCACTCCTCGGTACTTGATTGGTTGAGGTTTGGGTTGTTGGGAATAACAATTATGAGATGTAAGCCTGATTTTAGATGGATCATCTAACATCAAATGAGACGCAACCCTTTCGACAACATCATCATAATTGTTGAGTTCTGACCTGCAATTCAAAATAAAAAGTGCAAGATAAAAAAATATTCATTTTGGTTAAATATAGAAGAGCAAATCTTCAGGAAACTCACAATTCCAATGAGAACTCATCCTCCTTGGGTTTCTCCAGTGAACGAAACCGCACAACCTATGTCATTTAGTAATAATATCAATATGTTAAACTGATAAAACTGATTTATTTAATCAACCGAAACAGCATAATAAAATTATCTGATTTCCAGTTTTGCCCTGAAATCAAACAGTGAGACTGCGTTCTTTCTTTTATTAGGAGCAAACTCATATACATCATCATCATCGTACTCAGTATATCCCACCAATAGCAAAGCTACGGTAGGGTCTGAGGAGGGTAAGATGTAGACAGCCTTACCTCTACCCCATGAGGATAGAGAGGCTGCTTCCGGCGAGACCCCCAGCTCGATAGTAGTTTTGTATCAAGCCTTGGACATAAGGCACATAGCACTCAATCATCGGGACACCGGCTGATTGGTGCATGTACCCTTGTCTTTCGGCTATCAACGCCACCACATGATGCCTGATTAAACTTCCGTCACTTTTAAAGTTATTTTCACGAGATTAGTAAAATAACGTCAAAATTAGTGCAATTTCACTTTTGCCCACCCGAGGGTTCAAACATATATGCATTATATGCGCGCACCGCAATATACATCCTTTTAAAAGTTCAAAAATCCATACTTCTATTTCATTAAATGGAACAATAAAAACATTATGCCCTTAGATGATTCATGCTTGTTTTCCAACTTCTTAATTCAATGAAACAAACGATTATAAATAACTGATTTTATTTTATTACCTTTAGAAACATGATTAAAAAGTATAAATATGATCATGAAATTCATAAGGATGCATATGAAATTAATCTTTATGCCTTCTTATAAAAACCCTTCACTAACAAACTTAAGATAACCATGAAACTTCATGAATTGAATGAAAAAAGGTTTCACGGTAAACCTGACGATTATGAACATATTCCAGAAAAGATGGAACATCCGGATAACGACATTTTACAGTTCCAGATTGAAGAGGTTTCTGAAAGCAAATAATGTCTCCATCTTCAAGCTAATAAAACATAAACCAAAACAAAAATGGTCAATTTTGAAACACTCGCCAAAAAGAAGAAACTGCCATAAAGATACGGAAACATACCTGACTAGCCCGAAATGTTAGCTTTATATCAATATGTTCACACATAACATTAGGTTCAAACTTGATTTCCTGAAAGAAAAGAGGGGAGTTTAGAAAACAATTAAAATGATTAATAGTATAGCATAAAATCATATCAATTAAACAGACAAAAAGATTGACCTCAAACAGTTCTATTTCTTCATCAGGTGCAAAGCCAGCAAGCTCATTTAACTTTGGCAGTATTTCTGTAGGCTTTCCTGTACCCTTCACAAAGAGCCGTCCGACATAGCTGAGATGGAAAAATAACATATAAAACAAGATAAAATATCGCAAAAATATGGCCTTAAGGGAGCATATAAAGAGTCTTTAGTTATACAAAATTTCAATTTACAATACCAACAATTTAAATTAATTCCAATCTTTTTCATCTCAACAATTCTACCCGTCTATTTCTTTCCCCTCTCAGTTCTCAGCAAACAAAACATTTATGTATATGTGTGTGTGTGTGTGTTTGTGTGAGAAAAAGAGAAGTGGCTACCGAAGCTCCTCTTTTAAAGGGTCATAAAGCTTAAAAAAAAGTAGGATCTCCTCCTTAGTTTTCACAGGTGGGGGAACTGGCTGTGAATCCTACATCAATAAAAGAATCAGTAAATTAATAAAATAAAATTTTTAATATTAAAATATATTAAAGAGTTGAAAGGTGTATAATTTATATCAATGAATATCACCTGTCCCATTTCTACCTCCAAAAACAACTTAAGCTCAGCATTGTTGGCCTTATTTGATACTTCTCTCAAATGTCCAACCTAAACATTTATTAAAAAATTCAAATTCAGTAATATTAACGATCACCAAGCAATTAAAAATATCAGAAGTACATACAGATTGAGCTTCTTCTAAAAGAGTCAATGGACGATTTGGACGGTAAGTATGATTTTGGCGTTTTGCCCAAAGCCAGAAACGTTGATGTTGCACAGGTATACCCAATTCTTTGGCTACTTCCTCCTGAAAAAGTAACATTTGGAGCTTGATAAAATAAGATCTATGAAAAAATGAAAATTAAAATAATCTAGAATAAGAAAGTTGGTCAGTAATAATACCTTGAAAAGAGCAAATGAGATCTGCTTTTGTATACGGAAACTACGTACTTTATCATGATCCACTAGGTCAAAAAATATATTTTTCCCTATTTGTTCATGAAGATTCTCATCACGGGCAACCTACTCACATTAAATTACTGATTCACAAACAGTAATAAATAAACCTTGTTTTTTTCTAAATGGGTCACGGAAAGTTGTAACCTTTATAATAGTATATAAATGTGCCTCTGCTTTCTCCTTCCTTTTTTGCTCCTTTTCCTCTTGTTCTTTCTTCAACCTAATCTGTAGTCATTAGAAAATGAGTTAAAATATGATCACAAATTCTTAGTTATTACAATAATAACAAGATCTTCGAAGTTCCACTTTAGCCTTTAGGTTAAAAATATTGAACTATCTGAACCATTTGAGATAAATCGACCCATTCATAACAAACTTTACAAACAAATTAGCGATCTTACCCTCAGGTGCTCTGCCACATCCTTCTCATCCACATTACAGATTATTTTCTCTTTGTCACTTTCACGTATATACACAAGCATGTATGCATTTGAATACTTTGTAAATTTAAAGGGGGAGTTATTGAACCCAGGATTTGCTAGAGGTAACTGTTCCACAATAATAAAAAAGTAAAGTCAGAAATACTTTGAAGAAAAAAAAAGATATCACCACCATGGCTCCGTCCCAAGTTGGCTTTAGCCTTGGCCCTTTTTGACTTTGGATTTATTCCAAAAACGCTTTACAAGTAACCATCAGATTAAGAATTGGTCAAGCGTGTCATAACCAAATTTAAAATAAACTAAACTTTCAGCAAAATCTATCGTAATGGAAAATATAAGATGTTTGACAAAAATTGGCTTTGATGTAAAATTCAATTTTAAGACTTTTGACCAAAAGCCACATCAGCATATTAATTATGTTTCCAGTTACCTCTTCTTCACCCCCATATTGCTCATCCAACGCTCTCTTCATGTCTTCTTTAGTTACTCGTTCATCATCAAATTTCAGCCTATAACAAACTCACTTCAGTGAATGCAAAATTAAGAACTTCAATGCCTACAACGGTTTGTGAGCGAATTGCATAAACAGAAAATAAGAAAACGTACATGCAGATATTCAACTGGTCAGTATGAAAACAGGTCAACTAGGGTTGTATTAGTTTGATAATGCACTAAAATATATCAATGGAGTTGAAACATATAAGGTGCCAAACGGGTCAAACATGTTAAAAGAGTCAAATATAATCTAAATCGTTTTAACTTAAACAAAATTTATATTTTTAACAATATAGGTTTCTGTACAATTAAATGCATTAAATATTTTAAAGATTTTACAAATTCGAAAAAATGTTTTGACAGTTTCACCCTCCGACCTGTTTCTAACAGAACATAACAATGACCAGTTCCCAAAACCATTTTGCCACCTTTACTAATTAGAAATAATGTTTACCATTGATCAGAAAGTGTTGGTCGAATATAGGCATAATAATGTCCGCCATGGACCCCACCACTGTGAACCAGTACACTGCATAAGATAACAATGAATCTGTTAAGTAAGCTGTCTTAGCACCAAATACAAATATCCACCACAATATGTGAAAAAAGAACACTATCGCCAATCAGTGTTGAAAAAACAGAGTTCTACCCATGATAGGACTCGGATTGTTAAAAATAATGAAGTTACTAATTTAATTATTAGATAGGTCTTCAACTTTTGGATAGGAAACTACTTAATCATCAATAAAATTGAGAACAGGTTACCTACAAGTATAGGATTTATTTTAAATATAAATGATCCTATGTATATTAGTATTAGGATATATTCCGCATGCTTGAGGGTTAAGTTTGGAAAACATGAGAAGAATGGATAACTAAAGAATTCGAAAAATAAAGATGCAACTGACTGAGGGGTGATAAATATTTCATTACCCTGACCAAGTTATTTAAAAATAAATAATTAATCTATTCATGATAATTACTTATTATAAAAAAACACCGTATCAATTCAATACAAAGGAGATCCGATGTCAGCATTTCCATTTTCAATAAGTTTTGTAGACGGTAACAGTTTATTTTGTCTACAATTATATCACTTAAGTATAAAAACTTTGTCTCAGGTTTTATAGTAGTAGGGTCTTAGGGGGGTAAAACCTTAGCACCAACTGTTTTTTACTCTGTTCTACCATGGTACCCTCAATTTTACTCTTGACGTGGAATTACTTTGCTGAGCACCATGTAACCTTTCGATTCAATCACTAAACTGAACACCATTGTCATTTTCTAGGTTAGTTTCTTTTACATCTGGTGAAGTGGATCCCATTGTAGAACACAGTGTAAAAAAACAAAGACACCAAAGCTTTAACCCCCCCCCCCCCAAAAAAAAAAAAAAAAAAAAAAAAACCCACTGCTTGTTCTGAAACCCAAGACAAAAAAAGGTGGTCAATTTTGATATTTTAAGTTTTTATGATTACAGCTTGTAATGATTTTTTTATATAATTGTAAACAAAATAAGCTGTTATGGTCGACAAAACTTAGGGAAAATCTTGTCAAAAAAAGTAAATGCTGATATCGATATCCTTCGGGCATATCGTACCCAAATATGACGATTTACACAGTGTTTTTAAAATATGTAATAATGTAATTATCATAAATAGATTAAATATTTCTTTATATGATATGAAATGTAATACCTGTGAAGAGTATAAAGATTGCGAACGCTTCTGTCTGCCTGGGGTGATAGATATTTCCCATTTTCTCTATCAAGATCAAGTTGCAACGGAAATTCATATCGATCATTTATCTGTCAAATTTGATAAAAAGAATCTGATGAGAATGTTATGCCTAGTAGCTTTCTTGTAGCAACAATTATCATTGTAAACAAAAATATAATTTTTTTTCAAAGAGCGAAAAGTAAAACGTAAAGAAATAGAAATAAAGGCAGATATATCATGAACAAAAAGAACTACTAAACAATGATTCTTAACAATGTAGTGGTTGTATAAATGAATGCAAAATAAAATAGCTATTCTGCAGATTAATTTTAAATTTTTAACTGACCTTCACCATTGTATCTCGCATGAAATCATATTCAAAACGTTTTAGTTGAAGCTGTAGAACAGGGGGGAAATCAATGAATAAGACACCCTTCTTCGCATCCTGAAAGTACATATTTACATGATTATTTTGTGAAAAGCCAAACACATGGTGCATCATACTGCACAAAAGTAAACAGTATACCAACTTAAATTAGAAGATGATGCCAAAACCGTTTTACATAAAGATTACCTGTTAACAATATACTTTTTGTAATCAAGCTTTTAGAGTTGTGTAGCACATTTATCATAAAGCAAGCACTCGTCTCAGTTTTTTGCCATTATGGATGCTCTATGACAAAAGTCTATGTTTTGTTTTTTATCAAGTGACTTAACATTCGCATGGTCAAATCTTGAGATCATCAACCCATGACAACTTTAGCCTACCCTTTCACCAAAATTGAATCCTGACCCCAAATAAATAAGAATTAACTAAAACTCAAAGAAATATATCCAACCTGCAACCCATACTGTTCAGCATGATACTTGTTATCACCTTCAAGTCGTTCCACTTCCACATACTTGTCAAAGGACGCATAGACGTCACGACAGCCTTTGACATCAAGTTGAAGGTCTAACACGACATACAAAATTCAGCAAAAAACTAGAATTATTACAAGTGGCCTTTTCAACTCAATTTATGAAAACATGATAGTTCCAGTTGTTGAGTCCAACAGCTATAATGCAAAAAAGTAGCCAAGACTGATGCGCGCCAAATGCTTAGAAGTTAGAACATCCTAAATAATCTTATTAAAAAGAGTTATAACATTAATGATATAGTTTAATATATCGTATCTAATATGGAAAATTAAATGAAAGGATAATGTACTCCTGGTCAATATTTACCTAAGAGAACTTACTTCCCTTTTTCCCAATAAAAATGTAATATCAATACAAAAAACTATAAAAAAATATTGTGCTTATGCCAAGATTACCCTTTTTAGAACATATAATTTACACTTTATTGGGCAAGAGTGAATTGCATGTTCCCAAGTATACAATGGTCTATACATTACTCTTTTACCCATATTGACTGGCATATAAAAAGTACATGTTTTGACCCATTAGACAAACTGTTTTCCACCTATAGAGATTATAGTTAAACTTTAACTGCTAATCAAAGACTTGTACCGTAAAAAGATTCCTTCCTTGTTGATTTGTAGTCTACATTTATGCATTCTATATAGTTCATATGGTGTCCTTCAAACAGTTGTTGAATTGTTCCCTCTACAACAGTTCCCTTCACAATTAAACCACAATTAAGGGTACATAATCAATAAAGATATTAAACTTTAGATTAAAAATCATATACCTTCATTTTGTCTTCAAGCTTCTCACAAAGAACCCTATTGAGTTCTTGAACATCATGCTGCATAAAAGAATCATAGGTATCCCAACCAAAAGACTTGGTCAACTCCTTTGTGGCTACACTGGTGTCACTGTACTGAAGCTTATAAAATAAACTCTGTAAAGCCAACGGGATGCTCCCTGATGGCATATCATTCTCAGTTGTTGGCATATGATACACAGCCTGGTTCAAAACACAAATATAAGTAACGGCTTGTGTATGATTACAATGACAGCATAAAACAATGCATTCATTTATAAGTATAGTTTTATAAATATGGTCACGAAAAAATAAGTTAACTCTCCTTTCTTACTTTCTTATAGTAATTCTTAATTATTAAATTATATAAATTACATTTTCATGGGTATTGATTAATGAAGGTAGAGTTACTTACCTACTCTATTGAAAGAATAATTCAGATCTATATATTTAAATCCTCACTACAGACTATAGAAATCGATTCAGAACTTTACTTAGAACCCCATTCCCGCCTCCTAATCAGTATTAAAAAAAAATATATGAAAACAAAACTGCATTTTGAATACATTTTGTGTGACCTCTAACCCTTTAAACTTTGATTCCTTCTTAATATTTAACCTGTTTGACTTGTAAAGAGACAAAATACAACCCTACTGACCAGTTCACATGTAAATGGGACAAAATGCCCACTACTTGATATCAGTAAGACTTAAATCTCAAATAATCATTGTAACTACCAACCTTTCTAAAATACGGGATGTGGTACAATGTCTGGAGTAGAGAATTCATATAGCAAGTAGCACCTTGATTTTTAAGCCCAACATAACCAGTTTCTTTTTTTGAATCATGTGACCAGTAATCAACAACCTTACGGACTGCCACATCAGCTTCAATTATACAAGTATCATTCAGAAGATAGCCTCTACTAGGTTCATATAGCTCACTAAGAGGCATGAATGATGTAAACCCCCAATCACTTTCTCGTGCATTAAACTGATGTTGGGTATCTGCAAGGGTAAAGAGTCATAATTATCATGACTTTGTTTTCCGAATTTACAACAGGATACTTCATACATACATGTGTTGACCACTAAGGCTACCTTGTTAAAATAATATAAAGGTATTAGGTAACAATGTTTTTCATTGTCAAACACACAATACACAGGACATAAACATTCTAAACCGAAAGTGTTGAATAACACTCTTGAATGGACAAAATTATTCACGCACCACACGGTGGACATCCTATCATAGTATCATCCTTTGTATCGAAAAACACCAATATCATTATATGCCCTCTTATGTCTCATCATGAAATTTTTAACAAAAAACAGACTTTAATAATCTATGCCTGAAGTTGAAACCAACAAAAATACAACAAACAATTACTACTTAAGAGTAAGCACAAAATCAAATAACGTAACCATAACAGAAAAAACTGAACCGATTGAGAAACAGATGGTTTAGCAAATGATCGAACTGGCCCATGCTCGCCACTAACTACTTGTAAAGCTAATTGGCATTCCTTTCTCATCACGGTATTTATAAATGCTTCCCACATGGTAGTTTAAAAAACAAAAGAAAGTTAACTTTAAAGTTCCTTCGCTCTTCCCAAGCCTTTCTCATGAGAAAACTTGGGAAAACAACTACTTTGATATAAAAGAAAATCTGAATTCTCTAATACAAAATTTGCTCATTTGTCCCAAATACCTTCAATAATAAAACAGATAAAAATCTAGTTATCGAGATTCCAAAAGTATTGCATGCCTCACATATAACATCATGATATTAAGTAGACAATTTAGAAGCTCAACTCATCATACAAAAATCTTGAGAACAACCACCTTAAATAAACACGGAACCTTCTTTCATCTAAACCCCTTCTCCAGACCCATCACATTGGGTAAAATGACCAATGTTGTGAGCTAAGATAAGGAGTATAACTGAAAGAAAGTTCCATGTTTATATAAGGTTCAAGGTGGGCTCAAAGCGCAAATGGTGAGTCTGTCACCTAGACACGAATCGGTGAATCGCTTAATAAGAGCATGCCTGAGACGAGCAAGAGTGCAAGACACATGTCCAGTCCAGGTCACCGTTTAGCTGTTTTAGACTTAGTTTCTGCTGGTTTAGACAATTTTTTTAATTTCCCTAGGAAATTAGGAATAGATGGAGGGCTATCGGACCCGTTTCATTAACAAGATTTATCACTAACCCTTGACAAGGGTTAACTTATAGCCATTCCGTGAAGCTTATCTAGAAGGCCAATTTTTATTAGTTATTATAAATTATAATTGGCCAAAATTGAAATCAATTGCAATAATCACAAATACTTCTTTTATTATGGATCTACTACAGAAATTCTATGCTTAATCTCATAATTCAATGTGTATTCCAAAATAATCTCGTTTAGAAAGGATCTTTCTGATTCTCGAAAAATGAGGGGCAAGGGGATTGATCGAGAAAAATATCTTGTTCTTATTATAAGATCGTGATTGGATCCGTATGTTGGCTTGTTTAGGCTGGTTCAGCCGTTTGAAACTACTTTTGGTGGATTCAGGCAGGCTTTTGCCGATTCAGGCCCGTTTTTTTCCAGGTTCAGGCCCTCTTTTTTCCCGGTTCAGTGCCCCTTGCTTCACTCAAGGCGGTTTTGCTGCATGCTTGCCTGTGGCACCTTTAACTACTATGATGGAAACCAGAATCTTCTCCATTCCTTATCAAGCTATCCATTTTAAAAAAACTGTCTTACATCATAGCCTGCAGTATACATGCTACCCTGAGGTCATCTTTGACTTCCTATCTTCCATTCAATATTCTTTCATCTTTTGGCGGGAGGGTTGTGGAAATTAAGGGGTACCAATATTGCTCAATATAATCTAAAAGAACTTTTGGCGCTAGTTAAATATTTAAAAAAGTAAATTATTTCTAACTAACCATCCAATAAGTTTGCTTGTCATATGATGTCATAACCACCAGAAGACAAATTAATTGTTGAGACAGGAAAAGACATCAAATAAAATATACAAAGGAAAAACCACACAACTTGATATTAAAATTTTATTGGCAGCATAGACAATAATATATCCATGTGCGTAGACTATACAGTGGTTTACTCATATAGTCATATTTTAAGAAAATTTTCATTTCTCAACCATCATCCGACAATTAAATTCTCTGCAAAGCTTCCTACATACAATACTTAACTTCTTGCATAGATGCATTTCATGAAGTGTGTTCTAACTTAAATACTGTTAACGTACAACAGTCTAGTTTGTTAAGAGCAAACAAAAGAACGGTTTACCTTTTCTCATGGTGAACTTGCTGTGAACTTGATTAACCACAGCTAGGCTAAACTGAGCATACCTGCTCCAACCATACGGCAATGCTGTAGAATCAGCAACATCAAGATACATTGACAAATGGTCCACATTGTTTCCTTTTGGGAATATCAGCACACGCCTAACCAAAAACCATATCAGCAAAACACTCTAAACCAACACCATATGGACAACTTAACTAAAACTACAGCCAAACAAAAGATACCATTTATATCCTCCAACGAAGAAAGCATCCGAGTACAACTTTTTGCCAGACAATCTCGAGAAATTTTCTATCGTCCATGTGAACCTCGCTGACGGTGGATCATCAACTACTGGCGCGTCAACTGTATTAGCAGCCTCTGCAGGTGCAACTAACAAAACAAAAGTGCCATAACTCCATAACATTAGTTTACTTGCAAAACAAGTAACCACACAAGGTCACAAACCATGTTACAACACTAATTCATACAAAAACATAAGACATAACAGTAGTTACAATACAAATTCAATTAATACCATCCATTGGTTCAGGTCCTTCAGTAGTTGCCAACTCAGAATGTGGAACTAGCATCTCTTCCTCTTCCGGCTGCAAAATCAAACTAATTAACATAAACGAATTGGATCTAGACACAATTATATCGCAGTTTATAATAATAAAATTTCAAAACCCTAAAACGAAGCATTTCACAGTAAAAAAGGCGAAATCGAGAAGCTGTATCACTATTAGATCACGAATCACATTCAAAACGATTAGGTTATAAGATCGAAACTTAATTAGCAGATCAAAACAGAGTAATTAAGCAAGTTGAATCGATATGTGTGTATAATTACATACGGTTACAGATATGAATAGCGTGTGCATGTACGTGGATAAGTGTGAATTAGTGTGTGTGAATGAATTAATAAGATTGGTGGCGTTACGTCAATGGGAGGCGGAGTCATGAGAGTCATCGACGACGGCTATTGGTGGCGGAATTTGATCGGAAAATCGGCGGTGAGTATTTGTAGGTTGGATGGAGAAAACTAAAAGGGCGCTTGTTGAGGGTAGTTTCGGTATTTCCGGTGGTGGAAAAGAGGGAGCAGACGAGAAAGGTTTGTTTGACGGAATGTATTTGTGTGAAATGACCATATAGACCTCGTGGGAGGACCAGAAAGCAGATGTACTCATGAAACACGAACCCGAATTTAATAAACCCGAACTAATTTGAGTGCTGAGGACTTTTAGTGGGTTCTGGGTAAATCCGAATAATTAATTTGGCCTAGTCGCCCATTCAATCATTATATTATATCGCTGACTATCCAATTTTTTATCGCATATTCAAACATTCCGACCCTATCGAATCGATGTAATAACTAGCAATTCTAATACTGAATTTAGTTTCCTTCCCTTTTAATATAGCAGTGGAAATGGAGGAAGAAATGATCATTCGGCCATGAACTGAAGACGTTTATGCTTGATTATTTGACTTTTATGCTTGATTATTTGACTTATTAATTTCGGTTGTTTAAGGATTATGTATTTTGGATTATGTGATTTGTTATTTGATTATGTAAGTTAAATTTTGAAAATGATATATTTGCTTGAGTATTAACATGTATATTTATTTTTAGTTTTCTAGGACAAATACTCAAAACCGATTAACTTGTACTCATGATACCCGAGCCCGATTAGGGTCGTGTATGAGTACTAGAAATAAATTTCTCAAACCCGAGGAACCCGACTGAAAGTACAACCCGAATAACACACCTATGACATGTATTGCCTTGTTTTAACCTCAAATTTGCTAGGCGTACAAATGATACATGAAACATAAAACTAGATGACATTATATGAGGACTGAGGTTTTGTGTGAATCACATGAGAGGCATTTATGAAAATAACTAATTCTAACATTGATTGTTCAGTTTTATTTTGATAAAAATCATAACTCATAAGTGCACATAGCACCGAACTGGTTCATTAATCATCATATGATGACTCACGCGTTGTAATCCATTTTGCTCACACATGAATGACTTGACAATTGATGGAAACTTGCAAAGCTTGAGCCTTGGGAATCAATGACTGGTCTTATACCTGGGTAACTTTAAACGTTGTATTTCGTTTATGAGTTAAATATGTGCATTGTTTGATACTATAAGGGATACATGTGTACAAATGCTACATGGATGCTACATTTGACCAAAAAAAGACAATAAGGCCGGCTCGGGCTACCTTTAGCCAATGGGGGCCGCGTACGAGGTACCCGGCGTTACTTAGTTGGCCATTAAAAAAAATGGAAATTACCTATTTACCTTCAAAACACACTAGATGAATTCCAAATGCTTTTTACCTTATATGTAAGGAAGGAAGAAGTTTAACCTCTTACCTTATCAACATTTATGTCCAATTATAAGTATTTATCCTAGCATGCTAATCAAGCTTTAGCTTTAAAATGTTAGAAAACGAAGCAGTGAAAAAGGTTAATGAGATTAAGTTCCTAGCATGTAGATCAGGCTCTAGCTTTAAAATGTCAGATTAAGCTCTAGCTTTAAGTTCCTTATATACCATTACATAGTTTCTACGACTAGACTATGGTCAACAAACTTTATTCACGTATATATTAAGTTCTTACATACCTCAACCGAGTGATATCACGTTATATTTATGTTTGCTCATTCTTAGATCTCACAATGGTGATTAGTTAGCACTAGGATTAAAGAAAAACACTTTAATTCACTGTCGGTAGTGGTGAAATAACATATTACATGATAACTTTACTTACATATTTTACTTACATTTAGTGAAACCTACTAATTACCCACTTGTGGTTTATCTTAATTCACCACTAGCAAGTGAGAAATACCTCCTTGTGATTAAAATAAAAGCAAGCCCTCAAGTGATCACTTAAAAAAAACAATTGCGGTTTTAATATGTGTTATAATATATATGTTTCTCACATAAAATGAAGAACATATGATAATTGGGGATTTGGATCGATGGTGATATCCTAATTGTCGTTTGCTTTTTATTGTTATAATAATAGTCATGTATTATTTTTCATTTCCAATTACACGGAATATTGTATAAAACTAGAAAGCACATGTAAAGATAGACTTCTACAAAAGTGTAAAAGTATGCACGTCGATGTCATAATCCATAATAGTTTCCTTTTAGGGATGTTAGTGGATGCGTGTAGTATTATTTTGTGTTTGCTTAATGTGTAAGCTTCTTTAACTTCCAAAAAATTAAACAAACGGATAAAATAATTATTTGTAAGCTTCTTAATGTTTGAGTTATATTGTTTGTGTATAATTAAAAGGCTCTTAGATGATTTTAAAGCAAAGGATTTGTAGCCCAAGGCGTATGAAAAAAATTGTAATTTCTCCAACCAACTACTATATGTATATTGCCCAGTTAGCGGTTTGAATTTGATGAAACCAGATAAGACCATGTGTTTTCTTTGTTAAGCACACTAGTCCTTACTCGGACACACTTAAAACCATGTATTTCGAAAATGACACGTGTAACACGATATCTAAACGATCAAGTAGGTTATATATAGACAGACTGACCAATCGTAAATTAGTTGTCATGAAGTTCTAAATATGGTAAACGACTCATAAAAATATGTAAACAAATACCTAATGGCTTGTAGTTAGCGATACGCCGATAGCAAGGTGTATGAAATTGTTACCTTAAAGTGGATAAGAGATCTATTTCCATGGTGAACAATGTGCAAATTTAGAAGTATGTTTAGATGATGTGTGAATTAGCTCTTTCAAAAAAAATGTAATCTAAATATAAAAAAAATTTAAACATGTAAAATTTATAAGTTATATACTTTTAAATTTTAATTTTAAACAAGTTAACACCCGGATTATAAGTTATATATATATACTCATCCAATTCATAGAAGTATGTGAAAACCAATTAACACGTGCATATATTGTTTTTAATTATCGTGTAGATGACAACTGTGTAAGCAAACAACTCTCTCCCCTCCCTCTAGACACCACACACGCAAGACGCCAAGACGATTGTTCTAAAATAACATAATCATAAAAACAATAGGAATGGATATTGACATGACACATGTGCATGGTTTTATTCCAGAGGAGAGGGATATGAATGTATGATTTCATTCACATGTACATGGTTTAACAAACAAACGCGTGAAACTAATGCATGGTTTATGCAAGTTAGGTGCATCATGTATATGGTGAATGGTACATGTGCAATCAAAACCCTCTACAAATGATGTATTAAACATGGATGCTTGGATGTATCGTTTTATTGGAATGGATACTATGAACCACATGTGCCTCATCCGCTTAATTTTCTTTACATGGTACCATTAAACCCAATATAGTAAACAAGTGAAACATACTGATTACCGAATACATTGATGATAACCGATTAACCGTACATCATATAGAAATTTTAGACGACTCAACCGTTCTATTAAAATCTAATAATCAAGTTGAATTTATTAGGCTGCATTATTATTCAAGCCCCACTATAAATGCATGAATCTTATATATCCAATTTGCCAAATATGATGTGACTTTCCTTCAACTTGTGGTCTCTAAAGTGAACAAATTTGAATAAAAATCAAACGTCAATTTCGGAGATTGAGAACCGAAAAATGGGTTGAAGCAGCCTCTGTTGTCCTGTTGTCCTGTTGTCCATGTGAATGGTTCGATGTTCTTAAACAAACATCTCAATCTTACATATATATTATCCTAATAATATTATAATCCACACGGTTCATTCTCTTGAACTAATCAAAATAATTAAAATAATAGTGAGACTAATTCAGCACCTCTGTCCCACTCATCATTGTCTTGTTCTTATCAAGATTCTTCAATCCTTTTTAATTTGCACCAATTTGGATGCTTTGACTGTTTCCCTTGGTTCTTGTTTGACTTTTAATTAGTTTTTCATCTCTTATTATTATTATTATTATTATAGGTCTTCTTGTTTTCCATTTCTGTGTATAAAATGCTTGTGGCTCTGTAACTCTTGATGTGCTTATATGCTTTTTGCCTCTTTGATTTGAGCTGAGATTATGATCTTATTTTGACAATCTTGGAGTCAAATGAATTGGGCTTGGGTTTAACTTTGTGGGGTTTTGATAAAGTTTTGATCTTTGTTTCATTGAGCAAGAATCTTGGTGAAAGATTGAATCTTTATGTTAAAAGCAGAAAAGGGTTTTCTGTAGAAGTGAAATTATGTTATTGGGTTGATAATTTTGTGGGGGTTTTGATAAAGTTTTGATCTTTGTTTCATTGAGCAAGAATCTTGGTGAAAGATTCAAGATTGGATCTTTATGTTAAAAGCAGAAAAGGGTTTTCTTGAGAAGTGAAAAATATGATCTTGTGAAGGTTAAGATTGGTGTTTCTTTGAGCAAAATTGGAGGGAAAATTGAATCTTTATGCTAACAAGTGATTAAAGCTCAATGGGTAACACTTGTGTTGGACCAAACATTTCAAAGAATGGATTTTTTCAATCGGTTTCAGCTGCAATGTGGCGAACACCAACTGAAGAAACCCCGCCGACCCCTAATGGAGAACAATCTTCAACTCATTCCAAACAACCCAAATCACCATTACCGGTTCAAAACAAGCCACCTGAACATGTAACGATTCCGAAACCTGAAAAGAAACAAGAACAACCCGTGAAGCCCAAAAAAGGCCCACAAATGAAACGGGTTTCAAGTGCCGGGCTTCGAACCGAATCTGTTTTACAAAGAAAAACCGGGACTTTGAAGGATTTTTTCACTTTGGGGAAGAAACTAGGCCAAGGGCAGTTCGGTACAACTTTTCTTTGTATAGAAAAGTCAACCGGTCAACGATACGCGTGCAAATCGATTGCCAAAAGAAAGTTGTTGACCGAAGAGGACGTGGAGGATGTTAGAAGAGAAATTCAAATCATGCATCATTTGTCGGGTCACCCAAATGTTATAGCAATAAAAGGTGCGTATGAGGATGCGATCGCAGTTCATGTTGTTATGGAATTATGTGCGGGTGGTGAGCTTTTCGATAGGATTATTCAAATTGGACATTATACTGAGAAAAAGGCATCTGAGCTTACAAGAACAATCGTTGGCGTTGTGGAAACTTGTCATTCTTTAGGGGTTATGCATAGGGATTTAAAGCCCGAAAATTTCTTGCTTGTGGATAAGAAAGAAGACGCGCTTTTGAAAACTATTGATTTTGGATTGTCGGTTTTCTTTAAGCCAGGTATAATTTTGAGTTATCTTTTTTGAAATATATTTTGTGTGTGATTAAGGTACTCAAATAAGCTGGTTATTTATAGCAATCATTTATCCAAATACGTTTATTTTGACCCTAATATTGGAAACTCATGATCATGATCGAGTTTTACCGAACACTATAATCAGTTTAAATTAAGTCTTGTCGATGGTCATTTTTCTTATATTATCCAAATCATTTTTTGTTGATCCTAAGTGATCATAAACTCATGAGCAGGGTTTGTTTACCCAAACGCGTAAAACTAGAGTTGGTAAATAGGTGGGTTGGCAAACGGGCCGAAAGTTAAGCGTGTCAAATGGTATCACAAAAGATATACTGTTTTTGATAATAATCTGACTTTTTGAATAAAGTGATTGATGAAGTTTTACTTTAGGCAACTTTTGACTTGTTTGGCCCGTTTCCTTTTGTAGTCAATTCCCGTGGCCCATTTTACTGATTGGATAACATTTGAAACATATTATTGTGAAATTGCAATGGCCAGTTTAAATACACATCCAAACACTTCTTCATTGTTTGATTCTGAGACTTTTCGGTTCACTCTTTTATTGGCTTCTTACACTCTCTACTTTCTAGCTTACTGTACACTTTTCTCGTCTTTCCTTGATAAGACGCTTCATAACCAGGCGGTACATAATTCATTAACACTAGTTTTTCATCTATTAAAATCTTCAAATTAGATGGGCTAAACCTGAAACACGGGAAACTAACAAAACAGTCAATTATACAGATGTTGTTTGACCAAGTTACAAGTGCTTGAATTAATACATGATCATTTTTTCTCAAGTTGTTCATGCTACCCCAAAAGGAAATGATATATATTGGAATCAATCATTCCCCCCTTCTTTCATTATCATCAAGAGTATAAATAATACAAAGAATGGTAAGCGATAATCACAAAAGATTACAAAAGATTTTAAATGATACTAAGGATAATCTATTTATCTAATAATATTCTATTATATTCTATTACACCCCCGCAGTCGAAGCGGGAGGTGACCGTATGCTGAGACTGGACCGAAAATCTTCAAAGAGAACTCGAGGTAATCCTTTTGTGAAAATGTCAGCAATCTGATAGCGAGATGGGACGTGAAGAACTCGCACTTGACCGCGCTGAACTTGTTCGCGCACAAAGTGTATGTCAAGCTCGATGTGTTTCGTGCGCTGATGTTGAACCGGATTGCCGGAGAGGTAGATTGCACTAACATTGTCACAGTATACAAGTGTAGCTTTGGACAAGGGGTGATGCAGTTCCAGGAGAAGATTGCGAAGCCAACAGATTTCAGCAACGACATTAGCCACCCCTCTATATTCAGCCTCGGCACTAGAGCGAGAGATAGTGGGTTGCCTTTTGGAAGACCAGGATACAATGTTGTCGCCTAAGTAAACACAATAACCACTAGTGGAGCGACGTGTGTCTGGACAACCCGCCCAGTCAGCATCAGTGTATGCGAGAAGCCGGGGATCACGGTGAGGCGACAGAGTGAGACCATAAGAAACGGTGCCGTGGATGTACCTGATGATGCGCTTGAGGGCAGTCCAGTGATCGGTTTTGGGCGCGTGCATATGCATACAGACTTGCTGTACGGCATAGGAGATGTCGGGGCGAGTAAACGTGAGATATTGCAGCGCCCCTGCCAGACTTCTGTAAAGAGTAGGGTTTTCAAAATCGGTACCGGCGTTTGCACCCAGTTTGGTGTTTGTATCCACCGGAGTTGCTGTAGGTTTACATGAGGACATGCCGGCACGCTCGATGATTTCAGTGGCATATGTTTGCTGAGAGAGGAACATCGTGTCCTGAGTTCGGCTAACAGAGATCCCAAGAAAGAAACTTAAAACACCGAGATCCTTCATCGCAAATTCTTTTGAGAGATAAGTCATGAGATGCTGGCGGAGAGACGTAGAGGAGGTGACCAAAAGGATGTCATCAACATAAAGAAGAAGATATGCAGTGTTACCATTGTGGTGGAGAATGAACAATGATGCATCACAGCCACTCTGAATAAAACCCAATGTGAGAACATAATCGGTGAAGCGTTGATACCATGCTCTAGGGGCCTGTTTTAGACCATATAGAGACTTCTTCAACCGACAAACGTGATCTGGGAACTGTTTATCTCGAAATCCCATTGGTTGGTGCATGTATACGGTCTCGTGGAGATGGCCATGAAGAAATGCGTTAGTGACATCTAATTGATGAACCGGCCAGGACTTTGAAAGTGCAATGGTTAATACAGTACGAATAGTTGCAGGTTTAACCACGGGGGTGATGCCATAAAGTGGAGGACTGAGCAGCAGTGGTGGATGTGGAAAAACAATGTGCTCCCTTGGAAAAGGTGTAGAGATCACCGCTGCTGTCGCACCGGATTATAGGAGTCCGGGTCTTGAAGTCCTTCACAAGAAAACCAAATGGGTCAAATTCCACAGAAACCGAATTATCTCTAGTGAATTGACGCACAGATATGAGTTTTCTAATGAGTTTAGGGGCGTATAGGACACGGTTTAAAACAAAAGGCGGGTATGGATGGGGGAAGGTTTGTGGGCCATATCCATGTACCGGGATGGTTTTACCATCACCAACAATAATATTTTCATTCACACTGTTATTAAAAATGGTACGAAAGTTACCTGAGTTGGGATCCATGCTGACGGTTGCGCCCGTGTCCATGACACCATGTTGATAGTCCGGTGGGTTTAAGGACATGGTGTAAAGTGCCTGTTGTATGTCGGTAGGGCTGTAAGTCGCTTGATGAGCCTGATGGGGGCGTGGGCCAAGAATGCCGTGGGTGATGTTGGTGTTCGGTGGTGGCGGGATACTAGGATATGGGCAGGGAGGTGGCGGGGCAGACCAAGGTTGCCACGGTGGTGGGGAGGATGAGTTGGTTTGTGGGTTTGGTATGGTCCATGTGTAAGTGGTGGGGGAGGTCCAAGTACCATACGGCTGGCCACGCTCACTGTTGTAGCCCCGAGACCAGGTGGACCGACCGCGACCACGTCCCCGGGACCTGCCTCGGCCGCGAGCTGAGAGGGGACTGCTGTCAGAGTGTGGGGTCGAGTGGGTGCTGTTTTGGGTGGCGGCTTTGGAGGTGGTGGTATTGAGGGCTTGGCCGGCTAAGGTGGCGGCATACATGGCTTTTTCAGCCTTCTGGCTCTCGATCATGCAGAGCTGTGATCGAGCTTCATAGAAGGACGGGGTTGGGTCTTTTTGTTGTAAGATGGTGGAGATTCCTTCATATTGATCCGTGAGGCCGGCAAGAAGGTGTAGAACTAGGTGTTTATTATCAAGGGGAGCACCGACATTGGCAAGTTGGTCGGCAATGGACTTGATGGCTTGACAATATGCGGACATATTGGGAAAACCATCGAGTTTAGTGGTGGCAAATTTCTGCAGCAGGTAAGTGGCACGGGTGTTTTTGTTATCCAGAAACAGGCCCTCAAGGGCTGACCAAGCATCATATGCCGACATCTTTGGTACAACAATAGTATTAAGTAGGTCATTAGAGATAGTACCGTAGATCCATTGTTTGACGATGGCGTCCAGGCGAGACCATTGATCATCCGCAGAAGCGGAGTCTTTGCCTTTGACAGTTGCCGAGGAGGAGGATTCAGTGGTGGGTGGACGAGGAGAGAGATGGTCACTGACTTGAAACGCATGGCAGTGGTTCTGGAAGAGTTCTGCCCACAGGCCATATTGGCTAGATTCAGATTCAAGGAGGACAGGTATGGCTAGACGGATGTTGTTGACTGTGATGGCTGGGTGGAGTTTCTCTGCCATGGTAACAGGGTGTATGTAGCGGAGATAAAAGTGGGGAAGGGAAGATGACAGCCGTGGGCTGTGGTGGCGGCAGGGAAGCAAGGTAGGGTTTAAGCTCTGATACCATATTGGAATCAATCATTCCCCCCTTCTTTCATTATCATCAAGAGTATAAATAATACAAAGAATGGTAAGCGATAATCACAAAAGATTACAAAAGATTTTAAATGATACTAAGGATAATCTATTTATCTAATAATATTCTATTATATTCTATTAATATAGGTTTGTGTGTAAGTGTGTGTGCAAATATTAAATTTGAAATAGTGTCAAATCACAGGTGGTTGAATATTAAATGTTCGGAAACTTTTAATGACCTACGTAGTAATTCTGCTAATTTATGATATGTATGTATGCACACACAGTGTCACACTCACACAAATTACAAATATGTGTATGTGTGTTTGCACGCGTGGGCTTCACATGCGTGCGTAGAGAGATCATTGATGATGACGAGGGAGAAGAGTTTGGCTTGACTTGCCAACACCTTTTGTCCAGTTTTTGAATTTCATGAATAATTTAAATAAAAAGTATAAATACGGAAACTATCATCAAGAGAATGATTACAATTTATTTAAATAAAGTAATTTAATAAATAATAAATCATAAACACTTGAGTTATTCATTATTATCTAGCTTTCAGTTAACATTATATTTGGTTTTCTTAGGTGAATCTTTTACTGATGTGGTTGGCAGTCCATATTACGTTGCACCAGAAGTTTTAAGAAAACGTTACGGTCCAGAAGCAGATGTTTGGAGTGCAGGGGTCATTGTTTACATCCTTTTAAGTGGAGTACCTCCTTTCTGGGCTGGTCAGTATTTTGTTATGTGAAATTACATATTTAACCTTCCTTCCTTTCGGGTCCTGAAACAAATGCATCTATTATATTTGGAGAAGTTACAATAAAAAACTACTTATACAAAATGTTAATTGAGTTTTAATGAATGTTGATGCATCATTTATAATTACAAAGAAAAACTTACAACCTTAACCAGTTAGAGTTGAGTGGTGTTTTTTATTGATTATATGTCTAAAATACCCTTCAAGAATGACCTAAAGGAGAACATTGTCGGTAATTTGTATTTATGACAATGGACAAGTTGGTAACTTTTAACTTTTTAACTTAAGAAATTTAGCAAAAAGAGGTACTTTGCAATGGTATTGAAATTGTTGTTTATTTGCTTTAATTATTATCATTTATTTCTTTTTTTTATGGGTGTATAGAAACCGAGCAAGGAATATTTGAACAAGTCTTGCAAGGTGATCTTGATTTCTCATCTGATCCATGGCCAAGTATTTCTGATTCTGCAAAAGATCTTGTAAGGAGGATGCTTGTGCGTGACCCGAAGAAAAGATTAACCGCCCATGAAGTTTTATGTGAGTTTCCATTCAAATATAGAGTTTTTTTTAATGTCTTCAACCAAAAGGGACTATGTAATTTATTACTTTTTACCTTAACAAATTACAATCTTGTTGCATAAATTAATATATGTTTTTACCATACATAACTCTGTACCGTTAAAAAAATGTTGACCGAATTTTGACCTTGTTACAGGTCACCCTTGGGTTCAAGTTGATGGCGTGGCCCCTGACAAGCCTCTTGATTCTGCAGTTTTGAGTCGAATGAAACAATTTTCAGCCATGAACAAGCTTAAGAAAATGGCTCTTAGGGTAAGTTTGACTTTTTGAGGTCAAAGCGACTAACTTTTAAAATTAAAATTGTAAATCTTTTTTAAGGCTGTTAAAAAAATACTGATTACATTGAACTTCATAACTAATTACTATAGTTTATGAAAATGGTTCGGTTCTATTTCTAACTAAAACACAATATCGATTGTGAACATGGAAATATCCATTGCTGACCTAAAAAAGTCAAAGGGTATCACATGAAAATTTTATTTTGACTTAAATATTTTTTTTCTTTTTTTTGTTTGTGTTTAGGTTATTGCAGAGAGCTTATCTGAAGAAGAAATAGCAGGGCTAAAACAAATGTTTCAAATGATCGATACGGATAACAGTGGTCAAATTACTTTTGAAGAACTTAAGGCTGGATTAAAAAGAGTTGGTGCTAACCTTAAAGAATCAGAAATTTATGACCTTATGAAAGCGGTAAACATTAAATCAAACTTTAATTACATGCTTAGTATTATTGAATAATTTATCATCTGAATAATATTTCTTATAATTGTGTAACTTTTTTATTTAAAAAAATAATATGACACGTTGAAGTTGAAAAGTAGCTTGTTTGACTTTGTAAATCAATTACAGGCTGATGTAGATAATAGTGGAACAATTGATTATGGAGAATTTGTTGCTGCAACATTACATCTGAATAAAATTGAGAAAGAAGATCATTTGTTTGCGGCTTTTTCATACTTCGATAAAGACGGAAGTGGTTATATCACTGCTGACGAACTTCAACAAGCGTGTGATGAATTTGGCATAAATGCTCACCTTGAAGAATTAATTCAAGATGTTGACCAAGATAATGTGAGTATTTCTACTTTAATCCCATCTTTTTGTTAAGCATTTGCTATGGTTTTGCTTTTGATTTAGGTTATGTTTTATCTGTAACGGGTCGATAAGGAAACGAGTTGAAAGTCATCCAAAATGTGTTTTTGATGCACTTGTGATCCTCTAATATTGTTTTATTCACAATTTAGATTATTAATTTACCAATTTTGTAATCATATATAATGCAATATAAATTTATGTAAAAAATTAAAAGATTGTCAAAAGTGTGCATGGATCAGCATATGTGTTTTGACCCGTTTCACACCCCACCCAACCCACCCGAACCTAAGGGTGGCAAACCCAACCTAAATGGATTGTTTTGGGTCAAGATGGATAAATTTTAAAAGTTAAATGAGTTAGGATGGATCATAAAAATTCTTTAAGTGGGTCAGAATGGGTTGTAAATATACAAGTGGGTTTCATTTATAGGTTAGAATGGGTCAAAACAAAAGATCCAAGTTATCCAAAATTTATCTAATTCAAAATACCCAAACTATCACGTGGGAAACAAAACTCATCCGAAACCCAAAAAATGATCAAAACGAAACAAAAACCCCGAACCGACTAGAACGAAGCAAAAAAAACAAAAACGAAACTGAACCGAAATAGCAAAACGACCAAAACGAAACAAAAAAAGCGAAATGCAACCGAAAAGCTAACCAAAACTAAACAAAAACACAGAATCGACCAAACCGAAACAAAACTGAATCGAAATAGATAACGACCAAAACGAAACAAAAACCCCGAACCGACTAGAACGAAACAAAAAAAACAAAAACGAAACTGAACCGAAATAGCAAAACGACCCAAACGAAACAAAAAAAACGAAATGCAACCGAAAAGCTAACCAAAACTAAACAAAACCACCGAATCGACCAAACCGAAACAAAACTGAATCGAAATAGATAACAACCAAAACGAAACAAAAAAACCGATATGAAACCGAAAAGTTGACCAAAACGAAACAAAAATAAAGAGAAATGCAACTGAAAAGCTGACCAAAACGAAACGAAAACACTGAACTGACCAAAACGAAACAAAAAAACCGAAACGAAACTGAACCGAAATAGAAAAACGACCGAAACGAAACAAAAAAACTGAATTGAAACTGAAAAACTGACCAAATGGAAACATAAAAAAACTAAATGCAATTTAAAAACCGGACCAAAACGAATCAAATCACCAAATCGACCAAAACGAAACAAAAAAACTGAAAAGAAACTGAACCGAAATAGAAAAACGACCAAAACGATACAAAAAAAACCGATATGACACCGAAAATCTGACCAAAACGAAACAAAAAAAGCGAAATGCAATCAAAAAGCTTACCAAAATGAAACAAAAAAGCTGAAACGAAACTGAACCGAAATAGAAAAACGACCAACACGATACAAAAAAAACTGATATGACACCGAAAATTTGACCAAAACGAAACAAAAAAAAAAGCGAAATGCAAGCAAAAAGCTTACCAAAACGAAACAAAGAAACTGAAACATAGCCGACCAAAATAAAACAAAATGAATCGAAACAATAAAACGAAATGAAACCGAAAAAACTGACTAAAACAAAACTGAAACCGAAAAAACCGAGAAATCGAACCGAAATCATTGAAACCGAGCAAATACCGACACCGACCGAGATGAAAAAAAAAAAACCGAACCCAAAAAAACCCTGAAAAGCTCGAACCTGAACTGGTACAAAACGAGTTTTTTTTAATGAACGAGGATGACGTGGGAAAAATTTTAGTTATTTTACATTTTGCGTTTTTTATTTATATTTTGAGTTATTATTTTTTTAATAGTATTTTTTGAATATTTTTTTGAGGGGTTTATAAACCCTTTGTATGTCAACCTTCACTTGGGTCAAGATGGGTTAGCTTTACCCATCTTGACCCATATCCATCCTAACCCTCTATTTTAAAAATCCATCTTGACTCATATTCATCCTGACCCATCATCCAAATCCAACCCAACCCACTCACATTGCCACCTTTACAGCCGAACCCATACGAGACATTCTAAATTAGTGTTTTCGTCTACTCTTTATTAAAAAAATATACTTTGATCACTAGAACCAAAATTCTAAATTTCTTTAATTTTTTTAATTTCGCCCTCACAAAGTGACTATGTTTCAACTTTTTCAACAAGTTGATTTTCAAATAAAGAGTATAATAGTCATTTTACTAATAAAAATGTTTGATTCTTTGTTCTTTGACTTACAAGTTACAATTGTAATTTTAAAATTTTTGTTTATATTCATGATCATGATTTTTTTTGTATAATTTTTATTTTATTTTTTTGCAGGATGGACGCATAGATTACAATGAGTTTGTGGCCATGATGCAAGGACATACCGGATCCGCACAAAAAAAGAGTCTAGACAATAGTTTTAGCATGAAGTTCAGAGAAGCATTTAAACTTTGAATCTATATTTTTCTTTTTATCTTTATGGAACTATATTGGGTGAAAATGAGTAACTTTGGATACAATATATATATACTTTTTGCATCTATGTTCCTGTAATTTGTTTGAAATAGTTCATTCTTGCAAAATATAGTTATTTGCCATGCATTTTTGTTGGAATATTGTTTAGTTTGCAGTTAACATACAATATTTTGTAAAACATACAATATTTTGTAAAACCCGAAACCGTTATTGACTTGGATAACGAGCTAATAGATCACACATGGGTCGCATGCTGGTTTTGAGCGATTAATAAAAACTGTACTATTTGAATTTAGCCTTTTCAAATTGGTTCGGTCCAAGATTCCCAAATTTGGTTCGGATAAGCACCCGATTCGAATAATGAACCCTTTACTGGAACTTGTTTTTAATAGCTAAATGTTACGATTTACATGGATTGAATCATTGACATCGTATTCTATATCCTTACCATCTTAACCGCAATTGTTGATAGCGCGTCTGATTTTTATAGTGAAGTATATAATAATAAAATGATTATTAATTATAGATTTATAGCAAATTAGGTCACTAAAAGGAAGTTCACTAAGATTAGGTCAATATACTAAATAAATATAAGAAAACAACCACTATTATTTAATTTTATCTAACCTTTCTACTTTTCTAGAAGAGAGAAAGTAGACCCTTATGTGTCATTCAAGAATTAAGTGTTTCAAACTTTTGAGAGTGAAAATATCAAGATATCATTATCATCTCTATTGAAAATCTATATTATAAATGTGGTTTTGAAAGTGTGACACTTACATGGTTCTTGATGAAGTATGAAAGCTTCTTAGTTTTAAATTATCTATACTATATATAATACACCAAACAAAGGTAAATTAAAACACTTGATTTTAAGGGATTTACAATTGCTAATACATAAGGTACATGTGTTAGTAAGGGTAAACTTGTCTTTTAAATACAATTCATTTAACTTACAAGTTTGGTCCATCATCTTTAACCATATTATGTTTTTAATTTAAACTTTAAAACTAACTTCCCACCCATGATTTTTTAACGACTATAGCCTTTTCATACGTTAATAGTTTTATAAAAAAATTACATCATAAAAACGAGCATTTTATTCTCTTTAATTTGAATATGATATTGTTATATTTTTTTTCAATTTAAATAATTAATAGGTTACGTATGGGTGTTTAGTGTCGGTTTTGATGGTTTTAAGTTAAATTTGTGAGCCCAATCGTTAATACTGATTTTTTGTTGTCCAAAACCAAACTCAACCATTGAAAGTTGAAACCGAATCGTTACCAACGGCTTGGTTCCAGTTTGGTTTCACAGTTTAACTATATATAACTAAACATATCTAATAATTAATAATAAAAAAGATTAAAATGCATTTAACATTTACAATATGGTCTGGTGCCATATGGTCGGTTGCCAGTATAAACCGTGAATCAATCGTTCACTACGTTTTGAAATATTTGAAACCGACCAACTCACCGAAAGTTAAAAAAAAAAAAGAAGCCAAACCAATGACCGGTTTAAAGGATTTCAAGGTTTTAACCGGACCATAAACACTTATATTTGTTACGTGATTAATAAGGTCAAACATCCGCCGCATCGCGCCGGCACCCGTCTAGTCTTTACATATGTAAGAAGTTAGGACGCTGAAGTTTTATTTATCCTTCTTATTATTATAATTA
The DNA here is from genome assembly GCF_021521415.1 of Bidens hawaiensis. Taxonomy (NCBI): domain Eukaryota; kingdom Viridiplantae; phylum Streptophyta; class Magnoliopsida; order Asterales; family Asteraceae; genus Bidens; species Bidens hawaiensis. The sequence goes on from NW_027492054.1 coordinate 80,214, forward strand.
TATGAATTATTTACGTTTTAGGGTGCATAGCCGAGCCACCACCACAATGAACCGAACACATGTTGACTTTTATCTACGTTTTGATATAAATTTTATTCAAGTCGTTTTTGTTTCTTTTTTGCACATGAGTTACTACCGAACCGATACCAACTAAGTTGTACGAACTCTCATCGTGACCCCACCACAACACGCAAGTTGATTGCAACTACTTTTAATTATTGTGAATGACCAAAGTTGAACAATTATATAAGCTTATTATTTAGTGGCTTCATCTTTTTTTTCAATTTTCGCCAAGCATAAATATATTTTTACAACAACAACAGAATACAATTGAAACTTAAATGGTTTTGTAGTTAGAATAACCCTACTAAAACGGTAATACGACAAATAAGTAACGTCAGACTCTATGGAAGGAAATTTGGTCCTTGAAAAGTAAAACATGATAAAGCAACATCACTTATAGATGTTGCATTGCTTATCAAATGTGGAATGCATTAGATGAGGCAATTGCAAGTGATTCATGCTGTAGGGACCTAACCTTCAAATTGACTTCTGGCTGTTTTCCACAATGCTAATGGTGCAATCATATTCACATCTTATATTATTATTAAAGTTTGGTAAATGCATGGATTTGATTTTAATAACGAGTTAATGTGGTTTGGATAAAAACGGGTTAGTTCGTGTAAATATGTAATTATTCTGTATTTTTGTTCTTGCATTTACACATGCACACACGCGCGTGTGGCAAGTGTTATAATACAAGATTGGTTTAAAGTAGAAAACGTTGAGAGCCTCATGTACGTAGTGTATTGAAGATAATCATCTATAATAAGAGAGAAATGATGGTTAACAAATCGTCTTATGTATCACACTTAAAGCAATAAGTATATATGTCTATACGATTTTCATACTTTTCTAAGTGGTTGTGTATTGAACATCTATCTTTAGAATTATAAATTAAGAGAAACCGTTTAAAAGTACTATAAATATATGAATATGTCTAGAAAATGATGATTTCATGAAATAAAACAACTTCAGCTATTGCTAATATGACTTGACATAACCCTAACTTATCTTAACATAACTTTACTTATAATCATGGACCACAAAAGTCTTAATTTTCACAAACATAGTTTTATTTGTTGGTCACAAATTCAAGTGACTTGAGACAAAATGATTACAAAAATATGGCCACAATGTTTGGGAATAGAGGTTTGGTTGAATAAGGGTCATTAGTTTGTTTCTTATGATAATAGTGTGTGTCAATTTTTTGGGAAATTACGAATATGGCCAATTAACACCTATCTTTACGAAAATGAAAATTGATTTTTTTTTCGTATTCTCTCTTATACAAGAATAGTCCATAATTCCTCTCTAACGTGGCACATACTTTCTCTCTAGGGCGAGAATTTGCCATATTATCTCGCTGACTTGGCGAGAATGTAATAAGATAATATTATTATTATTATTGGGCGAGAATTTTATATATTTTTTATCTCCACATCGGCGAGGATTGGACATTTAACAATATGTTATTGGTGACATAAACTTGTAAAATGATGAGGTCCATGTTCATTTTTGTTAAAATGCTTAGTTAATTGATTAGATTGGTGTATATGATACTAAACTAATTAACATAAATAGTTAATTTTAAAAGAAGTAAATAAAAAAAAGGTATTGATGTATTTAATATTTAAAAATTAATGTATTTAATATTTAAGTTGTTGATAACTATGATTGGTTGACTTCATGAGATTACATAATGATCAGGTTGATGATATGATTAGGTTGGCAAAGTGAAATCAGTTGAGCTCGACATAGTTGAGGTGATAAAACTGTACAAGCGAAAACATCGCTTCCGTCTTCAGGTACCGCAAAATTAAACTATTGCAACATCTCAATGTCAGTTGTGATAAACATAATAACCCACATAGGATCAACAAGATACCCTGCTTCCATTCCATCCATCGTTGTTAAGATAAAGTTTCTTGATTTTTTAGAAAGATTAATGGTGCTTTTAGCTTTTATGAATTTTCTTTCATAAGAAAAATCAAGGGTGTGTTAATTTATTTATTTAATATGCTTATATTTTGTATTCGTATCAAATGAGTTTTTACCTCTAACAAATAAGTAACTTCTTCATCTAATATGATACGAAGTTACATATAATATAAGGAAAAAGTATAATATTTATGATCTTTCTCAAAGTTGTACCAAATGTTTGTAATTTATTTATGCACACGTGTTTGCGTTATCGAATAATACATACGATAATACCTTAAAACAAAATTGAAAGAACCTCCGTCTCGTCAACTCATGATGACATGTATAGGTACAACCAAGAACGATAAACACATAACAAAGGTAGATATCGCACTGGTTCAGATGTTACAATACCGGGCTTGTATCTATGTGTATGTTAACTAACTTTATGTATATATAAATTGTTAGGAACAAAGCGGCGCAGCGGAACAACACACGAACAAGCACACACCATTATACACGTAGTAAACAGAAAATAATAATGATAAACGACACAAGAATTTTACGTGGTTCGGTCCCAGCGGGGGACCTACATCCACGGGCTGCAACTAGGTTATTTCATTGATTAGGTGCAAAGATTACAATTACATATCGGGGTTATTTATAAGATATGAACTAAGGTTAAATGCTTAATCAACAAGAAACAATAACGGGTCAAGTCCTTGTTCTTCTTATCACCAATTTGAGCCCAAGCCCAAAACTAGCTCAAAACCTTCATAAATCCTAACATAAATCATATAAAACCAAGATAGATTAGTATAGATTAGGTTTGTTGAACAAATTAAATAGATGAAAAGGAATGAAAACTATGGTGACCACTAAAATGAAAAGAAGAAAGAGTGATTATATATCGGCCATTTGACTGGTGCCACACCTTTTGTGGTTTGTGCATGCTAGTGATTAGTGAAGTGGATTCTTTGGTTGGTCAAAATATATGGGCCACTCAAAACCCTTTAATATTTTTGTTAACATATCTTCAACCATTCGTGGCATTCGTGTGTAGAAAGGTATAAGATTCTCATTTTAATATATAAAATTACATATAACATCTATATGTAGCTTGCGAAGCTAGATATTTCTGATGTACGGGTTTGACCGTATTTTAAACACGGGTTATATTAGCCGGCTTAAAACCCAATTGTTTTCTTGTGGTATTCGTATATTGATTTAGCTATTCTCACTAATTGTAGCAACTGATTATAATAAAATGGTGAGTAACTAGTCACAACATTACGCCTAAGTTTTCCGATTCAACAGTGTGTAAACTAGGGGTGTAAATGAGCTGAGCCGAGCCCCGCTCATTTTGACTTATGAGAGCCTGGGCTCGGCTTGCTAGTTGTTTTTTCAAGCATGATCTCAGCTCGTTTATTATTATTAATTAATTTTATCCATTTTTAATTATTTTTATATATTTTTTGAAAAACCTTAAACGAGCCAAAGCTCAGCTCGAGCTCATGCAGTACCTTAAACGAATCAAAGCTCGGCTCAAAAGCCCTGTTGTGAAGCGTGAACCTAATAACTCAAAGTAAAACTTAAAAATATACAAGACTCGACAAACCTAAACAAGCTTCTCATGTAAGGCTCGAGTTAGGCTCGATTACTAAACAAGCTTTATTTGAGAAACCAAAAAATTTTTTTGGCTTGTTTTGAACTTTTTATCAATTAGAATTCTCGTGAGTAGCCCCTTAGTCTAAACTAGTTATAACGATGCATTTAAACCGACTACAAAAATACATCTAATGCACATACAATGGTGCGACCAAATTTTCCTAGGAATACGTCCAAATTTATCAAATCTAAAACATGAATGAACTGGGTAATTATAATGATGCGTCCAAATAATTAAACAATCTCTCTTTAACAGACGTGTATACCTCGTCCTAAAACCACGTGCCGTATATGAACATCTCATACATCAACCTACTTGAATATTATGTTAAAACGGCCACATAAACCATCCATATAATTAACTCCGATTCTAATAATAAGTAAAGCCGGGTGAATATTAAATTACTTTTTCAAAAGAAGGAAAATAGAGACGTTACTCTAAAGGCTTGTTCCACTCCATTTAACCATTTTGTAATAAACCAAAAGCATCATCATAATATTATTATTCCTATATATACCATACACCCAACACCCTTTTCAACAATCCAACAACACTCAACAACAACAACAACAACAACAATGGTGGTCAGGATGATGAACTGGAGGCCATGGCCCCCACTCTCATCAACCAAGTTCCAAGTCACCATTGTTGTATGTTGTCTCCACGGCTTGCCGGAGGCTTCAAATTTGGGTGTTGAGGTTAATTGGAAAGGATCTGTTAAGCCGAGAAACCGGATCGCTTTCAAGCAGAGTGGTGTGAAGAGGGATTTGACGAGTGAGAAATCGTTAAATGGTGATGGGGTTGTTGAATGGAACCAAGAGTTTGAATCTGTTTGCGAATTGGTGGGGTTTAGAGACGGGTGTTTTCGTCGGTGGGACGTTGCACTCCAGGTGTTTGATGTAAGTCCTGAACTAACTTTTTGATTTTGTGAGTTATTTTAATATATTTACTGCTTGTCATATGAGAATTTAATATCTATATCTTGGTTTTATAAGTCAAATGACTGGATCAAGGGTCATAGATTTTTATTAAGCGAATAGTGATTTTAGACCGAATATGATTCGTTTTAAAGCTTTTGATGTGAATGTTTGAAGAAAGGTGAAGTTTGACCTTAGAATCTAAAGATTTAATATGAATGATCAAAAAATATGTATCTTGGTGTTAATAAATTAAGTGACTGGATCAAGTTTCTTAGGTTTTCAATACGAATGCGAATATGCGATCATTTCTTTTTCACCACATCTTTTAGCATGAATGATTAAACAAAGGTGAAGTATGACTCTAGAAGCATCTTCTTTGATAGTGGTTCATTTAGCTATGAATTTGAGGATCTAAAATTTGCATGTTAAATAATGATGTCCACTCTTAGTGTGGAGACTAATCAAAAAAGCATATTCCTTTATTTTAGTGGTAGCTTTGGGTTGTTGGGGAAATTAGTGGTTATATCTATAAGATAGTGAGTGATATGAGTTATGACATTTACTTTGAGCCTTTGTGGTGTTTACCTGATTTAATTCTCAATTTAACCTTCCATGTTATTAATATTAGGTAATAACTAATGATCCACAAAAGATTTGTTTAAGAACATAACATACCACAAAAGGATATGATGCATGATCTTGTGAATTGTGATAACCCAGATAGAAAGTGTTTAATGATTTTTGGATTATGATGTATTTTATTTAGGGCTTGAACCAAGGACCAAAAAGAGGGAATCATGTTGTTGCAACCGGATCATTGAACCTTGCTGAATTTGCTTCTGTTGAGCACCAAAAGACCCCGATTAATATTCTTCTATCGATGCCCAGTAACATAGAGTGTAGCCCTATACTCTCTGTAAGTACCATCTAAAAGTTTGTCATTAGTTTTCAATAATATCCGTTCAATTTGGTCATGATGGAGATTATTATTAATGTTTCTGAAGATAATTAACATGTCAAATATGTTTATCGAAACTAAATTATTCTAATAATAATAATCTAATTCTTTGAATACACTTGTTTTGGAGGTTGCATGCATTAAAAATACATTTTGGTTGACTTTCAACTCGTTTGAATAAGTAATTAACTTATTTATCAATATGCCAAAGTTTGTGTCTCATATAGGTTACAAGAACTTTACTGTTAGTAATAATCTGATTTTAGAATAAAGTGATTTAGGAGGTCAAAAACTAAATTATTCTGATAATAGTCTATTTTTTTTAATAAACTTATTCAAGGTTTCATGCATTAAACATACATTTTGGGCGACTTTCAACCCATTTAAATATATTGACCTGAAACACATTTAGGCCAAAATTATTAAACTTTATGTGTAAAATTAGTGGTCAGGTGTTGATTTTCAACCCATTTGACCCGTTTCTTTTCATCTGTTTTTTTTATTTTACCTTGTTTGACCCAATAGAGATATAACATGACTCGTTTGAACCGCAGGTATCACTCAGCCTTGTAGAAATAAAGAATACACACAACATCACAGAACTAGCTGGTTTAAAGAAAACCAAAATCTTTAAAGTAATTATGTCTAAAAGCCGGGCCAAAAAAGCATGCCATGAAGAAGAGGGTAGTTTTGGAAAAAGCTCAGTCAAAACTGACAGTTCAGATTACCCGTTTAACTCAGACTCGTATGATGGATCAGATGGAATTGATTCTGAAGAAATCGATGATTCAGATTCCAATGTTAAAATCTCGTTCGGGTATGAAACTTTGGCTTATGCGAATCATGCAGGTGGGCTATTGGATTTTAAGTCAAATGGGGGTCAAGGCGAGGATATGATATGTTTTCAAAGTCATAGTAAAACAAAAATGTCAGATGATTTGGGTGAGTTTGTATCAGTTGACCGATCCGAAAGTCAAAGTTCCAAAAGAGGCATATTTCCATGGAGAAAAAGGAAATTGAGTTTTAGGTCTTCTAAAGTCAAAGGAGAGCCTCTTTTGAAAAGGGGTGGTGGTGAAGGTGGAGATGATATCGACTTTGACCGCCGAATGTTGAGCTCATCAGACGAGTCGTCACATGGGGTAATTTTTCTCATTTTATTTAGAATCTCATAGACTAGTTGATTCAGATTATACTTTATAGCGGGTCAATGGGTCTGGCAGGTCAAAAGTCAACCAAAGTCTAAGTCAAATTTCAAAATGCATAAAACCTTCCAAAATGTTTTATTCCAAATCAAAAAAAAACTTTAAAAATCAAAAAACTGTATTTAATGATTAAGTATCAATAAAACTTTAAATATAAAAAAGAAAACTACAAATTGTGGACAAAAGTTGTTTAGGGCCAAACCGACCAGGCGACCAGTACTAATAGTGCATATTTAATGCATAAATTATTGGAAAATCGAAATAATATAATCTAATTATTAAAAAAACCTAAAAATCATGGACAAAAAATGTTTAGGGCCAACCCAACCCGTACTAATAGTGCATATTTAATGCATAAAATGCTTGAAAACTGAAATAATATAACCTAATTATTAAAAAAAACTAAAAATCATGGACATAAGATGTTTAGGGCCAACTCCAACGGTACTAACAGTACTACTAACAGTACATATTTAATGCATAAACTGTTTGAAAAACTGAAATAATACAATCTAAAAAATCATGGACAAAAAATGTTTAGGGCCAACCTGACCCGTACTAATAGTGCATATTTAATGCATTAACTGTTTGAATAACTGAAATAATATAACCTAATTATTTAAAAGAAAAACTAATAATTTTTGACAAATAATGTTTCAGACCCATACTAAAATTATCTCTTGGCACTCATTTTCATCTATATTCTCTTTATTAATATTTTTTTTTCATTAAAATGGCAGTGGCACAGAAGTGATGACGGGTCAACAACAAGTAGGTCTTCAATATCTGAATTTGGAGACGATAATTTCATCATAGGCACATGGGAAAACAAGGAAATAATAAACCGAGAAGGGAATATGAAACTTGCAACTCAAGTTTTCTTTGCTTCAATTGACCAAAGAAGTGAAAAAGCATGTGGTGAAAGTGCATGCACTTCATTAGTTGTTACAATTGCAAACTGGCTTCAAAATAACCATCACCAACTGCCAATAAAATCAGAACTCGACACCTTGATTCGCCAAGGCTCATTAGAGTGGAGAAACATGTGCCAAAACGAAGATTATAAAAAACGATTCCCAGATAAACATTTTGACCTTGAAACTGTTCTTGAATCCAAAACTCGTAATCTTGAAGTCATACCCGAAAAATCATTCGTTGGGTTTTTTCAACTTGAAGATGGTGGTTTTGACTTTTTGAACGGGGCCATGTCGTTTGACAACATATGGGATGAGATAAGTCAAACTGAGTCAAACTGCGACATAGAGCCTGTGGTTTATATTGTTAGTTGGAATGATCATTTTTTTATAATGAAAGTTGAAAAAGATGCTTATTATATTATTGATACATTAGGAGAGAGGTTGTATGAGGGATGTCGTCAAGCGTATGTGTTGAGGTTTGACCAAGATACCAGGATTGAAGAAAAGTCGAATGAGAGAGAGTTGACTGTGTACAAAGGTAAAGATTCATGTAAAGAGTATATTAAGAGGTTTTTAGCTGCAATCCCATTAAGAGAACTGCAGGCGGATGTGAAGAAAGGGCTGCTGTCAGCGTCGAGTCCAGTTGTTCATCATAAGTTGCAAATAGAGTTTCATCACACCAAGTGTTTGCAGCTTGTGACTGGTGAGTTAGCTTTATGATAATGACAATAATAACACTTTTAGATTGTTATTATGTTATATGTATATGCATGTATGTACACGTACACGTATGTGCGCATGTATGTTTTGGTATACTTACAATGTATTTCCTTTTTGGCCCTTATAATGTAAAATGACCCGATAACAAGGTATTAATGTTATTACTATTATATGTTTTTGATTATTTATATTGTTTGGTTCGGAAACCCATAACCCACCTACGCTGCACAACCAAGTCTATTATCATGATTTGTCATCTGAGCTTAAAATTTTGGGTCAGAAAAGGCCTAAACTTTTTTGTAAATTTATAATTGATTGATTGTTAAATATTCAAGCTGAAAGATTGGGATTGCACTAATTATTCAATCCTTATAAACTACATAAATTCAAAACTAAAAGAAAATCCATAAATTCGGTTTTTTCGGTTTAATGCATACGTGAGAGTCGAATCAAAGAATAAGTAGACTTATTATGTAATTGCTAAATAATACTCTCACAACTATGTATGTAATTTTCATTTAATTACCTAAAGTAAAATATTGTAACAGTCAAGTAACATTTTCGTCTTTACAAGCCAGTTTGTTAATTGTTTATGAGCTAAGGAACAAGATACAAATAAACCAGTCAATCAGGAAACAAACTTTATATACAGTCAACTTTTAAAACTTACATTTTAATGCAAAAGATATAAAGTTTGAAAATTTATTCATATTAGAAGGTATATTTATTTGTTCACTACTTTACAAGGTAAACATTAAAAGTTACTTACATCAACAAGTAAACAAGAAAGTTTTAAAAAGTCAAATTCATAAGATAATGGATATGTTTTCATACAAACCAAAGGGTATTTTGGCCTAGCGGTATCAAGAGGTTGGATAATGTTGCCTTTCCAAGAGGTGATGTATCAAGATCCGTAGTTTTATACCAAGGCTCAATTATCATAAACAAAATTATGGAAATATCGCGTGCGCGCGAGTGTATACACATACGATGTGCCCATAATTTTGTTTATGATAATTGAGCCTTATACATATGTTCTTACAGAAACTTAAATGCAAAGTGTTACTCAATCGACCGAGCAACCCGACCTGACCCGACCCGTTTCTACGTACTAAAGTGAACCGAGTGTTACTAAACGTGCCACTAAGTATAATTCATTAATTTGTCATGTTTTAGTTTGTGGGCCTAAAGGTACGGGTGTATTAATCTTAAATCCTTGAGTGATCCAGTCCGTTTGTATGTTTGTTTATATTGCTCCGTACAATATAGGCCAAGTTTTAAGCCCAAATGCATTGGGCTGCCCTCATTGATTGATGAGTTGAAAAAAAAAAGACAAATTTGAACACCTTTTCTAATTTCAATATATGTTCATAAACTCTTTGATCATTGGTTTCTTGTAACTAAACATACTCTTACATTTTATTTGTAAGTAAACAAAACCATACATACCATGAAATAGCGAGCTTATTGATTTCCTTCTGCAAGAATCTCTTATATCGTTATCGGTTAGATACCATGATAACGATCGATGTCTTAGAGATTTGTCTAAACTTTATTGTTTTATTGATTTGTGATACATAATCGCGCGCTTATTGATTTTCGTCTGCAAGAATCTATTATATCGTTATCAGTTACATACCCTGATAACAATCGATGTGTTAGAGATTAATCTAGACTTGATTGTTTTGTGATAATTACAATAATCACAAATAAACCTATTTATAATATATAAAACAACCGGTACTACATCAACACCAATCCTTATTATACTAAACTAGAAGAAAACCAAATCAAAACCCCTTAGGTTTTGTAAGTACGGCAATCAACCCCTCGTAGAGTCTTAGTTACACAGGATTACTAGCACACGCTTATGAGGATTAGAACATTGACAGTCGGAATAAATCAGAGGTTTGAGCAATAAAATTATTCTTATATATTTGTTCATCTTTCCAAGGACTAATATTTTGATATTCATGTTGAATCTAATGGCGAACAATTATTTTTGGTATTAATATAGTCCCATATGAGATAAACCAACTGAATTTAAACAAACCTCCCAAAACCCATGAAAATCAGAGCAAAATCGATGGAAACACACCATTAATTATATTTGCCTCCTTTTGTTGAAAACCTGTTTTCAAGACATTTCTATCTCGTTTGTTAAGACTAGACCAACATCTTAAAACCGGCCGTTTAAAATATTGTCAATTAATTATTTTTTTTATTATCATTATTTTTTGTTTGGGGTTGGGTTGGGTTATTTACTTATTTACAAAAACCAAATAAGAAGCTAGCTAGCATGGGGAGCGGAGCACATGATAGAAAAAGCTACAAGCTCTATTCACTTTACTGCTTTTCTTTTTATCTCATTGCTGAAAAACAATGACCAAATAATTATTAAAAGCATCATCATCATCATAACATGATATCCAAGATCTGATAAAAAACATTCTTCTTTCAACTTTTGTCTTTCACTCCCTTTTTGACTGGTCTTCTACATATACATACATATATATGCTAATGTTACCCCAACATTCTACACACAACATACCCCACATTTATCTTTAAATCATCATCAGCCCTTCGATCTCTCAAAATCATAAAATGCCAAATCATGAAAAACTAAAGATAGATATGATTCATGTTGTCTGAGCTTCAAATGAAAGATTCTATTAAAGACATCTGGGTGGGTACTACTGGTAACAGATCCAAGACAACCTTGCCCTTACTTTCATGCAAAATTAAGAATCATATATATTTTTAGAAAGAAACAACCTTTATATATTATTAGAAGATGTTTCCTTTTACTAATTCACATCAAAAGCTGCTGTGTTCCCTTGTACATTATGCACTGGAAGTCATACATTGATTTGGAGTTTGGTTTTTTGGTTTTAGAAAAGGGTAATTAACCTTTTCTTTTATGAAAGAAAAAACTTGCTAGCTAAGAAGCAAAAGATTTAATTGGAAACTTCATGCTATTCTTTTGCAGAATGCCACATTTCTTTCTCTAGTATGTAAGCATGACAAATACAAGTAGCCGGTTAAATATATAACTGGTTCGGTTAAAAAGGTTGATTTTAATAAATATCAATTTAGTTTAGGTCATAAGAGGTTGTGACCAAAATGGATCAATTTAGGAAAAAAAAACTACAGAAATGGGTTCTCTCGCAATATTTGCTTTTATTGAAGCTATAGTGGCGGCATCAGATTTTTTTTTCTGGGGGGGGGGGGTTTCTTATTGGTTAAAGGAAATTCTAAGGTAGTATTTGGGATGATTGTCATTGATGGATAAGTAGATTCTCATATTGGTTTTGATATTCACCACTTGTCTCAAACAAGACAAAGAAACAAGTATCTTATTATTACTTTTTTATAGATATTCACAAATCACAATATATTTCCTATGGTAACCAAGTTCATAAATTATGGCCAACAAACATCACGAGCCGACCAAACACGTATATTTCGCGTGTTCATCTCTGTTCTTATTTTTTCTTGCTGTATTGTTTGTGTCCCTAGCTAGCTTGTATTTCTTTAGCTTTGTATTACAACATCTAAAGAGAGTACAGAAATGAGTTTCAGATGAAAACACCTAATGGAATACTTCGCATTAAACTACCCTTAAAAGGAGTTGTGTTTTTGCTTTTCTTCTTTCCCCCTTTTCTTTGTTCTTCAATATTATCTTTTTTCCTGTCAGCAATGATGGCTATCCATATCTATATTATTATGAATTCATCTCTTATATATATTTTTAATGTCATTGAAGTTATCTCCTCAACCATTGATTGATAGGATGAGTACATTAATTTATGATTAGGATGATTAGGTATAAGGCTGTCCAAACCGCTCGTCGCTCGAACTCGCTCGCCGCTCGCTCGGAAATTGCTTGAAAAATGCTCGCCCGCTTTTTCGCTCGATTGAAAACGAGCCGCTCTGCTCGGTTCGGTTTATAAACGAGCCAAACAACGAGCAAAGGTCTGCTCGGTTCGGTTCGGTTCGGCTCGAATATTTTTAATTTATTTCATATATAATTATATATAAACAAATATATAAATATATAGACAAAACACATAAATATAATCTTACAATTATTTTTACCCCTTTAAATTTTTCATATTTCGTCAATTTTATAGTTTTATTTGTTCGATTTAAGTTTTTACAATACTAGAAGTTTGTTTACATGATTATTATATCTCACTTCAAACTTATTTTTAATAAAAACTTGCAATATATTGCACGTTTTTCTAAAAACTACTAATTTATTTATAATATATATTATTTATAACCTTTAAATTTGTTTCTTATTGAAAATTTTAATATGAAAAAGAAATAAATAATGCTCGAAATCGCTCGATGTTCGATCGAAAAATGCTCGATTCGATTTTGGCTCGTTTCGGTTTTCGCTCGGTTCGAATTTCAGCCGCTCGATTCGGTTCGGTTGTAAACGCGCCAAGCAACGAGCAAGCCTTCGCTCGGTTCGGCTCGGCTCGTGAGCAGCCCTAATTAGGTCAATCATATCTCTATGATAATTGATAAACATGTATCCCATGGTAGGTAGAAGTGCATGCTTTCTTTTTTATTCTGTTAATACTTTTTTTTTGAACTGTGACTATATTAAAATCACGGCAGACCGCTGAAAAGGACTACAACAAACACCGACTGAATTACATGAGATTAAAGGAACACCAATATACCCAAGAGACCCGTTTAAGTTTCGGTCTATTACAATATCAGAGGAACCCCAAGACCTTAACATCCTCAATAATTTCTTCTACGATAACCGGTTTGTCTTCATAGATCAACTCGTTCCTAGCTTTCCAAATTCTCCAACAAGCAATGAAAATAATACCTTGGAACACTTCTTTTTTCACCAGAGACAAAGAAACAATGTTGTGAAGTTCCACCAAATCTCTAATGGAAAAGCCAAAAAACCGATGAACTTTGCACCACGACACCCAACTCCACACCTTGTACGCTACACTGCAACCAGCAAAAAGGTGATCAACCGTCTCCTTAGTTGAATCACAAAGCCGACAAATATCCGAGTACATCATAATGTTCCTATTTTGAAGAGCCTCCAGAGTAGGGATAGGATCCAAAACGGCTCTCCAAATGAAAATTTGGCATTTCCTCGGAATCCATTTAGACCGATCAAGCACGTATCTGTTACACACATCCCGATCCTCCACAATTAATCTTCTCACAACAGCCACTGAAAAATCTTTTCCAATGTCCCCTCTCCAAACCCATTGATCAGCTCCTCCAAACCTGAGAGCCACACCCAACAGGCCAAAAGGCTCCTCCCATTCTAAAAGCTCCTCCTCCGAAGTTGGTTGTTTTCTCCATTCCCACATCCACTCAATCAAGGAACCAATCTTTTTAACCCTCTCATTCACAACAAACAGTTTATATTTTTTCAACTTGAATAACTTTGGAAATAAGTCTTTTAACGGGCCTCGATTATGCCACCAATCTAACCAAAATCTTATGGTTAACACTTAATGTGTTACAAATATTGAATCACTACATTTATACAATAATAATTTAAAATTTTGAATACTACAATTTGTTAATTTAAAGCATGCGAATATAATCTGAAGAATTTCAACCGGTTTGATCTGCGAAACCAGTTTGATCATTAAATTAAGATTCATGATCGCTCATTCGTATATTAAAGAGTCAAAATTACCGCTATAGTTTGTATATTTTCGTCGATGCATTGTAGAGATAAATTTGACGAGTTACCCTTGGTTCCTTCTAAAATTACCGAAATATTTGAAATGACCTTAATTATAGTCCAGTGACAAATCAAGTCATCAATGTTATTTGTGGTTTCACATATGGTAAACCAAACTTAGAGAAATATGCAAAGATTTAAAGCTGTGAGAACACATTTTGTGAAGCAAAAGAAGATTTGCTCAAAGTGTTTTCACATTTAATTAGCAGTCTCTTGATAAGATTGATGACATTGACTATTAGCCTATGATATTTAGGGATAATATCTAGTTTTTGTTATTAATTGACCAAAAACATTGTACCACATTTAAAATGGTAAAAAGTCTTATAAGAGTATAAGACATACATTGTTTTTGAAGATGGCATGCAAATGAACACACAATATATCCTGCATTGTGGAAAAAGTAAGTTCCTAATGACTAGCTAGTGAAATGAGTGATTACCTAATATTATCCTGATTAATAGACTTGATTTTAATAGTCAAGTGACATCTTAATTAATGTGATTTATTATAATGGGTGTTGAGTGGTGGTGTTTGGTTTGTGTTTATAAATAATTTAAGGGTTAGTGGGGAACTGTATAATCGATCGGTTTTAAGGCTACAAAGTGGGAAAGTAGCTATGCATAAATCTTTAATATATATCAAAATATGTGATATATTCAAACATAAACAATTTAATAAGACTTAACATAATGGTACACATAACTTGTTACACTTAAGATTGTAATATAGTTCAATTTGCTTGAACATGACTGAGATTATCAAATATTTTGAAACGGATTCTCATATAATTAAAGTGTACATGTCAACAGCAACACAAGAAATGTGAGAAGCAATATCCATGCATGAAACTAAAACATGAACACAAACATTACAAAATATAAGAAACAAGATTATAAAAACAGTTGTTAGCTAATGAACTCATATTTTTATCACAAGACTCTAAAACCCTATTTCAAACTACAACCCTAATATATAAAGAAAAACTTATTACAACATCTGGAGTTTGAAAATGACTTGGTTATCAACTGAATCCAAAATGCCAATATCAAAAACCGATTCATGATCTTCATGTGAACTCTTATGATTTTGTGTAGCAATATTCAAATCCAAACTGATCATAGGTTCTTTATCATCAATATCCTCAAAAGTTTCTTGTCCTTCATTTTCGTTGTACTTTCGCCTTGAGCTTGGAGAACAAACCCTCGAGATCGAACTGCAACTTTCACAGCTGAAAATAACAATGGCATCATTGAGAAGAACCGTCTCGCCACCACTTAGTGTGATTCTTCCATTCTTGATTATTTTCTTGATTCCCATTTGGGATTGGTAATCAACTTGCTCAACATCTTCCATGAAGAACACACGGTTTGTGTTTTCTTGCACAGCTTCAATGAATCTTTCAAGATAACTCTGGCCATGTTCGTCTCGAGCGCGCTTGTTACTAACAAATTCTTGCTCATCATCGTCTGTAGAATCCGCTCGTGTTGCTGAAAACCTGCTCAACCCCATCTGGACAAAGTTTTCTCTTGATCCAAATACAACTTTTGCCAACTCTCTTGCAATCTTTTCTTTCCCATGGTTATCAGCACCTAAGAAAGACAACCATGTTTCTTCTTTACCTTGTCTTCCCATTTTACCAGACCTGCATTGGAGGATTGTGCTTACTATTTCCGGAATGATCTCTCTTTGCCATGGCACAACTCTCTCCAACGCATTGCTTAGAATTGTTACATTCTCAGAGTTCATTTCTTTGAACTTATGCATGTAGTATTGATGATCATTATCCTGATCACTAGCTTCACTACAAGAAGCTGAATTTGGACTAGAATTTGGATTCGATAAGAGTTCCGGCATGAGGGTTTTCTGATTGGACTCTTCATCATAACATTCGCCGCCCATGAAAAACTGATGTTCTTTAGGGATGTTGGATTCTAAAACTACTGGCCAAGTGAGATGTTGGTGATCAAGTGAACTACTCCATTTCTTGCAAAGATTCCCAACATTTTCACATTCCTGCACAACACATTAAGTTACCATATTGCTTTAGATCACTGCTATACTATTAGTTAGCGAGGGGTTTTAACGATATATATTATATGATTACGTACAAGAGCCTAACTAACCTGATCATTGTTGGTTTGTTTTGTGTTTTCTTCATTATATTGTTGCAGCCATGAAGGCATAGCGGACGCATGGGTGGCAATAAACTCACTGGTTCGAGTCTCTCGCATTAAGTTAACCGAACACTCCCCAAAACAAGAGAGCAAGTTCTTCTCATTTTCTGAATCTTTACTGCTAATGAAACAAAATCCATAATGAATACAAGTTTTTTAGCATGAAAACATAATATTTAAGGAAAAAAGTATATAAATAAGTTGAAGTCTTTAGTCTTTACCTTTCAAGATTGAGAGTGAGGTCCAAATTAGTAGCAATAGGAAGTGCAAGAGGACAAAGATCCCATAGATTTTCAAGTGAAGGGT
The DNA here is from genome assembly GCF_021521415.1 of Bidens hawaiensis. Lineage (NCBI taxonomy): Eukaryota > Viridiplantae > Streptophyta > Magnoliopsida > Asterales > Asteraceae > Bidens > Bidens hawaiensis. The sequence continues at coordinate 96,803 of NW_027492054.1, forward strand.
GACCTGTTTTGCACCTCATGTATGTTTGAGAACTGGCTATTCCCATCAACCACACCTTCCCAGTATCAACACCAAACACGAGTCCACTAAGCTCCATGATCAGATGTTCCATTGGAGAATGGTAGTAGCATCCCTTGCGCTTTTGCTCGCTGTTCTCCGACCAGAAATTTGAAATCCATTTTAGATCACCTAAATACAATATCACTCCTCTACCAACAAAGCTTTTTACTAGACACTTAATTTGCCTGATTTTATCTTCAACATCTTCCATTGAAATATGATTTAGTGAGTGTAAAGGAAGGCTTACAAACTGCATGAACCTCAAATTCATGTTGTTTATGGTTTCAAATTTCTCGATAACTCCTTTAACTATAGCATCAGCACTAGTTAAACACTCTCTTACAACAACAATATTCTTTCTCTTCTTATTCGTCATCATTTCTATAACACTCATGACATCTTCATCTTGGGCTTTGGCTAAAGGTAATTTGGGCTTGATGTTCTCTTTTGATTGAAAGAAATTGACGGGATTCGGGGAAGAGACCGATATCTCCATTTGTTCGATGTTGTTTTTGACTTGGGCGCTAGAAAAACCGGCTTCTCGCATCACTCTACTCACACTAGGATCATCTAAGATGGATATAACAAGTTGTTCTATTTCTACTTTAAGAGCTAAAATGGGTTGATGTTGGTTTTCAATCGAACCACGTCGTTGGTGAGCTTGAGCGCGCTTGAAGGCCGCGACCAAAGCGTTGGAAAGAGAAGGGTGGTGAGATTGATTAGGGGTTAACATGATAGGGCTCGATTGTGACGTAGGGAGGCGGTTTAGGGCCACATTGAAACAAAGCTCAAGAGCTTTACAATGAAGAGGATGAGAATTTGGTTGCAAACAAGCCTTCCTGAAAAGACTTGTTGGCGATGCCAGCATCGCACTGGCAACATGCAATGGCGTAACCTGAGAATGGCCACGCCGTCTAGCAAGGCCAAGAGCTAGCTTCACGACGTTTGCAGCTTCGGGTGTTAGTGTGTGTTGGATGGTGTAGGTTCCAGCCCTCATGGTTCACTAGGGTTTTTTTTTTAGATTTATGAAAATATGATACTTAATTTCTAAAATATGGTTATATGATCATGTGGTTTATTTTGGAAGTTGATGTGTTTGCTGCATTGGCAAGTATGGTATGAGGTTTATAAGAAGGGGAGTAAAGAAGTAGTGTGAATCAAGTGTGGCTTTTATGCTTTTCTTGTAGTTGTTAGTTTTGTATGTGAAAGTGGAATGCATGTGAAGCAAAGCAATTATTTGTCATAAAAAGACTAATTCTTCCTTTAAACACTATTGTAAACTGGATTATAACGACAGTTTTTCTATCTTTATCTTCTACTCTTTTTTTTCCTCATTGTTTTTTGTTTCTTTAGGATTGTTTTACCTTAATCAATGAACTAGCTATAATCAGAAATCGATATTATATTTATTTTTAATACATCAAAAGACTTTTGATTAACTACTAAATTCGGATATTATAGTTTTATTTTCTTTTAATGACCAACAAAGCACACCAGCGATCGCGGATAGCACTAGTGACCCGGCCCGCAACCAATTCCATGAGAAACTCACCGTCTGAAGGCCGACTATGATAAAACCACTGCACACACTCAACATTTTTGTAATAAACAAGACACGAACCGGCTATATCCTTCAGAGAAAGTCATCAGGGTATCGGTAGAGCAGTGTTCCTCTACTAATTAGGATGTTATAGTAACTTTTATTTTATTTTTCTGTGTATATATTTGTTACAATAATTGTTATTATTCTTGTCTTTTGCTTTTTTCCAATTATTTTCTCTCCACTTTATCTCTCTCATCAAACCAGAAAGGTGAAAGTACATAGAAAATAATGGAAGTTGGACTGCTTTAGACTGATAATGTGAAGTTATAGATCCAAGACAATAGCTTCCTCTACTTTCAAGCAAAAGATCATGTAAATAAATAAAATAAATTAAAAGGAAATGGGCAAGCTTTATCTGGATAGTGACCATATTTAAAAGGGTGTGATATGTAATTTTCTTTATCTAAAGAGTAAAGACTGCCTGCAAAAGCTACAAGCTGTGGAAACTTTGTCCCCCCTAAACTATCTTTATTTTGCAAAATGCCACCCTTCACTTTCTCTTTTTTCAAAAGCTTTGTGGTATAGAAGCTTGTCTTGGTTATAGATTCTATGCCGATCAACGAGAAAGGAACAAAAGCGGAATTGCCTTTAACACAACTAATTTATTTACCCACCACTTGGATATCAATATTTGAAAATATACATAATATAAAAATAACTAAAATTATGTACCATTAGTTGTATATAGCTTATTCGTCAAATGGTAACGCCGGTTCAAGTCTTGTAGTGGACACAATTAGTGTAATAATTTACCGTCCAAAAAGAAAAATAGTTGCATGCAAGTAAATACAAGTTAAATATGACATAATACCGTTCTTTTTCTTCTTGCGATTTAATCTCTCATAATACTAATACAAGATTTAAGACAAATATATAAATGTCTAAAAACTAAAAAGGTTATATTTTCTATTGTGATTTTTGTTTATAAATATGATATTGTATCGAGTTTTAAAAAGATGTATCGAAAATATGCCTAAACGGTTTGTTACAAGTAAAGCTTGAAGTATATTTTTTATATAAAAGTATAAAACTATGTGTACACATGTAATTAAATTATATGTATTTTTCAAAATGTTACAACCATACACTAGTTTGGTGTAAAGTCAAAGATGTATGACTCTCAATTAAAATGTTGTCAATTCTGGTCCCATTTAAAACATGCTGAAAATATTAGATGTTCAAAATAAAAATAAAACACAAAAAATAAACTACACACTAGTCACTAGTTACCTTACCTTCATAAAATAATTATAAAAGGTCTAAAATTAAAAATAAATTGTTTATTCATGGCTTACAAGTGTAAAAGTATATCTTTATAGATAAATTCTTTATTAGCTTTAATTTTATGGTTGTAATGATAACCAAATAAATCATGGATCATCTTTTTATCAAACGGCTATATAAATTATTCTATGATTGGAGAACCTTTAGCCATTGATGTTAGTTCCTCAATCATTGGTTCTGGTTTTATGCCAATTTAAATTTATTTGTTCTAGTTTTGATGTCAATTTAAATTTATAAGTGGGAGGAGACACCCTCGGGTACCCCTTTCGTGTGGGCTAACGCGCGCGGCTACCTTGCTGCCACATATGCGGGTACCATAATCGGGTAGTGGCCACATGCGGTAGTTATCCGTGAAAGAATAGGAGATAGATAAATGCATTTGTGTGTGGATGAGGATAGAGATGAATAAATTTGATGTGACACTCGAGTTGTGGCATTGTTCACAAGAAGCACCCCAGCTTCCCTAACAAATCAAAGAATTTTAATCCAAAATATTTAATAAGGCACTATATTATTTTTGCTTATATTCTTAAAATATAAGAGAGATTCAAAGCGTTTTAATTTCATCATTTCATTTAAATCGAGATAAAAGTAACAAACATACACACACAAGCTTTTGGTCAAATAAAAATAGAATTAGAGTATGAAGCGTGCGAAATCTTTAAAACAGACAGTGGCAAAATTATAAATAAATAATCGATCAATTGAAGCTTACGAATCAAACTAATTGATCAAATGAAGCTTGCAAATCGGGCTTTCTGTAAACAACACAAAATTGAGATAACATAGTGTGAAGCCATGATTTTCTGCAATGGTTTTCATGTGAAATCAATTGAATTGGTCAACTGAAATATCGAATCATGACCAATTTAAATAACAAAGCTCGATAAATTGAAATTGCACATCGTGATTTCTTCATTCGTACTCCCTTCGTCCCATTAAAAGTTCCATATTTCATTTTTTGTTTGTCCCATTACAAATGTCCGCTTTCAAAATTTATTAGTCAATTTTCAAGTTCATTCTTAAACACACACACCTAACATTAATAAACAATATTGATGGTCCTAATTTCCTTATCATTCGGTAAGCAAAAATAAAATTATTCAGTCTACCTTAAACTTTGTGGTTTTCTAACCATGACACTATTAATGATACAGAGGGAGTATAATAATATAGCATTATTAAAAAATTAGTAGCTAGAGTTATTATTTTCGTAAGTAAAGAAATTATGTAACCTAATATTTGACTAAATATATAACTAGAGTAACTAATTTCATAAGTACAACAATTATGTAAATATAATTTTTATAGTCGAAATTCACACCATCATAACGAGTCAAATTTATGCATTTCTATATACTTTGATGCCTTGGATCTAAAAAGGGAATACATAAGGTATTTTCATGTATTCATTACTATGTGGATAAAATATTGTCTAACATGTGATAATTAGTGCCAAAAAATGTTGAGCAATTTAAGATTTCTCCTTAAAAACTTATGATTTGTAGTGGAAATAAGTCCCTTAGTTCTTTTAAATTTTATTATATATATTTATGATGGTAAAGGATGGAATACGAAAATCGTTTATCGTACAATAGGTACGCGAATGCCTGGAGCGTCCATCTTCAATAACCATCCTAACCTAAAATCACACTTACGCGAGCCGGCCTCCTTCAACCTCTTCTCCTGTCGATTCCGTCCACCTTCACCATCGCCGTTCAACGATTCCGTCCACCATCCACCTTCGTGACCACCATCTTCTTCCGACACAACCATCGATCGTTGCTCACATGTCAGTTGATTAAATTGCCCAATTGAAATTGAAATTGTTGAACTAATTGATCAGTTAAACTTTGAAATTGCTCCAATTAATCATCAATTTGAAGTTTCAATTAATCAATTTTGAGTTTTTGAAGAAACCCAATTGACGTTCCATATTTTGTTCATATGGTCGAATCAATGATCAAATTAACAGTCGATTGATGATTATGAGATTATATGAAGTGATTTCATTGTTCAATTTCATGTTTACATGTGTTTAATTTCTTTTTTTTTGTTAGTTTTAGAAGTTCTGAACAGCCATAACTTCTTAGAACTTCTAAACTTTTTATCAGAACTTCTAAACTTTTTTGAACACCCAGAACTTTTTAGAACTTCTAAACTTTTTATTAAACAATCTGAACTTCTTAGAACGTATTAGAATGTTTAAAGATGTTCATTTTTTTTAAACACCCAGTGCTTCATTGAATGTATTAGAACTCAGAACTTCTTAGAACTTCTAAACTTTTTATTAAACAATCTGAACTTCTTAGAACGTATTAGAATGTTTAAAGATGTTCATTTTTTTTGAACACCCAGTGCTTCGTTGAATGTATTAGAACGTTTAAAGATGTTCTTTTTTGGTCAAAACGTTTAAAGGTATTCAGTTATGTTTCAGAGCGTTAAAACATAATATTTTGAACCCTAATCAGAGCTCGATTGAGTGCGTTATTTCTGCAATTCCATAATTGATTGATGAATCTAAATGCTTCTACACATCAATTCGATTGATTAAATCATCATTTGGGTGTTTATTTTGGTCAGAACGTTTAAACTTTGAGCAGAACGTTTAAACATGAACCCTAATCAGAGTTCAATTAAGTGTGTTAATCTGTATTTTCATAATCGATTGATGATTCTAAAGCCTCTTACACATCAATTCGATTGATTAAATAATCAATTTTTGATCAATTTGAAGATTTTTAATGTTCAGTGACGTTCTTTTCAATTTTGGGTTTTGACTTTTAAGATTTCATACTGTAAGTTGTGATTAGAGTTTAGAAATTGGATTAGATAGATTAAGGAGTTCTGAATTTGGATCGGAATCGATTTTAAATCGATGAATTTGATCGCGAACTACTGTTTGGGTTATTTACCAAACTGTCATTGCGTGAAATTGAAATTGATGACCAGCAGTGTCACGTACGTAATATACGATAAGCCATTATTGTATAATAACTCACCCCTATTTATTATTTTCTCACTTAAAAAGAAGATCATGATGTCATCATCATTAAAGTGTTGGTAATTTTAAAGCTTGGTTCTATGATTTATGTAAGAATCTTTGTACTTATGTTGTAGCTTTATGAAAGAAGCATCTCTTACAATGACGCAATTCAAAAACCAAAGAAGACCGAACATAGGAATAACATTGACACTTTTTGTAAAGCACTTTGGTAATACATATATCTGTTCTTTTCTTTTTTTCCATTTTTTTCTAAAACAAGACTCGTTATTTCAATTAATAGAGAGTATCATGTTTCACTAAACCGAATCAATTTTAAAGTTCGGAGATTTTTTGTTCGAAATTTGAACTTTTATAAACAACCGAAACACCAAAAAAACAAGCACCCTCCACAACCCAGAGAGAAGCGTTGCGTCCCACGCAACACCAAAAACTACAATAATAAAAATTTACAGAAATTTGACCAAACTAAAGATCTAGAATTTGTTCTATTTTTTAGCCCAAGAAACCAAACGATTTGATTTCTCCAATGAGCTCTTCGATCTTAATTTTATTTCCCTTCGAAAACTTTTTCATTTCTCGCATTTTAAATTCTCCAACAAGCAATGATCACAATACCGTGGAAAGCCTCTTTCTCAACCGTTCCGAGCTTAATGGACTTATGAAGATCCAATAAGTCTCTCACCTTAAAACCAAAGATAGGAGGGGCCTTTCACCTTAAAACTAAAGATAGGAGGGGCCTTGCACCAACGACTAATATGCTCCCACACAACCGCCGCAACCATACAACCCGTGAATATGTGAACCGCCAACTCCTTCCTCACATCACATGAAGCACACTTATTATCCCTCACCAAAATATTCCTCTTTTCAAGCGTTGCTCGAGTAGGAATTTTACCTATTTCCATCCTCTAAACATGAATGTTACACTTCGTCGGGACCCACTTATCCGGGATTAATCCCTGATATGGTATATAAAACAAAGAAATGTAAAAGAACTTTTACAAGACCAATTTTAAGTTGAAAAATAGTGAGAATTGCATAAGCATTTGTACGTTGTATTTGTCACATAAAATGAGAGAGATAATGAGATTGTTATGGAGTTCATGTCTGGTCTCTCTGATTTGGGCAAACAATGAATTCAAACTTATATAGAAGAGTTATATCTATCAATCTGCTTAATCTGGTTTGGGCCCATAAATGCTTGAACCTTTGCTCAGAAAACCCAGTACTTTTGGGCTATAACTTGCAAATAGGCCATGAGAACCGGGGGCTTTATATAATATAAAGTTTAGAGGTGCACGGGTCAGTTTTTGACCAAACCGGTTCAACTTTGTCAACAAAAGTCAAAACTGATTCTTTCTCAAACTGGTTGGTTTGAAACTTGAAAGCAGTTTATATGGGAAAAAGGAACGGTTCAGTTTGTAACTGGTTTGTTATTCTTTTCGGTTCAGTTTTAACTTGTTTCATGAAGGAGTTTTCAAATCATTACAAACCGGAGTTGGGTTAAGTTTAAAGCTGTATTTTTAAAGCGGTAGCATTTGGTATGCAGAAATAACATGCGAAATGGAAGACCATGGCGAAAGAATGAGAAAAGGTTTGGCTGGTCACTGGAATGAAATCACATTCCCTCTAAACTCATAAAAACCATTCCTTCACCACCTGCTCTTATTTTTTTAATTCTATTCTCTCTTTCACCATTCTTTCTCAACACCACACCACCGCTACCGCCACCGCCACCATTACCTGACCATCACCACCGTCACTGCCTCCGCCACCACTGATTGACCACCACCATTACCATTTTTTTACGTATATGCTAAATAGGTGAGTTTTTGGTGTTTTACATAAGAAGAAAAACAAAATCAAATCAAACCAGAAAAGAAGATATTGTATCTCAAGAATGCTTGTTTAAAAGTTAAAGCGAGTCAAGCTAGTATGTGCTTTGTTTAAACCCATACAAAGTTGCCCTACCCAAAAAAACAAACCAAGTTCTGAAATTGATTCCTAGACTTAAAATGCACTAATCAAATAGGTTTCATTAAAACAACTTCTGTTCTAGCTAGCCTAGCATCAATCTTGTACCCATGCATATTAAATTACTATTGTTTTGAAACAAGAGTGTTAAAATACCAGCTTATATGCTGGTGGTAATGTCCATAAGCGATACTAACGTTTTTTGAAGCGCTTTGACATTCGATCAAAACGCCTTTTATCCTGCAAAAAAAACAGATAAGATATGTTATACACGACAAATCGATAAAAACGGCATTAAGTCATTTCGTAATCAGATTTGTGTCATATTTTGGGGTTCGGTTGGACATGCCAACCCGCAAACGCGACCCATTTCTGGATGTTGTGCTATGAACAATGACGACTTATAAAGAGAGAGTGACGATGAACAGAGGGAGTGTATTATACCTTTTCGGATATGGATGGCTTGATTATTCCCAATGCTATTTCAAAATGAACAGCTTTAATAGGACACGGCATGTCACCTAAATCTGTTCCTTCAAGAGCAGCAGCTTCATATGTTTTGAGATATTCTTCATAAGCAGCTGATTTAGCTAACTCTATCTAAAAAATATGGTCAAAAAGTCAAACAAACTTGTACTTAATTGCATTTTTTGAATCATTGTAACTTGTTACTTTGTTAGCATTTCAGGAAGAAAAACAAACCAATTCTGTAAGATCGGCTCCACTTAAATTTTTACAAGCTTCACTCTGAGCAGTAGCATCCAAGTCCACGTCAGTATCTAATGTCATATTCCTAGTGAGAGCTTTTAAGATCGACAAACACTGATCTTGGTTTGGCAGAGAAACATAAATATGTTTCCCTAACCTTCCAGCCCGTAAGACTGCTCGGTCCATCGCCAGTGGCCTAGAATAATCAAAACCGTAACAAGATCAATAAATTATATAAACCGTTTATCATGAATAAGTAACTTTATAACAGCAACCTGTTGGTAGCAGCAATCACGTAAACTCCTTTGTGTTGCTCACCGCCATCTAGCTCTAACATTAGCTAAAAAATATATATATTTTAGGATAAATAAGAATAACTGGTATATAAATTTTGGAGAGTTAAAGATATTGACACATGATGAGCTACATTAATAATATGATGTTAAAATTTGTTTACCTGAGTTAGAAGTCGGTCATCAACCGATGATCCCCCTTCCTTTCCACGTTTTTTTGTCCTAGCATCTATCTAAAAGATTAATCCAAAAGAAAATATAATGGCATTTGTCAAAATCAATTATAGAGCAAAAAGATGAATAATTTTTTTTTTAAAAAAAACCTCATCAATGAATAATATGCATGGAGAACATTTCCTTGCACGACTGAATATAGTCCGCAATGCCAATTCACTCTCCCCAACGAATTTGTTCATAAGCTCAGGACCCTTCATAGTAAAAAATGTATAATGTAAAATGCAGGTGGGTAAAATATTAAATGGAGTAGAATCTGTGACAGACCTGAATGTGTATGAAACTTGTACCCGCTTCGTTAGCAACAGCTTTGGCAATCGATGTTTTTCCACAACCAGGAGGTCCATACAGCAAATACCCTGTTTTTGAACCGTCTCCAAATGTCTAAAAGAATAGGAAATTATATATGAAAGGAAATCCCCTTAATGAGATTTTAATATTTCCAATACATATACTAATTCACCTTGCACAAATAAGGAAATTTTATACGACTGACTATGTTATAGTAAAACGTATTTCTCAATGAATCAAGACCTCCAATGTCTTCCCATTTGACATCAGGGATGTTATTGAATCCTTCTCTTTTTAAAGAAGGTTGAACCAGCTTGGCAGCTGCCTGTAAACAAGATTTTTATAAATCATCAATTAAACAAATTTGGTAAGAGAACAGCAACCATCTTCTAATACCTCAAAGTCAGACATTGTAATGATAAAGCTGTCGCTCTCTTCACGAGTCCATGGTTCCTTCAACCAGGCTTTATTTTGTTTAGTGTATGTAAGAAGTCTTTTTTCATAAACTCTTTTTCTAGTAAGGTTACCAGCTTCGTTCTCCAAATTTTCTAAATCAGCTCCAACATACCCTGAAGTCGACCTTGCAATCTTGACCAGATCAATATCACCTGCAATTTTTTTATCTCGTGTATGCACAAAAAGAATCTTCAATCTGGCATTTTCATCAGGAACACTTAAAGGGATCTCCCGGTCAAAGCGTCCCGGCCTTCTTAAGGATGGGTCAAGAGCATCAGGTCTATTAGTAGCACCAATCGTCAAAACATATCGCGGTTTGCCATCTGGCATTTCTGTGTTTTTTGAATCCATACAGGTCATTAATTGTGTCACAATACGTGTGTCCATTTCCCTTTGATGGTTCTCTCTTTTTGAAGCAATTGCATCAATTTCGTCAATGAAAACTACATATGGGGAGGTTCTGTATGCTTTGTCAAACAATTCTCTTATATTCTCTTCTGATGCACCTGATGATTAAAGTTATTGATGCAAAAGATAATCAATGTAAATGAAAAACCTTATCAGCATTCGGATACTAGGGGTCTGAAACTAGTACACGAATTTAACGGTTTTGGTTTAGTCTAAACGAGCAGTGTCACTGTCAACAGTCAATCTTGCAGGTTCATACGTTGACTCGTTCAATCCATTTATTTAATGTTATAGATCTTTAAAATGTACGTAACAAAATAACTTAAACTATTTGGATATTGTTACGTTAAAAATTAAAAGTTTAAAAATAATTGGCATGGTATACACAAAATTCCTTCTTAAAATATTTTTTGGATGAACATATTGACTTGTTTATCCAGTTACTTAACTTTATAGACCTTTAAAATGTACGTTACAAATAACTTAAACTATTCGGATAATCTTACATTATAAAAATTTTAAGAATAAATTGGCACGGTACAAATCATGGTTGTAAAGCACCTAGGTGCAATTAATTGCTAGTCGGTACCCCCATCTACTATTCATTGACTTACCCCTATTTGGTCAAAATCAGTCAAATCGAAAAGGTAATATATTAAATTTGGTATGTGTATGTATATTTGAATAAACTACATATAAATTTCAATCCGATTAATCTTGGTTAATCCCTATTAATACCACTTAATTGCTAGTCCCTACCCTACCAATCGACTAATGCCTAGATCTCTACAACACTGGTACAAATATAACTGCTTCAAAAGTATAGTAACTTCAGAATTTTAAAGTACTAATACATTAAACAATCAAATAAATATTTTTTGGTTGAAGGTGTTCGCCAACCCATGAGAGCGACCCTTTAGGCATAAATAAAAGGTAAAATCACCATAATAGCTATGTCGACTAAAAGAGTTATCAAAATAGCCATAAAATTTGCTAAATTATTACTTAACCAGTGACTGACACGTGTCCTTGAAGAAATGGTAGCAAAGAGGAGAATGGTGTAGGAGAAGGCATTTTTGCGTATTTTTGTAAAATGGCCCAATAAAGGATAGCGCAACTAAGGTTTGGCTATTGCCAAAGATATTTCGACGATTCAAAAAAGTTAATGGCTATTTTGATGACTTTCCGTAAACTAAAATCCCAAATTACAATATACAGATGGAAACTTACGAAGGAATATAAATTACCTGATATCCCAGAGACCAACTGCGTGGCAGAAGTCATATAAAATGGAACTTCAGCCTCATTAGCAATGGCACGAGTAGTTGAGTCTTGCCGCAGCCAGGCGGGCCGTGTAACAATATACCAGAAATCGGCCTTAAGTTTTGGCTATGCTGTATATCTGGACGAAACAAAGGTGCAATGACATCCAAGTTCAAGATATGCAAGGTATCATCCATACCACCAAAGTCCTTAAACAATGGCCCATTATGTTTTCCATTAGACAAACTGTTAGTTTTATTATCTTCCATCACCAGATCATCAACTTTCTTCTTCATCTCCCTATCGGTAACTAACAACTTTACATTTTTCGGTTCGGAAGCGATATTTGACCCGATGTAACTATCCCGAAGCATTGATTTAGTTAGGTCAAACTGCATGTTATTATTACTATTATTATTATTAACCTCACAAGACGATGATGAGTCTGATTGCAGCTCGATTCGTCTGCGTGATGATGACGGTGACGTGATGTCACCGTCATTATCGACCGTGCTTAGTTTCCGCTTGTTACGTAGGGTTTGCTTGACCATCCTAGTGAACTGTTGGCGATTGTGCCGACGGTATTCAGGATATTTAACGCGAAGGCTGTCGATGAGTTCGTCGATAGGTGGTGGAGTTGAGCCGCCGTAGATGTCGTGTACACGGCGGCGTAGGACGGATTGTAACACCGGCGACTGCTTGACTGATTTACCCATCATCAGTGATAAACCCTAGCTAGCTAGCTAGGTGGTTACTTTTTGTATGTTAATAAAATGCTAGAGGCTTATATACGTTTCTATGTTGGGTTTATTATTCTGTTATTTAAACCATCAACGGGCCCATCAGGAAGACCACGTGTAGTGGGTTCGTTGCGGGAGCAAAACAATAAACCGGTTTTTAAGCCGACACAACCTATAGGTTCGTATAGTGATTAGGTCTTTGAAGATCAATCAATCAATCAATCATACCCAGTGTAGTCCCACCAACAGCAAAGCTATAAGTAGGGTCTAGGGAGGATGGGATGTAGGCACACCGTACCTCTATCCAAAGGGATAAAGAGGTGGCTTCCAGAGAGACCATCAGCTCTAAAGTACATATGTATGGAGCAATACAGATAAGTCAAAGTTCAACAGTAATATAATAATAATAATAATATATGTAAAGAAAATATCATTATGGTGTGTGACAAAAAAGGAAAATAGAAGCCCTAGTTTAATCGTTTATTCCTAAAAATCCTTAACTTTAATTCTACTTTTTCAAGAATTCCTATCATCAACCATGTCCTCAGAGAGGTTTAGGTCTATCAAATCATGCCTAATCCTTTCGTCCCAAGTCAATTTAGGCCGTCCTCTACCCCTCTTCCCCTCTATATTAATATTTTCAAACCAATAAACCTAGTATCCGGAGGGTTGAATGATTAGGTCTTTGAAGATGCAAACCAATAAACCATTTTCCAAACCAACCCAATATTGCCCCAAGCCGGTTATAAATCGTACTGGTTTGGGCTAAACTGGTTTTGACAATTGTTGACTAAACCTATCTAGTTTATTACCCGAACCGGTTTGGGCTCATTTATAAAATTTTATGTCAAAAGATTGAATTTCAATATTGTGTTTAAAAAGCCACATAAACTAAGGATGAGCTCAGCATTAATTAGGGTAGCAATCTTGACTCATGGGTTGAATGAGTTGTATCAATATGTATAAGATGGGTCCAAATGAGTCAAACTAAAACAAGAAAATGATTGAAACAGGTCAAAACAGGTTGACATTTCTTGGTTTTTTTTTATGGAACGAGAAAAACGGAAGAAACTTTTTGGTATTTTTACTTTTTAAGTTTTTGATTTATATTTCGAGTTATAATTTTTTAATTATTTTTTTTGAATTTTTTGGTGAGGGTTTTTGAAATCTCAACCCATTTTGACCCATTTTAAAACCCCTCACCAAAAAATTCAAAAAAAATAATTAAAAAATTATAACTCGAAATATAAATCAAAAACTTAAAAAGTAAAAATACCAAAAAGTTTCCCCCGTTTTTCTCGTTCCATAAAAAAACCGAGAAATGTCAACCTGTTTTGACCCATTTCAATTATTTTCTTTTTTTAGTTTGACCCATTCTGACTCATCTTATACATTTTGATACAACCTATTCAACCAATGGGTCAAGATTGCCACTCCTACTATATATCAATGTTATAGCCCTTGAAATGCAACAAACTTAAAATTAAATTATTATAATAATTTTCAATCTTTGAATAAAATGATATGTGTTTTTTTTAACAGGTGAGCTAGGATGCAATTTTTTAAGTTAAATCAGGTTGCCCTAAAGATGACTGTAAAGTTTCTAGAAGCTTCCACCGCGTATAAATAACATGAAATGAGTGATCTCCATGAAAGTATACTACACGGGTTCTGAATTACATGGTCGATATAAGTGTTACATTTCTAATCAAATCGACTCTCGAGATTCTTCACAATTGGATTTTCTGTATGTAATATCTTGTTTGAAGATAATGCTTTGTTTTGTGACCAACATGAAAGACAATATGTAACCATCAATAATGATTGAAATGTGAACATTTAAAAAGGAAATTTTACCGATTGACATTTTTTTATTAACCGTGTGAGCCGGTCATCCAAAACCTCACCGGATACCTGATGCTCAACTAATATCATATTATAATTGAGGACGCATGGCATCTTAAAACTCAAGAGGTACAATGTTTAATGTTGTATGTACAAATAGTCAATGCATATGGTACATAAAGTAAGGGGCAAAATATGATTATTTAGGGTAAGAATAAAGTAAGGGGCAAAATATGCATATGGTTTATAACTGATTATTTTATCCAAACGCTAGAAAAACCGCGTTCTCACTCTTTCGGCTACCAACGATTCCTTAGTTGATATGGACTCAGAGAAAGATTTCATTGCTTATGATTGTGTCATGTTTTAGTTATTGATACTTTTGTGTTTTTTCTTTTGATATATATATATATATATATGATTAGGATCGTGTGAGAACTATTTTGAAATTGAGAATTTTGAAAACCATTTTAGACCACAAAAAACACCTTTTTTAACATAAAATAAAAAATTTATAAAACAAAAAAACTCGAAAATAAAAAAAGTAAAAAAACCAAAAAAAAATATTTTCCATCCCGGTTTTCTAAAAAAATTGAAAAAAAAAATATCGGTTTAAAAAATTTATACACATATGTATAATACTTATTTTTTAAATTTTATACATGTTTTTTTATACACATATGTACAATTTAAGGTAAATGATAATGTACATCTGTACATTACGTAACTAGAGATTATGAAATTATACATATGTGTATAATACGAATTGTTTTTTTATGAAACCGGAATGAAATATAAGAATTTTGGTTTTTTTTACTTTTCAAAAATTTTTGTTATTTTTTGTTTATGAATTTTTTAAATATTTTTTTAAAGGTGTTTTTAGTGGCCCAAAATAACATATATCTCAAATAGTGTCCTTGACCGATATCCGAATTTTTACCGCTTTAATTGCATAGGTTAAAATTAGTGTATGGAATTCTATAACTTTTGAACTAAATTAAATATTATTAGTCTATAACACTATTTTATTTTTTATAACATAATTACTATAGTTCAAAACTGTAATTATACTGGTTATTTGTATGTTTAGTAGGTTAATTTTATTTGTATCGGATCTTGTCATTAATATTTAATATTTAATATTATAATATTTTACTATTTTATATTTAATACTTACTATTTAATATTTTACAATTTAATATTTTTATAATTAATATGTATCATAAATATTTAGCATTTAATATTTAAGATTTTAATATTTATTATTTAATTTTTGATATTTAAATTTTAAAATATAAAATTTCAAAATTATAGTTAAAATTTAATTTTTTTTAATATTTAATATTTATTAATTAATGTTTAATACTTAATTTTTTAATATTTATTATTTTAATATTTAATATTGAGTATCTTAGTATTTAATATTTTATAATTAATATGTACCATTTAATATTTAGAGTTTAATTTTAATATTTAATATTTTACTATTTTACTATTTTTGTATTTACTATTTTGCATTTAATATTTGATACTTATCATTTATTATTTAATAGTTAATAGTTACTAACTAATACTTAATACTTAATACTTAAAATTTAATATTTAAAATTGTTAAAATTAAAAATTAAATTTTAATATTTAAAATTAAATATTCAATATTTAATATTTACTTATTAATATTTATTATTTAATATTTAATGTTTAATATTAATATAATTGATAAATAATAGGTAAAAGGAAACAGTTAATAATTAAAGAAAAGGGAATAGTTTTGTAATTTAACAAAGAAACATTGATCAATCTGAATGTAATGTTGATAACCTGATATGGGATATTATTATTAATTTTCTTTTCTATTTTTTTAGTAACAAATTCATTTTCATCCAAAATCCTTATAATCTTGCATTTGTAAAGATTTGAATCCACCACTTCTATTTTAAAAAGATGAACACCATACCATAGACTATTAGGATTAGGATATTATTATTAATGTATTATGTTGTGTTGAGTCATTTAGGATATTATTATTAATGTATTTATGTTGTGTTGAGTCGGCAACCACATATTTGCTTTTGGTAAATAGTTAAAATCTTTAAAAATATAAATTTTATATTATTAAAATAGAACTATTCCCGACACAAAAACTTAATAAAGCTAACACATGAGTTTTTTTTTCTTTCATTATATATATATATATATATATTTATCTGTTTAAGCATGTTGATGTAAAAGGAAAATGAAACTGTTTTGTTATCGTTGACCTATTTCATCAAGCAATTTCTTTAAGTATAAAACATATAAAAAAAGGTATAATTTTAATAAATATAATAAGAAATCTTTTATCGGCTAGAATTATTATACGTGTTATGTGTTATAAATAGTGAATTAGTGATATAAGATATGCGAATATAATATATTACATTATTATTTTATTACTTAAATATATGTTTGTTATACCAAAGGCCAATCTGTCCAATAGTAACCCCACAGCTTTCCTTATGGAAGGTTGTGGGTTCGAGTCTCGTTTGTGACAAAATGTCATGAGCGAGCTAGGGGTTTTTGGTGAAAGCCGTGCAAACGTAAAATTGAGGAAAGAAGAAAAATAAAGAATATCAGGATGTGTTTGGTACACGAAAATTGGAATATAAATTTCATTAGTTAACGCATTTGGTTAGTAGAGTTTAACAAAACCGAAATTGCAATTGCATTCTTAATGTGTTTAAATGTATGCTCCTTCTAACATGGCCTACAGGTCTAACACACTACTTTCATGAATCATAATGATAATCCCGTTGGTCAATCACAAAACATTTAACATTCTGACTTAAAATCGAATAATCACTTTAGCCACACGTGAACAATACTTTGTTGTTCCTTGAACTAATTAACACGATGACTTCAACATGTATCTAACATCCTCTAGTGGTCCTAGGTGGTTGGAGCCCGAACATAGTTAGCTTAGGGGCTGTTTGGTAACCGCTTAACAGTTATTAAGAGCCTCTTAATATTAAGAGGCTACCAACAACCCCTTAGTGTTTTAACCTCTCATCGTTTATAAATAGGTTCACATGTTTTGTTTTGTTTTTGTTTGGTTCTATATTTGCCTTTAATTTTTGTGATCTAACCAAGTGAGATCACTATCTCTTGGTGTAGCCATGTTTTAAAAAGGAAAATACAATGGTCATACAAGCTTTCACACTTAGTACTCCATCATATTCATCTTTATTCTTGATGCATATTTGTATATAAAAGTAGTAAATTATAATACTTGAAAATAAATATTAGAAAGTAAATAAAGCGGGTAAAAGGGGCTAAGGATTCAATAAACAAACCAGTAAATTATAACTTGGAAATAAATATTAGAGAAATTTCCAATTTGACTCCCTGTGATATATCGTCGGGAGATGGAATAGCCCCTAAAAACTAATTTGCGAAGGTTGTACCAATATGTTTTTTATATTTGTAATATGAGCCCCTGGTTGAGTGTAATGAGCCCCTGGTTGAGGGTACTTTAGTAATTAGACAAATAATAATTATTATTATTATTATTGTTATCATTATAATATCTAATAATAATAACAATAATAGTAATAATAATAATACTAGAGCAGCTCATCATCATCATTATCATCATCTCAACCATCATCATCTTCTCAACTCTCTCATCCCTCCCCCGTCGCCGCCGTCGTCGTCCACCGGAAAACTTCCCACCATCAAACCCATATGTTTTATACAAGAATTTGAACAAAAAAAGCATAGATCTAGATCTAAGGTGTGGATGAGATTTGAAAATAAATACGGTGATGCCACTTTGGTGAGCAAGAATGGTAGCGCATGGTATTTGGTGAGTAGTGATGTGATGATGGAGGTTGAAGATGTGAAAAGGGCCGGAATCCGATTTTCCGGCAGCCGGTGGTCGGAATCCGATTTTCCAGCAGAGAGGCATGAGAGGATGTCGGCTGTAATGTTTATTGACCGGAATACGATTTTCGGCGGTGGTGACGGCGATGGCGACGTGATCGAATTAGAAGTTACGGCGACGGGATCAATTTTCCAGTTGTGGTGACGGGTTGCGGGTGAAGAAAATGGGTGGTGGTGATGAAGATGAAGATATGAGTAGTGGGTATGTTGAATTCCGGCAACGTGTTAGTGATTTTCCGGCTACGATGGTGGTGGTGTGGTGAAGGAATGGTGGTGACGGCGGCGGTGATGGGTTGCGGGTGGAGAAGATGAAGATGAATGATGAATGATAAAGATGAAGATGAAGATATGAGTTTGTGTTTGAATGATGATAATTTATGTGTTTGTATAAGATTTATGGGTTAGGGTTCTTAGACGGAGATGATGTTCTTGATTCTTTGGGCTTGTGTTTGTGTTAGGGTTCTTAATGTTCTTGATTTTCTGGGTTTATGTTCTTGATGCATTTGAATGTTAATGATGAAGATGAAGGGTATAATGGTTATTTAACCAATTATTAACAATTTCTGATCATAATAAACACTGCAGGGAGCCAAAAAAAACCCCCCCAGATTTCACAGGTGCGCAACAATGCGCAAATTAGTTTTCAGGGGCTATTCCATCTCCCGACGATATATCACAGGGAGTCAAATTGAAATTTTCTCTAAATATTAAAAGGAAATAAAGCGGGTGAAAGGGTTAAGGATTCATGTTCAACAAGGGATTAAGGATTCAATAAACAAACCAGTAAATTATAATACTTGAAAATAAATATTAAAAAGTAAATAAAGCGGGTAAAAGGTGATAAGGATTCATGTTCAACAAGTTTAAGTTGAAGGCCCAATATCATAGAATCTGATCTGTCTAGATGGGACATTAAGTTGAGTTGGAGAACAAAATAAACGGCAACTGTTAATGTTTCAAGGCTTCGTCTTATAAACCATTCAGATTTTTATATATTCACCAATGTGGGACAAGATCCCACTTCTACTTACATTTTGACAGCTTTAACAATCTAAACACCCAACTTCAAGCATCGATTTCTCATTCAAATTAGCTCCGTTTTAGGCGTGATTTGGTTTGTTATGAAGCTCTCACAACATAGAAGACAAAAAAAATAACACCATTTATATTAACTGCAGATACATATAGTTAACTGTGTCCAAAACTTGTGAAAACTACATTTTCATACTTAATGAAAAAATCTCATGTTTCCAACATATTTCACAGACTTATACCAATCATTTAGTTTCTTGAAAAGCCATGGTGTTCAGTCTCCTTTAAACATGTGCAAACAATAGTTTAGACAAATAGGTTGTCAGTTAAATCATTTCATAACCTCTTAAATAAACATATAACCATTGTGAAAGTAAGGTATTCAAACTTCTCATCATCTATAACAATGGGTAGTTCTGTAGGAAGTGTTGTTGCAAACTTTCCCACTTAACTTGAATGCGTCCACCTTAGATCTACATACCAAAAAATCACTACACCTGAAAAGATACCAAGTAAAAACCTTTACCTAACCATAAATGTTTCAACGCGTGAATAAATGTTAATAAAGACATTCTCTACAAATTTAAAACACGTTTTTAACTAGTTTTATAAAATATTAAGTTATTCGAGAAGCTTCTAACTTAAATGCGATATTAGTTTGTTGATAGTTTAAATTAATATAAACTTAATTCAGAAAAGTTTAAAAACTTAAATGCGATATTAGTTTGTTGATAGTTTAATATATTAGCTTGATTTGGAGAAGCTTTTCACATAAATGCGTTCGTTGACCATTTTTATGTGGCGTCTTTTCCAAGATATCTCATATGCATTACAAGTGTATATATATGGGTGTATGCATTTCTTTTTAGTCACTAAGCACCATGCCTCGTTCAACGATTAGGTACCAATTCATTGCAGATGAAAGGGCAAGGAATGTAACAATGAAGAAGAGGAAGGCGAGCCTGATTAAGAAGATGTCTGAGTTGAAGACGTTATGTGGTGTGGACGCGTGCCTGGTGTTGTATGAAAAAGAAGATGCTCCTCCTACTGTTTGGCCATCGAATGCTGAAGCAGAACGTTTGATTCAAAAGTTTGATGAATCGCCATTGACAATGGGGAATGCAAACGCTAGGCAAGACCACCCAGACTTTATGAAAAAGACCATTGCCAAAGTGAAGAAGCAGATGGACAAAGAGAAAGAGAAGTACTTGAAGAATCTTATGGTGAAGTGTTTGTTTGATGATAACGCGATTGGTGAGATCAACAATGTAGAGGAGTTGGATGCAGTGCGTAGTATGATTCTTAGTGAGATTGAAGTGATCAATGATCTGATTGAGGAAAGGAAGGCTAGCAGCAACGTAGCCAGTAGCAGCGCAGGCGCCAGCAGCAGCAACCAGACTGGTCTCAAAAACTTTATTTAAGAAAATGTGATATGTATGCGATTGAATCGCTATGCTCCATATC
The DNA here is from genome assembly GCF_021521415.1 of Bidens hawaiensis. Taxonomy (NCBI): domain Eukaryota; kingdom Viridiplantae; phylum Streptophyta; class Magnoliopsida; order Asterales; family Asteraceae; genus Bidens; species Bidens hawaiensis. The sequence continues at coordinate 117,386 of NW_027492054.1, forward strand.
TACCTGAATAAAATGGCCTTTGTCATCTTAATTATCATCCATTGTGCATTTTTTTTCTTTTTCCTAAAAATAACTAATTGACATCACTCAACTTTTGTTGATTTTGCTTTCAGTAAATGCAGAAAGCTATGACAGAACAAGGTTGTTAATGATTTTAATTGGAATTAATTTGGTTGGTTATTTTTTTTAAATGTTTGGATCATTAATGCCATTTCGGACATCGTATTAAATTTGAAATTAATAGGAATTTATATAATATGTGTTATACGATTCGAAAATATGTTGATAAATCCAGTACCGCTAAAGAAACACTATTGGGTTGTACCAAACGTACACCCACACATCGTCATATCAGTCATTTCATCTAGTATACAACTATATACTTGATTTAACATATTGTTTGGAAGTTATGAATTGTTGGCCCATGAAAACAAAAACGTTGTTGATCATTAAGAGAGTTGAAACAAACTTGTTTTCTAATATCCATTGCCTCTAGCTATCTCATCAACAGAAGTTGGTTTCTTTTGTGATGTTCTTACATTAACGATGTTATTAAACAAAGGATATTCTTATTTAAATAGGCACATTTTTGCAGTTGGCCGATAATAACTTCATCTTAGAAAATAGTTGTCACCGGTCTCACCTTTCACACTAATTGTTTTCAACGGACCTGTTATATATAAAAAAGAAAAAATTCCAATTTGCCTCCCTGGAAAATATCGTCGCGAGATGGAATAACCACTGAAAAATATTTTGCGCATGTTGTACCATTGGATTTCTCGGGCGGGTTTTTTTGACTCCTGTCGTCAGTTGACTAACGGATGCCAAGGGCATTTTGGTAATCATCTCCTAACAACAACAACAATAATAATAATAATAATCTCTCTCTCTTTCATCATCATCATCATCATCTTCTCTCTCTCTCTCTCTCTCTACATACATATATGTGTGACTGTGTGTTTATTTGTGAATGCAAATGTTATATATAATAATAATAATAACTTCACCCACCTTGTTCTCAATCTCTCTCTCTCTCTCTGCATGTACATATATGTGTGACTGTGTGTTTGTTTGTGAATGAAAATGTTATGATGATGATGATGATGAAAAAGATGATTGCGATGATGATGATAATAATAATAATAATCCCAAAAATTCATCCCAATTTTCCTTAAAGCTTGGCATGGGTATGGTATAGTACCATTCAGTATCGGTATCATAGACAAAAGAATCAGTAAATACCGGTACCGATACCGATCATGAGAATCCCAACCTTGATGTTCCCAAAATCTAGTACATGGGAAAATGCATGTATACATTAGCCACACTTTGTGCCATTTGCTCGTCCTTTATATAAACACTTCACCTACTTTGTCCAATGGGAAAATGCATGTATACATTAGCCACACTTTGTGCTACCTAGTTTATCCGAGGTGACCCAAAAACCGAAAAATTCAGCTTTTGGGATCTTTAAAATGTTTGGTTTTTTGGTTTTTTTCATTGGGCTTGCACAATGTGCAACTTAGATTCATAAGTACAAAAATTGTACAACTTTCATTGCACAATGTACAAGTCACTACAGAATTATCCCAATAAATACATTTACCAAATATACATCTAGTACCAAAGCCATACATCAATCCTCATCAATATCACCATCAGAATCACCTTCATATAGCAACTCATCATCATCGTCTTCGTAATCGACCCCCGAGATCTCATCGAGCGTGTTTTGTGAATTCCAATCAGGCGGGAATGTTTTTTGAAGCGCTTCAGTAAGATCTCCACCACCCCGTTCAATCTTGTGTAAACAGCGTGCCCAATGCACTGCTGTCCCCATGTCAACCGTCAAACCCTGCTCAATCATTTCTGCACATATTTGCTGAATGCCCGAGTAAATGTAGTCTTCGGCTATTGAGGCTCGGGTCAGCAATGACGTCATCAAGCAGTGGTATACGGCTCGGTCCGGTTTCAGCCCGGCCGACTTCATGTCTTCAAAACATTTCATAGCTTTCTCGGGAAGTGAAGCCCGGGCCCACCCGTGGATTAGTGTTGTGTAGGTCTTTACGTTGGGTTTTAATCCTGCAGCCTCCATTTCTTTAATTGTTTTGGATGCTCTCTGCACACAAAATGCATGATTAATTCGTGTTTAAAGCTAAATATTTGATTATCGTTACAATGAGTTCGATATGCGTAGATTCGATTCGGAGAAGAGATTCTTTCTTGTAACTTGTAAGAACATGGCAAGCATAACTTTATTTTTTTTATTTTGATGTTTGCCTAAACAGATTCTTGTAATAAAATAATCAGTTTTATATCTGCTGCAAGAAAACTATGTTAACAGAAAACAAAATTACCACTTTACCCCTTTTCGTAACTTGGTTTGATAATTATCTTACCGAAAAACAAATTACCAATTTACCCTTTTCAACATAATCTGATGGCATTTACTCTCATCTCATTAGCTAATAGTTATACTCTTTTAATTAAAAATGCGCTACAAGTCATTTTATCTACAATTATTAATCCCTTAAAAAATCAGAAATTATAACTCAACAAATACCTAATTATATGATATTATCTCCTAACATTCATTTTATTACGACTGATTATCTGATTACTAAATATCACACAATTTCTTTCAAAGCAGACATTTAAACACACACACACACACACACATATATATAGAGAGAGAGAGAGAAACAAATAATCAAGACATACAAGCATATCTCCAGCTTTGCAACAAGCGTTGACCAAAGATGTGTAAGTACGGATGTCGGGTTTGACTCCTTCTTGCTTCATCTGTTGCATTAAGTCAGCTGCTTCCCACACATCACCCCTTCGAGCCCATCTACAATATAATGATAACAATAATATGTTAATGAGACCCTAAGTACACACGTAGATCATTAAAAAAAACAATAATCACCAAACATCTAGAAAAGGTTATAATTACCAAAACAGATCATCTAGAAAACTTTCAATGAAATTAAATCTTACCCGTCTATTAGAATATTGTAAATAAAAGTATTTCTTGGAATATTTTTGGCATGCATTTCTTTGGTGACTGCTAAAGCACTTTGCATCCTACCAGCTTTACAGCATGCTTTAAGAAGTGCCTCATATGTAAATACATCTAAATTTAATCCCTCATTTTTAACTTTGGAAAAATACTCAAATGCTTTTCCAGTATCACCCAATGATGCATAACCGTGCATGATTGTGGTGTACGTGTGCTCGTTTGGACTAACTCCTGCAAGTAACATTTCATCTAATACTTTTACCGCCCTTTCCATCTGTAAAAAAATAAAAATTCATTATTTCACAAGTAAAAGAACTTTGAAACATATTATATATTATTGAACAACTGGTATAAATTTTAGGGTCGTTAAACCTCTAAAAGTTGTATCAACCAAAATAAAATGACTAATAAGAACATTTTATTAAAAAAGGTTATGAAGTATTAGTAAAAGTCTGAACTTATGTTCAAAGAATTGGAACAAAAATAATTTTAGTTTACCTTTGAAAAATAGGTTTCGTTGTAATTGTATGAGAGTGACTATTCATATCCAATTGTTTGTAAAAAATCAAATTATAATCAAGATTCACAATCTACTTATTTGTAAACAAAAACTGATTTGCCACTTCGATTTACAATAATAGAGATGGCAAAATGGGTGGGGGGTCTGGCCTGTAAACCGAACGTTCAGCAAACAATTCATAAATCGTTCAGCGGGAAGTTCGTTTATTTAATAAGCGAATGGACATGTACACATGTCTTGTTCATTCATTTATGTTCGTGAATGTTCGTTTAGATCCGTTCATTTAATTTCGTTTATGTTTGTTTGTTACTACATTCATTCAAATTTTTTGGCACATTACAACCAAGTATATTTTAATAACCTTATTGTGCCAACAGTCCCAACACATTGTTCTACATGTTACTTCCAATTAATTTTAGGTCAGTCATGTTCGTTCACCTGTGTTCAGTTATGTTTGTTCATGAACCGTTTGTTATATCCTTGACGAACGGACATGAATGACATAAACAAACATGAACATGTTCAATTTTTAAAAGAACGAGGCTGAACAAAAAAAAACCCGTTTGTTTAATTGTTCGTGTTTGATCGTTTGTTTGGTTAAAAGTACAACGAACAAACAAGAGCATGCTTCGATCATGTTCATTCAGTTTGTTTTCAAGTTCAGGTGGGTCAGACTGGTTGTGTAATGAGTCAAAATGGGTGCTCTGTGTGTGGGTCGAGTTGGGATATAACACTGTGTCCAAATTTTCTAAATTTATATAAATAATCAAGGTTAAATATGGATATATAAAAACCATAAACTTCAATAACCATTAAAACTCTAAATATAATTATTTTAACTTCTATGCATTAAAAAATAAAATTCAATCTTTTCTGTCTATCAAACTTAACTTTTTATTACACCCATTTTGACTTGACAGACATAAAACATAACCCAAATCACCATCCTTAGGTAAATGATTTTAAAATTCAAATTCTTAAAACACAACAAACCTGGCGTTTTTCAACTAAACCAAGAATCAGGGCATTGTAAGTATGGACGGTTGGGATGCAACCACACATCCTCATCAAATTAAACACTTCTAGAGCTCGTTTAGCATCTCCGGCTCGTGCAAAACCATGAATTATGGGCATAAATGTTCTTGAAGTCGGTTTTTGTCTCAACTTTTGCATTTCTTCAACAGTACGGACCGCGCGATCCATGTTTCCCATACCACAAAACGCAGTAATGATGTTATTGTAAAGCACAACATCGGGTTTTAAACCATCTTTCACCACATCTTCAAATATTGCAAATGCATTAGCCCAGTCTTTTAATTTTATAAACCCGTTAATTAACATTGAATATGTCTTCATGTTATGCTTTATGCCATCAGCTTTCATTGCTTCACTCACCTCCAACGCTTTGGAAACTTTCCCCATCTGGAAGAGTTAATTGTATTAAACTGTATCAGGGTTGTATATGTGGCAATTTTGACCGGTTTACTTATGAATGTGTTGACTCAGATTGGTCAAAGAAAAAAAAGGAAACGGGCCGAATGGGTTGAAAGCTTGCCAAAGGTGTATTTTTGCTGTTTACACTCCTACGAAGTTGGGAAATATCATATATACCCATTATGTAAATTAAAAATAGCAAACTTGCCCTTAAAAAGTAGTTAAAATATCAAATATACCCAAATCATAAAAAACAATAAATATCACCCTTATTTTCCTAAAACCTTATAGCGCTTAAACATATATAATGGAAAGGGGTAGAATGGTCATTAAGTAAAAATTCAATAAAGTTGGGTATATTTTTTATACTTATAGTTTTGATAGGGTATATATGCAATTTTTCAAGTTTGTAAGGATAGACATGAAAATAACCCTATTGTATATTGCAGTAACATAGTGTTTGTAACTAAATTTTACTTTAACATATATATACTACTGTAATAACATAGTGTTTGTAATCAAATTTAACACATTAACTATTTATAAATTAAAAAATGAACAAAAATGTTTGCAGGTCAGTCGAACCCATTTTGACCCATATGAAAAAAATTATTTCAACCCAGAACTTGCTCTAACAAGTCACTCAGCCCGCCTATTTTATCATATCTATGAAATAAACATGGTTTGATAGACAAATGAATACTTTAAGTTACCTTGATGTAGAGGTTAATAAGACATCCATATGTAACTACAGTTGGTGTAAAGCCACATTCCTGTGACAGATTTAAGATTAGTTCGTTAGTGTACTAGAAGATATTAACAAGCATTCAAATGACAGCCTTGAATTAATTGATATGATCTCTAACAACCAGAAATAAGAAAATCATCTCAATTTTAAGCCTAAAATCATATTTCACTTGGAAAAGTTAGCATCTTAATAACAGACTTATAAGCCACTAAAACTCCTATTTTAAAAAAGGCAAATGATAAGAATAATAATAATCTTACTTTAAGCCTCTTAAACACAACCCGGCATTTATCTTCTTCTTTAATCATTGTATAACCATCCATCATCATGTGATAAATATCCCTTGTAGCATCAATGCCCTCTTCCTCCATCTCCCTCACCAATGCTTCTGCACGCTCCATGTTAAAGGCCTGGCTGCGTTTTTCAGAGTCTTGAATTATAAATCCACAAAAACTATCAAATAAATTTTATTTTTTTAAAACAAAAACAACATTTTCAAAAGATTGCTGACTTGTCATCTTTTCCCTTTCGTAAAGTGAAGATCACAATCTCATTTTTTTCATTTTTGAAGACCATAGCATAGAGGCATGATTATGTAGGCCCCAAGATTTATCATAATCGAACAATTTTATACAAAAAAGGAATTATTTAACATTTAAAATATACTAAAAGGGGGAATACTTACCAATTAGCATAAATTATGTTTCCATATATAATGGCATTCAGAGTTGGTTGTGTCTTTTTGGCCTCCTTGAACCACTTCTCTGCAGCACTTCAAAGTAAACATTGAAAAAATGATATTAAGCACAATTGAAAAACTTGAGCAACAAAAGGTAGTAAAGATATAACTATTAAGCAGTTACTGCATAAATTTCAAACAAACATCCAACATGCATAGTGCAAAGCATATGTATATGTAAATGTAACTGTATATGTGTGCGCACGTAATTACTTACTTCACATCGCCAATTTTAGCAAATCCTCCCACAAGAATGCTGTATGTCACCAAAGTCAACTCAATTCCCTCGTCTTCCATTTTTCTTACACAAGAAAGTGCTTCCTCCATATCTCTACCTACTGCATAAGCGTGAATTAGGCTGCATAAAATAAATTATTTCAATTCTAGAAAATGGATAAAAATAAATAGCCAAAAAACTTAAAAATACACAATATACTATAAACTCTTGTAATAGCTTCTCCTTTTAAAGGTAGGGTGTATTTTTATATCCAAGATCAAATTTCAAGTTTTAGAAAGATAATGCAATAATCTATACACGCACGCGAACAAAAGGGATCATATAGGTTAATACATCAAAGTTCCTCACTTGGTAAATACATGTGAGCTTGGCTCAATTCCCCTAGCCCGCATGCTCTCAAAAGTTTCTCTTGCACGATGCATATCTCCTCGTCTTGCATAATAGTTGATCATCATCCCAAACTCTTTCCTGGAAGGCTATAACAGTTGACTTTCAAAAACACATTGAATTTATAAGTATAGAAAGAAGATTTCGGGTAATTTGGTTCAGTTCATGATTCTGACATTTAAACATGTTTTTAGGCAAGTAACTTGCATACGCATACATATATACTATAAAGAAAATTATCATTATCTAAGGTTCGTATGCGCTAAATATTATGCTAACAGCGTTTAAAAAAAATGTAACCTATCTATAGTGTGCCACACAAATGACATATTTTTTGTGTAATTACATCAAAAAGAAACAAAGCAAAAAATCAACATATCCAACTAAAGATACAAAGAAAAAAAAATGAAAAACATAGTGTGCATCTCTTTGGCATCCTTGTGTGTTTTGGTACCTATATTGACTAGATGAGACAAACTCAATCATTTAATAAATGGGTCGATATGGGTCATGTTATAATCTCTAACGGGTCAATATTAAAATAAACAGTAGCTTAACAAGAAACAAGTTAATAGGGTTAAAGATGTTGCATGTAACCAATGGGTATTTTCAATGCATAAAACCATATAAATCATTTTTTTTCCAAGAAACCAGATTATTATTGACACAATACAAATTTTGTAATCATATTTGACACCCGACATGTTTGACCCATTACAGAACCCACCCGTTATGCCATTTACAAACAAAACTAACATAATTACCTTTTTAATCCTTTGAAAAGCTCCCACAACAGCCTGCCAATTCTCTGGTTGAGTTTCCAACACCTTTTGAAGCTCTTTTCGTGACCCGTCTCTCTCTTCTTGCCATGCTGACTTGTAATCCACCCTGTCATCCCCTTGCATCCACCTGGCTCTCTCACCAGACTTCTCCTTCATTCTCCTTCCATCATCAAGTTTTATAGTTATCAACCGCCCATGAAACTCCATACCATCAAACTCCACCGCATTCATTGCCGCCTTTTCAGCGGTTGCACCGCCATATATCACAAACCCAAACCCCATGTTTCTTTCCGTATCATTGTACCCCTTTATCAATATCACATTCTTTATCGGTCCAAATTGCCTAAAGAATTCAGTAAGCTCATTTTTCTTTATCCACAATGGCAGATTCCCCACAAAGATTTTCCCTTTTTCTCTGTACTCGGTTTCTTTGGATCCCAAATTACCTGAACAATCCAAGTAACTACTATTTTCAACCTCACTTTCATCCAAATCGGGAGGTGGGGGTGGGGGTGCTGGTGGTGGAGAGAGTTTGCTGGTTAACCAGAGCTTTTCAGTTAGGGTCTGTGAATTATTATTATTATTATCGATTGGGTTTCTTTTAGGGTTGAGAATGGTTTTAAGGGGATTGGTGTTTTGGGTTTTGGGTTTACGACGGTGGGGGGAGTTAGCGATGGGTTTGAAGGGTCGGTTATTAGTGGGGCGGCGGAGGGATGATGAGGTGGCGGTGGGGTTTTCAGAGTCGTGTGAGCATGTGGTGATGAGGTGGAAGGGGATAGTGGTGGCGGTTCTGGTGGAAACAGAGTATGGTTTGCTGGAGAATGTAGAGCAGTAGTGTGTGGTGGATGAAACAAGTGAAAAGTTATCCATAACTGGTGAAGATTTTATCGAATCTGCTGGTACTTATATAGTCGTGCCCCCTGGCTAAAAATTGATCAAGAACTTGTTACTAGAGACTAGATTACTTGTAATGGATTCATAAATAACAAAACAAACAAATGAAAGACATACACAGAGTGACAAAGTCGGATAAATCCAAAACGTTAATTAATCAAGAAATATAACTCAAAAACTTGATTGCAATGCCTAACCATAAGTCAGACTATATTGACTAACTCCAACTTGCTAGCCAAGACAGTACCGTATTCTAATTACAATGCAATTAGAAAACATAACCAACTACGACCGACTTATCAATATTGGTCCCCTAAGTTCAACTACCTGTGTTACCAAAAGTTTTAGTAAACCCTAGCTTAATTAAATTAAACTTTCAGCTCAAATATAGCAATGAAGTGTACTTTAATCTCCAATTTCCAACAGAACGTAACGAAATTAAAGAATTGAAGGTACATATTAGTCTCGGAAGAGATGAAATATACGGCGGCGAATGATTACCAAGGTACGACGGTGCTCCGGTGAAGAACGATTGTTCCTGTGGTGGTAAGTATGTTATCTGCTACTCCTTCGAGTCATTTATCTGCAATAAACTTCAAAAATAATATTAAATAAAATTGAAAAAAAAAAAGATAGGGTGGACTTTTTGGGTGAAAAGCGGAAATAGGCAAAGTTGCTACCTCGGACGAGTTTAATAAAACGAGGGTTACTTGATGGAACTAACTGTGTTCTCGAGTTTCATTTAACTGAAGAAAAAGAAAGAAAATGAGGGATGGAAAAAATATATTGTATTCCTGAGTTTCATTTAAAAAAGGAAAATGAAGGAAAATTTAAAAGACATATTCTCGAGTTCATTTAAAGAAAAAAAGGAGGGGATGGAAGAGAAAATGATGTGTAAAATAAAAGAATTTTTATCTTTCCAAATTGGAAAGATTATGAAGGAAAATATGTTGAAGAGAAAGAGGAGATACCAAAAGAAAAGATAAGAAGAGAAAATTTTATTTTCCATGCCTTTTTTCTCTTAAATGAACTCGGGAACACAGCGCATGCGCCTTCTGTGAAGACGCTTTGGAATCGGTTTAACAAATATCTCGCAGTTTAGAGTCGGTTATTTGGTAATTTATAAGTAGCTAGTGTGGTATTTCACGGTTTACGCTTTCAAGGTAAGAAATCTTCTTAAAGAACACTTAAACGTAAGGGCCCAAGGATGTAATAAGAAAGTTATTCAATTGATCATCCTCACGACATATTAGTGTATGTGGAAGACAACTAAACGAGAGTATCTATCTATAGGTTACAAGGAAGACATAGAACGGTTATTTTTTATATGGGTGAAAAATATAGGGAAAATGATGAATCTTAAATAGAAATATTGGTGTAGGTTCTCGTTTTAATTATGATGGATTATAAGTGAGTACTCGTGTAATGTTTTGTCAAAATATTGTGGGCTTTCATTTACCTTTCTCGCTTCTCTTTTTTCCACTTAATAAATAATGTTGTTTTCTAGCTACCCTTTATGAATTCGTATTACTAATTTATCTTTCTAAATATTTATTATTCGCAACTATCTAATACTTAATTTAATTTAACGTTTTCTTTATTTAACTCGTGTAATATAAAAGTTTCAGATATGAAATACAAGGACTGAAATTACCAATTGCTGTTATTAAAGGACCTTACCAGGTGACTATATATAAGCATAGGGATTATTCATATAAATATTGATTAACAATAATAAAATAATAACAATAACAATAATAACATAAACACAATAATCAAATCAATTTCACAAATTCATACCGCAATTATCTTCAGCGATTCGAAGTTTATACAGACAGCATCAGCAATCATGTATCATCCGTCCAGAGGTGGTGTTCGTGGCGGCCGTGATCGTAAGTTCATATCTCATCTTTGCTAATTAGGGTTTTGAGATTTGTAGCATAAATTTCTTATCTTTCTGTATGTATCTCGTTGATTTGTTTCTGTATAATTGGATAATGACTGTGTCTGTTATTAATTTGATGTTTTGGGCACATAATTTGGGATTAATATTTGGGAATTAGGGTTTTTTATGATTTTGTAAATTTATGTGATAAGGTACTCTATTGTTTCTTTTAGTTTTGGTGGCTTTGTGTTGTAGTGTTATGTTTTATTTTGTTGTTATTTAACTTCTGAGTGTAGAAAAAGAAGTGTTAATTGAAATGAATCAATGATATATGCTATTTGTGTGCAGAGTTTAATTGGGATGATGTGAAGGTTGATAAGTATAGAGAGAACTATATTGGTCACAGCCTCAAGGCTCCTGTAGGAAGATGGCAGAAAGGTTAGTCTCTTTATTTACTAGTTGCATGTTCTAAATGTTAATAAAGTTTCATGATGTTTGACTGGATATACGGTTTCCTAAGTATGTAAAATATAGTTTTATACCATCGATATATGTAATGATGAAAAAGGTGTGAAATGACTAGTAGTTACTGCTGTTGGGCTTATTTGAAGCACCTTTTGTTTATTAATAATCATATCTTTTTATTAACAACCGTGTCAAATATGATCACAAAAATCGTTCTATTCCCCAATTGTCTGATTTCTTGTAACATAATGATTTCAGAGTGTTCTGTCTTAAAGGGTTACTTGGGTCAACTTTTAACCGGTTTCACCTGTTTTCTCTGAACCATTAGAAATGATAATAAGTTGTATACTTGTATGAAGTCCATGCGTTTTTTATACATATTATGGACTTATTAATAAGTAAACGGTGCTCTGCTCCTTGGTTTTAAAATGCATGATGCTCCCATGCGTTTTTTATCCAAAAAGCTGATGTGCAATGCGCCAATGCGTGATGCCTACGCATAACATATTCGAGGCGTTTCTTATTATAAAAATATAAAGTTGATAGTTTTGAAACTCTAAATATGTATGTAGAAGTAGTCTATGCAAAGGTATAAGTACCATGTGCATATACTCACTTTAATTCAGAAATGTGTTCATCAGACCACATCGCGCATTATGCGCATCATCCTCGCATCATGGATTGGCATCACAGCACTCCATCTGATGTGATCTCAGCAGCGCATTACGCTTATGTGCTCCTGATGTGCGCGCATGTTAAAACCAAGCTCTACTGATATTAGGCACAATCATGTAGGCCCCACGTTTTTCATGATGAGATACCACGAGTCATGTGCTTTTATAATATAATCTTTGAGTAACTATTCAGCTGATGTTCTTCGGGAATTATTTATAAACAGGGAAGGATTTACACTGGTATGCTAGGGATAAAAAAGGCAAACAGGCGGATATGGATGCTGCTAAAGAAGAAATAAGAAGGATCAAGGAAGAAGAAGAACAAGCTATGAGGGAAGCTTTAGGTTTAGCTCCTAAACGTTCTACAAAACCTCAAACTAATAGACTTGATAAACACGAGTTTTCTGAACTTGTGAAACGAGGATCCACTGCAGAAGACTTGGGTGCTGGACATGCTGAGGCGGCTCACGTTCAGGGGCTCGGTTTTGCCAAGTAAGATCCTTTGATTCAACTGGATTTCACTTATTAGTTATGAACTTGGTGCCTAGGTGGCAGAGCAGATCCGAGCCAGGGCAAGCTCGAGCTCTAACTTAAATGAGCCAGCTCAGCTTGGCTCATTTGTTTTAGCGAGCTCAAAATTCGAGCTTGAGCTCGGCTCGTTAAAAGCGTGAGCCAGCTCGTGGCTTCTTTTTTTTTAACAATTATTGTTATATAAAAGACAAAAAAACATACAAATAATACAAAATTTATAAATAAAAGAGAAGTTATAACATTATATGTATTAAGGATGTGTTATGTATTTGGTCAAGACGAGCGAATTGGGTAACGGGTCAGAAAAGAATCAAGGATTTGTTGGGTGTAAAATATCCTTATTTTATTTATGTTTACTTGTAACTGCTGATGTGGCACTGATTGCCATGCTAGCAGCCTCATAAAATGCCAAATGTTCATTTAAAAGTTTGAAAGAAATGCCTTTTTTTTATAAAAAAAATTATATTGGAAAGTAACTGTTAAATGCCAATATTTTACATATACACTAAAATGACAAATAAGATGACTAGTCTCAACAGTTTTTGGAAGGGGCAATATTGTATCATCTTTACCCGACCAAAATATTAATACCAAGTGTACCAATTTAATATTTTAAAAGTTAAAATTTTATATTTTCTCATTTCATAAAATACCATTTATAATATGACTATAATAGCCTACTTTTTCTCTTTTCACTCTAAGCTCTCATATTCTAATGTAAGTCCCTTGAACCTGAACTGGTCGAGAGAGATGAACCCGCACCACAAGGGTATATATGCTACTAATTTAAAAATGGGTATATTTGATGTTATGATTTTTTTGTTTTTTCTCTTTTCACTCCAAACTCTCGACTCTCGTATTCTAATGTAAGTTTTAAGGGTAGGGCATAAATGTCATACTTTTTAAAAAGGGGATGTATCTGGTATTATCAATTCGTGTTGAAATCATACGAATTTGAAGATTTGCTAGGAGTTGACCATGCATTAACAACTAGTAGTCATTTTTATTTGTTTTATGTGATAAATTACTGGAATTAACATCTGTTATTTTAACTGTTTTAACTTCAGGGCACCTAAAGCGTGGGAAGAATCGAGTTCTCTACCTGCCCCAGTTACAATGACAACAGATGTGCCTAAAAACACAAATGTTTCTGACACAAAGGAAGATTCAGAAGATGAAGAAGTTACCCGAAAGAAAAGAAGGCGTGAAGAGAAAAAGCAAGAGAAGTATGAAAGGCGAGAAGAACAGAAACATGAACGAAGAGAAAAGAGGCATCATGCTCGTGATTCGGATGACAAGAGGAAGCATAAAAGCAGACATGATTCTGATTGAGTGATGGTTCAATGTTGAAATGTATGTTACTTTGTAACTATAACGGATTTTATTACTTTTAATCTGTCTTAAGTTGAACGATTGTGTTTTACTGTTTGTATGACATTAAATCTTGGCTTCACCGATTTTGGTGTTATGGTCTGGTTTTGATGATACTCTGGTTAAATCCTGAACCAATCTGTTGTAAAAATTAAAACCGTATGAAGGGGTTATGTTTTAGTTAAGCTGCTAGCTGGACGGCAGAATTTGGTTAATTAATAAAAATTACCAAGAGTTTCAGGCTTCAGTCTTTAAAAAAATAATAATATTGTGAAGGTTGGTTGTTGCCAGCGTTATGCTTACGGGGGGCACCCTTTAACGCTGGCTACACCGCACCAGGGCATTAGACCACCCGTAGTGGCAACGTTGCCACCAACGTTAAGGAAGAAAACGCCCCCCCCCCCCCCCCCCCGCGTTATGTGAAGTTGATTTTTGGCTGCGTTGTATACAAAACGCGGGGGTTGGCACACAAATCAAAGAAAAATAGCCGTTGGGTGGGTCTTGGAGCCGTTGGCAATTTTTAAAAAAAAAATAAATTATATTAATTATATTTATACTATATAAACAAACCAAACTCATTTTTTTTAACACACTCCTTCCACTTCTATACCAATTTATATCTTTTACACAAATATTTATATCATCATGTTTTCAAACAACAACCAAAATATTCTCGGTTTCGGTCAATATGCCCGTCAAGTCAACCAAAATCCACAACCAAACCAATCTACCGCCCCAACGCCAACCGTACCCGTCCCGCAAATGGCCGCCTACTTTGCATATCTACAAAACTCTATGCCAAACCCGGTGCCCGGTTTCCAAAACCCGACGGCGAACATTAATAATGACTGGGCGCCACGTGGCGCATAATGCCTGGGGGTGGAGAGTTATGACTACAGCCTGTTTTTGTAAAAAACCATAACTCTAACTAGGCGCCACGTGGTGCATAATGCCTGATAGTGGAGCTTTATGACTACACATGGTCTTAAGGGGGAGGCGGGAGACGCTATGGAGGTTTAGTTAACGTGGTAACAAGCTTGATAACAAGAAAATGGTATATCTAAAAATATGTTTTTATAAGTTAAGAAACTATAAATTTAATATACAAAACTAGTTGAGAAAATCAAAGCTAAGCTCTCGATTTGGAAAGCTTGCTCTCTCATTTGACGGTAAAATCGTGTTATCTAGTGGAATGGTGTTTGCCTCTCGAGAAATGAGATGAGTTTAAATTTTTACAAGTGCAAGATCATGAGGATTTTATGTGGAAAAAAATTGCTATCAAGTAAAAACAAAGAAACACATCTCCCAGTTTATAATATATCCTTGTTTAAAGCCCCTTAATTTTGTTGATGATTGAGACTCTTTTGTGATGCTCTGATGGTTCCTCAAAAACCAATTCCCTAAAGAACTCGGAAAGTGGTAAAGATACAAATCCGAGCCATCCTCACTTCGGTGCGGGTCATTAGTGCAATACACGCAAGCAATAGAATTTGGAGATGTTATCCCCTAACTAAAACACATATATAACAAACACCAAATATCTAGAATCATAAATTTTATCAGCCAAATTTGGAACAATGTCACAGCAACTTAAAAGCAGAAATGTCAATGAACTGAGAATACAAACAGAGACGTCCCAACCGGAAACCTGATTCCTTTCAAACAACCATAATAAGTTTTTGGTACTCGATGTCAAACAGCTTAGTTAGTCTTTGAGGCCCGCTACAGACGGGGCCTCACCCCTTGTTGTTTTGACATAGTTAACATAGTCGCTGTAGTTCATAGTGAACAATGTGCTTTGGTAGCGAGTGAGTCGAATACGGTTCCTCACTGAGTCAGTAATTGCACCTCTATAACCAGCTTTCCTCATCAAAGAGTCGATTGCTTCGATTGTTGTCCAACCTGAAGAACAAAAACCACCACTTTTAACTTTCAAATTTCAATGAGTCAAAACATTATGCTTGTCCTGTCTAATTTTATTTTATTAGTTTTTAGTTTTATGAGTCATTAAAAGATGGTTTCGTGTCCATTTGGGTAATAGATAAACTAAAAACTAGCGGTGTTAGCAGTAATAGGTTGGCGGTTTGAATTGTTCAACACAACCATATATATATTTGGGTCAAATACATCAACCCTGACCTGGTTACACTTAAAAACACGGAATCCAAACACAACCTGTTTAACCCATCTATCTAATGAAATCCAAACACGCCCTGCTTGCGGTGCGCGCATATAATGTATATATGTGTGAACCCTCGGGTGGGCAAAAGTAAAATTGCACTAATTTTAACGTTATTTTACTAATCTCGTGAAAATAACGTTAAAAGTGGCGGAAGGTTAATCAGGCATCATGTGGTGGCGTTGATAGCCAAAAGACAATGGTACATGCACCAATCAGCCGGTGTCCCGATGATTGAGTGCTATGTGCCTTATGTCCAAGACTTGATGCAAAACTACTATCAAGCCGGGGGTCTCATGGAAGCAGCCTCTCTATCCCTATGGGGTAGAGGTAAGGTTGTCTACATCTTACCCCCCTTAGACCCTACCATAGCTTTGCTATTGGTGGTATATACTGAGTACGATGATGATGATGATCTAATGAATGGGTTAAATGGGTTTGCGGGTCGACCTGTTTAATCAATCGGGTTTAACAAGTCAACTTAAACAGGTCGACCCAAACACGGCCCCTTTATTAAACGGGCTGGATATGACACCTCAAAACCTGATTATTTTCATGTCATGTCAAAAATTGCCACCCCACAAGAAACATGGTGAATATGAAAAAATGCTAAGTTGGCAAAATGACGTGGCAATGCATAATCATTCCGCATTTTTTAGTAATGTTGACATGGCAAGGAACAATGTGACATCGATTGCCAAGTGAAAATACATTATTATTTTAGAATAGAGACCATTTTAAATTTCATAAAAGCTAATATATTATATATTGTTACAAAAGCCATTGCTAAAACAATAGTCCAATTTTAAACACGACAAAAACTAACCTTCTTGAGCAGCGACATCAGGTAGGTATGTTGCACTTCGCTTGGTATTATAGTCAGGATCAGTGAACTCAATAATTATACCATGCTTTCCAACCTGCAACATCACAAGATAATAAGAGTCAATTATAATAAAGACTATGTTTCAATAGTCATCCAGTTTTTTCGAATAAATGATTTAATAGGTTTTATGCATACAAATACACTTTAGGCGACTTGCAGTCCATATAACAAGTTCCTTTATAGGTTATAGCTATTTTTAGTTTACACGCTTGATCGCTAATGATATAAATTTGGTCATCCTTAGCTTTCATTTTACATATACATGACCTTAAATTATTGTAACATTCTTGTATTAATCAATAGTAACAAGCTTAAACTTGAGCAAAACACGAAAATCTTACCTCCCAATCGAGATGGTTAGCAGCATTTTCATAATTAGTAAGAAGCGAAACTGTACATTGCAAGAACGGTAACTCCTTAGCTTGTATCGGAGGAAATCGATGATCCCTCAAAGCACTGCAAAACAAAAACATAATAAAAAAGTCATATTCTGCCAAATTATTGAACAAAGAAACTTTTCAAATGGATTCATAGATAAGTTGTTGAACTTAAATTCAGATAATTGAATATATAAACCTTACAAAATATGTAAAATTTATGGGTGCACCACTACATCAACTCATTACTTTGAGGAGATGTATAATAACAGTAATTTGATTAACATGTTTTTATTGCAGAGGATACTTACTAACCTTGTTAAAGCATAATCCTTGAAACCGTTCACTATATCACGAGCAGAAAGTGTCCCAATGCACCCACGTAAACGGGGTTCATAACCATTAACCACTTTTTTCCAAGTCACAAATAGTGGGCTGAAACCATATAATATAAACGGTTAATTCGAATATAAACAATTCTAAAATATAAAATATAAAAAGAGACAATATAACTTATGAAAGGTGAACTATTCATATTTATATGATCTATTACACGGATGTCATCATATTACAATTTTGATCCTAAAATTTGCACATTACACCTTTAATCTATCATTCACCAAAAACATAATCAATATACATCAAGTAACCAAAATGACACAAAGTAATCCAAAACTTAAATAACTACACGCCCAAACAAACAAACAAACAAAATGAATTAAATAATATCCGAAAACATCAAAGACCAATACTTTACTCTTCTCTTCATCATCAACATGCGTTTGGGTCGGTTTTGGCCTAAAACCGAACCAAAAACCTGAGTTTTTAAAAACCATATGGTTTTTTTCGTTTTTCAGTTTGGGTTCGGTTTCGGTTTTGCCATTTGAGCTTGAAAGTACTGGTCCGAAACATAAATAACTAGCCCAGTATAGTGAATTCATGCCTAAACCATTTTGCTAACTGGTAACTAATTGATAAATATACATTTGAATTAAAACATTTGCGAAATTCTTATAACATTAAAAACAATAAATCTACAAATTGGGTATTTTTTTCTATTTTTATTTCATGCAAAACCATAACAGTGTATACAATACATATGATAATATAAATATATAAAGAGAGAGAATAATGTTATTATTATGATTATTAATATTATTAATACAATAACTTACTGTTGACCCTGATCATCAAAAGCAGGAGGAGGTACTTGTTCATCGTTGTAGTGAGCCACAAGTGTATCGAAGCAATACACCACCATCTCCCTATTTGCTGACACCATTCTTCCTTTCCTGTTATTAATTATTAACGCAATAATAATACAAGTAATAGGGTAATTGAATGGATTTGAAGAAAGAATTAGGGTTTTTTTAATTTTAAATCTCAAACGGGTGTTGTTCGAAATCGATTGATAGATTCACCACAGTACTGATTCAACAACACCAGCTTGAATTGAAAGTTGAATCAAACTCTCTGGTATTATTATTTGGGAGATGGACCCTTTATTATAGGAAAAGTGGTTGTGGCTTTTTCTTTTCAGAATTTTTTTTTTAAACGACTAACAAACTAAAGTCGTGTGTTTCGTACGCGGCTCTCGTTGGTTAAAGGTAGCCTCGACCCTCACGTCCGCTAAACGACATGACAGCGAACCCTTATATCTTCCATATAAATTGGTGATAGTAAGGTTTAAACCTGAGTGCTCAATTACTTATAATTTTGCATCTTTGTCCTTTGCAATATCCTATATTTTGTGTATCATTTTCTAATTTATTTATTTGTAACCATCACAACTTATTATATTACTTGTTAGCATTGTGCTAAGTAATAATTATAATAGGTAAGGTAAACACACGTCTTATGCTATCTAAGTGTATGGTTTTAAAAGAGGTTTAAAACATAAAACTCATGAAACTTGGTTTTAAACACTTATCATTGTGTCTAGAGCGTAAATGGACCTATACATAATGAGCAAATTCAAACAATGAAACATTTGGAACATGTATTCAGCTATGATATTAGATTAAAATTTGTGTTGTTGGTATGCTATTGTAGGAGAACTGTTCATAAAATAGATATAGTACACAAAATTGAAGCAAAACCTATAAACCAAAGGCGTTCTCATAAATGATATTTTGTTGCTTGTAATTTTCTTTAGTTAGTAATCATGTAACTTTTGTTGTTTTAGAACCTTTTTAATAGATCTTGTTTACAATTTGTTGTAAAGGATGTCTTATGCAAAGAAGAAAAAGATTCAAAACTAAAATTCTAGAAACATGAATCTAGAATCTAATACATTTTTTTTTCAATTTTGTTGCAAATGATAAGTGCAGAGAAGTAAAGGATTGAAATGTGGAAACATGAAAATCTAGAATCTAAAACACGGTGATCAAGATAGAGACCCTAAAGCAATAGTTAGTAATGGATTCAAGTTAGTTGAATTTTATCCTTGAACCACCATCTCAACAACACGACACACGCCTATTAAACAGACCATCCTCGTATACGCCCATGAGTCAACAAACAAAACATGACGCAAATATTAGACGATCACCAAAGGCTTTTAGGTTACTTATCCAAACAGCTGATGCTTAGCATAGGTAAAGAAAATCAGGTTAACTCATAAATCCACTTGCAATTTGTTCTTTTCTAAAACACTTTTATGATTAAAACCCATTTCTAAAACACTTTATGATTAAAACCAACTACAATCATAGATTCATAAGATACAAGCTCCTGAAGGATGATTATCAAAAAAAGATGATACCCATTTTATGTTGTTACAATCATATAGTCATCACATGTAGCTTAAATGGATAATGATATTGTGAAAAATAAATGAAATTTAAGCCCATATAACATCTTAAATAACAAACTCAAAATATAAACGAAAGTTTCTTCTAGCCGGTCCTTCGGTAGGTCACCTGCATCAAGAAAACATAATTAAAATTAGCCCAATTTCGCTTGTTTAAAAATGTAGTTGATGAAAAGGCTAATATGTAATAATGACGAGACACATGCAGCTTTTGTTGTCCCTCAAGCTTATTTGACTGTACCTAGAGCAACGCCTTTACCAAGTTCTCTTGAGACTTAGATAGTCGTTGAAATCTAATGTCAACAATATATTCCTAAAGGCTTTGTCCTAGTGTCATAGATTACAGTTCTTATAATCTAGACATCAAACACAATAATAAATGGAATGAAAGCAATTGTTTATTATTTGACTAGTAAGACTATGAAGCATATTGAATACAAAGAGTTAATAGAGCAATGTTTTGATCAGCTGGTTAAAAAATGCGAAATCAAAAGCATTGAAGCAAAATCTCAAAATCTATAAACCAAATGCATTCTTGTAAATGGTATTTTTTATTTTTAGCTCTTGTGGACTTCTATGTATCAGTTTAGCACTTCAAAGCCTAGCACTTGCTCGTTTAGAGTACTGTACACAAGCATGAGCCGAGCTTTGGCTAGTTTTAAGGTTTTTCACAAATTAGCTTGAGCCTAGATTAGCCGATCTCGAGCTTTAATATCTGTATGCGAGCCAAGCTCTGGCTAGTTTAAAGTATCGTGCACGAGCATGAGCTGAGCTTCAGTTCGTTTTAAGGTTTTTCTTTAGCTTGAGCCTAGCCTAGGCGATCCTGAACTTTAGTAACAGTATATAAGCCGAGCTCGAGCACAAAAGTATAAGCTCAAACCAAGCTGCGCATCAGAAAATCCTAACAATCAAAGATCGAGTAGTGTAAGACTCGGGCTCGCCTAGGATCATTTGCACCCCTAGCTATAAGGTATGAAGTTATAAATCAATCTTTATATTGTCTTCTTGTTCATGCCCTTAAACATCAGTTGCATTAATTATTTATAAGCCTAATAACCTCAAATCAAAACCGTTCTTACCGTTGTAGTTGCAATTTAGAAACAGATTGGTTTTGGTTTAAAATCAGTTACTTAAAGCATTCGCCTAAAACCGTTAAAACCGAACAAATAAATACCCTGCAATAACAGCAAATGCACAAATACTTGCTGCTCAAACTAACTATTTTGCATACTAATTGCACAAATGTTAAGCTCAAACTAACTTAACTTGTTGCTCAATCAATCATAACAAAAACCAATTGCAATACAAATCAATCAAAACCACTAACCTGAAGCCCTAGGGTTTTGGTGACGTCACTTTTGCGGAGCAGCAACAGAAGGAGTACCGAGCAAGCTAGCCTGTTGAAGCTCAAGCTCGTTGTACTGAGCCTCACGGTCCATCTCAATGATTAGAGGAACGACGAGGATCAAGAAGGTGGTTCCGGCGATCCAGGCGGCCTTGCCGGTGCTCTTGAGAAGCTTCTTGGCGACGAAACCGGCGTCGGAGGCGACTCGCTTGCCTTTGTAGACGATGGGTGAATCGGATATGGTTGATGAAACCCTAGATAGCACTCCTTCGTTCTTCGCCGCCATGGGTTATGTTAGAGTTAGGGTTTCTTTGTTTCTTATCTTTTTATTTTTTTCATCTCCAAGGAAGATGAAGCTTTTATGTCCATGGACACGTGCCTTGTCATTGAAGTCGGTTTTTTTTAATAATTTGTTTTTTCTTTTATAAAACTTAGCTTTCATGTTTTGATCGATAATAATTCATACTTAATAAATTATCTGTGATAGTTTAAACTTGAAAACTATTTTCCTTCACCGATCCTTTATTAATTGGGGTTTATTTTCGTTAGTTCATGGTGACATGACAGATGACATGGGTCTTATATACATAATAATGATAAATATATTATAATTAATTAATAAATAGTAAACGGGTCGAGCGCGAGCTGAGCTTGAGCTTGAGCTTGAAAAACTATTCCTGAGCTGAGTTCGAGCTTTAGAAATAGAAATTAAAGCGGGCCAAGCTCGAGTTGTGTGTGAGTTAAACAAGCCGAGCTCGAGCCGGCTCACGAGCCTAAAGAAACAATGTTGTTTATTTTACACGCAAACATCTACGTCATCTGCCACGTACGCCACCATAAACTAATGGAGTTAACCCCGTTTTTTATAGGATTGGTGGAGGAAAATAATTTACAAGTTATGTCACATTTAATTTCTTAAATAGAGCTTATTATCAACCAATACATGAAAGTTAAGATTATTAAAAAATCAAAATTCCTTGTAAAAGAAAAAAAAATCTCAACTCCTTTTACTTTAAATTTTTATATGTTAATAATTTCATTGAATTTTTATTAATTTTCTAATTAAATTTTCAATATGTATATTACACAAGCTTCTAACATTGTTTAGAAAATATGTGTGTGGGTCAAGTTATCCTACAAAGATAAACAAAAACGAGAAAGATAAGAAAAATTTATAGTCACACAAAAAAACACTTAAAAATAACAAAAAGAATTATAACTCAAAATTTAATAAAAAAACGAAAAAAGTAAAAACACAAAAATGATTCCACTGTCATCCTCGTTTAAAAAAAGGCACAGTGTTAAGGGAAAATATCATTGTCTTTTTGTTTATCATTGTGTTTTGTGTTTATTTTCGTCATTAAATGTGTTTTTTTTTTGTGACAGCCGGGAATTATTTATTTATTTTTTCGTTAAACCTTTCCGGCACTACCGAAACAATTGTGACACTAAGCAATATACGGGATGTCTGCTAAATTCAATTTAATCTTTCAATAGACAATAAGTCTACCTATATCATTTTGATCTCTTGGACACGGAGTCAAACGAATTTATTTTGATCATACTTATAGATTGTAGTCTACTTATTTACTTAGTGGCACATATCAATTTTCGGGACGGAAAATATTTCAACAAGGGGATAATGTGACACCCGACAAATTCAAGTTAACACCACAAACACAAATTCCGTTATCTTAATCATTTGTTCATGCATTTCACTTAATTAAGGTTATTTAAGTGTGTCAGTTATTGCACAAACATTCACGTAACGGTAATTCGAGAATTAGCGAACCATACGAGTTTAACCCCGAACGCTGGTGATATATGAAATAATATCTAGAGTATATGTTTATAATATCATTTGTGTGAAATTACGTGCTAAATGATTGCGTGCTTAATTTGTAGCCTGTTCGTGAAATTGCAATCTATTGCGCATAACTTATAAATTTCAGTTGTTTAAAAAAGTAATATATTATGAAATAATAACGAGGCTTTAATTTATAATCTTGGATTGGTATTTCATTCATAAAGATTTGTTATAACCCGATTTGGTGTTAAAAAGGTTCATTTTAAGTCGAAACTCATTTTAAAAGCATCATTCTTGTGTAATTTGATTAATATTTATTAACTAATAAAAAAAGGATTAATTTCATATATATCCTTACAAACATTACAAATATCATATATACTCAAGCAAAACTTAAAATATTATATACACCCTTACAAAGTAACTAAAATATCATATATGCCCTTGTAAACACAACTAAAGTATCATATATACCTCTATTAATTAATAAATGACCATTTTATCGTTATTTTTCAAAAAAAATATTTTTTTAACGAATAGACCATTCTACCCCTTTCTGTTGCATAATGTGTTTATGCCCTATGTTATTATCTTAATTTTAATTGACGTTTCTCACCTGTAACGACAACCAAATCGTCTCTCGTCACTTCTTTAAAATTGCAAACCATTCGATGATTCATCGCATCGAATGGTCTACATTGTAAAACTTTTTATCACATCTAATCAAACTAGAGTAATATGGTCGTTTTTTTAATTTTTTAATGAATTGGGTATATATATGATATATTAATAACTTTTTAAGGACATATACGATATTTTTAGTTTTGCATGGGTATATATGATATTTTCAATATTTGTAAGGGTATATATGAAATTGCCCCATAAAAAAAATACTCAACCCAAATTCCTTTCAAATTACTTGACGCCTCCTCCTGCCTCTATTACTATCGTGACATCCAACCCAACCTTAATCATATTCAATTCAACCTTAATTCTTGCAATTTGTGATGTCTTTGAATGATTTTCACAATTCCTAACACTATTTGGTAATAGTTAACGAGTCAAGTGCATCCTTTTGGTTTTGAGAAAAGTATATTACACGCGACACGAGATGAGTTCATGCTTTTTCGATACTTGTTTTCCGGAGAGAAAACACAAAACCACTTTCGTATACTTGTTTTTATGGATTGAAAACACAAAACATTTTCCTTACTTGTTTTCTAGATTGAAAACACAAAACATTTTCCTCACTTGTTTTATGGATTGAAAACAAAACATTGGCTTATACTTGTTTTCTAGGAGAAAACATGAATATACTGGTTTTCTAGAGGAAAATGCATCGACTTTTTTTTTTATTTATATAGTTTCTTATATATCATAAGTGTATACTAGATGCCCTCATATCACTTAAAATCCTTACATACCTTTAACCATTATGATGGGGCCGCGTGAAAATTTAAGTAGTATTACTGGGTTTGACAAACTCCATCTTCTATAACTCGACTGGATGTCGGAAGGGTGTAAATTGTCCTACAATACTTCAATATTCTGTGATACACCTAGAAGAAAGGCATACAGACAGTCAGTTTCGGTTCAAATGTC
Source organism: Bidens hawaiensis (assembly GCF_021521415.1). Taxonomy (NCBI): domain Eukaryota; kingdom Viridiplantae; phylum Streptophyta; class Magnoliopsida; order Asterales; family Asteraceae; genus Bidens; species Bidens hawaiensis. The sequence continues at coordinate 142,084 of NW_027492054.1, forward strand.
TATTAGCTTGTAAATGAGTTAGCTACCTTGGTATATTCGAAAAATGCTAAATCTACTTATACATACATTAGTTATAAACTCACTAACCTCGCGTTGACTCATCACCCATGAGTATTTATACTTAACCAGGCTACTAGATGTGCTAATGAGCAGGTTGCATTGCATATGTAATGAGCAGTGGCTAGGGGTGTTCAAAACTATCTGTATCCGAATTATCCGACTATCCGTATCCGAACTATCCGAAAATTCGGATACAGTTTTCAGATTTTTCGGATATCCGAAATATCCGGTATTTTAATTTTAATATTTTTTAATTGTATTTTATATAATACCTAATAACAAAGCCTACCTAGCATAACAAACGAGCAACCCTCTTCTCTCATTCTCTCGCACACTAATCCTCTTGAGTCACGGTCGTCAGCTACCGCCGCCATCCACCATCGTACAGTCAACCACCGTCGCCATCATACAGTTAGCCACCGCCGCCATCCCTCATTGTACAGTCAACCACCTTCGCCGTCCACCATCTTACAGCCAACCATCGACCGTCGCCATCCACCATCTTAAAGATAGCCACCGTCGCCATCCACCATCTTACAGCCAGCAACCGTCGCCATCCACCATCGTCCAGTCATCCTCCGTTTCTGTCAGTCCCTTTTCGGATATTCGGATATCCGAAGTTTCGGATTCGAATAGTGATTTTCACTATCCGAAAGTTCGGATATCCGGTTTTGAACAGCCCTAGCAATGGCGGCCTAACCATTTAGGGGGGGGGGGCTAAAGCATAGGAAAAAAATGGGGGCCTTATCGAAAATTAGAGAGATGCAATACTAAATTTACAAATTAAGCGATTATCGTGTTTCATATATAAAGTTTACATTTTTTCTAGTTTTATTTTGAAAATGGACTTTGATTTATACAATACAAATCAAAGGAATATATAAGGCACCAAATCTTCTTTTATATTATAACAAACCATAAAATGAAAGTAAAGAAATAAGTGAATGAAATTCCATCCCATATTGGTGGAGGAAATAAAAGGAGAGGCTTCCATCATATTATAAATAGGTTTGTAAGTTCTTGTCCCACATCGCTAGATTATAAAACTAGTGAGCACTTTATAAGAAATAAAATTTCTATGTTAATGTTCTTATAAGACATATCACACCCAATGGTCCTAGCAGAGGGTGCGAAGCACCCGAACGCGCACGGGCTCGGGCGAAGTGCGATGGGCGCAATGTGGCGCTTTCATGGCGCACTTCGCACGCTCGCATCGCCGCGAGCCGCATTAAAGGCCGCCTTAGTATTTTTGTTGGGAATTAAGATTTTTTAAAAATCCTTCCATCGTGATACGCGACAGGTTTAGGTTAGCCATCGCGTACTGCGACGTGGAGGTTACGCAGACGAGACACGTAGGCTGCCACGTGGCGTGCCACGTAGCATGCCTAGGGCTGACTCGACGTAGCTACGAGATTCTTCGTGATACGCGACGGCCGCTGTGTATGGTCATCGCGTACAGCGACGGGGTCCAGAATTGGCTATAAATAGATTGGAAATGAGACGTTCATTCCTTGCTCAAATTTCTTTTCTCTCTGAATACACACACACATATAAGTATATTATAAGTATAATATCCAAGTTATCGTAGCGATACCCTATCCGATCGAAATAAATATACATGAATCAAAAAGCTCTGCCTGTTAAGGTATGACATTGTAACATCGTGTAAAGTTTCTACTCTCGTGATTATCATTATGATTATTGGTTTTATACTAATCTAGGTATACTACATTGTGCTTATTCCAGGTGCTTAATACCAAGAGGCGTTCTTTAATTACAAACTTGCAAGGTGAAACATTCGAGTTTTTGTACAAATCACATTTGCGTGAGACAACTAGTTTTCCGACACTGTCATGGTGATTTCAAAACCTACAAAACCCATGATAGATTATCTAAATATTTTCAAAAGTATTTTAAATACATTACAGTGATTAAGTCTCTATAGACTTACGGGATGGTTACTACTGGTATTGTGGGGTTTTGTATACAAGGCTTGACTACTGGGCTATTACACGTTACTTATTGGACAAGTGTTAGCCAATAAGTAATATGACCACAGTCATAGATACGGTCGAGTGACAAGTACCTTTCGGTAATTGGTAATCAGGCAGATGTAAAAAACATCTTATTGTTGTAACTGTAAAAAATGTGCCATTTACAAATGAATGTACTCACCAGTATTTCTTGCTAATCAAATATTTTAAACATGTTTCGGGTGACTTGTTAGAGACAAAGGAATGATGCCTGCGGGCTTCCAGTTTAAATAAGTGACTTGTCACAAGAATAAAGAAACGTGTATTGTAAATAAAGGTTTAACCCTATAAAACTTATGTTTGTATCAAAAGGGATTAAATTCCCGTTTTATCATAATAATAATCATGGTATTTTTATAATTCTGATCATTTTTCCTAACTACAGTTCTGATGAAATTTTCTGCTGCAAAATAATTTAATAAACACCGATACCACAAATCAATGTTCACGGCTCCTCTCCCAGGGTATAGGGGTCGTGGGCTGTGACATATAATTCCCAACGACAATGGAAAAAAGATATATAAACTTGGCAAGGGAAAATATAAAAACACATTGAATAAACTATGAGCAAAGAAAAAACTTTTAAAAAAATTGCATCAAAAAAGAATTAAACCCTGGGTTTGAAAACTTTTAGCATGCATAACCCTTGAAACTTGGTCATTGGAACAACATCAAGTAACGTGGTTTTCTCATTAACTAGTTTTAATAAGCTTTTTGGTATATATAAATTTTTTTGAACTTTTTAATTGGGGGCCTTATTTTATTGGAGGCCTAAAGCCATAGCTTCACGTAACATCACTATAGGGCCGACCCTGATAATGAGTTACATCTGTCGCGTGAACTTTTATTTCATATTGTTTGCATATGATGGGTTGTGTGTGCTTGAACACATGGTTTATTGTTTATCTTAAAACATTTACTTTAACGCTTCCGCAACTCCTTTATATTGTTTGGTTTGGATTTTGTTTTCTCATGTTTGAATGAGATTTAAATAAAAGTTTTGAATATTTTAATTTGGTTGTTTGGTATAACGAATGAGCCAGATCATGATATGTCACACGCTTCGCGGTAAAACTCTGTTTGTCAAAATTTGAGGGAGTGTCATTTAAATTTTTTCTTTTTTTTAATTTATAATTTGAGTTATGATTTTTTATTGTTTTTATGAATTTTTTTGTAGGTGTTTTTTGTGTGACAACAAATCCTTCTCACACTTGTCATTTTTGAATTTCTTTGTATTTTAACCTTTATAAAAGTAATGCTTATACAGCCTTATAGCCGCAATACGAGTCTGCGAATAATGTGACATGTGGTGGGGGGGGGGGTTGTTAGCATCAAATATTTCCGTAAATTGAAGGTTTTAAATGCAACATATCTCATGTTGTGCCCATATTTAAACAAAAACAAATCTTTGAATATTATTTCTTAAGTTATATTTAGAATAAGCTTGTTTAAACATTGTGTTAAAGGGTTGCTTGACACCCTCTTATTTCTCAATATATGCATCCCATGTTTCTTTCTTTATTGTTTTTCCGTGTCAATGTATGTTTTGACATGAAAATAAAAATTGTGTTCGGGGTTGGTTGGCATCCTATGCATTTTGTAAAGTTGGAATGATTACGAAACTTTGAATCTGTAAGTGTTTTGAGTCAGTAATAAGTAATTTATGTGGTGATGATTGGTGGTGGTGCAATGGACTACACGTAAAAGTATTTAAGCCCCACAATTTTTTTGTTAAATCCTTGTTAACCAGCTACCAAAACCCTTTACCGCCCGGGCCTTAACGCGCCCCCTCCCCCACGCAGCGTGTGCGACGTTAAGACCAAAGCACATCACATTTGGCATCCCCTTTAAAGCCCCCAACAACCACCTGTCTTATAACTTAGCGTTGCAATAAGTTTAATTTGTTTTTTGGGTACCTTACAAAACTACATGCAAAAGTACACATTCCAACAAAAACGTGGCATCTCCCTTGGATAATCGTGTCATTAACTTTTCTCAAATGCATATTTTAGTCCCTTTACTTAAAGCATAATGAAATTATTTGTCTTAAAAGCATGCAGAGTTTCCATTGTCACCCCCCAATTCTGGTATGTTCTAAATAAACCTAACACGTTGAAATGCTAAGACAATCCAGTTTAAAATCACCAAATTATACACAGTATATAAACTCTAAATTTTATAAGTGTGTGTATATAATTCCTAGTATTTGAAATGCTACAATTGGCTAACAACACCGTATCTAAAATCGAATGTTATTATAAGTGTTTGTATAGAATTCCAAATATTTGAAATGCTACAATTGGTTAACAACATATCTGAAAGCAAACGTTAGTTAAATGGGTTCTTCAGTCATTTCAGTTTAATTTCTAACAATTTTTATGCTCAGCGTTATTAACATATTTTATTTGAATTGTGAACCTTTTTATAAACAACAACGCCAAACAACAACAAAAGCACCCACATGCCGCCTCCTCAAGCCGGAAGGCAATCCCCAAAACGAAGGATTACATGAAATCAAAATTACACCTATTCAACGTTAGAGATCAATGTTTAGACATATACTTATACTAAAAAGTTATTAGTTTTATTATCTAACTATCTATATAATTGCCTACCATAAAATCCTACGTGTCACTCTCAGGTTGTTTCCCTCATTCTCTAGAGCCACTAGACTGCTTGATTTCTAAATTGAGACTTCTCATGCATTTGACCCGAAAGCACGGGTATGGGTCTTACCAAACCCATATAGTCTTTAAATGGGTTATAACATCTCATTTATTTGTGAAACTCTTTCATAATCAAACAATAGTTTTGGTCATGGGTCTCACCAAACCCAGATAACCCTTAAACGGGTTATAACATCTCACTTACTTGTGAAATAACCCCTTAATCATCAAAGAATAATTTCAATAGGTTATAAGATCTTATTTATTGGTACATATTTTCATCCTCAAACCCTAATTTAATTTATCTTCTTTACATGTTCCCCATTGTTGGTTTATCATCTCCATCGTCGGTTAACTTTCGATACTACCCGACATCGTCAACTACATCAACGTCCCCTTTTCGTTAGACAAATATTTGTGATCATATTTGTTCATTTAAAAAAATCAACATGTTCGTGTTCGTGTATTTTTGTTCATTAAAAATCTAAAAAACCTACACATCTCAATTGAAAATACCCAAACGCAAAAAAATATAATAACAAACTTATATGTATTAAATTAAAACAAACTACAAAAAATAAAATTAATCATCATAAAATAGAAACCGATTAAAAACAAAAACCTAAATAAACTCCCGTAACACGGGAGGATCAAACCAGTATCCTATAATCTCTTCCAAATTAACCGTCTTTCTACAAACATTTTTTCGTTTCTCGTTTTCCGAAGTGTTTTACAACTATTACATCAAAACTCATCGTTATTAATTTTTTATATTTTGCAGTAATATAATTTTTAAACTGTTTTTTTTAAATATTTGCACAAACAAACAAACATTGCATTGATCGAATAAATATCAATAAATGCATTTTTACACTGTGTTTCCGAGTTTCATTTAAAGAGAGAAAAGAAAGGGAGGAGAATTGAAGTGAAAAGAAAGAGAGGGGGAGAAAAATAATCATTTCATTTCATGTTCCCAAGTTTAATGAAAAATAGAAGAAAAATAAAGAAAATGCAGAAGTTAACAGGTAGTTAATGTTATACATAAATATTTTCTCTCATAATCTCTCCAATTTGAAAGGATGGGTATTAACTTAAGTTTTATAGGCTTTTCTCTCCCCTCCCCTCCCCACCCGACCCGTCCTTAAAAAATCTATGGAACATGATTCATTCCCATTTCCTTCCCCTTCCCTCTTTAAATGAGACTCGGGAACACAGCGTTATTTCTTAGACCCATAACCGATTACCCGACCCGTTTTTCGATAATATCAATGTAAGACATTCGTAAACCCTAACTCTATATAACTGCACTCAAGTCACAACACACTCTCCATCCCATTGCAGCCATAGCAGCAGCTTAACTTCTCTTTGGTGCTTTGAAACCACCAAAGTCATCACCAGCTTTCATGGTAAGCATACATAATAATAATAATCAGATCTATCACTCCGTTAGTTAAAGTTTATTGTTTAATTGAATTGATTATTATATTACTCGTGTGTTGTTTATTAGGCGCCGAAGAAGGAAAAAGCTCCGCCACCGTCATCAAAGCCCGCCAAGTCCGGCGGTGGTAAGCAGAAAAAGAAGGTCCACTTATTGATTTTATTTATTTTATGTTTGTGGTTTTTTATTGGTTATTAAACATTTTTTAAGTTATGATTTTGATGGCTTATACATATTTTACATACATTCCATTTTGTTGTTTATTTTGTAATGCATGCAGTCACTTAGTAACACATTTTTAGAAATGCTAATTCTGATTTATTTATATATTTTTGTACAAAAATAGTGTCCTTTAAGGATATATTTTTTGTTAAGTTTGTGTTGATTAAAAAATACTTATCAAATTAGTGAATGTTTTTTCTCTTTATTAAAAAAACAAAATTTTTAGAAGAAAATTTATCAACTTAAAGATGATGGACACTTTAGAAGTCTTGACATTTCAAGAACGGCGGTTAATTGATTGATTATGAAGCTTTTTTTGTCTCTAGAAAGCTACATGTTATATCAATGGCCGCTCCTAGTTTTCCATTCCGGTATTTCCACAAATTATGTTTTATGTGCTTTGTATTTTATGTATTGAGCATAGGTCAACATGTGTGTTTCATAGAATATTCTGTCTCAATGTCAGTTGTAAAAACAAGGTTTTTACATTTTTAGTTGTGTTTTTGGTAGACTGATCATGATGGAGTTGATGATGGTTGTTCAATACTAAGATCAATGTTGTGGTTGACTGTGTTAGTGTAAGGATGAGGAAGTAGAGACGCCATTGTGAAACTAACGGGATGATGGTGCATTTTTGTTTGGTCATGCTTTCATTGTAAAGGTTGTCTATGTCGTGCTCAGATGTGCTTAAGGTGTTGTAAATGTTTCTTTACTTCTTGGAGATCGGATGTTTTGTTATATTTTTGGTTTGTGAGTTGTGAATTCACTCGCCGAGAATATCGCAACACATTTGTACTTTGGAAGTTGATGTGGCATTGTTGATATTTTGAACTCATCTAAGCATGACATATACAACCTTTGTAAAGGAAACAAGGTCAGCTGAGAGTTGCCATCGCCATGTTGGTTTCTCAACAACGTCTCTTTTACTTGACCATCTTGCTAACAAAGTTAATTTCAGGATTGAGCCTCGGTTTCGAGCTATTAGCGTTTCCTTTATCATCATTGATTGATTTAAAAGTAAAACCTTTTTCTTTCAATATAAAGTCGCGTTATTGGATAATTTGCATACAAACTACTAATTGATATTGAGACGATAATTAGTCTATGCAACTCACATTTGTGTATGCTTAATGCTTGAACCTTAAAGTGCGTAAAGCATAACTTGTGAAAAAACAGGGAGGGAAAATCAGGGGCGGTTATTAATGTAATGTGAGGCCTTGTAGAGGTGGAACGACTTGATAATCAGCCAGTTAAACGTCATTCGGCAATCGATCATGGCGCCCACATCCTTGTTTGACCCTTAATTTTAAAAGAGTTATAAACGATAGTTCCTTTTATATCAGTTTTCTTTTTATATAATAAAAGGGTACTTATGTTTTTTTCCCATCTTGGTATTCATTTTTTCTCAAGAACACACTTTCTTACAAAAAAAAATAAATGCATTTTTTGTTTGACACTGTGTATTTTGAGTCTTCTAGTTATAAGTTGATCACATTTGGGAGACTGAATCTAATAATGAGAAACTTTTTGACAGAAATGTTTAGGAAACATATCCAGTTTCTTAAACAGATGTCGAAATACTAATTTTTTATGTGTTTTTTTTAAATTAATGGATATTAAGAATGTTGGAAATCGGCATGCAGAAGTGGAGCAAAGGAAAGCAAAAGGAGAAGGTGAACAACATGGTTTTATTCGATAAGGCAACATACGACAAGCTTCTTTCTGAAGTTCCAAAGTTCAAGCTCATCACTCCTTCCATCTTGTCAGACAGATTAAGGGTATTGCTATTTGTTACTAATCTTTAATGTTACATTTTATGTTTCTATTACAAACTAATTAGCAAGTTATTAAGGGTGTTACAATTAGCCCGAAATTTTGACTTGAACCCGGACCTGGCATGGGTTTTTATGACTTGATACAAACAGGACCCTGTCAAATTTGTTGCCCATGTTTTCATTTTTTAAGTTTTTGTCTAAAATACAAGATAGGTTTAAGGTTTGACAAAAAAATGCATTTTAAGTAATGTTGTGTTTTTTATTGGTTTAGTTAATGGTGTTTTTTTATCAGTTTATATTTGCTGTGATATAAGTTTTTGTTATAAGTTTTTCTACATATATTTGAAATAGTTTGTGATTGAATAATAATTTATAAATAAGTGAAGTTCATCTCTAGCTTGGCTTTATATGTTTGCAACGTTTAATCCGATAACATTAGAATTGTATTCTACATGTTTTGAGTTTGGAGGTTCTTCTCATGATCAAAATGCTGTATGTTTTTTTCAACAGATCAACGGTTCTTTGGCGCGCAAGGCAATCAAGGACTTGATGGCTAGAGGTGCAATAAGGATGGTATCTGCTCGTGCTAGCCAGCAGATCTATACCAGGGCTACCAATACTTAAAAGATATTCAAGCCATCTGCATTTCTTGATATTAGTTTTTGTTTGATGTAACACAATTAACCCTTATGTTATTTAATACTATTTTATTTCAAGATTAATTTTGGCCTAATGCTTTACTTTACCCAACTGGTGATTGTGGGTTCTATTTATTTGGTAATTGATGCTTAACTTGATTAAAACACTTCACATATTGATATTCTTTTCATTCCAACTCCAAAATGTAAAATTCTTTATAAATAATGAAGATTATGTGAATTAAACTCCCAGCAAGTAATTACCAATGTGTAAATCTTGATTTTGTTTTTATTTTTTATGGCCTTGTTATAAGGGGAATGGTTCAAAATTCAAATGAACCATACCCTTTAACCTTTTATAAATATAAAATATATAACAAAATAACAGGCGAGTGTGCTATCATTTTAAATATTGACAAGCATACTTTATACCAAAGACGCCAAACAAAGAAAGAGCCCAGTGTCTCCAAAAGTTTAATCTTTTAGATCGACTTTTGTATAATAGCCATTTTAGTAGGGATCCTGCTGGGGACACCGCGCAACACTATACCTCACATATTAAGGTGTGCTTGTCTTATATGGTGGACATGATAGATGGCGTATGGCACAATACGCCCCAAATTAAGGGGAATAGGCCACGTATTGTGCCATACGCAACCTATAGGGTACGACTGACAACCTATGATTTTGACATTCCTAGGTTGCCATATCATAACCTATAGGCCGCATATAGCACTATACGCAGCTTATATGTTCAGATCGAGATACAAATGGTTAAAAGGGTCCTTATATGCGGCATATATGTCCCATTTTAACCCCCTTTTGTTAAAACGGGCCACATATGAATATGGATACTATTTATTATTATTATTATTGTAATTATTTATTATTATTGTTATTATATATTATTATTATTATTGTTATTGAAGCTTTATTATTATGTAATATTATTATTATTTATTCATGTTATTGTTATTATTATTAATATATAATAAAAAGATATTTGGCGACTTAACAACGTTATTGGTCCACGTGACCTCACGTGGCTGGTCGTCTTTTTTATTTGCTTTTCGTTTTTAAATTCGCGTCGTTTCGCAAGCGTAAAATACGAGTTCTTTTACCGTTAATACCATTAAGTGATTCTGGCCAAATTCATGTCAGCTCTTGGTCGCAACCTAGGATTTTTTTTCCCAGCGAGTTTTTTCTTTGTCCATTAATTCTGGACGAATTCGCGTCAAGTCAAGACCATAATGCGCATATATTTTTGGTTTTCGCTAGGGTCTTTTTTATGTAAATGATTTGTGTCAGCTCGCGGTCACAACCTATGCTTTTTTTCCTCGCGGGGTTTTTTTGTCCGTCGATTCTGGACGAATTCGCTTCAGGTCACGACCACAATGCATGTATATTTTTGGTTTTCGCCACGGTCTTTTTTATGTAAATATGTTAACTTGTTGTATTTTGAGTGTTGATGGATTAACTTATTGTTTTAATTTCGATGGCGTAACCTGATACTAACCGAACTCGTGTCGGTTCACCGCCACAGCGGATGGTTTTCATTGTACGATTTAGTGTCGACGTCGATTCCGACGGAATTCACGTTAGCTTGCAAACGCAATGCTCGGGGTTTTTTAAAACTTATTTTTGTCCCTCAATTCAAGAATCAACGAATTCGTATCAGTTCACAACTGACTCGGGCATGTTTTCTTTTGTTCGCTGCATTTTTTTATATTTATATATGTTAAATTGTTGTATTTGTATGTGGATAAATTTATGGTTTGCTTAATTTTTGGCGTCGTAACCAGATAAAACCAAAGTGTCGTTGATTCGTAACCTCAACGCGTGCACCGATTGAATTCACCTTGACTCGCAGACGCACTGCATGATTTGATAAGGTATACGAGTACAATGTCAATAATATCAACTCGGCGCAGCGCGCCGGGAATTTTCCTAGCTTATACTAAAACCAAATCCACAAATTTTGTGTTAAGTACGCATCATCTCAAGAAGTATGACCCCTCTCTGCGCCGGGAATCTTCCTAGCTTATACTAAAACCAAATCCACAAATTTTGTGTTAAGTACGCATCATCTCAGGAAGTATGACCCCTCTCTAAATAAAACACATGCATTAAAATTGAAAATGATGCTACTAGTCACGATTAAAACTATCCGAATCTGAATTCGTATCCGAATTATCCGACTATCCGTATCCGAACTATCCGAATTTTCGGATATCTGAGTTATCCTATATTTTAGTTTTATTTTATATTAAACAAAAAAACAAACAAAAACACAACAGGCGTGCCTCCCTCTCCTTCCTTAACCCTCATTCTTCACGGCAGCACCACCGTCGGCCGTCGCAGCAGTGCAACACCACCTCCTTAATCTCATCGACCTCTATAACACTGTGAGCTCAATTATGAATTCAATCGGTTGTTGAATCCGCATTGTGTGTAACATCAATCAGCACCATAGATCTATGAGTTTATCCATTGATTTAGGTTTTCACTTTTTTTACGGTTTTCAAATAATATCTAATTAGTTTTTATCTTTATGTGTTGCTAATTTCAATTTTGTTGCATGAATAAAACCTAATTAAGTAATTACCTGCTTTGTTAATGGCTTTGTTAAAACAAGTTTTTTTTAATTCTTTTTCGGATATCAGAAGTTTCGGATTCGGATAGTGAAAATCACTTTCACTATCCGAAAGGTTCGGATATTCGGTTTCGGATATCCGGTTTTGAACAGCCCTAGTTGTTGTTGTTGTTATTATTATTATTATTATATAAAAATCTAGGGTTTAATATAAACGAGTCAAGTCAAGATCGTATATTCGAGCTCGTTTGTCTTGCAGGTTTTGATTTATATCCTAAATAAATAGTTTGGATAATAATGATTTCCTTGGCATTTGTAGAAACAAGAGGAAGATGGAAGTTTTGAGCAACAGATTGAGAAAGAAGCCCTAAATCACTAATTCCAGATCCAGCCACCATCTGATCTCCATCTCCATCATCACACTCATTCTCCTCTACTTGATCTTCAACAACTACTACAGTGTCATTCCAGAAACAAGCAGCAGCCAGTGCCTCCTGACCCACAAGTTCTTGTGGTACGCCCCACACAGCGGATTCAGCAACCAGCTCTCCGAGTTCAAGAACGCCGTCATCATGGCCGCCATACTTAACCGGACGCTGGTTGTCCCCCCTGTTCTCGATCACCATGCGGTTGTTCTCGGAAGTTGCCCCAAGTTTAGAGTTTCTGACCCAAATCAGATTCGCTCTGCGGCGTGGGATCATGCCATTCAACTCATGCGAACCAACAGGTCTTTGATTTTTCTTTTTCTTTAATTGTTTATTATTATTATCAACATATTAGTAGTTTTGATCGAGCCGGGGGTCTCACCGGAAGCAGCCTCTCTATCCCTATGGGATAGAGGTAAGGCTGTCTACATCTTACCCTCCTCAGACCCTACCATAGCATTGCTATTGGTGGGATATACTGAGTACGATGATGATGATGATGATGATGATGATGATGATATTAGTAGTTTTGATCTCTAATCATGTTTTTGTGCAGATACTTATCAATGGCGGATGTAATTGATCTTTCATCACTGGTTTCTGATTCTGCACTTCAAGTTATGGATTTCCGTTATTTTGTATCTCTGTTTTGTGATATAGATGTTAACTATATTTGTGTTAAAGATTCAAAGATGGAAGATTCATTATTGGAAAAACTAAAACAATGTGGATCCTTACTATCTGGATACAACAGTATGATATAAACAACTGTGTGTATGCTGTGCAAGATGATTGCAGGACAACAGTTTGGACATACCAAAAAGAAGATAATGAAGACGGGTCATTGGATTCATTTCAACCCGATGATCAACTAAAAATGAAAAAGAAGATATCATTTGTTAGGCGAAGGAAAGATGTGCTTCATACACTCGGTCCAAATTCTAGAGCAAACTCAGCCAGTATTTTATCATTTGCTTCACTTTTTACAAGCCCATATAAGGGCTCTGAGTCATACGTTGATATACATGAAGCGTCTAGAGATCAAAGGATTCAATCTGTGATAAACAGAGTTGAGTTTCTTCCATTTGTAAATGAGATTTTGGATGCAGGGAAAACGTATGCTTTTCACACAGTAAAGTCACCGTTTCTGTGTGCACAGCTTAGATTATTAGATGGGCAGTTTAAGAACCATAGACTGGCTACTTTTCAGGGTTTAAAACAGAAGCTAGATTCTTTGAAACAAAAAGAGAGTTTGCCGGTTCATGTTTTTGTAATGACGGATTTGCCCTTGAGTAATTGGAGTGGGACTTATTTAGGGGATCTAGCGAATGATATGGATTCTTTCAAGTTATTTGTTCTTTCAGAAAATGATGATTTGATTAAAGAAGCTGCTAAGAAAGTTCTAAGTGGAGATCATGGTATGAAGGTTGGAGGTTTGACTAATAATGGGATTTGGAAAGATTGTCACAAGGGTCAAATGTTACCTGATGTTCTTCTACATGTTGAAGAGACTGTAGTTGTGCTTCTCTTGGTTTTGTTGGTACTGCTGGATCCACAATTGCAGAGAGCATTGCAATGATGAGAAAGAAACAGACATGTTCTCGCGGAAGTTGACCCTTTGTTAGGCAACACGTATGACTGGGAGAAATTACACGCATGCTATCGAGCCATTTTTAAAGTGTGAAAGGGGGGGGGGGGTCATCAGAATCCGCCGAGTTTTGAAATTTCAATACAAGCGCATAAAAAAACGGAGTGAACCCCTTACCTTCAGATAAATTATCTCCTCGTACTGGTTTGCATGTGGCATGTAATGGGTTATCAACGCGAGTGCGCTGCTGCATGTGCATATAGTGTGTTGGATGTTGTCTTTTGTGCGGGAGTGCGCACTAAAATATTAACGTATGCATACATATTAGATACATGTGTTTTGTGAAATGTTTGTTAATAAAGTAAATGTATGTTAATTGGTTAGTAGTTAGAGTTGAGATTTAATTAGGAAATTAAAGAAATGTTATAATTAAAGCCAAAAAGTTATCGGCCAACGAATTGTAAAAAGTGTAAACTGATGGGTATACGTGATTTGGTTGGGCAGATGCACTGTGGCGTATATATTTTACGTTTCATAATTAAAAAAATCAAATGTATCCATATTTGTTACTCTTTAAAAAGTGTTTAGGACCAACATTTTCTCTCATTTCTTCATGTCAAGGTGTGTGTAACATTTGATGTATATTTTCATGGATAAATAAGTACATGGAGAAACTAAAAAGTTAACCAAGTGAGTGGAAAAGTATTTCACTACAACTTGAGTGGAAGTTATGGATGTGCATAGTTTAGTTTGGTTTGGGTCAGGTCAGGTCGGTTTTAGACATAAACAAAAAAAATTTTGGTTTTCGAATTTCTAAGACCATTTGTTTTTGGGTTTTCAGCTTGGGTTCGGTTTGGTATTTGCTTTTTGGTTTTTCAATTCGAGCTAAAAAATTTTGGGCTAAAAAACTTTTTGACCCAAAATAATGAATTTAGATCCAAATCATTTTGTTTGCTAATAATTACTAAATGATTATTATACATTTGGTGTAACTATTTTTAGTTACATGTCTATTAAATTCCTACAAATTAGCTAAAATAAATAAGAAAATATAATAATCTACAAAATTGATTTTTTCGGTTTTTATTACATAAAAAACCGAACCAATCAAGTTTGTTTTTTACAAAAAAAAATAAAACCAAACCATCGGTTCCTATACTTTGGTTTGATTTTTTCATTTTCAAATATGTTTTTCTCAATTTCATACATATCTATCTCTAGGGCACATAAGTGTTCAACGTTAACGCAACAAACCAAAGTACCAAACACGTAATCATAATAAGTTTCGATTAAAGAGGCAATCAAATCAAGAGATCATACAATTAGAAATAAACCATATTTAAAATAAACACCACATCAATCTTAGCATACACAGTTACCCCACCAAGTTGGCTTGACTACATTTCAACAAAGGGAGCCATCGTATCTTTCACAAGGGCACTAGTATTGCATCTAGCCGACAAGAAGATACGCGTAAATGGTGTGGCCCCTGGTCCTAGCTATATGGACACCGCTGCAAGCTTCAGCACTCAATGACCAGGATATAGCAACATTCGGGTCAAGTGTGCCCATGAATAGGGCATGTCAACCTTATGAGGTCGCTCCAACGTATGTGTTCCTTGCATCAGAGCAAACCTCTTCCTACTATACCGGCCAAGTTCTTCATCCTAATGGTAATCAGTTCCAATCGATGCACTTAAATTGCATATCATTTTACGTATCAAAGAAACCACTAAGACCAGGTGTAGTGGTCACGTTGTTGGCCACGTTATGTTGAAAACGCGGGGGTACACCCCCCCCCCCTGCGTTATGTTGAATTTTTTTTTGTGCGTTTTAGATACAACGCGAGAATGGCACGCAGATCCAAAAAAAATACCGTTGGTCTTGGAGCCGTTGGCTTGGAGCCGTTGGGGTTTTAAAAAAAATTAATTAATTATATTTATACTATATAAACAAACCAAACTCATATTTTTTAACACATTCCTTCCAATCTACCAATTTATACAAATATTTATATCTTTTACACTAATATTTCTACCATCATGTTTCCAAACAACAACCAAAATATTCTCGGTTTCGGTCAATATGCCCGCCAAGCCAACCAAAATCCACAACCGAACCAATCTACCGCTCCGACGCCAATCGTACCTGTCCCGCAAATGTATGACCCGCAAATTGCCGCGTACTTTGCACTTCTACAAAACTCTATGCCAAATGCGGTACCCGGTTTCCAAAACCCAATGACAAACATTTTTGCGGGTTCGGGTTCCCAACCCGCCCCGGAGACCCAACCCGAGGTCGAGTTCGTGCCGGAGACACAACCCAAGGGCGGTTCGAGCCAATGCGGGCGTTCGAAAAAACACGCAAAGAAGCCCGCCGGCGAACCTCGGGTTAAAAAGACGGTGATAGCGTGGAGTATCGACGAGTGCGTACTATGTGCTCGTGCTTGGTGCCAAATATCGGAAGATGCCAAATGCGATAGGTTTTTAAAATGCATATATTTTTTTTTAAATTTCTTATAACAAACATTAAACTTGTAATGTTTTTATTTTTTTAGCGAACTATCAAAAAACGGGGGTATTTTGGCACAAAATTATAGAGAGGTTTCACAACCTTGGCGGGGACTCGCGTCGAGAAAAAGATTCGCTACTGTCGAAATGGGGCGACATAAACACCAAATGCATGGCTTTCCATACGGTTTTCTCTCGGATGAATCGAACTAGGAGTAGCGGTGTCTCGGATGCGGAAGTCATGGATAACGCGTTGGTTGAGTTTCAACATAAGGTCAGCGGGACTTTCAACTACTTTGGCATTTGGAAAGATCTATTGAGGTTTCACCCAAAATGGGGCTTGGTGTTGGATGCCGAAGCCGAAGCCGAAGCCGAAGGTGGTCCGCGTAAAAAAAGTCTAAAACATCTTCTTCGGTTGATCCAGACACGCCCCGTTCCGACGCTCGAAACTTCAACTTAAGCGATAATGACCCTGTGAATACTACCGACATGCCTCGGCCGGGGGGTAGAAGAACCAAAGGCAAAGGAAAGGGGAATGGGGCCGGTTCGTCGTCGGCAACGGGTTCGAATCCCGAATTGGAAAGCCAATTCCAATTAATGAACTCTCGACTCCAAGATTTACACCAACTTGGAACCCAACGACTTCAAGTAAATTTGGACGTCGTCGACCTACTTCGAAGGAATGAGATGGACAAAGACATCGAGATTTTATCAAACGAGCTATCCGAATACGACCCGATAGTCCAATCTCTAAAAGCTACTCGACGAGCGAAAATTTTAGAAAAATATAAATGAGTTTTAGTTTTATTAGTATTATTTATGTTTTTTTATTTTTAATTTGATGTATTTTATTTTTAATTTAGTTTAATGTATTTTTTATTTGGAAGTTTAATGTAATTTTTAATTTTATGTTAATTTATTTAAATGATTTAGTATTTAAAAAAACAAATAAAATTAATAATGACTGGGCGCCACGTGGCGCATAACCCCTGGTAATGGAGCTTTATGACTACACATGGTCTAATTAACTAATTTTTTAAAATATTAAGTTTTTACACATAAAATAAAACCAACTTTTATTCACCAAATTTAAATGCACCTCCTTGATTTTTAAATTCATTCCCAAATTCTAACTATCGTTATTCAATCATAAGGTAAATATTGATACGGCTTCAATATTCTTTCACATTTCATGTAACAAAAATGTGAGCAATGTGACTTAAAAATAGTGAAGTGTTTTAAGAGTACGTCATGTACAAAATGAGTGCAAATCGATCAATGTATGTTGTAGTGTGCTTCTTCTTCTGTTTTTTTCCGTCTTGTTCGTGTCAATGATATCACGAGAAGACGGTGATTGTATTTCCTTTTTTGCAGGTGGGGCAATCGTAAATGGTTAGTCCTTAAAGTCACTGAATTTCATATGAAAGCGGAGTGAAGCATAAGTAAAGTTTGTGTGCTTTAAATAAATTGACGTATGGATGTATAGACATCCTGTTATATTATTGATCGTCAAACATGAAGTCTTTTTGGGTTTTTATCGAACGAATGTAATGATTTTCGTTGCATCACATAATAATAGAATATATGATTGTGAATTTGAAGTTTTCTCTCATTTTGTGTGTAATCATTCTACATTTCTACCCAAATTACCATACGTTACATGTGCTTCGTAGAATTCTCATTCATCAACGTTAGGGGTATTCATGGTGCGGTTTTAGGCTAAAACTAAACCGAAAACCAAAACTTAGGTTTTTGGATTTTTTGAAACCGTTCTGTTTTGGTTTTTTCGGTTTCGGTTTTCAATGGTTACGGTTCGGTTTCGGGTTTTACTATTTGAGCTTGAAAATTTGAGGCCGGAAAAAAAGTTAGCAAAAAATAATGAATAAGTATAAATAATTTTGTTCATTGTTAACTAATATACTATTATACATTTGGCCAAAACTATTTGAGTTACATATTTATCAAATTCTTATAAGTTGCTTAAAATAAAAAATAAACAAAATAAAATTTTAGGAATTCGGTTCGGTTTTTTCGGTTTTTAATACATGGAAAACCAAAACCGAACTGTTAGTTCGGTTTTTACAAAAACATAAAATCAAACCGTCGGTTTTTGTTTCGGTTCGGTTATTTCGTTTTGAAATTTTCAATTTTTTCAGTTTTAAGAATGGTTTTTTCTGTTTCTTACACACCCTTAATCAACGTGATGCTACTAATAAAGTAATAATTTCAAAACGTGTAGCATTTGAAGAAATGTTTCTTCTTCCTTAAAGTAGAACATAGTTACTCTCCCTTCATAACGAGAGGAGGGAAGTAAATTACGAGAGAAGAAAGGAGATGAAAAGTTTTTTTTTTTTGTGTTCCCGAGTTTAATGAGAAGGAAAGGAAAATCAAGGAATTTACATATTTTATGTGTTCCCGAGTTGAAAGAAAAAAAAAAGAAAGTTATAGTTTTATTATCATACCCTTTAAGTAAAACTAAATTAAAATTAGTTTTAAGAGCAATTCAGTAATTGAAAATATTTTCTCTTTTAATCTCATCAATTTGAGTGGATTATTTTAAGAGCAATTTAGTAATTGAATATATGTTTAAATTTTCTATTATTTTCCCTCCCCTCCCATTCTCTTTTTAAAAAATCTCTGAAACATGATACTTTAACATTTCTTCTTCTTTCCTTCCCCTCCTCTCATTAATGTAAATCCAAGTAATCATCTCACTTGACACTACCCCTGTCATCGCATCATTTCCATCGATCCTATCCTCGAAATCCTTCAACATATTCATCACAATCTAAAACAACTTCCAATGTATATTCGATAAGGAAAACACTTTTTCTAATTATTATTAAACGTTTTTTACCACGAGGCGAGCATGTCGGGCGTTAGACGCGGGCGGGACGACGACACTCAGGGATCTGGCGTCAGACGCAGGGCCGACGACCACGTTGATGTTCACGATGCGAAGTTTACACATCGATCGACTACACATAGTTTTTATAGTTTGTATATATTTTGTTTTATTTTGTACAAACTCGATATTTTGTATATAATAATGTTTTGGTTTGGTGTATATACGTGTTTATTATTTTTGTAAAAAAAAGTTGTTATAAAAAAACATCTTTTTAAGCAAAATTATAATATAAAAACAATAAAACAAAAAGAAAAACAAAAAAAAACATAAAAAGAAAAAGGAAAAAAACATAAAATAATTAAAATAAAACATAATAAGACAGAATTGATGAAGTTTTTTAAAAAAAACCATTAATATGTCTCGTATTGTCTTATACGAACATATTGAGGGGTTTGCTAAAAAAAACCGGGTTTACTCTAGAAATGGCTTTAGTATTTCACATCCTTTTGTTGACAAACATTTGTTTACTACTTTTTTTAGTTCATCAGTCTTTTTTAGTTCGTCAGTCAGTTTCAGTGAATCTTTATCATATTATTCATATTTTGATACTTGTTTTTTGTTAGATTAAAGTGTTAGTTTGATAATTTTATTTGTTTTGTTATTTAATGTCATGATAGTTTGATATAAAAGTATGTATCCAAATATTTACAATTTCACAAGCCTCACTAACCCTCTTAATTTTTAACGTTTGACATTTTAAACCTTAGTAAAATTAATAATCAAATGTTTAATTGGTAACATTTTATTGATGTATTCAAAGAGTCCTTTATTAACTGAGCTAAGAGTTAAGCTATTAACTGAGAGTATCACTGGACATCAACTTATTAAGCTATTTGGATGTAGATTGAAACAAGTGGAAGTCGTCCATATATCAGATTAGAAGACACCCTTGGATGATATTCTACGAAACACCAACCTTTATTTATATCAAATAAACCCTAGATGATATATATACAACGTAACACCTTCGTTTATATATATATCAAACACACCACGGATGATATAATATGACTAGTAGTATACATAGCAATTAACAAAAGTAGCTAGTTATACAAAGTTTATTGTTACTTAAGCACACGGCCTGTAGCACCTGCAACGACGACGAAACCCCTTGCAATTTCCGCCTGTGAATCCTTGCCTTTCGCAAGAGCTGTTACACCTCCAGTCGTTTAAACAAGTTAACGAATGTCCGGTTGTATGACACATCTTTGCTTCCGTCACTTTCACCATTGTCTTTTCTGTAATGCATTCAAAAACATTATGTAAGATGTAACATAAGAAATAAAATATTTTATTTGAACCCTTTTAGCTGTTTTTGTTGGTTTTTGTCTTTAAACCAGAAGAGGTCACATACTCACATGCATGTCCAAAACTATGTTTTATATATCGAACCCCAAACTCTATATATATATTTTATCTAACATGACTAATTAACAAGGTATTGAGAATATTTCAATAGACATCTTTTATAACATAGTTTTGGACCCTTTAAACCCTTTCTGTTTAAACCCTTTCTTTTATAACATACTCACTTTAAACCCTTTCTGTTTCTGTTTGTTTTTTTGTGCTTGCTTTTGCTTGTTTTTGTTTAATACAATACCGCCTTTAAAAAAAAAGACATCTTTTATAACACGTACACATAATTACAGTGGTCAACTTAAACATAATAACCGATCAAAAGTTATTAATGATTTATGTTAATGGATCAAATGCTATTAATAGTTAATGTTAAGAAAATTATAATGTTTATATATGCAACAAAATATAAATATATAGATATTAACATACCAGAGGCGAAGAGAACTAGCACCAACATAAACACAAGAAAACATTTTCCCATAATTGAAAGTTGATCACAAGATACAATACAAGTGGAAATGAAGTATATAATATATATATGATTACTGGTTTTATATAGGAGACCGTCACTTGTTTCATGTTACACGTGCCCTTTGCATAATTTAGTATTCGACACGGATTCATCTGCATGTGCACTTGCCGACTCATTTCAAATTTTGAGTATGTACGAAAATAAAATGGATAATTAAGCATATTTTTTATAATGATGAAATATACATCAATCTCTTGGTTTGCTAGTTGCATAGGTAAAACTTAAAAGTCTTTCAAGATTGATTATGATATTTCAACTCAATATATAGTTGATTTTAGGTGTTTCAAATTTTACTACTTAAAATCTTTGAATTCAAGACTATATAATGTTGTTTCAACTTCAGTGTCTTATAACTAGTTAACTACCACGGTGAGCCTTGGTTGAAAAATGTATCAAACTAGGGGAGACTCGAGTTGCATGTGTTGCTGCTTATGTTGTTCTACCCTGGGAAATAAACGATTTTTTTAGAGGGAGACTCGAAATTTGTTTTATGTGACCCGTGTTGAACATGAATCAACCATAACCATCAACGTTTTGCAGTAAGAAACAAAGTTCAAGGTACCATTGATATTCTCGTTAAAGACAACAATTCATCCCAATCATATAAACTTGTAAGTTTATATTAATTACTAGCTTTTGAACCCTTTAATTACACGAGATTTGTCAAATAAAAAAAAATAAGGTCTGTTATTTGAAAAGGATGAACAAAATTAAAGGTAAAAAGAAAATAATAAAATATATAGTATAAATAATAAGAAGTCTATAATCTTAAATTTACAAATTAAAAAAAAATATTCTTTATATACCACATTTATTAAAATTGCTTTTACCCATTGCCCATGGATAGTGAAATCAAGGATTTTGAATTCACAAAACAATAATTAATTTTTTTTGGTTAAAATCTTATAAATATTACTTTTTGGGGGGATGGATGAAACACGGTTTATGGCATTGTCGATCACTCGAGCATACTAACATTTTTTTTAAACATTTATCCATGTATGCAAGTTGTTGGAATACTTTTCTAAATTCTAATCATAGGAATGGGCATATAGAAAGTCTTGTGTTTTGACCATTTGATTGGCAAACATTCCAACATTTGTAACGAGGTCGGTGAATGAAAATGTATTGTGAAATGGTTTAATTCAAGACATTGAAGAAAATATTCTTATCCAACGACCTTAGTTCAAACTTCTATAATTGTAAATGGTTATGACTTCAACCTCTTATTTAATTTATTAATTTAGCATAAAATAACTATCTATATCTATATATATATTATTAAGGAAGAGTGAAGGACAACAATGATAATTTCACAATTAGAGGATAAGGACAAAAGAGACAATTCATAATTGGGCAGAAAATGTAATTTGCTATTACATCATATCGTTCTTTAAACGTATTGTACAAGTTCATGAAGCCTCGTGTATAGTGTTATTACTGTATTATCCTTTGGGGTTTGTGATGCAATCAATTGAAAGAGGTTTAATGAGTCATTTGTTATTAATTACTGCTTTAATCCATCAAATTAAAACTCAGTAAACTAAAATCAATTGCTCCAATCAATTCTTGATGTCTTCTCCTCTTCCCCTTCATATTGCTTGTGTGTCATGCAGTGCTTTAATTCCCTCCTTCAATGCTCCATGATCACTTCCATCGGTTACATCATGGAAGATCCATTCTCTCATCTTATATAAGCCAACATTCGGTACTCATTCTCTCATCTTATTATTTAAGGTAATCAATCCATTTCAATCCCATAAGTTAATTGTTCTAATACTGAAATGCGATTAGGGCAAGGTTTTATATGTTTATCGAAGTTGGACTGGTTTGTGGTTGTACAGAACACACTCCAGGTTAGTAATCACTGTTCAACCATTTGATTTGTGTTTAATAATTGGTACCATAACAAGCCTAAGGTGATTGGAAACCTTTTTATGGTTTACATCTATATTCCAACACACTTAATAAGTATTGGATCCTCTATATTCTAATAAATTTATCACAGACACTTGCACACGAGAATGGATCATGATGCCTTGAACTCTTGATGTTTCTATATTTTTGTACTTTATTGTTGATGTTTCTTCGTCAACAATATTGGCAACTTGGATGCAAAATTTGTTATTGAGTTGCAACTTGGTTTTTATATAGGCTATCTTACTATTATCTTATCCAACTTTTATTTTGTTTTTTGGCCCTAAAATGACTAATCACACACACCACAATTTTGGTGTAATATGCTTCTACAGTAAACTCGCTTCATTAGTCATTTACAAAATAAGTTAACATCTATATATGATCACCAAGAGTTGCATTTGTTATTGTAGGTTTACGTTTTAGATTTAGCAAATCTTTTTACATCGACAAGTTCTGGATGTGAAAGCCAAACCAATGTATTTTCTTCATTGCATGTGATTTTAAACAATTTTTAAATCAATGCTTATGCTTGTGAGTTCTCAACAAACAAGATATATAACTATATCATTTTTGGAGTGGTAAGATGATTTGGTGACAACTTTTAATTCACGCCTTCTTTGTTTATTTTCCAAATGGCACATCTTTATATAATCTAAATTTTATAAGACTAACTGACTCAATAGTTGTTAGTTATGAAATATATAGCGAATAAGGGTGGTGTTCTCATTTCAGGTATCGTGTAATGTAGGTACAACATAAAGTATTATCGAGTAAACTCTACTTCATGGGACCAGTTGGGATCTAGAGCAACTGAAGGTGTAGTGCTTTATTTGTAAATTTGGTTTTACACTATGGTTGATTCAAAATGTATTCACATAATGTATCTTTCATTATATGCATTTTATTATTTAAAGTCGTTGAGCAGCTTAATTTACTTACATAGAGAGTCATCTATTTTAGCACTCTTTGCTACGTAATTATAGGGTTTGTTGATTTTTGGGTTTCTTTTACGTTAAAGCATGCCAAATAAGGGACTCCATATTACAAAGACAATGTTTCACTCAAATATTCACAGCAACACTGTACATTTTATTTTTTTTAAGAACATATTATTGGATATATTTTTTTTATTTTGTGTTTATTCAATAAACTTTGTGACTATGTAGAGAAAACATGAACACTTTGTGATGTTGAACTTTACTTTAAACTTTGTAACTTTATATGGAGAACATACACTTTATGATATTGAACTTTATTTTAATGGGAGATTTACATATATCCCCCTTACTAAGCCTACTATTAAGAAATTTAGGAATGGAAAATATGAAAATGCCCCTATTTTAATTTATCTTATTGGATTATCATGTGTTTTATTTTATTTTGTAAGTAAGACATTTTATTATGGAAATGTTATCCAACTTTCTTATATTTTTTGCATCCTAAACTATACCGAGTGCAAATTTGACTATGTAAAATGCTTATACCTTAACAAACCAACCACTATCGACCAAATGCCTCGATTTGGTTCGGGTCTTAATAGGTCTTTTTGAAACTGTAATGATTTGGTTTGGTTTAAAATGGGTCATTTTAAAAGGGTATCAATTTGGTTTATGTCAAAACTGGTAATTTTAAAAAGTTGTCAACTTGGTTCGGGTCAAAACGGATTATTATATAAGTGTGTTAAGTTGTTTTAATGGATTTGAATTTTCCTTAAATTTGCACACATTAAATATTTTAAAGCAACTGCAGAGATAATACTTATATAACATATAAAAATGAATACGAGTCGATAAATATATTGAAGTTTAGGGTGTTGACCTTTGAAACATAATTGGTGTACCCAATGTGACTTGAATTAGCATAAGCCCATCAGGTATATGACGTCTTTCTCATGTTAACTGAAAATAATCTCTACAACCACATGTTACATAAGACACACTTGATTATCTCAAGAATTTTTTTTATAGTTGGTAAAATTGTCTCGTGCAATCTTTGTCGCTTTGTTGCAATTATTATTAAGGTTTTGTTGAGATGATTCAATAAGTTATGTTGGACAATAATGGAAATAGTAGAGGGTATTTCGTTGTTGCATTTAAATCCTTAAAAAGCTTATCAAACTATAAGTGACATTTTAAACTAAAATGTGTAATGTTAATATACATTCTAACAGTGCGAAGTAATTAATATAATTTGACTATACATTAGAGTTAATATATAATTTACGGATATGGATAGGAAAATGGTTGTTATCAAACAAAGTAACATTCAAATTCATAACTGAAATAAACCGCTTTATGTCACGCTTGCTCAACATAAAGAAAAGAGAATGACGAAAGTGGAGGTTTTGTCTCTTGGTTTTTAAGTTTTTGAAAACCGTTTTCTTGGGTTTATCATTTGGGTTGAAAAATATTGACCAGAAATATTAATTGTGGCCTAATCATTTTGTTAAGTTTAGTTAATTGATTATTAATACATTTAAGACCCAATTACAAATTTTGTCCTTTAAAAAAAGCCAAATTACGGTTCGTGTCCTTTCCTTGCAGGCGGTGTCCTTTAAACTTTTTTTTTCTACACGTTATGTCCTTTACGCTAACTGGGTTAGAAAAACTCAGTTAAATGCCCTCACGTGAGACGCATGTGAGGGCATTTTTGTCTTTTTGCCTACCCTTCTTCTTCTTCTTCTTCTTCATGTCATTCACCGGAATCAAACCCGAAATACACGTGAGCTGCCGGCATCACATCATGAGGCTCTTCAAGATCCCTAATCTCCGAACACTGAATCACCAAACCACTCGAGGTCAGTCCACCCTACAGTCGCCACACATAACCCCGTTATCCCTTCACGAATCCATCACTTCTTCTCAGTGGCATTTCGTCGAACACTTGGCAGACACCCTCACACCCACCACAATCTCCACCACCCTTCACAATCTCCGCTCACACCCACCTCTAGTCCTCAAATTCACCCAATATTTCAAACACCATCATCAATCACCATCATCAATCACCAACCAATTCTCCATCACAGGCTAAGAAAAATCCACCCTAAACACCCCCGCCGGACTCACCACCACCACCACCGGAATCAATAGCCATGAGTGGTGGCCGGAAAACCGACTGTAGCCGCTGCTGTACACCCCCTAAACACCCCCGCCGTAGATGCTGGTGGCCGGAAAACCGACAATAGCCATGGTTTAGATTCAAGAAAATAAACCCTTTTGGATTCAAGACAACAAATTTCCAAACAAATCACAATGGTTTTTGTTGTTTGATTTTGTTTTTTTCTGTTAAAGGTTGTGGATTCTGTAGATTTGTCACTAGGGTTCCGCTTAATCGGAACTAGGGTTTGAAATTTGGGGCTTTTTTTCCGGGTTTGATTCCGGTGACAAATCAAAAAACCCTAATTCCGGTAGTATGTGTATACTGCGATGAATAATATAGACATATGCATAACGAAATGAAATGAAATAGAAATAGAAAGAAGCTGAATGATGTTGAGCAGAATTGATGAGAGAAGAAAGTGTGTTGAAAGACCAAGAAGAAGAAGATCTTGCAGATCGAGAGAGAGAACTGATATGTACAGGTGATGGAGAATTGGTTGGTGATTGATGATGGTGATTGATGATGGTGTTTGCAGGGGTAGGCAAAAAGACAAAAATGCCCTCACATGCGTCTCACGTGAGGGCATTTAACTGAGTTTTTCTAACCCAGTTAGCGTAAAGGACATAACGTGTAGAAAAAAAAAGTTTAAAGTACACCGCCTGCAAGGAAACTTAGAAAAGGACACGAACCGGTTTTTGGCTTTTTTTAAAGGACAAAATTTGTAATTCTGTCTACATTTAACTATAAATATTTGGGTAACAGGTTCAGACGTCCACCAAGAGTAGATAATGTTATCAAGTTGGTTCATGATCAAAGAACTCAACAATAATACTTTAGTTAGTTTTACTCTAAACAAATTTTATGGTGTTATTCAATTTAAAGATTCATCAATCTTAACTTGTATACTAAGTTATAAATAAATATTTATACTTATCCGGTTCTTGACTCTGGTTGGACTCAGGGGCGAAGCTTAGTTAGGGCTGGGGTGGCCCCGACCCCCCGGTTTTTTTGCCCAGTAGTGTAAATTTACCCGTTTTTGTCCGAAATTTTTTATACGTAGTGTAAATTTAGGCGTCTTCCGCTGAAAATTTGAGTCCGGCCCCCTCCGTTTGTGAAATTTTGTATACATTTTGAGTTCGGCCCCCCGAGTTCTTAGTCCACTGGTTGGACTGGACTGGTCCCATGGATATACCAACAAATACGTCACTGCCGGCACCTTAATATGATCCCGCCGCAACGCGCGGGCACATACACTAGTATATTTAATATATATACATGAGAATATGAGATGATCGAGTATAATTACATAACAAGTTATTGCAAAGATTAAAAAAAAAACACATCTAAATCATTTTAAACGTTGCACCAATCTTATAAACCAACTAAATTGACTTCTTCACAGGGTTTCTATTTTATGATTTTTTAACCTTTTTGCATAACATGTCTCTTCATTTCTTCCTTCATTTAACCACGAGCCTCTTCAAATCAAGAAAAACTGTATAATTTCCACCTTTTTTCTCCCTCACCAACCTAGATACCTTACGCTCCCATTCCCTTTAAGAGCGGACATAGTAGCCGAGTGGGTGAAAGATGGAGTTAGTATCGACCGAAACAACATTTCGTGTCGTGCATTACCAAACAAAATTGAACTCGGTCGGCTGGTTTGTGCTGCCACCCGAAACCTTGATAGAAAGAAAAGTAGGTGAATGATGGAGAAATGAGGTAAAAGAAAAATGTATATCGTCACTTAAAATATAGAGAAACGTGAAATGATGAAAATCTGACTTAACACCTACGTGAGTATGCTTAAAAATGAATTGGAAGGAAAAACCAATCCTTGGCACCCTTAACCTTATACAAAAATAGTTAAGCCAAGATATTTCGGTTCACACGTTATTATTAAACCTGTCCATTTTGTCTTGCACATTGATCCGAATATTATTTGCAAACATTATTAATTATAATAATTTGACCAAACAAAAATCAAACAGCCATCATTAGTCTCACCTATTCTTCAACCTCAGGAAACTTGAAATAAACAAAGTTTCCCTCAACTTTTGTAAAAGGGTATAACTTTATTCAAAAAACAAAAAATTATTCATTTAAATATTTTATTTTATAAAGTTTATGTATATTGTAATACATTTTTAAATCACTCAACTGCTTCATCACCAAAAAATTTTAAGTTCAAAAATACAACACATGATAATAAAAAAATAAGCATAATTCAATCATACTATTAAACCATATTTAACTATTTAAGAATAAAAAAGCATTGTTCAAACATAATGTTTAATTTTTGTTTTCTTGTAACCAAACCAAAACCACTTTCACATATAATGTATCCTCCTTCTTTCTATCTTGATCATAGCTCCAGTCAACACACTAATTAACACCCTAAATTTACATGCATAATGCATACCCTAAGTTCGAATCCGATCCCGACCGTCAACAGTCATGATCATGATCATGAC
The DNA here is from genome assembly GCF_021521415.1 of Bidens hawaiensis. NCBI lineage: Eukaryota > Viridiplantae > Streptophyta > Magnoliopsida > Asterales > Asteraceae > Bidens > Bidens hawaiensis. The sequence goes on from NW_027492054.1 coordinate 170,327, forward strand.
CATGACCACAACAACACCTCCGGTCTAAATTCACCTGAACATCCGCATGATCACGAACAATTTGATCCCGAAGAGATTGTTTTAGATGACGAACCAGACGTTCCGGACAATAATAACCCGCCGGAGTCGTTTTGGCTAAGCCACAAAAACGTGACGGATTGGTTAAACCACCACACGTTCATCGAACGCAAAACATCGGTCAAAATGGTGCCCGGCTCGAGAAACTTTGAACCGGGTCAAACCCGGTCGTCTCAGCGGTCCGTTTCGTTTAATAATAATATTAAACCGCAAGCGACGATAATCGGGTTTAGAAAAAAACCGGGTCTTAGCTCCGATGCAAAGTCTAAACAAAACGACCGGCAGGATCATGTTAGTTTGTTTAAGAACCGGTCGGTGCCGGGGAAGGGTTCGGGTGGTGCGGTGAACGAGCCTCGGTCGCCGAGGGTTTCGTGTATGGGTCGGGTTGGGTCGATGAGAGGACGGGCTAGACGGACCGGGTTTTGGAAGAAGGTGAAGGCGGCTTTCGTGAACCGGGTTCGGAGTAATAAGTGTCCGAAAAAATAAGCAGGACTTGGTGGCGGCCGACGATGATAAATTGATAATTGATAAAAGAGTTAAGACCACGTTATTTTAAAGGATTTAATATTGTTTGTGTATGTTGTTTGGTAGTTTACATGATGTCACATATTCCATTTGTATTTTGGATGATTGATTTTAGTGTATAAAGTTGAAGAGATAATTTGTTTTCTTTAATTTTAGTAAGTTTTTTATTTCAGTATTATCTTTTGGTGATTATGATTTGATAATTTATAGATAGTAAGGGTCGCATGCCAATTTTTTAATTTTACTTTTTGTTACACAGTTTTTAAAGGTATATCTAAAATATCATATGCATCGGTGACCAACTTTAGAAATGGACCGAACCGGACCAGACCGGACCTTATCTCGAACTCAATATTATCGTTGATACTTGATACAACAACTATAATATTATTTTCACGTTAGTACTTTGATTGTGTTCATTTGGTGGAAATGAAATCCTATATATTCTGATCATAGATAACAACAATTGAAAACCCTACAAATACATATTGACTTTTTTATGTAAATTAAAGTAGCATCATCAGTCTCGATAAGTTGACTATCGACTTACAAGGCATTGTGGTAGGAATCTATGCAAAAGCTAATTATGCTATCCTAGGTTGCGGATTCAACAACAAAGTGACAAAACCCAAAGGAAGTTATTAATTTCAAGAAGCATTTGTTGATACCTTGGGTTATGGATGAGCATTTTACGTATCGATATCGAATTCGGTACCGTCGGAATCAAGTTTTTAGTTTTCGGAATTGGTACGGTACCGGTACTTGTATTTTCCGAGTTTTGCACGAAATATCGTACCGTACAGGCACCGAACCAAACATTTCGATACCGGTACCAAATATTTCGAATTTTCGGGATCGGTATTGGGCGGTACCGGTACCATCCCGAGTTCATTCCTACCTTGGGTTGCGACTAGGGATGAATAAATGGTAATCAAGTAAATGTACTGACTTTTTAAGGTTTCAGGATCGGTACAATAACAGTATTTTCTCGAATTTTTGCATTCGGTACAGTACAATACCGAGTATTTTCGTTACATGCACCGTACCCGGTTTTTGAGAGTTTCGGTACCGGTAACGAGCTCATCCCTAGTAGCGATTAACCCTTTATTATGTTTTTCAAAGCCAAATTGTTTACGGGGAAAAGTAAGATTTGATATCATTCAAATAACTAGACGGTGATAATCTTATTAATATTATTTTTTATAAAAGTCTTAGTTGTTTGAAGTGATGGAGTAATGAATTTATTTACATTGGAATACGAATTAAAAAAGTAAACAAAAACTATATGAACTAATCACGAGTTTGCTACCCACATGAGCTTCATTATAAAACGTAAAACTACATGTTTGAGCTTTAAATGCAATCTCCTAAGAATAATAAACAAATTTCGAAAGAAACGCTGTGTCGACTAAAGATGAGGAATCCATAGCTTTGACGAGAGATAAACGAGGTCTAAACATAAGGAACTCATAGCTTTGACGAGATATGAATCGAGGTATAAACGAAAAGTATTAAATGAGACAACCACCTTCTCTCTCCTCATTATAAAATAACCAGGTAGATTTTTTTTGAACGACCAACTAAGTAACGTCGGGTACTCCATACGCGGCCCCCATTGGCTAAAGGTAGCCCGAGCCGGCCACTATTCCGGACGGACGAAGCCCCTAGCGGTCCACCTATTGAGGGATTCACGGATAAAACCCGACCCCCACGCCCGCCAAATGGCACGACAGCGAGGAGTCGGTAAAACCGGGTGATCAGGACTCGAACCATGGCAAGCCATGGTCATCCCTCATATCTCCCATATAAATTGGTGGTAGTGAGGTTTGAACCCCCTACTCCTCACTAGTAAAGTGAGTGCTCTACCATTGAGCCACAACCAATTTATTAACCAATTAGATAACTCGGACTATCCACAACTTGTATGACCCGCGTGTACTTTAGAGAGTAAACGAGTAGACACTTGAAACATAATTGGGTACACGATGCATTAAGCCCAATAGCTCTAACCATTAAGCCCATTAAGCCCATCTCACACAACTAGAGGTAGAGGTGCACAAAAAAAACCGGACCCGAAATAAATACCCGGAACCGGTTTTTCTAATACCCGGGATTTTAATACCCGAACCCGTACCCGACCCTACCCGTAGGGTACGGATAGGGTATGCATTTTGGAACTAAAAACGAAACCCGAACCAGACCTAATTTGTACCCGGTAATACCCGAAAACCCGATTTGTACCCGGTAATACCCGAACCCGGAACCGGGTTTTTCTAATACCCGAAACCGGGTATTTCAAATACCCGATGTATACCCAAAAATACCTTAAAAGCACCCGAATAATACCTCTAAAAGTGTAAATTTTTAAAAAATCCAATCTATACAAAAAAAAAAACCCGAAAAAACCCGCAAATAGGGTTTTTTCAATACCCGATAATAGGGAATTCAAATACCCGGTTCTATACCCGACCCGAACCCGATGCATAGGGTATGGTTTTTAGAGACAATACCCTACCCGAACCCGACCCGATTATTACCAATATCCGGTCATACCCGAACCCAGGTATTTAAAAAACCCGATTTGTGCGCACAATTAAGCAAATATCAATACAAGATAATATCAAGTTAAATGTTGTAAGACCTGGTGGCTGGGCGCTTGTGTTTTTCAGTGGAAACCTGAGTTTGATTTTCACTTATGTCATTTTTATGGATTTAGGAAATGACAGATTTGAGTTAAACCTTATGTAAGATTGTCAGTTCGAAACCTAAGCACACCCAAGTTTTCGTCCAACCATATGTTACGCTATAGAGTTCAGCTCTTGTGACGGCACGACGACTGTCAAGTGATAGCCGAATAATATGGTTTTCTAGAGGAATGCCCAAACAAAACTCTAAAAGCCAACATGGGTTATGTTAAGACAATCTGGTCAGAGTAGGGCAACACAACTCTCCAATTTAAAAATTACGGCAAACCAACACATGAAATTCGTCGTTAAACATATAACAATTACAATACACCCGATATCTTGAATGAGACCGATCCATATTTTATTATTATTATTATTATTATTTTTCACCCGAGTAGGCAAGTTGTTAGCACCTTTATCTATCCTGTCAAACGCAAAGTCATGCATATTTATCATAAGGCTCACTTTAAGTTTAAAGTCACAATAATGGACCATATCGGGTCATTTTAATAAGTTCTCCAAATAATAATAAAACAAGTTTGGGGTTTAAATGGCATGTTGTGTATAACCCAAGGTCTGATATAAAAACATATTATATTATTCCCTCTTGATTTTGGGGAAGAAGAAGACGCTAAAATGCTTTAAACCGCAGCAGCAGCAAAAAGAAGATCTGCATAGAAACTAGAAAGCATTCAGTTCGCGCATTATTCGTTCGGATTTAGGTTACGTTCACGATTCCTTACGGTTCGAACTGTATAGATTTGTTTTAGTGTATATATACATGTAATGGTGCAGGTGGAGTAAGTAATCGCGTTTGAATGGTTTATTTGTTTGTAATGTGTTACTGCACTTTGTTTTAGATGCTAAACCTAGTAATTTTCAAGTGCAAATTTGTTTAATAGTTAATATTTATTAAGTAATTTCTAGTTGAAATTGAAATTGGTGATTGACATTTGGTGGAACCTGGATTCGAGTTTGAATAGGTCTTGCTTAAGTATACTTATATTTGTTTTTAGAGGATATTAGTATATTTGTTTATTTTTTATATGATAATATTATTATTATTATTAATAAGTTTAGATCATATATCAGTAAGTGTGGCATTCAAAGACGAATTGTAGCTTCGAGTTTTTTTAAAAGTAATTTGTAGTTGAAGTTGAAACTGCGAGTTGACATTTGGTGGAACCTGGATTAGAGTTTGAATAGGTCTTGCTTAAGTCAAGGAATTGCTTATTCCTGTATTATCAAGTTATATTGTTTTCAGAGGATCTTTTTTGTAATAATAATATTAGCATTAATAAGTTTTGTTCAATTGTGGCAGTTTAAACATGGCTGATTCAAGCTCGGTCAATGTGATCCTTGAATATCTGAAGAGTAATAAGTTTTCCAAGGCTGAGGCTGCACTGCTTAACGAAATCGGTAACCTAACTGATTTAAGCGGTTTTATGCAAGATCTTAAGCTCGAACAAGGAGATATTTCTCAAATGAGTAATGAATTATCAAAAGAAGAGTTTGTTGTGAAGGAAATTGAATATGGAGCTGCTAGAAATGGACCATCCAGTAAGAAAAACACTGCCTTTGTTAAAGAGCAAAATAGAGCTATCATTAAAGCAGATGATGTGAAAGAGTGTCAATTTTTTACCCAATCAAAGATCACATCAAATCATCAACATAAGGTTACTGGCGCAGTTCACAAAGATGATGAATTCAAATGCAATTCATCAAAATTGAGGAAAGATTGTTCTGTTAAAACTGTATTTCCATCCCCTAAGGTAGATGCATCAACAAGTTATGAGGTTGGAAGTGCTTTGGGTGGTTTAGGATTTCCTGTCATCTCAGAGAGACATAAGGAAGAGTTACCTAGGCTGCCACCTGTCAAACTTAAGTCAGATGACCAACCCTCAAGTATAGCTTGGGAGGAGAAATATCAACGTGATGGAACTGGTTCGAAGACCTTCAACGTTGACAGTAGTTATCTTATTGGATCATTTCTTGATGTTCCTATTGGTCAAGAAATAAGCTCTTCAGGTCAGTAGTGTTTACATACCTTCATTTCATGTTTCAATTATTTTATTATGTGTTTTCTATGTGTGTATACACATTCCACCCATACTCATATTTTACTTTTGTTATGTGTTTTCTATGTGTGTATACAGTATCATGATTATAGTCGTTGCTAATTTTCTAACATTCTTGTTGTGCCCCCAATTCTTTGATTCATCAATCCATAAACTGACTTGCACAAGCACATAAGGGTTAGGGTTAGTAATATAGACCTGTTACATGATTTTGACCCTTAGAAATTCCATGTGCACTTTACTTTATGGTATTTTTAAGTTGATAAAAATTGTTGGTGGATATCTCATGACCTATGTATCATGAAGTACAGGACCAAAAGTGTGAATGAAACAAAGTGTTTGGATATTTATGTAATTTGTACAAAGAAACATCTTTTAATTTTAAATGCTTGAACTATGTTTGCAGAATTGAAATAAAGAAGAAGAATAACCTTCACATGAATACGAGTTAAGAAAATAAACTGAATTATGTTTTGGCTTTGCTTGATGTCACGTGCTAAAAATATTTACTCCTAAACAGTGGCTCCCGATTGCAATCCAGTTATGGTTTTAAAATCTTTACTATGAATAACTCTCTGCCTTTTTGAAAAACCATTTAGCTATGCAACTTTTGATCATTTTGTCCAATAAGTTATAGTGTATGCATGCATGATTAGTTATCAAAAGAATGACTAACAATGTTCTTACGAACTACACTTGCTGATTTAAGTGGAAAACGGGTTACAGGAGGCAATTGGTTCTCTGTAAGTCTAGGGTTAACTGAGGACACTTCTGATCTAGTATCTGGATTTGCAACTATAGGTGATGGCTTGAGTGAATATGTTGATTACCCAAATGATTATTGGGACTCTGATGAATATGATGACGATGATGATGTTGGTTATATGAGACAACCCATTGAAGATGAAACCTGGTTTCTTGCTCATGAAGTTGATTACCCGAGTGATAATGAAAACAAAACCAACCCACAAGAAAAAATCCCTGAAAAAAATGATGATGACGATCTTTCATATCTTTCGTTTGCAGAAGAGGACCTATGTGGGGATCATTATTTTAATTCAAAGAATGTGGGCCCAGTCACTCAATCAGAAGATATGATTGATCAGTATGATGATGATCTTTGTGTAGATGAGGATCAGCATGGTTCGGTTAGATCTATTGGTGTGGGGATCAACAGTGACGTGGCGGATTTCGGGAGCGAGAGAAAGTTGGATGGTATTTCATCACATGAGTCCGAGAAGAAATATGTTGACCGGAACACGAAAGTCAACACTAAAAGTGCCATGTATTTGGGTAAATTGACTAAAAACGTGAGTGGTGGATTTTCTTTTCCACCTCCTAGAGCTGGTCATGCGTTGACCAATCCTATTGTTAGTGAGGAAAATGACGATTTTACCCCTCCATGGAGACAAAAAAGTAGTAGCTCATCGCCTGTCAAAAGCTCAAAGGATGAAGATGTGGATGGTGCAGGTACAGCTGATTCCAGCCCTTCTACCTTTTCAAAATATGGTTATGCGGAATTGGCCCGCCAGGTGGACCAGAAAGTTGGTGGTTCAAGAGAAGAACCAGGTGATTCACTGGAGGATGAAGAGGCTGCTGCTGTTCAAGAGCAAGTGAATCAGATAAAGGCTCAAGAGGAGGAATTTGAAACCTTTGACCTTAAAATTGTGCTCAGAAAAAAGAGGTATGTCTTTTGTTCTCACTTGAACAGTTTCTGTAATTGCTAAGCTATTAATTCTATGCTAATTCTTCTTCTTCTATCTATATCTTGCAAATCATATAGGCAGGAGTTTTTGGTTTACTGAACGAAGTAAATAATAGGTTTGAAATTCTTAGTTTGTTCCTTTGGATTGTTCAGTTTGAACTTTGAACCAATCCAATTAGGTGAAACCAATTTGTTTTCGTTTTCTAATAATGGAACTAAACTTCCAAAGTCCAACTATCTCAAGAACCGAACTCAACCAAACCAAACAAAACCAACCAAATCACAATTTCAGTTGGATTGATTTTATAATTTGGTGTATCTTATGTGAATATGCATTCTAACCAAAGCGTCCCAGACCAATGATAAGTAAGTCTAAGTTCAAATCCACAAGCTAATCAATCCGAATAAAACAAATATAAATATAATTATATATGTATAATGTGTATTGAGTATGTATATGTGTGTGTAGCTATGAAATAGTAATTTACATTAAAACTACAGGTGGCAATCTTGACCCATTCTTCAAAGTATGGGTTGGTTTGGGCAATATAAATTGTATATGGGCTCATTTGGGTCATCTTAAATCAATCAATGGGTAAATTTGGGTCTACTTATTTAGTCAACGGGTAACCATTATAAAACTTGTTAATGTAAAGGGTCCAAATGGGTTAGCATCACCCATGACCATTGTTTGTTCCACATCCTACTTGTCGCCGACACCATTGCCGTCGCCACCAGTCCAACACTGTTGCCGCTGCCAGTCCAATGTCACTGCCAGCCCAATGTCCTAGTCGCCCCACCACCATGGCCATCACAGCCACTAGCCACCATAAGAAAATATTGCGGGTTAACCTATTTTGGTATTTTTTTTCTAAAACGACTAATTTCAACCCGGATCCTTTTTGGCCAAGCCGTTTTGACCCGAACCAAATTGATGCGATTCTTAAACAACCTGTTTTTTTAATCCTAACCAAATCGATATGTTTTTAAAAGACCCGTTTTTACCCAACCAAGTTGATGCATTTTTAAAACGACCTGTTTTAACCTGAACTCATTTTGCCGATAACCTATATTGACCCGAACCGCTTTACCCACCCAATTTGCCAAGCCTAATTAAAACCTAAATCGAGCCAGAAGCTGACCAATAAAAATGCATCATGCAATTCCGTGCTTGGGACGAATAGCTGCTAAGAATTATGTGGATGTGTAAATTTGCTTATTTTTGTGCTATAGCTCAACTTGGTTTGATAGTCTCCATTTTAGTCCCACCCTCTTTTAATATGCTCTTAAGTTGCTCTTTAGCAAAGAGGTTAAAGATACTGATATAGTGAAGGTGACCAGAAATTTTATCAATTTAGCCTCTCATGCTAGAAGATGAATTGAATTTTCTGCCAAACCTGAAGTAGAATTGTAGAAACCTGTTATACACACTACTATATGTTAAATTGGTTAAAATTGGTTTTCTTAATTTATTATTTCTCAGAACTGGCTTTGAGGAGGACAAGAATTTCAATGTTGTTCTAAATTCACTTATTGCGGGTCGTTATCATGTTACTGAGTATCTTGGATCTGCTGCATTCAGCAAAGCGATTCAAGCGCGTGATCTTCACACGGGCATGGATGTGTGTGTGAAAATCATAAAAAATAATAAAGATTTTTTTGATCAAAGTCTTGATGAGATAAAGCTCTTAAAATTCATCAACAAGCATGATCCTGGTGACAAATATCATCTTCTCAGACTTTATGATTACTATTATTACAGAGTAAGTAGATTATATTATTTGGAAATTATCTTTTTTGGTTGACCATATATAGAACTTATAGGCAATCTTATATATGTCCTAAAAGTTTTCATGTATATTCTTTTAATTTTTATAATATCATGTTTACGCATTCCACAGTAAATAAAACAAAGCCGGTTACTAAAAATTTGAACTTATTTAGAACTTTCAAGCAAACAAAAAAGAAAATCAAACTTTCACAGACACACACACATGTGTGTGTGTGTCAGTGTGTGGATGTGTTTTTCTAAATTTTATAATATTATATTTACCCTTTCAATACTATTTATCTATTATAGTAAATAAAAGTATATAAATACTTACTTACAAGAGCCAGTTCACTGAAAAACTGAAATAATATAATGCACTGAGATGATTCTCAGTAATAGTGTTGTTTTCCTACATATTTATTCAATGAACTAGATTCTAAGTAACTGATTTTATTTATTTACTAAAACATGAGTAAATATGATGATTTTTAGTGTTTGAAAGGGTGAATATGATATTATGAAATCATCATCATCATCATCATCATCGTACTCAGTATATCCCACCAATAGCAATGCTATGGTAGGGTCTGAGGAGGGTAAGATGTAGACAGCCTTACCTCTATCCCATAGGGATAGAGAGGCTGCTTCCGGTGAGACCCCCGGCTCGATAGTAGTTTTGAATCAAGCCTTGGACATAAGACACATAACACTCAATCATCGGGACACCGGCTGATTGGTGCATGTGCCCTTGTCTTTCGGCTATCAACGCCACCACATGATGCCTGATTAACCTTCCGCCACTTTTAACGTTTTTTTCACGTGATTAGTAAAATAACGTCAAAATTAGTGCAATTTTACTTTTGCCCACCCAAGGGTTCACACATATATACATTATATGTGCGCACCGCAAGCAGGGCTGTGAATATGATATTATGAAATCTAGAAGGAAATTAATATTGGTATTATATAAAATTTTGAACTTTTAGAGGGATATATATAAAATAACCCATATTTTTCAGTTTGTACTTGTTTCTGTTACATATCTGATTATCAAGATTACATGACGTGGCTTGATAAAGTAATATGCTTTTATTTTAAAGAACTGCTCGTGTCTTTCTTTCATACATGGTTTGGTTTTTTGCCTTTTTTGTTTTAACTTGTATATAATATTATCATTGCTTATATACTTACAGGAGCATTTGTTAATTGTTTGTGAACTTCTCAAAGCAAACTTATATGAATTTCATAAGTTTAATAGAGAATCTGGAGGAGAGGTTTATTTCACCATGCCAAGATTGCAAGTATGTTTAAGTAACAAGACTTCTATCATAATTTTTAAAAGGTCAAAAATCAAAGTTGTCACTTCCATTTATCACGTCTTATGAGAACGAAACTAATAACAAATTGTTATTGCTTTCTATTTATTATTTATGGTGCAGTCAATAACTATCCAATGCTTAGAGGCACTCGAGTTTTTGCACGGGCTTGGACTAATCCATTGTGATTTGAAACCCGAAAACATTTTGGTGAAAAGTTATAGTAGATGTGAAGTGAAGGTTATTGATCTTGGAAGTAGCTGTTTTGAAACAGATCATCTTTGCTCCTATGTTCAATCTAGATCATATCGCGCACCCGAGGTTATATTAGGGCTTCCATATGATAAAAAGATTGATATTTGGTCCCTTGGCTGCATCTTGGCTGAACTTTGTACCGGAAATGTGAGTATTTTTGTCATTGTAACTACAAGTAGGGCTGCAAACGAGCCGGGCCAGCTCAGCTTATGATTTACTCAATTTATAATTAGTTTATATACATTTTTATATTTTTTAATTATGGTTTATATACAACGTAGAATACATAATTTAGTTATTCTTATCACAATTTTTATATGTAATAAATATATTATTGTCTAAATATATGTTTAATACAATAAATGAAAACTGTATAAATAATAGGCTTGCGAGCCTGCTCGAGCTCGATAAGCGAAGCTCGAGCTTGGGTTCGCTTGTTAAATAAGCTTATATTAAGGCTTAAGCTCATGCTTGAGCTCATTTAAGCTCAGTTCAATTCAAGCTTTTAATGAGCCGATCTCGAGTAGCTCACGAGCCGGCTCGGCTTGTTTGCACCCCTAAGTACAAGTGGTAAAATGGGCGGGTTGGGTTGCATAACTAGTTATTTTTTGGGTTGGGTTGAAATGAGCTGAGTTAACTAGCGTGTCATGTATGATTGCAAAAAATATATTTTTTTTATTGATAAATAATTATATAGGGTGTTCATTACAAAAGACTAAATTATTGCAAGAACAAAGTATATTACTCAAACGTTAATACATGATGTTCTAAATATGTTCAATAATGTATATAATTTCTAAATAAAGAGATTTAGGAGGTTATATACACTAAAATTACACTTTGGTTGGGAGACTTTCAACCCGTTTGATGGAATTTGATACGTCATACCTTTTAAATTGTTTTTTATTTTTATTAAATAAGGTTTTGCATGTCATAGGTTCTCTTTCGAAACGATTCCCCAGCTACTTTACTCGCCCGTGTGATTGGAATTATTAGTCCAATTAGCCAAGACATGCTCGCAAAAGGGCAAGATACATACAGATACTTCTCCAAAAGCTATACGCTTTATGAACGTAACCAGGTACACCATTATTATTATTATTATTATTATTATTATTATTATTATTATTGTTTTTCAATTTTTAACTGTTTCGATTTGGCCAATTTGAGATAAAAACATGACCAAAATCGACTCATTAATAAGTACACGCTTAAACGGTCCAAAATTGCCAAGATCTTCTTTTCATATAAGTTGACTTCTATGTTATTGAAAATAAAATTTATTGCCCATTTTTTATTGTAGTATTTATTAATTTTGGCTCATTTTTGTTTAGGATACAAACAAATTAGAGTATTTAATCCCCAAAAAAACGTCATTAAGGCATCGATTACCGATGGGGGATCAAGGGTTCATAGACTTCGTCTCTCATTTGCTTGAAATCTCTCCAAAAAAAGCCCTTCGGCCTCGGAAGCTTTGAAACACCCGTGGTTATCATACCCTTATGAGCCAATCTCATCTTGAAATAACCTAAGACTTGATGATGACAAAATGGCAAGCATACCTTTACGTTGTCGGGATTCAGGTGCTTAAAAGATGTGTTTTGATGGAGTTAAATTAAAACCACAAACAAATGTTCAAAGTGGTTTTCATTTTTTGGGTGGCAAGTAGAATTTACAAGTTTGCATGACCACAAGTGATGTTGAAGGACTTTTGTATATATCATCATATTCTCTGTGTGTAGGGGTTATTTTGGTAGGTAGTAATTTAACAGTTTAGGCTATTTGTTGAAATTACTCTCTTTTTAAGTTGTTTTGGCTAAGAATTGTGTACTTGTGTTTAGGGTCATGTGAGTACGTGATTCTCTTCGTTCGGTTTTGAACAAAACGGAACGGTAATGTTATTTTTTCTTCATAGATCTCGAAATATTTCTTTTGTGCTCATTATTTTCTTATGAACAAAGTTACCAATTGAACAAATTGTACTATAAAGTTAAAATTTATGAAGTCTCGTTATAACTTTCAGAAAACTTGTGTTTCAAATATCATGGCATGATATGTTACAACTTACAAGTGGTATATGTTCGACTCTTATGTTCCCTCAAACAATACAATCATTTATATAAAATGACAAAATGTAGACGTTAGTCTAACATGCTCAACAAGTAACTAAAAACCAGCAATCCTCTCTTACAAATTCATTAATTTCACAATACCTTTATCAAAATGTTACTACATTTTCCACATCAAACGCTCTCTCTATAAGTTAACGTGACGCATATAACAGTGGGAGGGAGGGAGGGAGGGAGACATGTGAGATGATGTGGCAATGTGGCCAAATGTGAACATAACGCCCCACCCATTTGAAAGCTCCATATGTTCGGAGGTGGTTAACGTGTGAGTTGTGTATGTGAGCCCACTCAATTGAAATTATTTTTTTAATATTCATTTTGTCATAAATTTATTTTTTCTCTAATAACTTGTGCTTGTTAACTTTTTCGGCATGAATGGCGAAAAGTTCATAAAAAGATCTTCAAAATTTACTGAAACAAAAAAGTAGCAAGTTCCTACCACTGGTCATCACGTGAGACACGCAAATGGGCTAACAACCATACTTAACGAGATTAATAAATTCGGGTTTAATTACAAGTGAAATGAAACTACAAGGACGAAAATTGCAAACTTGAAACTATTGGACTAAAATCGCATATTTGGACAAACCACATGGACGAAAACCGCAGTTCACATAAATAAGTATTTAATAAATAAATAGTGAATAGACATGTCTATCCCCGACTTAACGATTAAATTTAACGGGGTTAGTGATTTGGATGTAATTGGCAAGAACTGGGAAACGTGGAGGGTTCATATGCAAAAATAAACTTTTTAGACTAAATTCACATTATTTACCAAACCACAAGGACGAAAATGACATTTTACTCGAAAGACTTATATAAAAAACGAGCGGTTATCTTGAAATAATATTTTAATCAGAGTGAGGTGTGCTTAAAGATGGAATAAATGATTAATAAAAGTATATATGAGATAGAATAGTTGATACACAATGAAGTTGTGTGCTCAATAAAAAGTGAAGTTTTATAACCCGTTTTCATGACCCGCTAAGAAGTGAGAAGTGCAATGTATATATTCTGCAGTGTTAGGGATCAAAATTCGGTACTATATTACATTAGATTCTGCATTATTATGGTCTCATTTCTGCACCGTTTTGAGTTTTAATGCTGCAGTTTTAAGGACCAAATTATGCATTGTTTTGACATAAATTTATGCACTGTAGTTTAAATTACTGCACAGCTTTGGGTTATAATGTTGTCCTTTTGGGGTTAAAATACAACAATGTTTGTAGCTTAAGTGTTGCAATGTTTGGGGTTAAGGTCTAATGTTCTAGTTGGTACTTCATATGTTATTGATACAGTGTTTCTTCTTTTAATCATGCAACTAATCTATATATAAATGTTTCAGAGAATATATGTTAAAAGAAAGACTGAATAGAGGTGATCAAAGTCTCATGTTAGAAGTATGAATATGATATGCTTTGGAAATGATAACAAATCAACTATGCTTCTTTTGTTTATAATATATGTATTCAAATGTTAACTTGTTATGCGATCAGCTTTTGTAAATCCTACAAGATGTTATGTTAATTTTAGTTTATTGTTAATTTTTTATTTTGCAAAAAATGCTCGGCTGTCCCACATTATGTATAAATTAACACTTCTTTTCAATATATCGCTAGAGAATTGATAAGCTAACATAAATAAATATCAAATTGTAAATTGTCGACGCCACAGCAATGCGCGGGCTTTATACAAGTAATTACAAAAGGAACACTTTATAATTATATTATATAAATGTAACAATATATATGTAAATAAACATGCTTAGATATCAGATTTATATTTATATAAAAGAGCATCTTTTTATTTTGCTGTTTTTGTTTATGTATCGATTCATATTCAATTATTCATTCTAAGGCCCCGTTTGTTTTTTTAGAGATTTAAGTCTGAATCTGAATACCACATCTGAATGTTAAGAGGTGGTTCAAATGTCTGAAATCTGAATCATTAAGAGGTGGAGGCTAGAGACGAACCTCTAGTCGTCGGAGATGGAGCCTAGTCTCCGGGTTAGAAGTTAATGGAGGCCGGAGACAAACGTATGTCTTTTTTGGGTTAAGAGGTTTTCAGACCCACTAAAAGCTCCTACTGGTTCAGATGCTATTAAGACGTTGAACCTCTTAATGTCAGAAAAAAAACAAACAGCCCCACGTCTGACCGAATCAGATGTTTTCCTCTATTCAGAGAAAAGAGGCAAAAACAAAGAGAGCCTAAAACTAATTTGGTTCTTATAAAATCTCAAAACATTATCACTATACATATATGTAAGACCAAAAATCAACATTTTAAGTAATTTTACCGTCTCGTCTGTTAAACCTTAGTTTGTAGCGGTTCAAACTCAAAGTTGGTATGCTCCAACATCGGTCCGAGCCTAATCAGTTTAGGGACCAACACATTGTCCCTAACCGCACAAACCACAGGGTTCTCCAACTGCAAAACCGCTCCAACCACATTAGCACGAACCGTCATGGGAAAGATTCGTGGCCATCTCTCATTTTGGTATGACCTTAGTGCATCCTCAATGGCCATGGGCCCCGCCTTGAGTGCAGGCGCAAGCTTTTGCACTAAAACAACAGAATCTTCTAACGCACAACAAGTGCATCCTCAATGGCCATGGGCCCCACCTTACATTCACAAAACTATTAAAACAAACACGAGTAACAAGATTAGTGGGTGGGGTTACAGGTGATAGTCTAAGATGGGATGTGTTGAGTTGATTCTAAAACTTAAGTAATAAAGATTTTGACCCCTTGGAATTTCTATTAGATCAAACAATATTTTATAGAACAAGTCAACAAACTACAAGATTGATAACTGTGGTTTACATGATTTACGGATTTGATATGTTATTTTTGAAAATTACACCTTTAGTCCAATGATTTTTTTTTTTAGAAAAAAGTGACACATTGGTAATCTTTCAACCACTTGGCAGGCCCACCTAAAAAAGAGAGTTAAGGGTAATTTGTTTATTTCACACTAGGATTATGATATATTATTTTTGGAAATTACACCTTTATTCCAATTTTTTTTAGAGAAAGTTACCAAAATAGACATTTTTGACCAAATATTTTCTAAAATAGACATGCCTATTTTAGCCCACATTTTTTCAATTATTGGTTTTTGACCAATAAACAACTGACACGTCAGCGAAGCCGGCTAAACCTTAGCCGCCACTTTATGGGCACAGAACTTTATGAAAAGTAAATGAGACCCACATTTAGCCAATAAAAATTTGACACGTGTGCGGCTAAACTTGGCCTACGTCTATGGTTATTTAGCCGGCATCTTTGACTCTTAGCCGACTTCAGGATACGTGTCTATCTACTTAGCCGACTCCAAATATTCCTTCTTAGCCGGCTCCAACTCGGCTTGTAGGCTAATTAAGGCTTCACTTAGCTGTCTTCTTTTTTTCATTTAGCCGTCAAGATTTATCGTTTATAAGTAAGGCAGGTCTGATTTTTCTTTGAACACATATAGTTCTATTAAAACAGCCTATTTAATGTGTTAACATGCTTGCTACTAGGTATAATTTAGCCTTCATATGTGCACGATACAATGAACTTGATTTTTAGGTTTCTATCAATGATACAGTGTACTAGGTATGATTTCACATATTTGGTTCAGGGGCAATTATGAAATTTTAAATTAAAAAGGGGTCTGAAATGTTTATTTTGAATCCCATATCGGTTCTAGATTAACCGTCATGTTGTGAAAACTGAATTTACGATTTTGATTTTGGTAAAAGTGTTGTTTATACGGGTCAAGTGTTAACAAGCCTGCTACTAGGTATAATTCAGCCTTCATATGTGCAGGACGCAATGAACTTTTTGGGTTTTTATGAATGATACAATGTACTATGTATAATTTCACATATTTGGTTCAGGGACAAATTATGAAATTTTAAATTATAAAAAAAAGGTTGAAATGTTTATTTTAAATACAGATTGGTTCTGGATTTACCAGTCATAGTCATACTGAAATGTAAAATGTCCCTGCCATAGTGATGTGTGAGTTCGATGCTCTTCTTCGTCCTCAATTTCTACCAACCCTCTACAATTTTTTTCTTTGCTTTGGTGTTTGACACGGTTTACACTAACCCTTATAATCTATTAGTCAACTAATCAAAACTGATAATACTAAGTAATAATAAGGTTTTGTAACATGCATATTGGAGCTAAAAATAAATAAATATAAAAACTTTTATTTTAAGCATTAAGCTAGACAAAATCTTTAACTACAACATTGACTTGGTCAAATGGATAAACTGAATTGATTACCAATTATAGGGTCTTCAGTTGACGAGTATTTGCACATCAAGAATAATTTTTCATGGATTTTAATATTTATATATGATACAATATAATATAAAATTTCATTATTTCTACCATCTTTGTATATAATATAGCTATTGTATAACTATATCAAATAATCTTATATAAAAAGCTCGTTTAGGCTCATGAGTTGTCTTGGGCTCGAGCTCTTTTAAGTTTGGCTTGATTCGAGTTTTTATCAAGCCAATTTTGAGTTGCTTCTAGCGGCTTGGTTTGTTTACACCCCTACTTAGGGAAGTGAAATAACATTAGGAACAACTTGATTCACTGATCAAATTTCAACTTCATTTATACAAGTTGTTTATGTGCATCAAAGTTTTGATTTTGGGACTGAATTTCATTTTTTAATTGCAGATCTAAGGGTAAAACGGTAATTTCTCAAGAAACTTGATGGACAAAGGCAGTGGATGAGCAAAAGCATATGAACCGACACTACACGGTTGCACCCGCTGAAAGATCAACTTCCAAATCTTTCTTGATGTTAGTTTCATGAATTTTTGTATTTTGTTACAAAGATGTATTAGAGAAAACTGTGTTGTATGAAGTTTTTTCTTGTATTTTTAAATTGTTTGTATCAATGTTTTTTGGATTGCAAATATTTCTATATCATGGGTGTACCCGTTTAAATGCAGCCATTATAATTTCCAGCCCATTAAATAAGTTATACCCATGAAACCCGTTCCACCGTACTTGCTTATTACTCAGACAGTCAGACTGGCCTATGTTCTATTTGCTCAAGTTTGAAAATTTTTACCAACTGTTGCTGTTGCATATTTCCATACCCTATTTTATTTTCATAGATGAAAAAATTTCAGCAACTTCCAGGCCATGTTTGAGAAAAAAACATGACCCAAGTAAACCCGTTGTATCTATAACCTGCTACCAAGTCATATTTTAGTGTAAAAAGGCCAAACTTTGGGATTGGAATAACGTACCTGGCGAAGGGCTATTGAAGCAAACGAACCAATAAACTTTAGTTGGCGAAACGGGAACGTAACCAGCACGTACGCCTTGTCCATAAATGTAATTCACCCGTGGTCCGAACGGTTGTCCATCAGGGTAATCTGCAAGGCCACGAAACGCGCAATATCCCACATATTTAGGCTCTGAAAAGCCCATCCATTTAGCCACTGAAGAACGAATTCCATCACATCCAATTACCACCTGTCGATTCATAATCATATAATGTTGGTTGACTTCTAAATCAAGAAAACTTTATTTATGCATAAAACTAAGCAATACCTTTGATAATATTTGTGTACCATTAACAAGTTCTAGTAAAGTTTCACCGTCTTTATGTTTTTCAATTTTCGCTAACTTTGAGGAGAAACAGATGGAATCAAGTGGTAATTGTTTAGCAAGAGTCTCCAGAAGTGTTATTCGTTCAACCGCCCGAACCTCTTGACTGATCCATATGCATCAAAAACATATATATTTTGGTGACTAAACTAAGCGAAATTTACCGTTACAAAAATGCTAGCGTATATTTACGTTTGATCTTCTTCTTTGAAAGTGAACGAGCGTAGCTCTCTTCCATTGTCTGCTTTAATCACCATCCTACGCATTTAACTTTTAACAAAATCAATCATCAAAATAACGGAATATATATATTTAATACAAAGGACGAGACCACCCTTGTATCTCAAGGTATTGTGATCTGAGTTGATCACCAACTCCCATTGAATCGAGAACCTTCCACCCATTTTTAAAGAGAGTCAGTCCGTAATGACTCCGCCTGCTCCAACACCAACGATGGAACCCCCAGTCGGCAATGATCACTACTTCCTCCTTTCGGATGCTGTTGAAGATTGTTAGAGATGATTTGGTTCTTTTTGTGGAAATGTGTTGTGTATAAGTGGTTCTTGGATGAAGAAGATACGGAAAGATGAAGCCATTGTTGTGAATGAATGCTGTTTGTTTTAGTGGAGGAGTGTGAGTGTGAGTGTGAGTGTGAGTGTGAGTGTGAGTGTGAGTGTGAGTGTGAGTGTGAGTGTGAGTGTGAGTGTGAGTGTGAGTGTGAGTGTGAGTGTGTTTTGTGACCACTGAATTTAGTGGTGACAACTTAAACAGGTGAATAATCCCGAATCAATATTTATAAGGTAAGGGTTGGGCTGTTCATCGAATTCAATTACACCGAGTTGAATAATTCAAATAGTTTAACTTTTTCTTTTTGGTAATATTCTTAATCGATTGAAAGTTGAACTATTTGATTTGTAGGAAGAAGTTATTCTATAAAGTGAGACAAAAATGAAAAGGATTTTCAGTAAAAAAAAAACCTTAAAGAAATAATAAAAAAATCATAACTCATAATTTAATAAAAAATAAAAAGTGTAAAAATGCAAAAATGTTTTCACAGTCTTCCTCGTTCTCAAAAAAACAAAAACTCGAAAAAGACACAATATTGAGAAAAAAATATCATTGTGTCCTTTTATTTATCATTGTTTTTGTATTTATTTTCGTCATTGATTGTGTCTTTTTTTCTTGATATTGTATTAAATTACTCAATATTGTGTAATATTTTATTCGACATTGTGTTAAAGTCTGCGTTCTATTATGTCTTTTTTTTATTTATTATTGTGTTGCTTGTTAATTTTCTGCATTGTGTCTTTTTTCTCTGCATTGTGTGTTTCAACAGTTTTTTTTAACAGGAATAGCGGGAGAAACATTTTGGTTTTTTAATTTTTTTCGCTTTTTATTTATATATTAAATTATGATTTTTTAATTATTATTTTTTTGACATTTTTGTTGATGTATTTTTTGTGTTGTCATAAATTCAATACAAACTTCTCATTTTTGTCTTCCTTTGTATTTTAACTTTACCCTCAATTCGTATTCGTATTATATGTCCAATTCTATGCGATGTTCTTAAACGGGCCGGGATTTCGGATAAAAAGGAGGCACCCGTAAATTTTCTTACGGATTCTCTTGAAGGAAGATCTATTTGACGACCGGCCGATATCCTTGTTTTTGGGTGGATGGGGAAACACGCTTGTGTGGACCTCACATGAGTGTCCCCTCTTGTTGGGCTTAGGGACAATGGGTTTGTAGCAGGTCAGACAACATTGAATGCGGCATCGGACAAGGTTGCTAAACACGAGAAAACCTGTTTGGAGAATCAACACGTGTTTATCCCTTTGCATTTGACACATTTGGTTTCTTAGCCCCGGATGCCGTGGACCTTTTGAACAGAGTTCAGAAAGTCGTGCATAGTAATGTATCGGGCCATAAGAACCGAAACTTTGTTTTTAGTATGATTGGGTTTGCTATCCAAAAGAGGGTTGCGGCGAAGCTTTTTGCCAGCTTACCTGTCACTTCATTGTAAATCGTTTGGATGTTTTTAACGAAAATTAAAAAGAGTTATTACTATCAAAGAACTATCTCTTGCACAAAACTCAAGATGCTAGTAACACAACATAAGTATGGATAAAAATAAGAACATACATATAGTGCATACGTTTGTAATTATATTCCATAACAATATCAATTATATTATTTTTGACTTCTTGTACTAATTTAATCACATTAACTAATGTAATTGTCCTAAATTAATTACATTAACTAATGTAAATTCACTTAAGACTCACAAATATAGAAAAATATAAGTTACTATTAATTTTAGGGATCTATCTATTCTAATAAAAGACTATATATTTTTGCCACTTGTCATCCTCATAGCCTTCCTCACTTTTTTTTCATTTATTTCAATATATGGTCCTTATCTTTTAAGCTATATCAATATATGAATTCAAGTTTGTTTTTATTACATGTAAATCCTAATCGATTGATTCATTAACATTAATGGTGAAATAAGAAAATAAAAAAAATATTAAAATTGGTGTTACAGGTTTGCTAAAATATAATTTTAAAGTCACATGTAGTTGAAAATTAAAGCAAATAAAGGTGCATTATTGTCGAAGAATTTGGATTTGTATGGTAAACTATAAATTGTTTTTTAAACTGGGATTCGAGTAACAGTTCATAATTTTTGTATATAAGATCGGTTTCAAATTTGGATTTAAAATCTTCTCATATGCATTTGAACTCGACAAAATGTGTATTTTTTTTTAATTTTCTTCAAACTTTTGTATAAATATTGTAAACATAGAGAATACATATTATATATACTGGTGCGCTTAGCATTAAATTATTGAAGTTGAATTATATATTTATAATCTATATGTATACTGATTTACTCTATGAAGTATATATCATTTATATATATGATTTTATTGTCTAGTATAAAAGGTTTTAGCAATAAGAAAATCAATATTTAGTTTTCAATATTTACTTTTATAATTCAGACAAAAATGTTTCAAAACATATATTTTCAAATTAATCTTAAAAAATAGTTAATCCTGTTAAAATTCATTTACCATGCTTCCAACAAATCCGAAATCTTTGCCTTTTTTTTCTATAAGTATCATTACAGAACTGTTAAATTATTTAAGAACATGAATAAACCCTTGAAAACTAACGTTTTTTATTAAATTTTTTGTATGTCAATGTTAATTGGGTGTAGTTTTATCATTGTTCTATATCTATATTTACAATTACAATTTTGAAAATTAGTTTTTATACATATCTATGTTTTTTTTACACCTATGTAAATTTGTTAGTTATAAATTTTACACATATGTAAACTTGTGATTAACATATGTAATCAAAATTTTTTATATAAAATATGATAAACTACTATTAAATAATGTTAATACATAAAAAATTAAAAAAACGTTTGGTTGTTTAGAGTTCCTATATATGATGGATATCGTTACAGAACTCATAAATTATTTAAGAACTTGAAGGAACCCTTAAAAACTAACGTTTTTTATAATTTTTTTTTGTATGTTAGTGTTACTTGAGTGTAGTTTTATCATTTTTTTATATCTATCTTTACGATTACAATTAATTTTGAAAAGTTAGTTTTTATACATATCCATGTTTTGTTTTACACCTATGTAAATTTATTAGTACATAAATTTTACACATATGTAAACTTGTGATTAATATATGTAATCAAAATTTTTTGTATAAAATATGATAAGACTACTCTTAAACAATGATAATATATAAAAACAATTAAAAAATGTTTGCTTGTTTAGAGTTCTTAAGAGTTCTTAACTTTATTAGAGTTTTTAAATGATACCAACCATATATATATATATATATATATATATATATATATATATATATATATATCGATTAATTAAATATTCAAACAACTCCCATAACATTAACAAATAACAGGGAATTAGTATTCAACATTTAAACATTCTTTATTCAATACTTTCAACTATTATAAATAAGAATCAATACCTTCACTTTATGCAACTTTAAATCTTTTATTATTTTACTAACTTAGAATAATCACTTTTATCTGAACATGACTTTAAGGTTAGTATGTCTTTGTTATTTTCCATTAATATGAAATGAAAAAAATTATTTTGTTATATTTTAATTTCCGATTTTATATGTTGCTTGATTACACAATTGTTAATTGTAAAACTATAAAATCAAGTAAAGATTTGTCATACATAGAATATTAATGACACCAAATTTATTATGATCAATCAATTTCAAATTCTAAAAATTATAAGGATAACTATATCATCAAAGTTCAGGTAATCTGGTTTTTTTAGATAATCATGTTTTTGGGATAAACATGAGCACATGATCTCAAATGACATTATATATATTAATTGATTAACATGTATGATATTTTGAGTGTATGAATATTTCTTTTTGTTAGTTTTATGGATAGATTATCATTTATCTAGGGTTGATATGTACTTGAAGAATCTTATTTATCACACGGACAATTATGCGTGGCCATATCAAGAGTTATAAACATACTTATATGTTACCTTATCAAGAGTTACAAGCAGGCATGGACTAAAGATTTGATTTGTGATAAACAATGTACCAACCAATACAAGCACAAATGTAACGTGCAATGACTGTTTTACTTATTTGTAACATATTTGTGTAGTCTTAGTTATGTAATTTCTGTAATTTAATGTAAATTGTAACTATGTAAAATATATGATCATTTTGTTAACTATATTTTATTTAATGGTTAAAGTAAACAATTTTCATCAATTACTCGTGTAATACACGGGCCTCAAACTAGTTATTTTATAGAATAGTAACCAACTTTAAAAGTTGTTCCAATCAGGTCACTGATAAAAACTTTTGTTCCAATTAGGTCATTGAACTTTCATTTTTGTTCAAATCTTAGATATTTTACATAGATAGCAGGTAATCTAAGTTTTTTTTTTATTTTTCAATGTTTTTACTTTGCATAATAACTTTTAAAGGTTGCGAAGATTAGTAAAAATGCGAAATATGATTTTAAAATTCCGAAAATTTGCAAAAAAAAAAAATCGGAAAATTGAGGCTCGGGTTAGAACGGGTCAAGGTTGGAACGGGTCACAACGGGTTTCGGGTCAGTTTTTTTTTGGACCAACGAATCATCGCGTTTTCAACACGTTACAACTCGTTTTAACAGCAAAAGCTCGTTTAAGCGATTTTTTCAATTCGTTTAAGCACTTAACAGTTCGTTTAAGCGATTTTTCAGTTTGTTTCAGCATCTAACATATTGTTTAAGCGATTTTAAGTTCGTTTCAGTACCTAACAGCTCGTTTAAGCGATTTTTCAGTTCGTTTAAGCACCTAGCATCTCGTTTAAGCGATTTTTAAGTTCGTTTCAGCACCTAACAGCTCGTTTAAGCGATTTTTCAATTCGTTTCAGCACCTAACAGCTCGTTTAATCAATTTTTAAGTTCGTTTCAGCATCTAGCAGCTCGTTTTAGAACTGAAAAATCACTTAAACGAGCTGTTAGATGCTGAAACGAACTTAAAAATTGATTAAACGAGCTGTTAGGTGCTGAAACGAACTGAAAAATCGCTTAAACGAGCTGTTAGATGCTGAAACGAACTTAAAAATCGCTTAAACGAGCTGCTAGGTGCTGAAACGAACTGAAAAATCACTTAAACAAGCTGTTAGGTTGTGAAACGAACTTAAAAATCGTTTAAACGAGCTGTTAGGTTGTGAAACGAACTTAAAAATCGTTTAAACGAGCTGTTAGGTGCTGAAATGAACTTAAAAATCGCTTAAACAAGCTGTTAGGTGCTGAAACGAACTTAAAAATCGCTTAAACGAGCTGTTAACTGCTTAAACGAATTGAAAAAATCGCTTAAACGAGCTTTTGCTGTTAAAACGAGTTGTAACGTGTTGAAAACGCGTTGATTAGTTGGTCCAAAAAAAAAACTGACCCGAAACTCGTTTTGACCCGTTCTAACCCGAACCTCAACTTTCTGAATTTTTTTTTGCAAATTTTCGAAATTTTAAAATTATATTTCGCATTTTTACTAATTTTCGCAACCCTTAAAAGTTATTATGCAAAGTAAAAACATTGAAAAATTAAAAAAAATATAGATTACCTGCTATCCAGGTAAAATATCTAGAATTGAAACAAAAATGAAAGTTCAATGACCTGATTGGAACAAAAGTTTTTATCAGTGACCTGATTGAAACAACTTTTAAAGTTGGTTACTATTCTATTTCTTAATTTTACCTTTAAAAGATAATAAAGTTCCCAAAGAGAGCTTGAACAACAACCGTTCTCCTTAAGCCATTTTCATATCATGTGTATGGGGCGCTTTCCACCCTCATGGCGCCCCCAAAGCGCCAAGAACACCGCTCCCGGGCGCTTTGGAGGGGGAGCGCTTCCCACAAAGCGTGGGGGGGGGGGGGTTGATTGCTGGGTTGGTTTATTTTATTATATTTAATCAATAATAATATTAATAATAAAGACACAATGATTAGTAATGTATCCATTCACCACACTATTTTTGTCAAAAAAAAACCCATGTGATGAGGTGGCGATACATGGCATAAAACGGCCCCATAGGTGATCCATATACACGGTCTCATAATAACCTAATGTATTCGGTTTCAAATAAGAAATTACCTACATCAAAAAAGTTGTAAATCTAAATTTTAACATTTAACAATAATACGTGGTTTCAAAACAAGATTTAGAAATACCATATAATTTTGTTAACAAATAAAGAAATTTCACATTTTTAATACTTGGTTGACACACACATATATATATATCTATAGGGGATGGATCATGCGAGAGGTGATATTATAGCGAGAAGTGGGAGAAATAGATCCTGACCATTCACTATTTTGATCAATGGTTTATAATAAATGTGGCAAACTTGTAATAAATATGAAAGATAAATCCAATACTTTTAATAGAAAAGGGTAATCTTGTCATCCAAATGTAGACATTTAATAAAAAAACGTGTATCATTAATGATCATTTCTCATCTTTCCCCAAATTTTCTCTTAGTATTTATTTAGATAGAAACTTTCAACCTCTAATTCTTTTTCTATAATATTAAATCATTTGAAAACAATTCTTTTTCGATTTAAGTTACACTTGGGTGTACGTTGATTGACAATATTAAGAGGTAATTTCTTTTATTATATTTCATAATAAAATAATTGATTTGTTTATATATTGGTTTAATACATATAGATGATACATAAAAATATACACCAAGTTGTCTTAAGTGACTACACAACATTAGTTTTACCTACACTATATTAGTAATGACAACACAACATTTAAAAGTGTGCTTACACTACATTAGTTTTGCCTACACTATATTGAATATGTCTAAACTACATTAGTTAAGACTACACAATATTTAAAAGTGTGCCTACACTACACTACATTAGTTTTGCCTACACAATATTAGATATATCTACACTACATTAGTTATGACTATACTACATTTGAAAGTGTGCCTAAACTATATTAGTTTTGCCTACACTACGTTACTTATAACTACACAAAAATTGAAAGTGAGCCTAAATTACGTCAATTTTTCCTACACTGCGTATGATATGTATACATTACATTACTTATAACTATACAACACTTGATGGTGTGCCTATACTACATTAGTTTTTCCTATACTGCATTTGATATGTCTACACTACATTAGTTATGACTACATTACTTATAACTATACAACACTTTTATATATGTATTGTGTAGGTGGTATCACGAATGTGTTTGTGAAAATTTTAGAAGTGTAAGTTATTAGCATTATCCATTATTTATTACAGGTAGTTTAATGTAATAAAGAAATGATTATTTTGAACTTTTTACGTTCATATATCTACTATGTAAGTGGTATTTCGAATTGTGTATGTGTAAATTTTATCGTGTGTATGTTCATTTATGTACTGTGTAGGTTCATATATGTACTGTCTACGTGGCATTTTAAATTGCTTGTGTAATTTTTATAGTATGTAGGTTCATGTATGTATTGTCTAGGTTCATAAATGTATAGCGTGTGGTATTTCTAATTGTGTATGGGTATTTTTTTTCGTGAGTAGGTTCATATATGTATTGTGTAGAAGGTATTCCGAATTTTGTGCGCGTAATTTTTATCGTGTGTATGTTCATTTATGTACTGTGTAGGTAGTATTTTGAAGTGTGTACGTGTAATTTAAATAAAATCTTGAAATTAAAGATAAAATTAAATAGATGTAGATTTGTTCGTTGATAATCAATAAATAGAAAAATATCGATTATGGGAATTTGAATTATGTATATATTATAATAAAAATAGTTAAATTCAAAATTTTAAAAAATAGTTGTTTGTTTGTTATAAAAAGAAAAATTAGAAAAAAATGTAGATTTGTTTGTTGATAAATGTGTTGATATGTGTTTTATCTAATATATGAAGGGTTAGAACACTATGATGATGGATCAAATGCAAAGGTATTGGATAATTTTGGAGATAAAGGTAACTAAGAATTTTAAAAATTCATTTATGTTACTTTTCATGACTCACATAAGTTGAACATGTGTTATACTTATTTTAAAATTTTGGTTTTCAATATACTGCATATATAAATAATTTATATTTTAATTGAGTAACCTCCTACAAATATTTAAGACAAAATAAAAATAAATTGTTATTTGAAACCCCCCAAAACATTTATTAGTTACCATATTCACAAATTTGTAGAGATTACAACTATATCCTTCTACATAAATTAAAGATAGAATTCAAAGAAAAATTATGATTGGTTATAATAACTTCTCGCACTTCTCTCTCTAAAAACACTTCTGAAATGATCATAATTCTATATCTATATCTATCTATAATAATATATATAAACGAAGATATAAGAATCATACGTGTCGCGATGTGGTCGCTTCCTCCTTTTTAGGAGTCACCAGATTTGCTTGATTTTTAAATGGAAGCTTCTCATGCATTTGACCAGAATTCATGGGTATGGGTCTTGCCAAACCCAGATATTCCTTAAATGGGTTATAATATCTCATTAAATAAAAAATTATTCTCATCAAATTATTGATGTAAAAATCCTATAAAATAGGATATAATTAAAATTAATATCTTATTTATTTTAAAATATATATATATATATTATTTAATTTAAAAAACCAATTTGATAGTAAAATAAATAAACGGGTCTTGGGTCTCATCAAATCATAAATACATTATTAACTTTCATAAATATTATTTATAATTAAAAAACCAATTTTATAGTATAAAAAATAAACGGGTATTGGTTCTCATCAAAACCATATAGCTTTTAAACCGGGTTATAATATCTCATTTATTTGGGAAACAATTTATCATCAAACCATATGTATATTATTAACTTTCATACAATAAAAAAAATACAAATTCAAAAAACAAACAATATAAAACAACCCCCGTAATACGGGGGATAAAAACTAGTATCTATCTATAATCTATATAAACGAAAACCCAAAAATTCTATATGTCGTGATGCGGTCGCTCCTCATTTTTTTAGAGCCACCAGATTTGCTTGATTTAAAATGGTGACTTTTCATTAATTTAACCCAGTTTTGACCCGTCTAAAGTTTAAATTTCGCGGGTCATAATTCTTAGCAAACCTGAATACAGTTAAATTAACAAAACCCTATACCTCAATTCCGGCCAAAACTACGTCCGTCAACGCAGTGCAAAGAGCAAGCGTTTGTTCGCTAATGGCTTATTATTATTATTATTATTATTATTATTATTATTATTATTATTCTTCTACCGGGATCTGGCACCTAGCAACAAATTTTGCTCTAAAGCCCCTTCTGGGAACACCTTAATTGTGAGTCAATTCAATTCGTTTTATATCTGCTTTACGAATACTCATCTTTGTTTGTGTGCCTGCTCATAGATTGCTATTGGTATTTAATTAATTGCACCGAATGATTAATTTAAGTAGCTTCTACTCACATGGTTGAAATGAATCTTCACTTAGTTTATAGGCTTTTCGGTTTTTGAGTTTTAAAAAACCGATTGGTTTTTAGTTTATAGGGTTCACTCATGTGTATTTTCATTCGAGCTTGAAGATTTTGGAATAATGAATTTTGTTAAATAATAACTAACTAGGTATCACATCCGAGGCTTATGATGTAGTCAATAAAACCGCGGAAGTCCCGCGGGTTGTTATTGAGATTTAGCCGTGATTCGCCACCCGAGAAGCGGATTTGGGAGTTGGTCCGGTTGTTCGAGTCGAAAGAAGGTGAGGATTTTGGTGTTGGTAGTATAGTTAGTTGCAGTTTGGATTATGCTACAAGTAGTTATAGTTTGTTGAGAATGTGGAGGAGTTTGTTGCGGCGATGGACGCGGTGTCGACCGGAAAGTTTTATAGAGGAGAGGAGAGTGTGGTGTTGGGATCGGTGGATTGGGAGAGTTGAATTGGTTTAAAGGGAAAGGTTATTATAGTTTGGAGGCATTTGTGGCGAATAAGTTGGAGTTGGCTTTGCGGTTGGCGTGGTTGAATGTGAATGTTGAGAATAAGAGAGGGTGAAGTTGAAGGAAAAGTCGGTTTGTGCGGTGGCGGGTGTGGCAGCGAATGTGTATTGGAGGAAGATGGGGTGCGTGGATTGGTGGATCAAGTTGGATGATCAGGTAAAGAAGACGATTTTTAGAATAACATTGGGAAAAGCTGCAAGATTGTTGGTACATTTTTTGTTAATTATTTTGTTGGCATTAGATATTAGTCTATAATGAAACAATGGCGACTTGTGACTGTAAAAACCAGTTTTATTAAATGAACAAATGGTTGAACACGAGCAAATAAACTAATGCGGGTTTTTTGTTTGCGTTTGTTTGTTAAGAAAATGAACTTATTTGTGTCTGTTTATGTTTGTTTGTTAACAGTTTAAACGAGTGGTTCATGAATGTAAAGGAACGAGCATAACTTTGCTCCGATCAGTAGCGATGGTGATGGTGTTGGGCGATGATGGGTCTCTAAGTAAGCGTTAATGTCTGTTTTCTGATATGGTGTTTGATTGATAGATTTCACTTTTTAGGTCTATCGATTTCAGACATCATCATCATCATCATCATCGTACTCAGTATATCCCACCAATAGCAATGCTATGGTAGGGTCTGAGGAGGGTAAGATGTAGACAGTCTTACCTCTATCCCATAGGGATAGAGAGGCTGCTTCCGGTGAGACCCCCGGCTCGATAGTAGTTTTGCATCAAGCCTTGGACATAAAGCACATAGCACTCAATCATCAGGGACACCGGTTGATTGGTGCATGTGCCCTTGTCTTTCGGCTATGAACGCCACCACATGATGCCTGATTAACTTTCCGCCACTTTTAACGTTATTTTCACGAGATTAGTAAAATAACGTCAAAATTAGTGCACTTTTACTTTTGCCCACCCGAGGGTTCACACATATATAGGGCGTGATTTCAGACATATGCAATTGTTTTATTTATTGAGTTTTGCATTTCAGGTTACGAATCGCTGCTTTTGCTGTTTACATTACTTTTTAGGTGTTTGATTGATAGATTTCACTTTTTAGGTCTATCGATTTCAGACATATGCAATTGTTTTATTTATTGAGTTTTGCATTTCATGAAGCAGATGAGGTAAACTGTGATTCCTAACCTTCATTTTTTTTTAAATTCCTTTTATAATAATTAGTTCAAGTAAGTGATCATGCTATCATACTGACTGCCAGTATGTATCCCTTTTTATGGGAACTTAGGTGATTAAGCCTGCATAACTATCTTTTGCAGTTTCCTATTCTAACCATAAAATCTACTATCATGCTTGGATGGAAGGATCATTGAAGACTGTTGAGGTTGATAAGACCCATGACATAATGTGCAGGTAATGATAATATTTTTCATAGTTTGATGCATATCTATAGGGCAATCAAAACAAAGGCGAGCTCCTAGAACGAGTTGGAGAGCCTCACTGCGTGGTAAGTTACTTCATGTTATTGATATTTGTAATATCTTATGTGGATTTAGTTGTGATCTTTGTAAGAAAGGTTAATCTTGCTTGCAAAATCTGAACTTCAGTTGAAACAGTTAATAGAGTTTGGAGTTTTCCTTAAAAAGATAAGTGCACACATTAAGATCATTAAACGAGTCAACCTTTTTACCATGTGCAGTATCATCTAAAGACGGGTACTTGCAAATATGGATTAACATGCAAATACAATCATCTACGTGATAGGCACGGTGCTGGACCGGTCGTGCTAAACATGGTCGGGTTACATATGCAACAACTATTATTTTGTGTTTTTTTCATTTTAATGTCACATATTTGTTCATGGTGGACTTACATGTAACTTCACATATTTTTAGGTTTGTTATATGTAAGTTATGGGTTTCAAAAGTTGGGGTGGCCAAGTAAAATTATTTTTGGGTTATATGGTGATGGCCAGATGGGTTTTTTTTGGGGTTTAAACTAAAACATTTATTATCTGTGCTATAACATTCACCATTTAACTAAAACTGATTTGGGTTAATATTTGCAGACCATATAACCAAAAGGCAAACAAAAGAAATGATAGAATTGGGTCTAAAAGCATTCACCATTTAACCAAAATTGATTTCGGATAATATTTAATATTTGGAGACCATATAATCCGACAGAATTACAGATATTGTTCTTTATGTTTGTACCAAATTTCACTCATTGCTCTTTATCTTCAAAATTGACATGCTTTGTACTTTACGTTTCAAAATGCTCACAGTTTGTCCTTTAGCTTTAACCCGGTTAGTTTTTGTCGTTAAGTCAAGTCATGTGCAATGAGGGCAAATATGTCATTTTAGAAATCTATTTAAAATTATATATATTAATAAATATAAAAGCATTTCAACTAAACTCCATATATATATCCTAACCACAACACAACTTTGTGTTCGTCCTATATTTGGCATCATTGTCGGGTACTTAGATTAACAAAACACCTAAAGTTAACAGTTGGTCAACAATCGGTTGACATAGAAGGCACCAAAAATTTCTCAAAATGGCTACTAGACATAGGAGAAGGTAAAGTCGGTGGACCTAATGACCGTACGACAAAAATAGATATACCGGATAATTTACTTATTGAGTAATGTGACGACCCTATCATAAAGCTAATACAGTTTGTATATCCCAACATTCTAAACAAAAGCCAAGACCCTACATACTTTCAACAGAGGGGGTTGCTTGCACCAACAAATGAGGCTGTTCATGAGATTAATGATTGTCTGCTTGAATTATTTCATGGTGACCCATTCGAGTACTTAAGCTCAGATTCTGTATCTAAGTCCGACTACATAGATGGAAATGTCGATCCAACTTTATACTCTACTGAGATACTTAACGGTCTAAAAATATCCGGGCTGCCAAACCACAAGCTTATACTAAAAGTCGGCGTACCCGTTATGCTTTTGAGAAATATCGATCAAAAAAAGGGCTTATGCAACGGCACAAGGCTTCAGGTTGTTTCTTTGGGTACACATGTAATCGAAGTGAAAATTCTTTAAGGGACTAATACTGGTGAGAGGATCTCTATTCCAAGAATCGCCCTGACACCTTCTGATAAGAGCATCGCATTCACGTTTACAAGACGACAATATCCCTTATCAGTTTGCTTTGTTATGACAATAAACGAAAGTCAAGGACAATCATTAACTAGGGTGGGTTTGTACTTAAAGAACGATGTCTTCTCACACGGAAAGCTGTATGCCGCAATATCAAGAGTTACGAGCAAAAATGGTCTGAAGATACTGATTCTAAACAAAAAGGGCAAACAGGCTAAGAAAACGACTTCTCTTATTTGAAATAAAATTTATTCTTATCACTTACAATATTATAAATTCTCGATTTAGTACTATTTTATGAATTTATGATGTACAACAATAATGATTTATGAAATAAGTAGAATTAAATCAAATCATCATGTATACTAACAAACATGGTATAAGGTAACAATTCAAACTGGCCTAAATCAATAATTAAAAAACACTTAAGGTAACCCGCGAGACACACGGGCTAAAAGCTAGTATATATATATATATATTACATTATTCCGTTATTAAAATATCTATATACCTGCAGATGTTAGAGGTATCATGGCCATTAAGTAACACAAACATGGGTTCTATCCAAGCAACACAAACATGGGTTCTGCTCCAATAAATGATTCAACAAGAAAACGTTCGAAAGGACCAAACCCCGGTACACCCACAAAATATTTTCCTACTGATATGATTTAACTACAAATTATATGTTTTGTGTTTATTAACAAAAATGACATTGTTGGTTCTCAGCAACACCCACACCCACCAGCAACACAACTAATGAAGAAGGCAATCTACATTGCATGTACTAGCACACCACCTACACTCGCAACCATCATACCGACTGCCCAACTAACGACAACGACTAGGATGATGCGTGGTGGGTAGCTAATCTAGACGTTGTCATCCAGGCCTACAAAGTTTACGAGACCAAGTGATCCTCTTTTTTACTTATGGAATTATTAATATTTAGTATCTTCGGCATTACAATTGTAATAGGTGGTATAATAAGTGCTTATATGTTCTTAAAGGTCAACAGTTGAAGCACTTTTCTACCTAATATGGAACACAAAAATCTCTACTTTGTAATCACCTTTTTGCAACAATGAAATGTCTAATCATATAGCAGACAAAACCCGTTAATTCCCGTCACAACGATATCACATGTCTTCTCATTAAATTTATCCTTCAAATCTAGATAACATATTGTTTTCGTCACTCTACTATAACATTTGATGGTTAACAAAAGGAAAAATCTGATGACAAAAGGAATATTTATATTTACCAACCTTCCATAACATCACAATTCAAAACATATTATTATCAAATGTTACACTACATCACATCGGTGTAATGGTATAAAACACCACAATAACACCAATTAATTTGATTAAATGTGGAAAAATCACAAGTCATTGTACAACTTATTCACCTTTTTAAAATAGGAATGTCGATCCATATACGAAACAAGTCCTATTTCAAACGGCCTTCACCACAATATCACCTATCTTCTCATTACATTTATCCCTAATATATGGTTACCCGCACTCGCACAAATAACCAATTACACACCACATCGAACATTACAAACCAACACGATGCGATAATTTGTTTGTTTTCGTAAAGGATTAAAAAGTCTTTTAACCCAATTTTAGCATATTAAATTGCTGAATTTGTTTAAAAAAACACCTTAACACCTCAAATTATTTCTTTTTCCATTAAAGTTTTGTGTAAAAAGCAACTACTTTTTTATATTTATTTCTTTTTTGTAGCAAAAATCACAAACTCACCGGCGGTGGAGTTACAGACAGACAGCTAGCTACTTCAGTTGTTAAGCGGCGTGGTAAGCAAGCTTCTCCGATTATTATTATTATTATTATTAACTCTCCGTCATCTTACACTGCCGCTTCGGCGATTTCATTATCCGAAATTATTATTATTATTATTATTATTATTAGTTGTTCCAAGATTCAATTAGCTTTATCTTACATTTCTAATTCACCTTTATTATTAGATCCATTAATACTTCATCTCGATCTGCTGTTACTTACTTTTTATGCTATTAGATAGATAGACAGATCACCTTCTATTAATATTAATATTGCTTTATCATAATCATACATCATTATGTTGAGTAATTTGAGTATTCTAATTTATACTGTACGTGTTAAAACCCTAATTAATTGATGTTACTTCAATTCTCTTTTAAGTTATTATTTATTTAATTGTCATTCTGCTTTTTGCACATAGTTTGTATCTATCACTTTTACTGGAATTAATAATACACTTTCTATATCGCATGCCACCTACTTTAACAAAACAAACTTAACTTATCTCATAATGTATTCTCATTAGAAACTTCACTTTGTATTTCTTTGCTATAATAATATGCAGGTTGCTGCAAAGCTAAGTTGTAATGGGATATATAGGTGTTCATGGCATTAATGCACTGCATAAATACAAATACAGTGGCGTTGATCACTCTTACCTTGCAAAATATGTCCTACAACCATTTTGGACTCGATTTGTTACTTTCTTCCCTCTTTGGATGCCGTAAGCACTGTTTATTTTATATTTTAGTAGAATATAGTTATTGTTAATTTTCTTTTTATATGCAAATAAATAAACGAGTACATTACAATAATGGCCTTATGTAGTGTCCAAAATGATGAAATCGGGCTTTGCAGTTTGTTTATTAGACCATTTGTAATGGTTAATGCCCCATAAGGGGCATTTTCCGCCACATCATCATCAATTTACTTAGGTAAAAACATGTGTAATGGTTTGGTTAATGCCCCTTCAATCATCACCACTTTAAGCCACATATACCGTTATTGATTGTAGAAAACAGTCATCTTCGGGGGGGGGGGGGGGGGGAGGTAGGGCCTTTATCTTCACTATAGTGTGCCCATTACGGATGGCCTTACAAAAATGGTCACTGATTCAAGTAAAACGACCAAACTTCTTGAAAATTTTTTCAGCTCAAGGTCATTACTATAAATTTTTGTTTCAAAATTATAACCATTGTTGATATCAAACACTAAAATTTAATAATATCAAATCCAATACCTATGAATTTCTATGAAGAGAATTTGAAATACATTTTTTCAGTGAGAACTTTTTATCACACATCACTAATTTTTGTTATCTCCTTGTTGCATGTGATGGATGCTTTTTTAGACCCAATATGGTAAAATGTCTAGAACTATCTTATCTTGCATTTTTTGTATAATCTAAATCCCTCTTTTATTAGCATTCTCTTACATTTTTTTTAGATTACACTTACAGGATTCATGTTCCTGCTCATATCTGCATCACTTGGCTATGTGAGTGCTCTATGATTTTTTTAGTAAATTGGCATCTTAGATACATTTAGGGTAAAATTTGCGTTCTGTTATTTAACTTCAGTTGTGAACATTATAGATATATTCACCTCAATTGGATTCTCCACCACCAAGATGGGTTCACTTTGCTCATGGATTACTCCTCTTCTTGTACCAGGTCTATTACCATTATGAACTGCTATTTCAGTAATTTTATTGTGCTATCATTTTTTGAAAACATAAAAATTTTTTTAAATTTTTTTTGTGTTCATGCTAGACTTTTGATGCTGTTGATGGAAAGCAAGCTAGAAGGACAGACTCTTCTAGTCCACTGGGAGAACTTTTTGATCATGGTAATTAATATTTTGGGCATTTTTTTAATATTCTCTGCAATTATATTGACTTATGTAACTTTATGACTTTTTTTTAAATTTTGCAGGATGTGATGCACTTGCGTGTGCGGTATGTCTTCTCCCACTCCCCTAAATCTATGTTTATTAGAGTAAATTACACTTTAGCTGTGATTCTCATTGTTCAGTAGTCTTTGTTGATAATAGAGTA
This sequence comes from Bidens hawaiensis, assembly GCF_021521415.1. NCBI lineage: Eukaryota > Viridiplantae > Streptophyta > Magnoliopsida > Asterales > Asteraceae > Bidens > Bidens hawaiensis. Next base: position 205,987 of record NW_027492054.1, read on the forward strand.
TATTAGTTAATTAATTTTTATTAGAGTAAATTACACTTTTTGCCCTTTAATTACCTGAAATTGCAGCCTATAACTAAGGTAATTACAAAGAACGTTCTATATTTGAAAAAGTTCTAACATTTTAGTCTTTTCCACTAACAGGTGTTATATTTGTTGTTAATTCCAGTCATGTGTCTCGCAAATGAGGGTAGTTTTGCCATTTTCCTCATTTAACTTGCTTTTATTAAAGAAATCAAAGATTAAAAAAAAATCACAATAATACCCTCATGCACAAGGCACATAACTGGAATTTGAGGAAAACCTAAAGGATGAAAAGTGTAATTTATTCCTTTTATTATTGTTAGTACCAAGCCTACATGTATCATACTGTAAATATAATGATTCTTTTGGCATATAACGCTCTTGTAAGCCTATTTGATATCAATAATAAATTAATAATTTTGATTTATTAATTAATGTATGAATTAGTTGGAGGCATTGGCTTTTGGGAGCACTGCTATGTGTGGAAGATACACGTTTTGGTTTTGGGTGATTTCAGCTGTTCCATTCTATGGAGCAACATGGGAGCAGTAAGTAATTATTTTGTTTATTATGGTACAAATTGATTCTGGATATTTTACATATTTTTAAGTTATAATTATCATTTTTGCAGTTATTTTACCAACACATTAATTCTTCCAGCTGTAAATGGACCTACAGAAGGTCTCATGCTAATATATATGGCACATTTCTTTACTGCTGTAGTTGGTATACAAATTTTAGGCTTCTAGATTCTTCTATTCAATTCTTTGTAATAAGTTTATGTGTTATTTGAGTGGTCATTAAATGGTTTTTTTCTGTCATTTTAATTTCAGGTGCAGAGTGGTGGGCACAGGATGTTGGGAAGTCTATTCCCCTGCTTGGTTGGGTTCCATTTATAGATGGTACACTCTTGTTATATATACAGAGAGGTTCATTACAAAACACTAAGTTATTGTGAGAACAAAAGGAACAAATCTAATTCGTTAAACTTTTTTATCATTGGTTCATATTTTTTAAAACTTTTACTTTGTACATATATGTATATGTTTAAGTACAAAAAGATCATCATCATCATCATCATCATCATCATCGTACTCAGTATATCCCACCAATAGCAATGCTATGGTAGGGTCTGAGGAGGGTAAGATGTAGACAGCCTTACCTCTATCTCATAGGGATAGAGAGGCTGCTTCGGTGAGACCCCCGGCTCGATAGTAGTTTTGCATCAAGCCTTGGACATAAAGCACATAGCACTCAATCATTGGGACACCGGCTAATTGGTGCATGTGCCCTTGTCTTTCGGCTATCAACGCCACCACATGATGCCTGATTAACCTTCTGCCACTTTTAACGTTATTTTCATGAGATTAGTAAAATAACGTCAAAATTAGTGCAATTTTACTTTTGCTCACCCGAGGGTTCACACATATATACATTATATGCGCGCACCGCAAGCAGGGCGCTAAGTACAAAAAGATCATTAAACTAATTTGTTCATATGTTTTTTCTTTCTTTTTTTCTGTTTCATTTTGAATTGTTGCATGCACATGTATAGGCTGTGTAGAAAATATAGCCTAAATATGATTTGGACCTGTGTAGGTTCTATAAAATTAATGAATGTTGTTATTTTTAGAATATTAGAATTGATGAATAAACATTGCATTTTAACTATTTTATTATGTTTTAAAACTTTTTAAGAATGAAAAATGAATGATTTATTTTGCTCTTCTTGTTATCACAAAGATCTGCGTTCTGCCTAGAACCTTCCCCTACATGTATAATAATTTATATATGAAAAGGGTTCAAATAAGAAACCATAGTTTCCTAGGAAGTATAGGAAGGCTTTAAATAAAGCACACAATGTAAATAGGACACTATATGATGTAAATAGGAGACTGTATGGTTTTTAGCATGCTATAGATCTAAACCATCAACTACTTTGATCCAAAGGCCCAGATCTTTTTCTAGGCTTCTTAGAAAACTATGTATTATTACATGTACCTAACCCTATGTATATATACATTTACATGTATATATAGTGCACTCACGCACTCAAACACACACAAATACTTGCTAGATTTGATGTTCATGTTATTGAATTCAGGAATCCCTACATATGGAGCAGTTTTGTTCTTGATGATAATATTTGCAGTTATACCAACACTCACATTTAAGTAAGTAACCCTTACATTTCTTAAAGCAAATCTACTCTTATTACCACATATATATATTTATATGTGTGTGTGTGGGGGGGGGGGTTGAGGTTCATTACTATACACTCATTTAAGTGAGAACAAAAAGAACAGATCTAAATCGCTTAGTTTTTTAATCACTGGTTTTATTTTTTTGAAGCCCTTACTTCTTACGTGCTGCGAGTGTTATATACGTAAAAACCATTAAACTAATTAGTACACATATTTTTAAAACTTTTAAAAGTTGACCCACAGAAGTGTAGGTAATATATTCTACACATTACTTGCAGATGTGTAAGTTCTATAAACAAACAAAATTTCCCATATTTGTTTTTTGTATTTCATTAGAGATGAACAAGCATTTCATTTCAACCATTTATTCTATGTTTTTTAAATATTGATTAAATAGAAGATGTATTGTGTTCTTTTTATTCTCGTAAAAAACTGTGTTTTTTGTAGAACCCTCCCCTACTTATATATTAACTGTTGAAACTGTTAACAAAAGAAGAAAAAAAACATTTAGTGAACCTGATATTTCTACACTTACTTTTTTCTAGTCAGATTGTTTTACATGTATCAAGATTAGAAAATATCATTTATACATTCTAGAGTTAGCATAGGCGGTTTGTTTTTATTTCTTTCTTATTTTTATATATAATTTTGAGTTAGATTTGCTCTTTATTTTTCTTGCTTTCAGTGTGCAAAATGTTTATAAGGTTGTACGCATGAAACACGGAAGCATGCTAAACGCCTTGGCTATGGTAACTTCATTTTATTCCTTTCTCCAATTATATAACTAATATCTTGATTTTATAGAGTTCCTAAACATTTTGTATCTTTTTATGCCAGCTTGTCCCATTTGGTGTGCTGTTGGCAGTAGTTCTGTTATGGTATGACCACTTCCTATAATTGTTTTTCCATATTACCATATTTTGTTGTAATTTGCTCACATTTCTCATTGCAACACTTTCTATTATTGTTTGTCACAAAAAAAGCTTTCTGAACTTTGTCATTTTGAGGGGCATTTTAGGTGTTTGACTATTTGTCAAAGACTTCCATTTTTGTTTAATGGAGGTATTATTTTTCAATTTATACTGAGAAAGTATTATTTCTTGTTCAGGGATTATATGTCTCCATATGATTTAATTGGGAAATATCCACATATGGTTGTTATGGGAATTGGACTAGCATTTGGGTTCCTTGTGGTAAGATTGCAATCTTGACCATCAACTAATCCTTCTTTGAGATTTCACTTTCAGCACCTGTAGATTATTTTTTATCTTTAGTATTTTTTGGATTTATCTTTCAAAAATTTGTTCACCACCTTTTACCTTTTCTAAATATATGGAGGTTTATGATATGATCCATTTTCAGTTAATTTTTTTTGGATATAAACACATTCGATACTTACCTAGTTTCACACCAGATTCACAATATATAATTTTTTTTTTGGATATAAGCCCAGATATATAATTTGGCTATTTGTTTTTGAATTATTATCATCACCAACAATCCTGTGTTTAGTCAAAAGAAAACATTTTATTACATAATAAAGTACCAACTAAAAAATTGAATTTTTAAATTCCTGCTAAATATTCATCATTTGCAGGGAAGGATGATATTGGCCCACTTGTGTGATGAGCCTAAGGGATTGAAAACTAGTATGTCGATGGTAAGTTTGATTTAATATCCTTTATTAGGAATTTAGTTAACCGAATTTCTTCTGTACGAGTAAAGAACCCGCACATGTATTAAATGTTTAACATGTTTAAAATTAGTTTTTGTTAAACTAATTTTATGATGATTAACATTTTATTTTTCTTGCTTATACTCCAGTCATTGTTCTATCTCCCACTCGCAATTGCAAATGCCCTCACCGCATGGTTAAACGAGGGGTATGTTTCATCTGACTTAAAAGCACATCTTTTATGGAATAGTGGGAATGATATGTATATAATTTTTAATTTGTTGTAATTGCTAATGGTATTCATATAATCATATTTGTGGCAGAATTCCCCTAGTCGATGATAAATGGGTTCTTCTCGGCTTTTGTTTATACACAGGTATGATTGTTATTCATCATAATTTTCTCTCAAAATTATTATATAAAAAATAGCAGGTTCCATTAAAATTGGAACATATATTATTAGTGAACTTATATCTTTCTCATTGTAATCTTTACAAGAGCAAAATGACATTATTTGCACTTGCAAGATTCCAGCATTTTGTTATTATTTATTAAAGGGTATATAGAATGTTCGACTAATAGACGACTATTAATCAGGTGCCCTGTATCTACACTTCGCCACATCAGTCATTCATGAAATAACAACGGCTCTTGGAATTTATTGCTTCAGGTACATAAGCAATGTGTTTAATTAATATCATCATTTATTTATTATTTATTAACTGAAATATTAAAACCGAAACGCATTATCAGGATCACAAGAAAAGAGGCTTGAGGCATGTGCATGTCCCATATATAAGGTATGTATTGGTTATCTAGGGTCGCGATGATCTGGCGCTTTCGAGTTCATCACAATTAAATCAAATCCAACGGCTGGAATAGATCACAAATTTCCAACTAGATTCAGTCATGTCCTCTATGCATCATGGGATTTAATCTCTTGTAGGAAAATATTAAAGTTTATTTTATATAAATAATATAGTTTAAGGTTGATTTTTGTGACTTAACAGTAGTGTATGTTCTGTTTTCAAATTTGTAATGGAGTGAGTTTATTTTTTAAGGTTACTTTATTTGATTGTCTGGTTTGATTTTGAGTGGTTAAAAGTTTTAAAGAAAATAAACTACTTTTATATGCTATATAAGTATTTACATAGTTTCAGAAAATAAACTACTTTTATATTGTTACGAAACATTGCAAAAAACAATTCAGCCAGTAGATCATGTCAAACTAAAATGATTGTGATCATACCGGTTTAAGAAGCACACGAGCTATTTGAGTTATAAGTCATATTAGTAGGGAATAGGGATGTTAAAAGAGTGTTTCAGGTTGGTTTTGACCATTTTTTTTAAATAGCTAACTGTGGTTTCTAAAAGGACAAACCGAGCTGGTTTGGTTGTTATTTTTCACATTTACCTTGTATAAATACTGCTTTAAACTTTGATGCTATTCTATCTATTCTCTCCTCTTTTTACTATTATGAACTTCACTTGTCAAAAAAAAAAAATGAATAGAAACAATCCCATCCCGTAGCCATCCTCAGAACCCACTTGCGGATGTGATCTTAAAACTAGACCATATCATCAAGGTGAGTTGGTTCGTGTCACCGAGAAATGTTTTGGTAACTGGATGATAGATTTTGATGTGTTAATACAATGCCTTCAAACCCCTTTTTATAGCTCACATTTCATCAACTTACATAGTATTTAATTGGGGTAAATTAGAAGTAGACTAGATAAGTGGGAGTCACGATGAGAAATGGAATGCTCAAAATCATCGACATTTTCAATCACTACGTATAAGTTAGTGTTGCAATAGTTTCTTGATAAAGTAGTGATTTATTGTTATTGTTATAAAAAATGTTGACGAATAGAAGCTTGTTTGAATTATATCATTTGTTTTCTCTCTCTTTATACGCCCTGTTTGAGGTGCGCGCATATTATGTATATATGTGTAAACCCTCGGGTGGACAAAAGTGAAATTGCACTAATTTTGACGTTATTTTACTAATCTCGTGAAAATAACGTTAAAAGTGGCGGAAGGTTAATCAGGCATCATGTGGTGGCGTTGATAGCTGAAAGACGATGGTACATGCACCAATCAACCGGTATCCCGATGATTGAGTGCTATGAGCTTTATGTCCAAGGCTTGATGCAAAACTACTATCGAGCCGGGGGTCTCACCGGAAGCAGCCTCTCTATCCCTATGGGGTAGAGGTAAGGCTGTCTACATCCTACCCTCCTCAGACCCTACCATAGCTTTGCTATTGGTGGGATATTCTGAGTACGATGATGATGAAGTTTTCTCTCTTCAAAGTCAAGTTGCCTTCGTCAATGAAACTGAAATATAAAAGGTGTTATTGTATCGACTATTATTGATCAATAAGTTATACTTAAGTTACTAAAAGTTGATATGGATTTTCTTAAAGTGAAAAACACAAGGGTCATATGTATGTCACTATTCTGGTAAGGCTATGTGTAGTGAATGAGCTACAAATGAGGGTGAATTGTGACACGTGGCGCCCAGTCAGTAAAGGGTGAGAATTTGTTTTTGGGGTGTAATGGTGCAGGGGCTACAAGTTGGGCCCACAGTATCTTTTTTTATTATTTTCTTTTTATAACTAAACTAAACAATTAAAAACCAATTTATTTAAATAATTAAATAAAAATGCATTAAAATTAAAAAAGAAATACAAAAAATTAAAAAACATAACTAATAATGCATTAAAATTAAAAAAAAATACATAACTAAAAATAATAAAAAACATAACTAAATAAAATACTAATATCCATAATATTCGCGCATTTTTTCAATTCGTTGTCGTTGCAATAATGCGGCCTCTTCGTGTAACCCGGCCGCTTTGAGGGATTCGTATTCTTCACTCATTTCCCGCAATTCCAACATTTGGGCAATCTTTTCGTGTTGTTTGTTGGTTTCTCTCATGGCATCGTTGAGTTCCTCGACACATTTTTTTTGTTTTTTGATGATTTCTCTCATGGTAGCGGCGAGTTCCACGAGTGTCGGTTGGTTCAGGTTGTTTGTAGGATTCATTTTGCTAAATTTTTTGAAGAATTTGGGTATGAATTATGTATGAAATGAATATGAAACGGAGAAGAATGTGTATGTTTATATATATATATATATTGTTTAAATTAATTATTATTATTTTTTTTAACATTTGACTATTGTCAAACAGTCATTTATATAAAACATTATTATTTTCTTCTCCAACCGGCGACAAATACAACCCGCCCCTTTTCGCCCAATTATCGCCGGGGGGGGGGGGGGGGTGTTCTAGCCCCCTTCGCGCCCAATTGTCGTCCAAGCCCACTACACTCAGCCTAATAGGGTGTTACGTTTTAAATTTAATCCGATAATACAACACGATCCGACACAACTTATAATAAATTTGGGTTTTGTGGTAAGCGGATTCTTGCATTGCTCAGAATAATAATATACGATAGTCGAGTGCTTTATCATGAAATTATTTCAATATAGGCAGCAATTGAAAATGCCAATATATAATATTGACCAAATCATTTCCATCAAACATGTTAGTGACTCCCAAGTCCCAATTATCAATCCGACTTCATATTTCCAATTTAATACTATGTAAATTGATGGAATCTAGTCTATAAAAGGGGGTCTATTCTTTCTACCAACACATCCAAATCTCTCATTCTCAATCCTAACATTTATTAGTTCGACTCGACTTGATAAAAATGGCCAGGCTTTGGCCATGGTTACTCTTTGCCTTTGCAATATGCGTGTTAGCTACACATGTTGCGGCTGATCATGATGATCATTATGTTTATGCATCTCCACCTCCCCCAATGTATGCTTACAAGTCACCACCACCGCCACTAGCGAGATCAACACCTCCTCCTTACCATTACAATTCACCTCCTCCACCACTACGATCATCTCCACCACCTTATTACTACAAGTCACCCCCACCACCATCTAGATCACCGCCTCCACCATATGTTTATAAGTCACCACCACCTTCATATGTGTACAAGTCCCCACCACCTCCTTCACCATCACCTCCTCCTCCATACGTGTACAAGTCCCCACCTCCACTGTCACTGTCACCCCCTCCTCCATACGTGTACAAGTCCCCACCTCCACCTTCACCGTCACCCCCTCCTCCATACGTGTACAAGTCCCCACCTCCACCATCACCGTCACCCCCTCCTCCATATGTGTACAAGTCCCCACCCCCTCCGTTACCATCACCTCCTCCTCCATACGTGTACAAGTCCCCACCCCCTCCGTCACCATCACCCCCTGCTCCATACGTGTACAAGTCCCCACCTCCTCCGTCACCATCACCCCTTCCTCCCTACGTGTACAAGTCCCCACCTCCTCCGTCACCATCACCTCCTCCTCCTCCATACGTGTACAAGTCCCCACCACCTCCGTCACCTTCACCGCCTCCGCCTTATGTGTACAAGTCCCCACCTCCTCCGTCACCATCACCCCTTCCTCCCTACGTGTACAAGTCCCCACCTCCTCCGTCACCATCACCTCCTCCTCCTCCATATGTGTACAAGTCCCCACCACCTCCGTCACCTTCACCGCCTCCGCCTTATGTGTACAAGTCCCCACCTCCTCCGTCACCATCACCCCCTCCTCCCTACGTGTACAAGTCCCCACCCCCTCCTCCATACGTGTACAAGTCCCCACCTCCTCCGTCACCATCACCCCCTCCTCCATACGTGTATAAGTCCCCACCACCTCCTACACCCTCACTGCCTCCTCCTTATGTTTACAAATCTCCACCACCACTTTCTCCTTCACCTCCTCCTCCTTATATTTACAAATCTCCACCACCTCCTTCACCATCACCTCCACCTCCATACGTGTATAAGTCCCCACCTCCCCCGTCACAATCGCCTCCTCCTCCATACGTGTACAGGTCCCCACCACCACCTTCTCCCTCTCCTCCTCCTCCCCCTTATATATACGAGTCTCCACCTCCCCCATCACCATCACCTCCTCCTCCATACGTGTATAAGTCCCCACCACCACCTTCTCCTTCACCTCCTCCTCCTCCTCCTCCTCCTCCTCCTCCATATGTGTACAAGTCCCCACCACCACCATCTTCATCACCACCTCCACCTTATTTGTACAAATCGCCACCACCACCATCTCTATCGCCTCCTCCTCCATATATTTATAACTCGCCACCACCACCGTCTCCATCACCTGCCCCGCCTTATATTTATAAATCACCCCCACCACCTCCCCCATCGCCTCCACCACAATATGTCTATAAATCCCCACCTCCGCCATCACTTTCACCACGACCACCATATGTTTACAAATCTCCATCACCGCCTTCACCATCACCACCACCGCCATATATTTACAAATCGCCACCTCCTCAACCTAAGTACCCACTGCGATACTACTACAAATCACCACCTCCACCTAACTACGTCTAAGAGCTAGAGATCAAGTAGAGAACAAAGTTAACCGGTCAACTACTTGAAGTTCTTTCAACATCGGTCTTACTTTCCATTTTATACTTCTGTATCTCTATTTATTCCCAATCATGTTATTTATCTGCGGAAAGAAATTGTATCCTATAACAACATTTGATTTATAATTATCGATCTATTGGTGACATTAACTATTTCTTGTCCGTTCAAAAAAATAAATTGTTTCATGTTTTGAGTACGACGAGTCGATTTGATTTTAATTCTTTTTTACTTCTTTGTTACATTCAATTCCAACGTAGTTGGGGTTGAATCAACCAGTCTCGAATCGAAAAAATATATTGGAATGTTTGAAATTACAACTTTAAAATATATTCAATTGTATTTGTTTTTAATTAGGTGATATAGACGACTTTTTAATTGTTAATTATCAATGGTTATAACAGACTTAATTTCATGCTACTAATATAAAGTTGATGATTAGTCAAGTGTTTACGTACGACGACCCGTAATTAACTAATGTCATCAAACGAAAACAAAATCATACTATCATATGACCCACAAACGACCTGATATCACTACTTGGTCAATTCATCATTATTATGTAAACATATAATGAATAGTATTGTTATTTGAGGATAATAAGTAATTAGTTTTCTACAAGTACTAAGTTTCGCTTTTGGATGTGTAGCATTATACTAACACTAATATGATCAAATGAGTTTTATTGTTCATGTCAAACATAATATTTTTGCGTCTATTGTAAGGGGTGTTTTTCGGGTTTTTTGTGTCGAGTCTTCGGGTTTCAAAGTTTTAAATTTTTACCCAAATCCAACCCAAATCTCTCACGGATTTTTCGGGTTCGGGTCATTCGGGTTCGGTTTTCTTGGGTTGGGTTAATTGGGGTTCGAGTATCCTAGAAAGCAAAAAAAAAACAACACAAAAACAATATAAAAAACTACAATTCTAAAATTAAAACATATTCTTCTTTGCTTATAACGCAAACAATCAAATAATAAACAGATATAACTTGATAAAAACAATATAAAAGAAGAGTAAAACTAACTCGAACCATAATCATATTCAATCGGGCGTGATTTTGTTGTTCGATTACGATTGCTATTAGTAATAAACGAAAAACATAAATCAATAATAAATAATTGATCCATAACAGTTAGAATCACAACAGTTAATTAGAGTCAGATTCTGATAACTCTAGTAGCTATAGTGCCTATTATACCTAAAAATATATTTAACTTCAAAACTAAATGTTTATTCGGGTTTTTAAGGTTTACCCGAAACTTGTAAATCAAACCCGAGAACCAACCCGAATTACTTCGGTTATGGTTCAGGTAAGTCTTTTCTTGGGTTCGGGTTCTTCAGGTCGGGTTAGTTCGGGTATGGGTTTTTTCCGATTAGCTTTCGGGTAAAAGTGACATGTTACACCCCGACCAAAGGCGGTGGAACATGTCGGGGCACGACGGATTGCTCAAAAATACAATGACACTATTAAAGTGACAATATTTACTAAACTCATTTATTTCATTCAATAATTCAAGTACAACTTGTTCAAAGATTAAATACAAACAACTACAACAATATTTAATTTATTAAAATATCATAAAAGTATAATCTAAGTTATGAGTCTTCAATTTTCATAGGCAACCAAAAAGTAAACCTGTAGTATGTATAAAAATAGATTTGATCAACACGAATGTTGATAAGCAATACACTAGTTTTTGTTATATGTATATAATAAGGCAAAATCACAATTCATATGTATAAATAGAACATCGCAACAATCATTGTAAATGTAAAGTAAATAACTGAGGCTATTTTCTATTTGGTAACAACCAAAATACACGGATAAACAATGAGACCTTATTCTATTAGCACAAAGCTAAAATAGATAGGGGAGCGTATGATCATACTTAATGAGGTTTAACAACAACATCAAAATAAACACTCGTGCACGTAATCGATTTGAGGCATAAACAAATGATCGAACAAATATTCATATAAGTCATATTAGTAGGGATGTTAAAAGAGTGTTTCGGGTTGGTTTTGACCAAAAGTTTTTAAAAAGATAGCTATGGTTTCTAAAAGGACAAACTGAACTAACTAGGTTGTCATATTTCACATTTACCTTGTATAAATACTACTTTAAGCATTAAAGCTATTCTATCTAATCTCTCTACTCTTTCTATTATTATAAACTTCTCTTGTCGCCAAAAAAATGAATAGAAACAATCCCAACCCGTAGCCATCCCCGTATCACCGAGAAATGTTTAGTAACTGTGTGAGAGATTTTGATGTGTTAATACAATGCCTTCAAACCCCTTTTTATAGCTCAGATTTCATCAACTTACATAGTATTTAATTGTGGAAAATTAGAAGTAGACTAGATAAGTGGGAGTCACGATGAGAAATGGTTTGCTCAATATCATTGACATTTTCAATTGCTACGTATAAATTAGTGTTGCAATAGTTTCTAGATAAAGTAGTGGAATATTGTATTTTATTATTATTATTATTATTATTATTATTATTATTATTAAATATAAAAAATGATGATGAATAGAAGCTTGTTTTTAGGAGTGGATTATATCTTGTAGAGTTCTTTTTTTTAGAGTGAGATTGCTTTCATCAATGAAATTGAAAGATAAAAGTGTTTGTATTGACTATTTATCAATAAGTTGCACTTTTAAGTTATTAACAGTTAATATGAACTTTCTTAAGTGAAAACTTTAAGTTATTAACAGTTAATATGTATTTTCTTAAGTGAAATTTTAAGTTATTAACAGTTAATATGTATTTTCTTAAGTGAAAACACAAGTGTTATATGTATGTCACTATGTTTGTAATAGGGTGTTACGTTACGATTCAATCCGATGGTACAACATGATCCTACACAAGTAAAATAATTTTGGGTTTTGTGTTTTGTGGTACTTTATTATGAAATTATTTCAATATAGGCAGCAATTGAAAATGTCAATAATATTGACCAAATCGTTTCTCATCAAACATGTTAGTGACTCCCAAGTCCCAATTATCAATCCTACTTCATATTCCCAATTAAATACTACGTAAGTTGATGGAATATCATCTATAAAAGGGGGTCTATGCTTTCTATTAACACATCCAAATCTTTCATTCTCTACTCAAAACATATCTTGATCCGACTTTACTTGATAAAAATGGCCGTGCATTGGCCACGGTTACTCTTTGCCTTTGCAATATGCGTGTTAGCTAGACATGTTGCGGCTGATCACGATGTTTATGCATCTCCACCTCCCCCAAGATATGCTTACAAATCACCACCACCGCCACGAACAAGATCAACGCCGTCTCCTTACCATTACTATTCACCTCCTCCACCACTAAGATCATCTCCACCACCTTATTACAAGTCACCACCACCGCCATCTAAATCACCTCCTCCTCCATACCTTTATAAGTCCCCACCACCTCCCTCTCCATCACCTCCTCCTCCATACGTGTACAAGTCACCACCACCACCTTCTCCTTCACCTCCTCCTCCATACGTGTACAAGTCCCCGCCTCCGCCGTCACCATCACCTCCTCCTCCATATGTGTACAAGTCCCCACCACCACCTTATCCTTCACCTCCTCCTCCGTACGTGTACAAGTCCCCACCTCCACCGTCACCATCACCTCCTCCTCCGTACGTATACAAGTTCCCACCTCCACCGTCACCATCACCTCCTCCTCCATACGTGTATAAGTCCCCACCTCCACTATCACCATTACCTCCTCCTCCATACGTGTATAAGTCCCCACCTCCACCTTCCCCGTCACCTCCTCCTCCATACGTGTACAAGTCTCCACCACCGCCTTCCCCATCACCTCCTCCTCCGTACGTGTACAAGTCCCCACCACCGCCTTCCCCATCACCTCCTCCTCCATACGTGTACAAGTCTTCTCCACCACCTTCCCCATCACCTCCTCCTCCATACGTGTACAAGTCCCCACCACCACCTTCACCATCACCTCCTCCTCCATACGTGTATAAGTCACCACCACCACCTTCCCCGTCACCTCCTCCTCCATACGTGTACAAGTCTCCACCACCACCTTCTCCTTCACCTCCTCCTCCATACGTGTACAAGTCCCCACCTCCACCGTCACCTTCACCTCCTCCTCCATACGTGTATAAGTCTCCACCACCACCTTCTCCTTCACCACCTCCCCCGTACATATATAAGTCACCACCACCACCATCTCCATCACCTCCTCCTCCTTACATTTACAAGTCCCCACCACCACCTTCCCCGTCTCCACCCCCACCTTATATTTACAAATCACCTCCACCACCCTCCCCATCACCACCCCCTCCATATGTCTATAAATCCCCACCTCCACCATCACCTTCACCACCGCCACCATATGTTTACAAATCTCCACCTCCACCTTCACCATCACCCCCACCGCCATATATTTATAAATCGCCACCTCCTCCACCTAAGTCCTCACCGTCATACTACTACAAATCACCGCCTCCACCTAAGTACGTCTAAGAGAGATCAAGTTAACCAATTAACCACTTCAAGTTCTTTCAATACTGGTCTTACCTTCAATTTTCTATTTCTCTATATCTATTTATTCCCAATCATGTTATTTATCTGCAAAAGAAACTTCACCTATAACTATATGCATTTGAGTTGTAAACATCTATTGGTGTAATACTATAAATCTATTTGTTGTGACCATTAACTATTTCTTGTCCGTTCAAAAATAAATTCATGTTATAAAGTTCAATGGCTCGATTTGATTAACTTGAATTGCTTTTAATTCTTTGTTACAAATTCTAGTGTGGTAGTGCTTGGGGGCGAAGGTTGGTTATGGCCTGGGTTCTCCCTCTTCTCCCGCGTTTTCGTCCAAGCTTCGCACTGGTTGTGTTAAACCAATCTCGAATTAGTCAAATAAATTGTAATATTTAAGATTACAACTTTAAGACATATTCAATTGTTATTAGGTGATAAACGACGACCCTTTCAACTATTATCATGCTGCTAATATAAAGTTGATGACTAGTCAAGTGTTTACAACGACCCTTAATTATAATGTCAAATAGTAAATGTCAAACGAACTCAAATAATCAAATTAACGTATCATACTTACTATCATATGACTCACAAACGACCTAATATCACAACTTGGTCAATTTATCATTATTATTTTTACATATACTAAATAATTTTGTTATGTGAGGGTAACAAGTAATTAGTTTTCTACAGATAACTAGTTTCACTTTAGTTGTGTATGTATTTTGTATTGGGATTAATATTCTCCCTTACTAATTTTTATACTCACTCCGTCCCAATTTAAATGTCCTAGTTTGACATTTTCGGTCTTTCTTGTTTAACTTTGACCGACAATATTTTTGTTTGTGTTATATAATACTTGATGTAAAATGGATTGGTTTTAAATGTATTTTACATTGATATAATTTTCATCAAGTATTATATGACACGAACAAAAATATTTACGGTCAAAGTTGCAAAAGAAAGACTTGAAAAGTCAAACTAGGACATTTAAATTGAGACGGAGGGAGTATAATTTACCTTGCCAAATGTCATGTGTTAATCGGTTATTTGAGGTTAAATTAGTCATAGGTGCGAATAATTAAAAATACTTGATGTCTTGATGACAATTGACAAGTCTACTAATTCATAGTTAAGGACTTAAGGGCCATAATACACAAAGTCTCATCAAGATATATTATATTATCCAAAATACAAATCATGTTTTTCACAATTTAAAACACAAATATCTTCGCAGGACATGACAATTTTAAATCTTTCGAAGAAAAAACAACAAATACGGACTTTTGTACTAAAAACATGCATGTCCAGAAATGATCAAATACCAAACTACATTACTTTATATTTTCTTCTCTTTTTTGCTTTACCCAAACAACTTTGACATAGTATCATTTCTAGAGCTAGAAAGAAACTTATGTCAAACTTGTACATTTTGAACACACAAGTGGTCTAGAAAACCATTTTTGGCACTCACATGCCCTAAATATTCTGAGATCATATATCCATTCAAGCATTTTTCAGCCAACTATTTTTGATAGTTGTTTCTTTGATTAGGTTATCTTTATGTGTCAAGGATAAACATAAAAATACATCACTGGCTCCATTGAAGAACAATCATATTGAAGCAACAAAAATAAGTTGGAATTTGAAAAATGGAGATGTACATAGAATGAGAGAAATCAAAATTAAATCAATGCATTGTACCAAAAGATAGGAAATTTTATAGGAAATCATATAACACATGGAAATAAATTTAGGGCATATGCCAACCAGTAATTACAACTCAGAATGTAGTTATAGGCTGAGGCTTCTTTCAACTGATAAATAACATGATTACTTGATGAGCAATAAATAAAGATTTTAACATATAAAATTAAGTTAATCAGTCAACTTGATTCTATACTTGGCATCTCACTTAGACGTAGTAAGGTGGAGGTGGTTATTTGTAGTAGTATGGAGGTGGGGACGGAGATGGTGGAGGTGGTGATTTATAAATATATGGTGGGGGTGGTGATGGTGATGGAGGAGGTGGAGACTTGTATATATAAGGGGGAGGAGGTGAAGGAGAAGGTGGTGGTGGGGATTTATAAACATATGGAGGGGGTGGTGATAGAGACGGGGGAGGTGGAGACTTGTATATATATGGGGGAGGAGGTGAAGGAGAAGGTGTGTACACGTATGGAGGAGGTGGTGATGGAGACGGGGGAGGTGGAGACTTGTAAATATACGGGGGAGGAGGTGAAGGAGAAGGTGGTGGTGGGGATTTATAAACATATGGAGGGGTGGTGATGGAGAAGGTGGTGGTGGTGACTTATACACATATGGAGGAGGAGGTGAAGGAGAAGGTGGTGGTGGAGACTTGTACACGTATGGAGGAGGTGGTGATGGAGACGGAGGAGGTGGAGACTTGTAAACATATGGGGGAGGAGGTGATGGAGAGGGTGGTGGCGAGGGAGAAGGTGGTGGAGGAGATTTATACACATAAGGAGGAGGCGGTGAGGGTGAAGGAGGTGGTGGAGACTTGTAAACTTAAGGGAGAGGAGGTGGTGGAGAGGGTGGTGGTGGGGACTTGTACACGTATGGAGGAGGAGGTGATGGTGACGGTGGAGGTGGGGACTTGTAAACGTATGGAGGAGGAGGTGACGGTGACGGTGGAGGTGGGGACTTATACACGTATGGAGGTGGCGGTGAGGGTGAAGGAGGTGGTGGGGACTTGTACACGTATGGAGGAGGCGGTGATGGAGATGGTGGTGGTGGTGACTTGTAAATGTATGGGGGAGGAGGTGATGGAGACAGTGGTGGTGATCTATAAATGTATGGAGGTGGTGGTGAATTGTAGTAATATGGTGGAGGTGATTTTTGTGGTGGTGGAGGCGAATTGTAATAATAACGAGGCTTTATATCCACCCACGATGGTTGTGGTGACTTGTAAGCATATGCTGGCGGAGGAGGTGATGCATAAAAATAATGTTCGTCATGATCAGCCTTGACATGAGTAGCTAACACGCCTATCGCAAAGGCAATTAGTAAGCATGGCCAAAACTTGGCCATGTTTATCACTTGAGTTGAACAAGAAATGTATAGTAGTAGAATGAATGAGACATTTGGATGTGTAAATAGTATGCATAGAACCCCTTTCATAGTACTTTGTAGCCTTAGTATTTTAATTGTGATATTCAAGTCGAGTAGATTATTGGGAGTCACGATGAGAGACATGAAATGGTCAATATATATATTGTTGACATTTTCAATTGTGTACATATGAGCCGAATATTTTTTCTAGCAGTGAATTATATCAGCCGTCGTGGATGCTTTTGTTATGAAATATTTTAATATATATGCAGGCCTTTTTGTTTGTACTTTTAATTTGTCAAATACATGAAATGAAATGAGATTTGACCATATCATATTCATACAATCATACGTAAAAAATATTATCGTTGAGCACAAATAATTATTAACATTATTAGAAATATATTTAAGTAACCCAACATGGGGGATGATGCTCCAAGTAATAGACATGTATTAAAAAACCGGTTCCATGACCAAACCTGAGTACCCGACCCTATAGTGTAAGTGGTTCGTATAGTGTAATCAGTTTCTACAAGAACCACTTTGTGACGGCTTCTGTTATTTTCGTAATCAATGTTTTACACACATCATTAACTTGGTTACGCAAGACGGGTCACTTAGAGTAGTTGATCATGTAAAAGGAAGTTTTAGACAAATGTTACGTTGCATTTTTAGTAAAAGTAAAAAAGGCATAGTAGATATATCAATTTTTGTAAATTGTCATTGTTGTTTGCTTATGTTTGAATTAAGATGTACCTACGAGACGGAATACGATTTGTAAGATGTTTGAAAAAGCTTTGTGTTAAAAAGAAACGTTGCAAATGTTTCATGACATCTTGTGAATCAAAAGTTAGTTACGTGTTTACAGATATGTGGTTGGACACTTATTGAAGGATTAGGCAATGTATGTGGGGTTTTCAAAACTTTAACCACTTACTAAGAAGTTATAACCCTGCGAGTTCTTTAGTAATGATACTACATATTAAAGAGAAATTGATAACATATTTTAAAGATATGTCTCACGTTATTACTTATGTCGCGGCATTGAACTCATGCCTAAATGTTGCTGGAGTTGAAACTTTACTTGAAAGAATAGCTTACAATTTGTGTATTTAGACGAAGACATGGATTATGCAACAAACTTTAACAATAACTTAACAAATATGTTGGACGTTACTTTACCTATCATATTACAATGCTGTTGTATAACATGAGTAAATGTCACCGGCATTATGCCATCAACCAACAGTAGTCGTAGTCGTAGCAGTAGAAATTCAACGTTATAATTTGAATGATACTTTATAAAAAATGAAATTAGTACACATGACTCAGGCCTCAGGGTAACACTCTTAGTAGCAAGCTTGGGGGTGTATTGAAACGAATTTTATTATCTGCTTTTACTAAACAAAATGTTAAAAACTATGAAATTTCGACTTGGTGAGAGGAAAAGAATCCATATTTCTTATTCAATCTGCTATGGCCAATGATCTGCTAAACTTCCAAGCTTATACGGTATATTTGGAATCCCATATTTTTGTTAATGGCAAAATTATCTCTCTAAGAAGAACAAGGCTCACTCCCTGGTCTGTAGAAACGTTCATTTGTTTGAAAAAACCAAGTGGGCGTGACTGAACAAATGCAACATATTTTCACTTGAAGGAGAAAATATCGGAGAAGCACGCATAAAGGAGGAGGTGTCACATGGAATGACAACCTCATTGACTAACTAATGAATCTGCTTTCGATGAAGAACTACACAAGAGTTCAAGTTCTCGCTATCACTATCAAACAATGACTAACCACCAAACGACAGCGACTACACAACTAAAAATTAATGTATTCGCAATTTCAATGTTCTTTTTTCTGTAATGTATTCCTTAAAAGAGATTTAACTCTATTTTGCTTATACTACCTATTTTTGCATACAAAACTAATTTTGGTACCTGCTCCTAATCTGACCCGTTTTGAACCTACATAGTTCCTAAAAGTTCTAGTTTTTCAAACGTGAAACGGTTAGCGACAAAGATCATTTTGTACACGCCTACCAAGTAACATGTGTTCATGTAGCAACCACAATTTGAACAGTCAAAACCATATAACTAGAACAAAACTACTATAACCAGTTAACCTAAACAAATCGAATGATAATCAAGTTTTAGATCATCGAGTTGTAAACGTGTTCAACAATTTAAAAATTTTAAAGATAAAAGTACCCAACCACTGAACCACATCAAGTTTTGACTTGAGAGTTGAGACCAAGCCATTTAACTAAAAAGGGTTCACAGTTTCGACCCAAAATTGGCCTAACCCATTCACGCTAAACATAAACCCATGAATTCTGATTAGATATGTGTTGCGTTTTCGTGTCATAAGGAGTATTCACACCACTAAACAAAGAAACAAACACAACTGCGGTCATAAAATAAACATGTAGAGCAAAACAAGATGAAAATAACTACCTTCACTTGAGAAACAAGTGTACATTCACATGTCAAGTTGATGAAATGGATTCAAAACATGTAATAAACTAATATCAGATGTCCATCAGTTGAGCCACATAAGCACGGGTCACTAATCCGCACCTCATCGGGGGCGGGCTAGACCAAAACCTGAATCAGATTGCTGCTGCTGAGACTGCAAAGCATGTTATAATACGGTCATTAATACGAACAATATATTTATTATTCTACTGTAAATAAACTTTCTTACAAACTATTTGTTACGAAAGATTGTTATAATATACAATTTCATGAATTTTACACTTTTATAAAAATGATAAACATGATATGATTAAGAGTGGTTCGATTAGGTGGGATAACGAACACGAACTTTGTTAACTTTAACAAGCAAATCAACGAACATGAACACTTAAACAAACAGATTACTTGTTCATGTCCATTTATGTTAGCTCATTAACATTCTAAACAAATGCTTGCGAACATAACCGAACACAAATAAACATAAAGGAACATCGATTAAAAAAGTACATGAATATCCAACTTAAATCTAGAATTCACCGTCATTACATCTAAGATTTTAAAAGTAAACATATATACAACCAAAGAGATTCAAAAATCAGATGATCAAATTGAACATAAACGAACGATTTATCAACGAACATAAATTGCAGTTATAGTATAACTATCAGCGTAAAAAAATAATTAGTTATTTACAACAAAAAAGTGAGTAACAAATTTTACTATACAAGTATCATAATACTTCTAGTAAAATAATCAAGTAGCAAAAATTATAAACTATAATCACTTTTTCCAAGCACCAAAAACTCGTAATTAATTCAATACAACTTCTATTTGCAATAATCAGATGCCTAGTTCTATAATCATATATGCAATAACCAGATATTTCTTCTTTTAAATCAATAAAACTGAACAATAAACAATATAAAAAATATGAAATCAAAATTACCTGGGCCAAATGTTGTTGAACCTGTTCATGAGGATGAATAAACGTTACCCCAGAATGTTGAGAAGGGTACTGCATGTATAGTGTAGAGCCGTGATTGGGGTTAAATGGTGGGACCATTGACTCTGGGGGTCTGTAACCTATGCTTGCGGGTGAGGATGGTGCAACCCATGGTCCAGGTATATGTGGAGTCAGTGGGTGTGGCTGGTGTTGTTCAGTAGAGATAGTTGAAGCCCGGTGAGTGTGAGCCGAACCGAGTTGTGGAAATTCGGTGTTGTAGGTTAAGACCGGTGCATACATAGGTTGGATTGGGTATGAGCCACCATTAAACCCAAAACCTGGATCAAATCTTTGTGCATATCTAAAAAAAATACAATTTAATATAGATTCATATTTAAAAGAAGTGAGAAAATGGTTAGGTAAAACGCTTTTGTCTAAAACAATTAGCTTTTATATAACAAGACTATGTCAAATACGGTTTTTTTAAAAAAGGAAAATTGGATATTAATAATCCAAACTATTACCTATTGGATAATAATAATCCCAACTATTAACTTAACTAGTGGCAATCCCAACTTTCAATTTTGTTACCAATAACAATCCCACACTAACGAATAGATAACTCCGTTTATTTTTAATTACACAAATAGCCCTTCAAGTTTACACATCTTATCTATTTGATACAAAAAAAAAAAACCATTGAATCTTCATGAGAAATAGATATGTTTCTCAAGTTCTCTATATACCTGGCCACCACAACCACGTTTGCAATCACCGCCACCGGCGGCATGAACCGCCATTTTGACCTCGGAGTTCAGGCGAGTAACAGTTATCAAATTTTGGAGCTTGAGTAACAGTTATCAAATACAAGGATCTTCTATAAAACCTATTCTCACCTATCTTGAATCATTAACTATTTAAACATAAGCTAGTAAGAATGCTATGAACATAAAAGTCAAAGAGGTGTATTCGATCAGAATTAAAGCAATTGTGCACTCAGCTTACTTGTTTATATCTAAAATCAAAACCTAAACCTAGAAAAATCCAGATCTCTCTACAAGCTTCACGCTGAAAGAATTGAAGCACGCAGGTCCTTGATGACCGCCGTTTTCAGCTTGTTGAAACCCTAGCTCCGGCACTCGCCGTGACCGCTCATCGCCACCGTTGACTAGCGGCGAAAGATCCTTTCGTTGTTGCTTCAAATATGTCAAAGAAACTTGAAGTTCAGGCGAGAAAGAATGAAAACAGTGGTTTAGGACGCTGTTGGCGGCTGGTTGCGCCGGTGGTTGGTGGTCGGAGATACAGAGAGTCATAGACGTCATAAAGATTCATTTTTTTATCAAATTGGTAATATGTGTATACCTGAGGGACTATTAATGTTATTAAAAATAAACGGAGTTAAATATTTGTCAGTGTGGGATCATTATTGGTAGCAAGGTTGAAAGTTGGGATTGCCTCTAGTTAGGTTGATAGTTGGGATTATTATTGGCCAATTGGTAATAGTTTGGATTATTAAAATCCAATTTTCCTTTTAAAAAAAGAGATAACGTTATTTTAGTGCTAATGTGGATTTTCAATAAAATGTTTTACAAGGTTTTACATAGGAACTAAAAATTCACATTGAGCGATTTTCAACCCACATGGCTTGTTTTTTGGTTAGCAATTTTATGAATTTACTCGTCAAATCTAACTATTGAAATGTAAACGAGTCAAAATTGTCACCTTCAAAATTTTATAATGGTTAACGAATGGAATCCACTAGTTGCTATGATTTTGAAGAAATATTTGTTATATATCAGTTCAAAAAAAGTAAGATTGAACTTAATGAAAGTCAAATATTTCACGTATCAAATGTTGTTGCCAAATCTCACTACTTAGTAAAGATCTACAAGTATTTACAACGTTTGAAAAATGACAATATATAATTAGTCAAATATACTAACTTAAAAAAGAAGCATGAGTTAAATTGCAGTCACCATCATTGAACAGCTGATTTTCTTGATTTTATATAAAAGTAAAGTTCACAATAATATATAAACACACACACACATATATATATAAAATGCAATAAACAAGAATAGCAGAAACAATTAGACGTGACATTGAGTTAATTCACGTAATGTTTCATCTCTAACGAGTCAAATGGTCAATGGGTCAAACGTGGCGTACCAAATATTTTATGAACAAATGTTGGTAGTTTTGACCAACTCAACCCATACCAAATTTACCTGTTTTGACCCAAACCAATGAACCCGTTTCCAACCCAACATTTTTAACAGCTCAAAGTCTGATGGGTAAACGCACAAAACAAAACAAACGTACCTGTCATAGCTCCTATCATAATCAGGATCCTTTCGTTCAACTTCATGGTCCCGAAAGATTGCTACTTTACCATTATTCCTAGACCTACTAATCGGCTCCTCTATTCTAACTCTACTTGTGGGAGCCATATCAGCAACTGATGAAGAAGAAACTTCTTCTGCCTTTATTGCCCCTAAAGACCCATGGCGAGACCCATCTTGGATTCTTGAATCACTCTCTTGCTTACCACCAGTATTGAAACTACTAGAACAAAATATCCTTGCACGCGCACGGTTATACTCTTCTTTTCTCTCCTCAACACTTTTCAAACTATTGCTCCTTTGTGAACTTGAATTTGATCCAGCAGTTTGTGATTTCTTATTTGGTCTTTGTTTGATTGCAACCTTGACAACATTGTTGGTTGAGTCATCATTGGGTAGTTTTACAGGAATGTCAGCTAGACGTATAGAGGGAAGACGGCATTCAGAAGTTTTGTAGATGATGATTCTGGAATTAGAACCTTCCGCAAGGTTGTTATCGAGTAAGACTGTAGATTGAAGAAAGTAGTGTTGAGCCACACGGTGTGCTGCTAACCGTAGATAAGAAGTAGGTAGTTGTTGAAACTCCATTTGTTGGCGTGTGGGATCTTTAATAAACTTCTCTACATCTTGCTCCATCCTTAACACTGAATGTGACATAGTAAATAAATGTTTTTACTTATAATATGATAAAAATACAAAAAAAAACCCATAAAAATAGTAAAACTTTCACCCTGTTGACCAAACTTTTAACCCAAAATTACATGAGACGCGTCTTTTTGCCCGAAGGTAAGGATTTTACACACCTACAATGAGATCCTAAAAAAAACTTGTCTAGGAACTTACAATGAGTCAATACTGTAGTTATAAGAATCCATAGTTGCATTTTTCAATATAAAAAAGACATGTGATGAAAAATAAAAGGTAATTAATCAATTTTGCACAGAGTTTTCAGTTTTGTTCCTATTTACTCAAAGTTTCCCACAGCGTAACTCTTCGTTCTTCTAAACTATGTTGTCAAAAGCCCTTTGGGCGCACACCTACGCCCTCGGGCAAGGCGAGGCGCAGGGAAAGTACTTTGCTGCCATCTAGTCGATTCGATGACCTTTGAGTGAGATTCCAGCCAAATGCTGAAAATTCATAATAATTCTACAAATACCAGGCAAAAAACAGCATGGAACCATCCTACACAATCCCTAAACAAGCCTAAAATCCTCAAAAACTGTATGTTTTTTATCCCGAGCCCTCGCTTTTTAAGCTTATTTCACCTAGGCCCATGGCTCACTCTTTTTGTGCCTTTCGGCTTTGACGTCTATGTTTCAAAAATGTAACAGTTGTTCATTAAGACAGTGCCCATGGCAGAAAACTAATATCTAAGCTAAATTAGTAGCAATTAGAATATTAAACATGTAGGGGTTAAAAAGCAACAAAGTCATAATAAAAAAATTAAAAAGAGACCTGAAAGACGCTCCCTAGGGTTTTGCAAGGCTTCACGAAGGAACTGGTCGACGGAATTGAGCATATCCTCCAAGGCAGCACCGGAGGAAGACCTAGACGGAGGTGAAATGAAGTCATTGGAATTAGAAGAAGTGATTATAAGATTGGGTGATGAGCTGTTGGATTGGCGTTTAGAGGAAGAGAGCATAAGCCTGTTCATGGTGGCGTCTAAGTCGGCTACTTCCCATGAATCATCATCATCCTCTACTGACCCTGCCATAGTCTCTCTGTGGTGTGGATGAAAGAAACAATTAGGGTTAGAGTGTAAGGTCAGATCATCAATAAATTATAATTTAAATTGATTATTGCGGTGATGAGGGTATTGGAATCAGGGGGAAGAGTTTTAGCATTTTGATTGAATGAAGAAGACAGATTCACGGAAGAGGGAGGAGTGCGTTCAAGGGTTACATTACATTAATACAACATGACACTGATTTTTCTATTTCTATATGTTTTCCTCCACATGTATTATTATTATTATTATTATTATTATTATTATTATTATTATTATTATATAAAACTATCTATATCTATCTATAATAATATATATAAACAAAAACTCAAAAATCCTATGTGTCGTGACGTGGTCGCTCCCTCTTTTTTTGAAGTCACCAGATTTGTTTGATTTTTAAATGGAGGTTTCTTATGCATTTGACCCAAATTCACGGATATGGGTCTTATCAAACCCAAATATTTCTTAAACGGTTATAACATCTAATTAAATTAAAAACTAATCTCATCAAATATTTTATTTAAAAATCCTATAAATTAGGGATGTAGCCATAATTAATATCTGATTTATTTAAAAAAAGTTATATATTATTTATAATTAAAAAACCAATTTTATAGTAAAAAAAATAAACGGGTCTTGAGTCTCATCTAACCCGTACAGATTTTAAACCGGGTTATAACATCTAATTTATTTATAAAACAATTTATAATCAAACTATAAGTATATTATTAACTTTCATACAATAAAAAAAATTCATTAAATAAATAAATATTATAAACAAATAAGATAAAACAACCCGTAATACGGGAGATAAAAACTAGTATTTTATATTTAATAACTATACTCGTTTGTGGACAATGCAAGGAGAGGAGCTTTCACATCTCACAAAAAAAGTTCGATGTATTGTGAAGAACTAAAATATTAAACGTGATTGTGAGATGAGGTGAAGATAATGATATGTTATATTACTATTTAATTAATTTAATAATAAATGAAATAATTGTCTCCACGTATGCCTTTTTCACACCCCAACTGTTGAGGTGACAAGGTTTAGTTTCGTCATAGGCTTATTATAACACATAACGAGATTTTGAACTCAAAAGAAATATATAAATAAACAAACAATTTAATTTATCCAATTCGTTAACCAAATCAACAGCCAGAACAAGTAACAACCCCAACCACCAGAGCAATATTTCATCCAAAACCGGTTTGTTGCCCCTGTTTTCCTATCAATCCACAAGAATACGTCAACTGGGTCGTGTTTCAACACCAACAAAACACATTCCCAACCCAAGCAACAACATTCCAAACCAAACCTACACCCGAGTTTGTCCCAAAAGCCCGACCCCAACCCGTTGCACCACCACCAAAAAGAAATAATGGATAATGTTTAAACAAAAACTTAAATGTTATTTCTGTTACTTTAATTTATATATTTTAAATAGGATAACGTTAAAACAAAAATAATTAACTAAAGATTACAAGTTTCTATATCATTACTAGATAAAATTGGAAAATCCCCACCACTTACAAGAACAGGGAAAAAAAACGTTTTTAACCCCATCGTTACGAATGTCCTAACAAAACCAATAAGCCGGAACTAACATATGAAGCCTCCTGGCTTGTATTCTTCCCAAAAGGTTGGATTATGTCATTTTCAACAAATTCAAAGTACTATATATATATTTTTCTAGGTTGTATTTAATGAAATTGTCGAAAAAGAATAGAGAGAGAGAAATGATATGATCGTTTGAAAATGTATTTTTTAAATTAAAGTTAAAACTTGTTAATATTTTAAAATATTTATAGATTGAAGGACCACCAAAAGAAAAGAAGATAAAAATATATTTAAAACCAAACTTATAACTTTAAATCTAAATTAATATTTAGGTCATATACAAGTATACAACCCTCATTGAGATTATGATGGTAATAAATTGGAATGTGAATCTTACTCTTAATAATAATACTAGTAGGTGTACCCGCGCGTTGCAGCGGGGAGGCAATGAGGATGTGTTCGGTATGAGGTCGATTTGCGGTGCGTTGGTGATGAAAAGAGAATTCAGTCAGTAATTGTTTAGGGAAATGTGGTGAAGGCATGACCGGTGTAACTGAGCAAATGCTTTATATAGTTGACTAAGAAACAAAGCTGTTGTGATTAGAATTGGATGTAAGGAGTTGACTATGAATAAGGCATAACTATATAATGTTATAAAGCGGGTTAGTTGGATTAGGTGTGGCAACGGATGTTAGTTTAAATTGGTTTAGTTGGATTAGTTGTGGCAAGTTAAATGGGTAGTCACCTAGTTACAGATTCACTACACCATATAGTCACCAAAGTTAAAACATTTAATAATTGTAAAACTATACTACATGTTTAAAATTTCTCATGTCCAAATGGGTAGGTAGAACGAATTTCTTAACTAAGATTTTAATTTAATACCTTGTGCATATATTGAAGCTAAACCATTTATTTTATTATACCATCTTAGACAACAAAACAATTGAATGGATATCACTGCTTTGACATGCTAGAGGTCAAGTTCATTTCCATCAAGAACTATATTTGTCTTGGAATATGATTTTGTGGTAACAGGAAGGAATGGACATTTTGTTCGATATGTTTTTAATCACATAAAACAATATATATAGAATAATGTAGAGTATTACAAACACCAAAAGTAGATAAAATTACCAAGTGAATAAATTTTTCTTTCTTAAAACCAAAATAGAACTTATGCACCTCAAGAAGATCTCTAACACCAAACGCAAAAATTGGTGGAAGCTTGCACCATTTACCGATGAATTTGCAACCACATGAAACAAATAAGTGCTTTGCAAATTCCCCATGATCCCCGCGATTATACACTCATAGTAGTCATTAGTTTAGTATCTTACATTGGTACTACGGGGACTTGAACTTTCTGCAGAAGAATGTGATCCATCATTATGTTTTCTATCACTTTTGAAGCCCTCTTAAGTGCATCAAACCAAAAAGTTATTGTTATGATTATAATTGTTATTAATGTAAAATAAACAAATTTATCTCTTAAAATGAAACAAAGAATTATACCGCGTATTTAGCTATCGCAAGACTTTCTTCTGGTAACGCTAACACTGATGAGATGAATAAACACAAGATTAGTAAATTGTAGAACAAACAAAATAAAATGAACAAAGATATAGTAATACCAATACCTTGAATGTTCCATATATGTAGTCGCAATAAGTGAACATAGATGCAAATACTTTAGCGTTGTCCTCCAACCTAATGATGATAATCATGGTTATAAGCTCCACCATAAAAATGGATAAAGTTTGTTAATGTCCATGGTAAATCTTGTGTCAACATTGTCACTGTGTCTTTATGTTCATAAGTGAATGTAAATAATTTTTCACAAGTTTTAAAAGTGTGCTTGAATATGTTGAGTCGGTTGATTTAAACACTAATGATGCAGATGCCATTGATGCTACGGTTTCTACTGCCACTTCTGTTCCGAGGGGCGATTCGCTTATTTATATTAGAGGCCTTTTTGTCTATCCCTACACTTGTGATCAAAATCTAGATCAAAAACATCTGAAATAAAATAAATTTAAAACTGGGCAAAATGAGACAAGTTGAGTCAAAGAAGGTGAACGTCTTAAAAGGTGAACGTTTAATATACGGGTTATGTCAGATTTTAACCATAAACCAACCCAAACGAAACACGACGCATTTAATATACGGGTTATATTGGTTGACCCGTTTAATCACAAACCAAGCCAAACTGAACCACAAACAACCCATTTAATATACGGGTTATATGAGTTGACATGTTTACTATTCAAACTCATTTAACCACAGCCCAACTAACCCAAGCAAACATGACCCATTTAAAATACAAGTAGGTGGGTTGACCCGATTACGATTCTGTTAATTGTATTTAGTTAGGGTTTTAGCCCATTTGGTTAGATAGAGCCCATGGGCCTTTTATGGGCTGTTAGCTAGGGTTTAGTTGTGTATATATAGGTGTAGTGGCTTATGTATTAGACACACCTTCAAGTAATAAACATTACTTTCACTACAACCATCTTCTTTACATGGTATCAGAGCTACGGCTCTCGATCCAAACCCTAGCCGCGATCTGACCCGAACCTGAGTCTGACCAGCCGTCACCAGCAGCCTTCAGATCTGAAACAAGCTCCTGCCTTGTTGTTCTGTCCGAGCACTGTTCACCCGTACTGTTCATCGCCGGAAACACTGTTCACGCGGAAAACACTGTTCACTGCCGGGGAAACTACTGTTCACTGACGAGCACTGTTCACGCGAAATCACTGTTCACCGGTACTGTTCATCGCCGGAAACACTTTTCTGAAACTATCTCTTTCTCACTGTTGTAAAGATCTTGAATTTGGTCAACAGTGTATTTTTCCAAGGCAGCTTCAGGATAGCCTCTAACTTTCAAATAATTTTTATAATGCTCAGCATTTTTCTTTCTCTTCTCAACCTTCTTTAAAACTTCCTCTGCATTGATTTCAATGTTGCCCCTTTGAATATAAGTCTTTTCAGCTTGAGGGGTCTCAGCAGTGGAGCTTATACCAACTTTCTCTCCTCCTTGATCAGGGTTGTCATCACCCTTTCCATCAGACTCCTCAGAGTCATCCTCCTCATCATCTGATAAATCAATCATGGCATCTATTTTGGGTTCATCAGAGGCAGGATGATCTGGTTCATCATTATTTTCATTTTCATTAGAAACATTAACATCAGGGACCCCTGGTAATTTTTCTCCTGGTTTCAGTGTTTGTAAGGGGATTGCCCTGATTGGTTCATCATCCTCTGGGGTCTCCACATAACATTTATTCTTTTCATCCCATATACCCCTCCTATCAGCTCTTTCAGCTTCAGCCTGCTTAGCAGACCTCTTCCTTCTTTGATAAGTCTTTTCAAAACTTCTTTCTGGCCAGTTACTAGTAGGGTTCTTTCTCAAGTCCTCTTTTACCTGTTCGGCCCATTTCTTGGCAGCCATAGATGCAATTGACTCACCAATTTCCTCAGGTATAATCATGTCAGTGTTTAGATTGGTTGATGGTTCAGCAGTCTCAGATTGTTGCTTCTGAAACTTGCTGACCACCCTTCCCAAAGAGTCATCAAACTCTTGATTTTTGTTCATATTTACCAAAATTTCAATCACCTCTTGATCTGCCACATCTTGAAATATCTCTTTTGCTACATTGGCTTCTTTGATCAATAGGTCCTGCTGTGCTAATTCTTCTTCTGTCAAGGAATGGGCAATTGCTTCCCTTTCCATTGACTCTTTAATAAGTCTTTCTTTCTCAGCAAGAGCAGCAGCAGCAGTATCTACAAAGGATACATCCTTCTCAACATACACAATAGGTTCATCATCAGTTGCTAAATCTTTTCCCTTTTCCTTCCTTTTCAGCACCTCTTCTTCATCTTCTTGCTCATCACTTCCAAACTCATCAATCTCTCTAAATAAGTTTTCCAATTCAGAGTCATGCTCTACCCTCTTGGAACTAGCTTCTTGATCATCATTTGGCTCAGTGTGTTCTAGTTCCTCAGTAGCAGCATTCACATTTACATTCTCCACACTCATCTCCTCATCCACAATCTCAGTCAATTCTTCTGTAATTACAACCTCTTCATCATCATTGGTTACTTCTTCTCTCACATCCATTACAGATTCATCACTATCATCATACTCATTCATGATCATCTTCAAACCATCAACATTTTCAACACTTACAGCATCAGCCATAACCACATCATTATCATCTATATTAATCTCCCCCTGTTTTGGGGCAGCTGAGGTCTTCTCAACCTCCTGCACCAGGGTTCGAATCATCATTTCAGCCTCAGCTAACTTTCTCAATAATATTTCATTTTCATCTGTTAGTTCTTCATTCTTCCTACTCAATATAACATTCTCACCCCTAACCTCCTCAACTTGTCTTTTCAACTCATCATTTTCCAACATCAACTCAGCATTTCTTTGAAACATATCCACCTGTGGACTTGTAGGGTTTGATGTAGTAAATGGTTCAAAATCAGGTTGGTTTGTGGTGGGTGTTTGAGTTGGGCTAGAAATGACTAGATCTGATTGGTTTGGCTATGTGTAGGTGATGTCTGTGGTGGTGATAATTGAGGTGTGGAAGTTTCAGGTTGGTCTAGGGTAAGGGTTTGAGGTGGTGATTGATGTGGTGGGGTTGGTGGTGGTGAGTGTGGTAGTGTAGGGATAGGTTGTTCAAGTTCTTCTCTTTGCTCCCCCTGTTCAGGTGCCATAATCTCCATCTCCAGACCATCTCCACCTTCATTGCCATCAACATCATCATCAGAATCTCCTTCATCACTGTCATCATCACCCCTTTCTTCCTCTTCTGAGCTCAGCTCAGGCACAGGCATTATAGCCAGATCATGGTTTAACAACCAAGGTAAAATTTCAAAAGGAACATTTGCATTAAAGTTATTAGAGACACCTGGATTTTTTATTCTCTTGTAAGCATCAGGATCTTGCAGTTTATGTGTGACTCCAATTGTTGGTAAATCTTGTAATGTGCTGTTGAATATGATCTGCAGGAATCTTGGGTACTGTAAAAATCTTTTTCTTTCTGGTTTCTTCAGATTCCCCACTAACCCCTCAAATATCATCTTGGAAAAATTAAATGGCAGATCAAAGATTGTACCAACAGTGGCATTTGCTAGATCATGACTCATCAGAGTCCATGATCCCTTCCTCGGAGCAAATCCATGAATAACGTGGTGAATCAGAAATCTGTACAGCATTGGAAATAAACCTTTCTGAAACTGTCCTTCATGGACATTTCCTTGATACCCCATCGTTTCTTTAAAAATCTTCAATAAGTGCTTTGTATTGAAGTTTATGTGATTGTGATCATCGTTATTCAGTCTTAAACACCTTCTTATCATCCTTTCAGTGATCTGAATCTCCTGTCTGGCCACGGTTGCTTCTATTCGTTTTCCATTCACATCGTCAACGAGCTCTGCTGATCTCCAGAAATCTAAGGAGTGATTTCTGTAAATAATTGGGCTTTCAGTGAGTGCAAAGTTGATGTTTGACCGCGCCATCCATAATATCATTCGAGCCATCGGTTCATTCTCTGGTGTCACATGTAGTAACGCGCACATATTGTGATTTGGCTCAAAAACATACTTCGGTTCGTTGTCTGCCATATCTGCTCTTCGACAAATTTATAACTTAAACACATAAACGGAGTGTTAGTACTCGAATACATAATCAAGTCACATTACAATCTAATCGTGATCGGAAAACATAATATTTAATGCATACCGAGTCGGAATTAGAAGGCTGACAAAAATTAGGGTTTGGATTAATGTTGAATTCGATAAGTCGGTTATGTTTCTTAGTGAGGAAGGATTTGCAGTGGAAGGAGAGAGAGATAGGGAAATAATGTTGAAAAATTTGCCTAAGTCCCTCTTTTATACTTATTTTGAAAGTGGGTTTTAAATGCTTTTTGTCCTCCTGTGAATTATTAGCTGTCACCTAGTAACATTATCCACTTGGTATATCAAAAACATTTAATTTCATTTAAGATCATAAGACCTTACTCGAAGGCTTAATATATCCAAAGTCTACTCGGTCAACTTCCACTTACAAACCTTACTCAGTCAAACTTTACTTGGAATAATTTTCAATTTGGAATATACAAAGTTTGCCCGAATTCTTCTATTTTCAAACCATGCTCGATCAAGTAAATTAATTTAAAGTTAAGACATAATGAAGAAAGCTTACCCGAAATACTTGATTTCTTGAGAGATTAATCACAAGGCAAATAATCAAATATAGTTATCAAATAAACATTCTCACTAAGAATCAATTAAGATCCTCACAAAGATTTCTCAATTTCAAATTAAAACTTATCTAGCATGAACCCTAATAAGAATTATAATCAATTTTATCATATTAACTAACATATTCAATCAACGCATTCATTCAAGTATGAATCTAAACAATTTCATCATACCATCTTACATATTCAATCAACGCATTCATTCAAGTATGAATCTAAACAATTTCATCATACCATCTTACATATTCAATCAACGCATTCATTCAAATATACTTGTATACATAGTGTGTTCGAGCACTCTTTCAAATGTAAAGTGTGTTCGGACAACAATCTTATGTAAAGTATACCCGAATAACTTTCATATAGTACAAAGTGTGCTCGAAAAGAAATTCTAGCAGACAGTGTACTCGGAAAGTTAAAGTTTGAAATTACCAAGTATATTGAAGGAACACAAGTGTACCCGAAATATAAAGTGTGCTCGGAAAACAAAGTTTGCCCGAAAACACTTGTCATTTCAAAGAAATCATAACCACAAATATCACAGAGCATGCTCGAAATGAAATTAAACACATATACATTTAAGTGTGCTATAGTCTAAAATTTCATAGAGCTTGCTCGAAAATCCTAAGTTAGCCCTGAGCTCGCTAGGATAAACACATTCAATCATCAGGTATGTCCTTACTCGAGGAAACTCAACATTTCAAACCATACCCGAAACATGACAAACTTAAACAGTAACATCTAAGCGTGCCCGGAAAGATTAACAAGCCTTTCCTAACAACATATTCACACAAAGCTTACTCGATGTACTTACTCAAGTTCACAAAGTTTGCTTGGAAACACAATCAGCATATAACATGCATAGCTTACTCGAAACTAGCATATAACTTGCATAGCTTGCTCGAAACAAGAATTTCTTGTTAAAAACAGCTATTTCAACACATAATCATCTCAAGACTTCAAGCTTACTCGGGAAAATGAGTGCAATAGTGTACTCTACCCGAAAAGTGTAAACACTTCAAAGTATGCTCGAAAATCATAAAGTTAGTCAGAAATGACTAAGCTTACTCGGAAAGGTTGAGATTTTTCAAACCTTACCCGAAACAACATATTCACACATAGACAACTGTTTTGTACTCGGAAAGGTTAAACCTTACCCGAAAATACATATTCAAACAGTTTGTGCTCGAGAAGGTTATAAATCATCAAACCTTACTCGAACTTACATATTCACACATAATCAACTGTTTTGTACTCGGAAAGGTTAAACCTTACCCGAAAATACATATTCAAACAGTTTGTGCTCGAGAAGGTTATAAATCATCAAACCTTACTCGAACTTACATATTCAACCTATTTTAGGCAAAATGCAACACTTTTTGACTTAAACCACTTGTCAAAGACATTTCTAAGTTATGTATCATTTCAGAACATAGTTTAAGTGCAAATGGTGCATTTAGAGATCAAATTTCAGTTATAATTCATTTTAAAACAATATCTTTATTAAACTGAAAAGATCTCAGGAATGGGATCATATTGACTAAGCAGCTATCTCATTACTCCACTCTCAGCATTATTATGACAACTTAGATAGGTTAACAGCAGGTATAAACTTAGCATGATTTTCATCTCTTTGGTGATATGATTAAAGTTCAATTTGAGCATAATGCAATAATGGTCAACACTGTGCTATGATGCCTCATATCTCTTCTCAAAGCTTATTTGGCTTTCCCCAGATCACCCCAATTTGACTCCAATCTCCTGTATTTGGTCAAAAATAGTTTTTGTATGACAGAACTTATTGTATTTTTTTTGTATTTTTTAGATTCAAACATATATAGAGGTTGAACGTTGGACTTACAGTTAGCAACATGCCTTTCATTCAAGATGAGACGGATTTTGCCAACATCTTTGTAGTTCTTGTTGTAACCCTCTTGTTTGATAAAATATTTAAAACACTTATCAACTTTTGGTTGATTTATTCATTCTTCCCCTTGTTTTTGATATTTTCTCAAATTTTCTTAAGCATGTTCTTTGTCATATTTAAAGATGTTTCATTTTGGTTGACCAAATAACAACAGGCTCGTGTATGACTAGGTAATCACTTTTCTGCCATATCATTCGGAGAGATCTATCTTGAGACATGCAAAACAACTATGCATCTCCACATAAAGATTAGCATATTCATTATGTTTACATCACCTTAGATTTTACATCATCATGGGAAAGTAACCATATATGTTAATGACTATACTAAGGCCTTTTTTTTGCCTAATAATTCCATATGAACAGCTAATTAGTCAATGTACTATCATTTCCCAAAAACACAGTTTAATATTCAATCACCCTAATATCTATTTCTTATCAGGTTAATGGCTATCCTGTTTTGACCAAAAGTGGTCAACAGGACCAAACATACATGTGAATATATGTCCTGTCAAAGTCAGAGTTATTGACATAGTTTTAAGTGAAGAAATAAGAAACAAGTCATAATTGCCCCAAATGCATTCAGTTTTCAGGTCAATGGCTATCCTTTGACTCTGTAGAGATTTAAGGACCAAACATACACAAGTGCATGTCCTTCTAACTGGGCAAATGACATAATTTTCAGCAAAAATAACTACTTGAGACTTTCCCTTTTTAAAAAAAATCCTTCTTTTAAGTTTCTTAAAAGCTTGAACTGAATAATATTATCATATCTCCTCACCATTAATCAACTTGCTCATGTTTTGACCAAAATATAGTATTTATGCAAAATTCATTATAAAATTCAATGAATCACTTAATTTTGACATAAAACTCATTTTGACACAAACAGTTGCATCACATACTTAAATCTTAATCATTCTTAACATCATCAAGAAAAACAGACTGTACTAACATTCAATGTCTATCCTATCTTAACAATTTCAGAAGATCAGATTAAGAACATATTCAAGTAACCGTAAACATGTGATTACTCATGACATCATATAAGCATTCAGTTACACCTAAACAGATCAAACTACTTATCATAACATCAGATCAGTTAACATGATAGTCAAGAATTACCATCAATTTCAAGCAAATTGCACAGATAGTTACTCAAGCACCTATCAGTTAACATCAAAACAGTGACATAATTAAAACATATTAAATAACATTTAGTTGAAACATATTCAATATGTGTAATCTCTAATAAAATAATCAGTTATCACAGAGATACACACTTAGAAATAGTTAAGTCACATAACATTTAACATACTCAGTAACATATTCAGCAACATATTCAGCAAGTGTAACCTCTAATAAAATATTCAAGTAGCACATAGAGGTACCCAACCAAGCACACATCCTTAATCAGATTTCATCAGAGTTGATCATCCCCAGGGCTTTCAAAAGAAAGTTGAATCTGGTTCTATCAAGTGGTTTGGTGAATAGGTCAGCCAAATTATCACTTGTATCAACTCTTTGCATTTCAATCAAACCTTTTTCACTGCAATCTCTGATGAAGTGATGTCTGATTTCAATGTGCTTAGTCTTAGAATGTTGCACAGGATTCTTAACAGTAAAATATGCAACAGTATTATCAATCAGAATAGGGGTGTTTAGAAAATTCAAACCATAGTCCAGCATCTGATTTTGAATCCAGAGAACTTGTGCACATCAGGCAGATGCAGCAACATATTTAGCTTCTGCAGTGGAGATTGATACTGTAGTCTGTTTCTTACATTGCCATGACACTAGCCTTTCTCCCAAAAACTGGCATCCCCCTGATGTTGACTTTCTACTCATATTGCATCCATCATAATCACTGTCTGTATATGCAATCAGATCAAAGGATTGGTTCTTTGGATACCAAATCCCTAAGTCTGGTCTTCCCTTCAGGTATCTGAATATTCTTTTAACAGCATTCATGTGGGAGACTTTTGGATTTGACTGGAACCTAGCACACACACACACAGCAAACATGATATCTGGTCTTGTTGTAGTCAGATACATCAGAGATTCAATCTTGGCTCTGTATTCATGCTCATCAACTGACTCCCCCTTTTCATCAGCTATCATCTTTTCTTTGGTGTCCATTGGAGTTGAAGCAGTCTTGTAAGCATGACAGTTGAACTTATTCAAAATGTCCTGCACATACTTAGTTTGATGAATGAAGATCCCTTCATCCTTTTGTTGAACTTGTAGCCCCAAAAAGAAGTTCATTTCACCCATGGAACTCATGCTGTACTTGGACTTCATCACCTCTTCAAACTCCAAACACATATTTTCATTTGTTGATCCAAAGATGATATCATCAACATAGACTTGTAAAAGCAGCAAATCTGACCCTTTTCTTTTGTAGAAGAGTGTCTTGTCAATGGCTCCCCTTGTGAAACCATTTTCAAGTAAATGATTTGATAGCTCATCATACCATGCTCTAGGAGCCTGATGCAATCCATAAA
Organism: Bidens hawaiensis; assembly: GCF_021521415.1. Taxonomy (NCBI): domain Eukaryota; kingdom Viridiplantae; phylum Streptophyta; class Magnoliopsida; order Asterales; family Asteraceae; genus Bidens; species Bidens hawaiensis. Next base: position 242,720 of record NW_027492054.1, read on the forward strand.
GGGCTTTGTTTAACTTATACACCCTGTTTGGATACATGGGATCCTCAAAACCTGGTGGTTGAGCCACATACACTTCTTCATCAATCTTTCCATTTAGGAATGCAGATTTAACATCAAGCTGGAATACTCTTATGTTCTTTGAGGCAGCATATGCAAGGAAAATTCTTATGGCTTCCAGTCTTGCAACTTGTGCAAATACTTCCTCAAAGTCTATCCCTTCTTCTTGAAGACATCCCAGTGCTACAAGTCTTGCTTTGTTCTTAATCACCAAACCCCTTTCATCCCTTCTGTTTCTGAACACCCATTTGGTTCCAATTGCATATCTGTCATGTGGCTTGTCTACAAGATCCCATACATGTAAATCTCTAAACTGGGCCAATTCCTCTTGCATAGCCTCTACCCAACTGTTGTCTTTTAATGCTTGAGCAATATTCTTTGGTTCTAATTGGGATAGAAAGCAAGAGTAAAGACAGATGTTTGCTATCTCAGAATGACTCCTTGTTACTCTTTCATGCAAGTCACCAATGATATTTTCAGCAAGATGATTCTTTTCAACAGTAGGAGTTTGTATTATCATATTTGTAGACAAATTTGTGTCAAGATTTGATTCATTAAGCTCAGGTTCTTCAATGATCAAATCAGCTTCTGCATCATGAAACTCTGGTGCTTCATCATTGTTTTGTCCTGAAGTAGATGCACCATTGTTTCCCAGATTCAAGCTTTGAAACAAGTCTTGAAATCTTGCTGTTGTTGCAGCTTCATCTTTATTTGATTGGTTGCCTGTGTCACTCCCATTCTGAACATGATCATTTTGTACATTAGGACTGTCTTGACTTGTTATCTCCAGATCTTGTTCAATTGCATTGCTTGAGGAGCTCTTCACAAAAGTGTATTCCTTTTCTTTTCTAGCAACCTTCTTCCACAATTCTTCCAAGTCCAGTTCTTTCTTCTTATTCTCTTCAATCACACTGGTCTTGTAGAATGAATCATCAAAGTCTTCAGAATAAATCTTGAATGACTTTATTAGTCTCTCATGATCAAACAGCCATGTTGCACCACTGACTGTATTGAATTGATTTTCATTAAAAATGATATCAGATGACTCTAACACACTCATGTGATCTTTCACATAAACTCTGTATGCCTTTGAGTGAGTAGAATATTCAACAAAGAAACAATCTAGTGACTTCGTTTGAAACTTGTTCAAATAATCTCTAGTGTTCAATAGAAAACATTTGCAACCAAAGGGCTTGAAAAACTTGATGTAAGGCTTTCTGTTATTGAAAATTTCATATGGAGTCTTGTTATGCCTTTTGTTTACAAGTACCCTGTTCTGAACATAACATGCTGTATTGATTGCTTCAGCCCAAAAAGTGACAGGCATATTTGCATCAGTTAACATGGTTCTGGCAGCTTCTATCAAAGTTCTGTTTCTTCTTTCTGCCACACCATTTTGTTCAGGAGTTCTAGGAGCTGAGAATTGTTGAAATATTCCTTTCTTTGTGCAGAATTCTTCCATAACTCCATTTTTGAACTCTGTACCATTGTCTTCTCATCATTTTGACTTTCTTATTCAGCTTGTTCTCAGTCATTGTAACACAACCCATAATTAACTCAGCAGACTCATCCTTGGTACTTAGGAAATAGACCCAAGTATATCTTGAATAGTCATCAATGATCACCAGACAATATATTTTCTTTCCAATATTTGGCACACTCACAGGACCAAAAAGATCCATGTGAAGTAACTCGAGTGGTTGATCAATTGAATTGATGAGCTTTGTCTTATGAGTAGACTTGTGTTGCTTGCCCTTTTGACATGAATCACAGTGATCATCAAACTTAAATTCTCTTGTAGGTAAACCAATCACATGTTCACCCTTGACCAGTCTATTCATGTTCTTTAAGTTTACATGACACAATTTCCTATGCCACAATTTTGATTCATTTTCAGTGGCTTTGGAAACAAAACATGCACCACCTCTTGAAATGGCTTCTTTCATATTCAACTCATATAAGTTGCCATTTCTGGGTGCCATCATCATAATCATCTCAGGTGGAATCACAAATTCAGGTTTTAAGATGAAGCAATGAGAATCATCAAAACTAACTTTGTAACCTTTATCACACATCTGTGATATGCTCAGAAGATTGTATTGAAGTCCCTCAACAGGAAACACATTATCAAATGACACCTTTCCATTTGTCAAGATTCCTTTACCCACAATCTTTCCACCATTTTCATCACTCCCAAAGGCAACAGGACCTTCATATTTCTCTTCATAGTTCACAAGTGACCTCTTGTCACAAGTCATGTGCCTAGAACAACCACTATCCATATACCATATGTCATTCAATGGAGTGGCATGTTCCTGCACAAAGAGAAATTTGATTAGTTAAGTGATGAGGTGCAAGTTTCATCAACTTGCAACTTATCAGTGTCAATTTCAGTGACAGCCTGGAAAGTGAGTGTTGTAGATTCAGGATCTGCATGAGTGATTTCCAGATTATCAGAATGATCAGTTTCATAGCCATATTCTCTTGGTGTTTTGAAAAGTGAAACTGAACATTGAGGCTCAACTGAGTCAGTGACATTTTCTTTCAAGACATAGTCCTTTGTTTCTGAGTAGTCTCTTACATCAGCCACAGCTTCAATTTTAGTTTCTGCTTTAGGTTTCCAAGTGAAACCTTGTGGTTCATATCCATGTTTCATCAAGAACTTCTCATCACCAGTAAGCTCAGTTGATTTCATTCTCTGATAAGTATCTTTTCTTCTTGTATTTTCACTGTTTGATGATCCATATGATTCATCAGACTTAACTGATTGAATGTCTTGATTAATCTTCAATGACTGATTTTTCTTCTTTGTCATCTTCTTGTGCTTCTGTGGTGACTTACTTCTTCTTGCACACTCAGTCACATGTTTCTTTCCTTTGATTTCAACATTCTCTTCATTAATTGTCTTCTTTCCACAGACATTCCCTTTTCCCAAATACATTTCATATTTATGTTTGTACAATGCAAAGTCTTGACCATACATTTTTCCATCTGGTACATGAAATGGTTTGAGTTTGAATCTTTCATGACATGAATCTGTGTGGTGACCATATTCATCACATTTTCTGCACCAAACCTTTCCTTTGAAGACTTCATGTTCTTTTGGTTTCTTGAATCTTTCACTTGGCTTAGGTGTATTGACTCCTAAAGTCTTCTGATTCTTCAAACCATCAAAGTCAATTGAAAAAGGAACAAATTCCTCAATCTTGATGTCTTGTCTTTCAACATTGCTTTTGACAAAGACAATCTTCTTCATAATCATAGGTTCTTCATCACTGCTTTCTCTAACCCTTGACTGTCTTTTCTCATATTCTTCCATTGTCTCCACTTCTCCAACATCCAACACTTCATGACTAGAAAAGATTGGATAAACTGGGATAAAGATTTCTGTATTAGTCTTTTCATTCACCTTCTTCTTGTTGTTCTGCTTTATCCTATTCATACAGTCTTGCTTGGAGGTCTGACTGCATTGTAGTTTATCTTTCTCCTTTCACAGATATCAAAAGAGACATGTTCCCTTTTAATGTTATCATTTTGTTTCTTTGATTTTGGTGGGATTGGTGGATACTTTGGAAGCTTATCAACAGATTCAAGTTTTTTATACTTTCTTCCTTTTTCAGCAACTTGATTTTCCTTTTCAGTGATTTAATCACTCAAATCACTTAGAGCATCTTGATCCAACTCATCTGAATCAAAGTCATCCTCAGAGACTTGAACTCCAATTGACTTTTCCATTTTCACTTCTTTCTTAATCACAAACTCTCCATCTTCATTCACTTCTACCTTTTGTATAAATCAACAAATTCTTCCCTGTCTTGAAAGACATCTTTGAATTGTTGTAAGTATGCATCTCTTTTCTCTTTGTCAACCTTTGGCATAAAGTTGTTGTTGAATGGAGGTGGAACTGTCTTGTATTTGTCCTGTTCTTTCACTTGATTCAGTATTCCACAAATGTTCCCAGTTGAGACCAAATTGTTAAGAAATTCAGTTTCAACCTTTAGTCTTGTGTTTTGCACCTTTTCTTCAATCAATATCTTCTTTAGACCATCAATCTCAGTGATGTATCTTGTTTGAGATCTATAAATGATCATACAATCATCTTTAAGGCTCTTAATCTTTTCATCACTTATCATTTCACTTGCCTCATACTCATTTATGATACTTTGCTTTCTAAAACACTCACCTTCCAGCTTGCCTACTTTTGTTTTTAGTTCACTAATAAGTTCATTCAAATCAACTGTATGAGCAGAGTGTACCTGAGAGGAGGTTCCCTTTTCTTTCTCAATTATGGCCATGAATGCCACATTTGCCTTTCTGATGTCATCAGCAATATCCTCCTCATGACTGCTCCAATCAAAACTTCCTTCATGTTGTGTAGTCACTGCTACATTTCCTTGATTTCTGATCTGATTTTGATTTGCTAGAACAGTGTTGTTTTGACTATTTTGAGTTCCTTGAAGGTTTTGATTGTGATTCATTTGAGGCTGAAATCCTTGACTCTGTTGCATGTTCTGTTGTTGATTGTTCATTTGAGACTGAAAGTTATTGAAGTTTGGATTGTAACTGCTGTTGTTGTTGAAATTGTTCATCTGATTGCTGTTGTTGTTGAATCTTGGCTGATTTTGCTGGTAATGCTGGTGACCTCTAGATTGATTGTTTTGATATTGAGGTTGACCTCCTGGTTGTTGATTCTGAAATTGATTCATCTGAAAATTTCTTTGTTGATTGCATTCTCTAGCAAAATGACCAGGTTGCTGACAATTGTAGCATATTGCTTTTGACTTGTCAAACCCAATCCTGTCATTTGGACCAGAAACCAGAGATCTACCAGTTCTATTGTACAGCCTTCTACTTCTCAATCCCAACATAGCAGCTTGCCATTTCAAATCCATATCTTCTAAGTCATCTGCATCAATTTGTTCCAAATCATCTTGAACCACACTTGTGTGAATCATGTTCTTTGCAACAAAGGCATTATATGACTCAGTAAACATCGAAAACAAAGCTTGTGTCTCATTGCTTTGAACATGTCCTGTTCCAGGGTTAGGAACATTCCCATTAGACACAGAGGCAGAGTCAGAATCATCAATCAATTGCACATTGAACCTTTGCTGATTTCCTTGAGTGCTTGTGCTACCCCCAATAAAAGATTTTGGAGTCACAACATTATGTTCAGCTGGTTCATCTATTATGGGAATTTGCTGTTGGTTATTGATGGACAGATTTCCCATTGGTGCAATCAAAGCATTTGAAACATGAAAACTTGGTATATCTTCCTTGATCATCTCATTCTCAATCATTTCAAGTTCAGCAGCTTGAAGAAAACATACCACATCATCCAATTTCAATTCATTGAAATTTTGCTTTTGAAGGATGAATTTACAAGCAGTATACCATTCTTTTGGCATTGAGTTGAGCAACTTTGTATTCAAATCAAAGTCAGTCATTACATAATCAGTTGTTCTCAACTCATTCACAATACTCAGAAAACGTTCTAGTATTAACTTCAACCTTTCTCCATCTCTATACTTGAACCTTTCCAACTGTTGCTTCAGTCTTTGCTTCTTAATGTTCTTCAATTCAGTGTTCCCTTCATACATCTCCAGGATGGAATCATACATTTGTTTGGCAGTTGTGTGATGAGCCACCTTGGTTAGAATTTCCTAAGACAAACCTAGCTTAATCATAGCCAAGGCTTTGTCATCCACCTTTCTCATCTTTTCTCTTATAGCAGCAGTTGCAGTAGCATTTGCACCTTCTTCAATAGTAGTTTGTGGACCATTCTTGATGGAGTTCCACATGTCAATGTCATTGTAGCATACGGCTGCTTCAAAGAGTACCTTCCATTTGATAAAGTTTTCCTGTCCATACAACCTAGGTATCTTGTTAGTAGACACCTCTTGTTCCTCATATCCAGACATTTTGAGAAAACAAATATCAGTTTCTTATAAAAAGTTTTCAAAATAATCAGATCTGAAACCAGAATGCTCAGATCTGATGTGTCTGATGTGATTAGAACAAGATTTAGATATAAAGATTAAAACTTTAAATGAAACAAGGAAGAGAAAACACCGGAAAATTGTAGATTTGAAAAAAAAATGAAAAACAGGGCAGCTGACGTCACAAATCAATCGAACAGTGCTCTGCTTACGTTATTTTTCTTCAAATCTTCAATCAGCAACAATCTTTCTAAAAAATAGCAGTAACCAGCTCTGATACCACTTGTCAAGTCCCACTTTTATGGTCGATTCGGCTCGGATCTTTAATCAATCATGTCATAACTCACACAAAATTAATCGTGTTGACAAGAGAGTTAATGACGGGTTACTATATTTAGAAAGATGACCGTTTGTTAAAGGCGGAATCAATAACAAACATACGGTTGCAATGAATATTCAAAGATCGAAGACACACACAGGATTCACTCAAAAGATTTCCATTTATATAATGTTAGTCATACAAAAGGAGTAATCGATTTAGGGTTTATATGGAATCCTCGGACAGCCGTTACACACACAAAATATTCTCAATTAATGTGTCGTGTGTATTCTGTCTCTCTGTCTCTCTGTGTCTCTCTGTGTGTCTCGGCGGTGTGCCCTAATTATTCTATTTATAGGCCTGCCAACCTAAGACAGCTGCCATTCCTTCTAGAAACCCTATCCGATAGTACATATTCAAATTACATATTAAAAAATAAAACTAAGTGTAAAACAAGTCTTCAGGGTAGGCTTTTCATTAAACTTCAGTCTCCGAGTACGCAGTGTACTCGACCTTCCTTCATACTTGGTAAACATAGAAGTGTACTCGGAATCAGTTTCCGGGTAGACTTTACTTAAAGAATATTTTATCAAGTAAAATATTCACCGAGTAGACTTCAATCTTCTTGGACTTATCAAACTTTGCCCGACAAATCCTTACGAGCAACCTTGTTCTTCTATGGTCCTGTTCAGCTCATTGTCATTGAATAACTTATTGATAAGGCGTACTCGAGAATACATACCTTACTTGAGCAGAACCTTACTCGATATAACTTAGAGATATTCCATTAACTCATCAAGTATACTCGGACCATAATTATTAAAGAATACCTTGCCCGGTCTTCCAATTACTTGGCTTCTTGGACTTGGTTGACCATACCTTACTCGGAAGAGTAAAATACTTGGTCTTGAAGAATAATCCTGCTTGACAAAGTGAACCTTGCTCGGATATGCCAAATCAATGATCCTTACTCGGAAAATCAATAAAAAGCATACCTTGCTCGGATATCCACTTAAGAAGTCTATTTGAAGTAAACCTTGTCCGAGAGGCAAAATCTCGTACTCGGCTAAGTAAAAGCTTACTCGAAGGTCCAAGGTGTGCTCGGATTCAATACTTAGCAGTTTCTGAGGAGGTTGAGAAGATTCCAATCTTCCATATTCTTCGTTTTTGGTCAAATCTCCTCATTTTGGTTAAATTCTTGACCCAACAAAAATCTCTAAGAATTTGTTTGTGAGAGGACATGTGGGAGAGAGGAAAGAGAATATAGGAGAAGGAGTGTGTTTTGGTGGACCATATGCCTTGTTGGCATTTAAAAACACATTTTAAGAATTTTTCTATTGATGATGCTCTTATTAGACCATAGCCTTTTATTTATTTTTGGTTTAATTATAAAATAATCCTCCTCGTTTCTCGTGCACATCTTCTTCTTCTTCACCCATCACCTTGTACATCTTTATATCTCGTAGAAAATTTTTGTTTAAACTTTTATATATTTTCTTCTTTAACTTCACTTCTATTTGCTATTACTATTCTTTAACTAACAATTTAAGGGGTTAAGATAAGAAAAAACCTATTGGGCAAAAAAACAAAACATACATGGCTGGAGCATGACTGGAGGGTCAACGGACCCCCTTGACCCTCTTGTAGTTCCATCCCTGGTGACGACCAGTGCTAATATATATATTGGTGGGGCCATCATGCTTTCCACTCTCTCTCTCTCCCTCCCATACACACATACATATACATGTATATATACATGTGTGTGTGTGTGTGTGTGTATATATTGGGACGGTAAAAGGGCTCTAAACCGCATCATGACGTTATAGAGAAGGGCTTTGAAGCTCGTTTCCGACGTGGCGATGACGTGAAGAGGCTTTAAAGCCCCTCCATAGTGAACAATGTGATGGTGGTGGTGTTTCATATTTTTTTAAGAAATGAGAATTTCTTATATTTAGGCTATCGTACTTTTTAAATTTCGAGAGTCCAGACATTTCATTTGGTCAGATTGTGTTTTCTTAACTAAGCACATGCTGGTTTTAGAGTTTGGTTTGATGATTAATAATTAACATAGGTTTGAGTTTCTTTATTTATTATTTGGCCTGCATTGATTGGGAACCATAAACGGCTGATGATAAATCTAAGTAATTGGTTATGTTAGAAGTAACAAAGTAAATTTATTGTTGATCATGCACGTGTGTAATTGAGTTTAACATGTTAAATTTGTTTATGCCATGCTAAGTTGATTACTCATTCGATAGACTTAATAAACAAATTAACATGTCAACACAAACGCTAAAAGTGTGAACTTTAAGCACGAAATATGTTTTCAAAAGAAAAAATATGTCATAGATTAAACCAACTATACATTATGCGCTAAATTTTACGAGCTAAATAAATTAGAACTAATTGTTTTTAATCATCGTTCAAAAAATAAAAAAAAACAATCTACAAACGATTCGTGCATATTTAGTACTTAGACACTCAATCACTCATGACTTAATGACTTCTAATATAAAAGTGGAACTACATAATTAATTGAATAGAGTTAAAATGGAAAGCATAAAGGAGGTTAGGTTTGGTGGCATGTTCTTGGTGCAGAAACTTGTGATTGCTTTAATAAGTGAAATATCTTTTAGGACCTTGGTTTCGACGTGCCATGTACGCTTTGACTCATGAACTAGCACAAAAATTTGCATCTAAACCCCTTAAAGTTTCTAGCTGTTGCCATTTTAACCTCTCATTGGTTTTTATCACAAAACTCACAACACCCTTTAATATAAACGAGTTAAACATGTCAACCTAAACACAACCCATTTAATTAAACATGCAAAACCCGTCTATTCAAACATACTTGGTTCTGGTTTCATGTCTCATAATCAACATTCCTTGCTTGTCAAGGCAGATCGACCTTTTAATACAATGATACTTGGTTGCTCAATTACGAGACGTCAAATCCAAACTAAAACCAATACTTTTTACACAATGTAGAGTGAACCAGAGAGTATAAGACACCATCATGTTTCATGAACAAGATTTGTGTGACCATTTTAATTTTGAAACATTTCGTTGTTACCTCTTCAACCTTCAAATGATTATAAAATATGATTCTTAAAAATATTCATGTTAATAATAAAAAATTCTATAAACGTTTTGCAAAATCATATAAATAACTAATATAGTAATTAAGTGTGTGCGTGGTGGGGTGCGGGGTTGGACTAAAATTAAACCGAAAGTTCGGTTTTGGGTTTTTGAAACGCTTCGATTATTTCGGTTTTTTGGTTTTTGTTTTGGTTTCAGTTTTTTCGGGTTTTGCAATTTGAACTTGAAAATATAAGGTCGAAAAAAGTTAGAGCGAAAATAACGAGTACGGGTATGAATAATTTTGTTGATTATTTAAGCTATTAAACACTTGGCCAACAATATATGACCTACATATTTATTAAATTATTGTAAATTACGTAAAATAAAAAATAAATATATATATATATATAAATTCGGTTCAGTTTTTACAAAAATACACAACCAAAGCGTCGGTTTTTGTTTCGGTTCCTGATTAATTTTTTCAATTTTTTACACACCCCTAATAATAATAATACTTTATAAGGTACTCAAATCAAAGCACATCAAAACTTTGGTGTCAACAAAGAAACTAGAGCGTACTACACGAACGTAACTAGAACTTTCAATTCATCCCCACCTTTTACTCTCTCAACACTTTTTATTATTTATTTTAATTTAATTTAAAATTCATAAAAATAATAATAATAACAATAATAATCAGTCTGCACATAACAGTTACACTAGGGTTGTAGATCCAACGGCCAGCATCGCTTCAGCCTCTTCATCTTCACTTACCCTTCTCTGCCATAACGGCCGCCATCACTCCACCACCACTTCTTTCTAATTCTACACTCCTTCCTTACGCCGTCATCAGGTACGCGCCAAAACACACACACCCATGTATGTATAATTGTATATGTATGTAAAACATATACAAGATTATTACTTTTTCAACGATTGCTTCGTTTCTCGTCAAACCCAGATCTAATATGTCTCCATAATCGTTTCTTGTTCATGGGTCTTTGATTTTTGGGTATAATTTTGGGTTTTTGTTGGTGGGTGTTTTAGAATTAGGGTTAGGGTTTGAATTGATTTCGTTGGTGTTGAAAATCTTGAAATTGTGAAGAGAATTAGGGGAGAAAGATCGTCGGAGGGTGTAATTACGGTGCCGGAGTCGATGCCGTCGGTGGAGATGAGGAGGACGACTAGAGTTTTCGGGGCTAGGGTTTTGAGATCAGGGAGACGGTTGTTTCCGACTCAAGATGTTAATAAACATATGAGACGGCCGACGTTAGCTCCCGCGGATGCCGAAGATGGTTGGATTGATTTGCTTGATCATGGCGGTGGTGGCGGTGGCGGTGGAGATGTTGGTTTTAAAGAAAACGGGTGGCGTAATTCGAATGAAGAAAATAAAAGTATTGATGATGGTATGATTAAATTAGGGCAATCGAAGGAAAATGAAATCAATTCAGATGTTGCGATTGGGACTGGAAGTAATCGGTGGGGGGTGGTTTATTCTAGAAAACGGAAGCGGACTGAATCGACCGATCGCGGTAATTTAGATAAGAAGTTTGGGAAAAAGTTTTCTAGAAAACAACCTGGGAAGAAAACTGATACTGAAGACTTGCAGTCGTCTGTTGCGGCTGAACCACCAAAGGTTAACACCACCAAGCTTCGCTTGTCATCGAAGTCTAGGAAAAAGAAGACTACAGGGGTTGCTGTCGCAGCCTCGGTTGCTAAACCAACTCGTTTAAATGTACCGAATTTGCCACCAAGACAGACGCGGAGCTCGTTAAGGTCAACAAAACAAAGTAACCCTTCACGTCTTGTGCAGGACGGTGTCCCGTTCTTTCCGATAAAGTCAAACCCCGAGAGTTCACGGTCAACGCAAAAAGTTAGTTTTAAAGAGCTCAAAGAATTAACACAAGATTTAGATTCTGCAAGCTGCAACGCAAGTGTATTAGTAATCGAACCGGACAGGTGTTATAGAGAGAAAGAAGCAGTTATTACCGTGCAAATGTCGGGTTCTAATCAATGGGTTTTTGTTGTTAAACGAAATGGGGTTGAAAAATTTCGCGTTGAAACTCAAAACGTGATGAAACCGTGTTATATTAATCGGGTCACTCATGCCATAATTTGGCCTAGCGGGGATGAAAGCTGGAGACTTGAGTTTCCGAATAGGCAAGATTGGGCTGTTTTTAAAGAATTATATAAAGAATGTTATGAACGATCCATACGCGTGCAAGATTCAGGAACGAGTAGTATCATACCCGTGCCTCAAGTGAATGAAGTATCAGGTTATGCAGAAGAAACGTGTGTACCGTTTCAGATGCCCGATTTGTATATCAGTTCACGAGGTGATGAAGTTTTTAGAATATTGGAAAAGAGTGATCTGGTTTATGATATGGATTCGGATGATGATGAGTGGTTGAATGCGTTTAATGATGGACGTGATTCACGGGTTGATGAAGATACTTTCGAGAAGATAATCGATGCTTTTGAAAGAGGGATGTTTTGTAGTCCTGGTGATTATTCTGATGTAACGAAGGCGGTTGATTTGTGTTTGAATCTGGCATCAAAGGATGTTTTGGAAGCTGTTTATGGTTATTGGATGGATAAAAGAAAGAAGAAGCGTTCTGCTCTTGTTCGGGCTTTTGAGGTAAACTTTGTTAATATTATTACCTGTTTTTACATCTACCCTTTACCAAATCTACTTATTTTAGTTTTAGTTTTCTGTATATGTTTATCATATAAAAAATCAGACCCGCGTTGCACCTTTGGTCCAATATTTCTATCTTTAAAAAAATATTTTTTGTGTCAAAATTGATCACATAAATTATAGTACCTTTGTATTAATCTGACATTTTTTTTATAAAATTGTTTTAAGAGGTTGCATGTATTAATATATATTAATATACACTTAAGGCAGTTGGAAATGAGTCATGCTGGGTTGACCTATAGCACTTTTAATATTTATAAATAATAGCGTGTTGAATAAGATTACATGAATTATATTATTTTAATGATTTTTAAACCTTACTAATTAAAATATTTTATTTTAGTTGGTTATATGTTTTAGTTGTACACTGTGGCTGACTTTTGACTTGTTTGACCCAGTTTACACATTTCATTTTAAGCTACCTGCTTGTTTTCTGCTTGACTCGTTTTAAGATCGAGCAACCCAAATCGACTCGATCTTAAAATGTCGATTTGGGTAATATCAGGAGTTATATGATATAACCCTTTAAGATAATGTATTTATAACTCGATCTTAAAATGAGCAAATGGTCGAATTTGTTTGTTTGATTTGTTTTTTTTTTCTGCACTGGTGCTATATTGTGTACCTGGTGCCATGTCAGCATGAAGGAGCATGCGTGTTGCCGTGTGTTTTTCTAGTAAACAAATTTATAAAAAAGTTTTAATGTTGGAAGTGTTAAGTGCGCATTTCTGACAAATGTTGATCATCAATCTTTGTTGCAGCTTTACAAACAGAAAAAACCCGAGCGACCAAATTTCAAAGCGGTTTTGCGCAAGAAGAGATCGTTTAGACAACGTGCGGCCCAATCTGGAAGAGGAAAGAAAATAACCTTCTTGAAAGGTATGTATTTTTTTTGCTTTGTTTTACAACTATTTCTCTGTATTGATTAATTTTTAAATATGAGCAAAGATTACCTTTTTAACCTCATGTTTTATTTGTAAACAATCAAACACTTATGTAGACTGTAGTATGTGAAATTGCTAAAACTAGATATTGTTCTCAATTCATCTTTACAGCCGCCTTATATGACAAAACAAAAACGGTGGCCGATGAAGCTGAAAACGTCTCTGTGAAAGTACAAGAAACCGAAGAGGCCGCAAACAGGGCGGCACAGGCGGCAATTATGAAGCGGGAAAGAGCTCAGGTGTTAACGGAGGTTGCAGATTTATTAGCTTACAAGGCCTCTATTGCACTTAAAATTGCAGAAGCTCGAGCAATGTCGGTCGATGATGATAATAATAATAATATTGATCTTTTTTAACCTGTGGATAATGCGGGTTTTACTTGATGTTTTGTTTTTTTTGCGGTTAAAAAGGTGGTCGTTTTATATGAGTTTTAGGTTTTGAAAGCTTTTGCAGGTTGTGCATGAAAAGGCTTGTAGTAGTGTAATTGCTGTACAGAACTGATTGCATGTACATTTTGCACCAATAGTAGTACCTTACAAAAATCAAATGTTGTATACTTTGAGATTTTGGTTTTATTTCTTAAAACCAAGTGGTTTTTCAACTTATGAGGTATCGAAACTCGAAAAACTCTGCTTGTTCCCTTTTTTTTGGCTTTTTGGGCTCTAATTTAGATTGTTCTTATTCTTTTTGTAACATATCTTATAGAACTATGAATCCAGGTGTCAATAGAACCATATCTTGGTATGGCTGGTTTTAACTAGGAGTGATGATTTTTGACATATTATGAATATGACACAGTTTCACACGTTTTGGGTTGGCATTGTGACAGGTATAAAATGTTTATCTATTTAGTTAGGCAGGTGATGTTTGGTCAACCTATTCAAACTCGTCCAGTTTGGTTTATTGTTTTCTGAAATCATAATTAGCAGCTTGGCTCAAACTTATCGCTTAAATTAGCGCCCTAGAGTCTAATTATACAGAACTTTAAAAGGGCAAATTTTCTGTTAATAGTGTTATATAATGTCGTCGTTTTTTAAATTTAAGAATTCGAGCATGACCTATATACAACCCGAAGATGATCCATGAAACATGTTTATCTAAACGAGTCAAACGGGTTGACGCATTGTAGTTGAGATGATAAAGTTGTAAACAGGTTAAACGATTCATAAAATGTTAAACCTGAATATATGACATAAAAGACAACATAAAATTTGATCATTTCATTTCATGTTCATCTAGTGTTTCCGATCGTGTCAAGAACTCCGGTCGATTATGAATACCGTTAAACCAAACCACTGATTAATCAATTTTGGTCAATCCAGTCTCATGATTCTGAGAAGAGCTATTTAGCTTCGAATCTTGTTTGACTTAGCCTGGATCACTTTCTATAAATGTTTTTCAAATATTGTTTACAATAAAATAAACACAAATGTTTCTACACGTACACCCTTGAGGACAACAACCTCAAACTATGACAAAAACTGGAACCTGGTGACTCAAATAACCTTAATGCTGATTCTTGTCATCTTTATTTATTTGTACTCATCATTCACCCACTATAAAAAAACCCAGATATTACAACATAACATTTCCATACAAACCCAATATTCAAGATTCTTCAATTCATGTTCATATAATTTTTCTTTTTGTTGATTTACATCTGAGGTTCTAATGGCTTCAGCATTGACTGGTGACGACTTGATGCGGTCCATGAGCCGGAACATGAGTAGAAACATGAGCCGGAACATGAGTCGAAACATGAGTCGTGGAGGCAGTCTGGCCTCTGGGAGCACCCGGGGTTGGGGAACCTCTAGTATCCGGGAAGTGTTCACAACCCCGGGTGGAGACGTTTTCCAAAAAAGTGGGAGAGAAGACGACGAAGATGAACTCATGTGGGCAGCCATCGAACGGCTACCCACATATGACAGGTTAAGAAAAGGATTCTTAACCAACATTTTGGATGACGGGAAAGTTGTTCGCGAAGAGATTGATATTTCAAACCTTGGACCCGAAGAGAGACAAAATTTAATGAAGAATATGCAAAAAGCGATCGATGATGATAACGAGCGCCTTCTTGAACGGCTTCGAGAACGTATTGATAGGGTCGGAATCGATATTCCAAGGATCGAAATACGATATGAGAATTTGTCTATTGAAGGTGATGTGTTTGTTGGAAGTAGAGCACTTCCAACCTTGTTCAACTCTACTATCAATTCAATTGAGGTAAGGTTTTCTAGTTATATATATATAAAAAAGCGCAAACAGTGTTTCAGGTCAAACCAACCCATTTTTATTGTGTTTTTAGAACGTTCTTGGCTTCTTGAGGCTTTTCCCATCGAAGAAATGGGTTATCAACATCCTTCATCAAGTATCCGGGATCGTGTCGCCTTCTAGGTAATAAAATCTTGTAAATTATAATAATTCTAGCTTCGGATCGGGTTAACTTGCTTTTTAAAAATTGAAAACACGCGTGTTCTTCTAGGATGACTCTACTTTTGGGACCTCCGGGCTCGGGGAAGACCACATTGTTGAAAGCACTAGCGGGAAAGCTCGAAAATGATCTAAGGGTCACGGGTAAGGTAATGTATTGTGGCCACGAAATGAACGAGTTCGTCCCTCAAAGAACTTGTGCTTATATTAGTCAACATGATCTACACCACGGTGAGTTGACCGTGAGAGAGACTTTGGACTTCTCGGCACGTTGCTCAGGGGTTGGAACACGCTATGAGATGTTAGCGGAATTGTCAAGACGGGAAAAGGCTGAAGGCATCAAACCAGATCCCGAACTTGATGCATTCATGAAAGCTATCGCGGTTTCAGGACAAAAATCTAGTTTAATCACTGAGTATGTCCTCAGGGTACGTTTGTTTGTTTGTTTGTTTTTATATACCATTATTTCAACTAAATAATAATACCGAGTACTAACGAGTGTTATCATTATGGTACCATAGCTACTCGGGCTAGACATATGTTCGGACACAGTGGTGGGGGATGATATGAGAAGGGGTATATCTGGGGGCCAGAAAAAGCGTGTAACAACGGGAGAAATGCTCGTGGGACCCGCAAAGGTTTTCCTCATGGACGAGATCTCAACTGGTCTAGACAGCTCAACAACGTTTCAAATAATCAAGTACATGAGACAAATGGTGCACATAACGGATATTACAATGATAATATCACTTCTTCAACCGGCACCAGAGACTTTTGAACTCTTTGATGACATAGTCCTCCTTTCTGAAGGCCAGGTGGTCTTCCAGGGCCCGAGAACAGAAGTTCTCGGGTTCTTTGAACACGTGGGGTTCAAATGCCCTGAAAGAAAAGGTGTCGCGGACTTCCTTCAAGAAGTCACATCTAAGAAAGATCAAGAACAATATTGGTTCAACAAAAGCATAGCTTACCGATACGTGTCGGTAGACGATTTTGTTCATCATTTTCAAAACTACCATACAGGCCGAAAGATTGCGGGCATTCTTCATGTTCCTTATGAGAAATCTAAAGCTCATCCTGCTGCTTTGGTGACCAATAAATATGGGATAAGTAACAAAGAACTCTTTAAGGCATGTTTATCTAGAGAATGGCTACTAATGAAGAGAAATGCTTTTGTGTACATATTCAAAACTACACAAATTACAATCATGGCTTTGTTTACTTTCACCGTGTTCTTTCGGACCACAATGAAGTATGGTGATCTAGATGACGGAGGAAAGTACTATGGCGCGCTGTTTTTCAGTCTGATTAATGTTATGTTTAATGGGATGGCTGAGCTTGCCTTGACCATTTTTCGGTTACCGGTTTTCTATAAACAAAGGGATTCATTGTTCTATCCTGCTTGGGCTTTTGCTCTTCCAATTTGGCTTTTGAGACTACCACTTTCACTTTTGGAGTCTGGAATTTGGATTGTGTTGACTTATTGCACTGTTGGGTTTGCTCCTTCTGCTAGTTGGTATGCTATTCTTCTTTCTAGTTTGACTTTTTTAGGTCAGTTGACCTTTAGAGTCAACCTACAATTATTCTGCTTTGACCTTTTCTTGTCAACATCAAGAATCTATATTTTGCATGTTAGTGGTGTTATTAACTTATTATAAACATTTCAGTTTCTTCCGGCAATTTTTGGCATACTTGGGTATACATCAAATGGCATTAGGTCTATTCCGTTTCATTGCGGCACTAGGAAGAACACAAGTCGTTGCCAACACGCTCGGCACGTTCACATTGTTGTTGGTTTTTGTTCTCGGTGGTTTCATTATTGCCAAAGGTTAGTAGTTTGTATATTTATATAGAGGAACGCTTATTTCAGAACCAATAATATGTTGAAAACTGTAAGAACCGCATAATGCATTTGCATAGTAGTATTTCTAGTAGTAAATTGGTTTTGTACTTACAAGTGCACATTTTTTTGTGTTAGATGACCTTCAACCATGGATGAAATGGGCATATTACCTTTCTCCCATGTCATATGGACAAAACGCAATCGTGCTTGTTGAGTTTCTTGATAAAAGATGGAGTGCGGTAAGTTTAAATAGATCAATTTGTTACAATACCTTAAACAAGTTAAAATCTAATAACTAAAGCCGACCACGCTTTAGCTTGTTATTAGTTTTTCAGTCCAACCGCTCCTAGTTACCCTCGTTCGAATATTTATTTGTTCAACGATGTTGTGCAGCCAAGTTTTGACAAAATGTATCACGAATCCACGGTTGGGAAAGAACTTCTAAAGGCTAGAGGAATGTTTACGGAAGGCCATTGGTACTGGATTTGTGTTCTTGCACTCTTCGGATTCTCTCTAGTCTTCAACCTTTGCTTTATGCTAGCGCTTACATATTTGACCCGTAAGTAGAGTTTTGTAACACCAATCAAATCTTCATTCTTGAATCTATATGCATATGATAATCTTATTTCAAAACTTGAAATGCAGCCATGGTGGATTCTAAATCAGTTGTAGACGATAACAACGAAAAGAACAAGAAGTTGGAGAAAATGGCAAGCGAGCCCGAGCCTAACACGTTAAACAAAAAGGGAATGGTGTTGCCGTTTAAGCCATTATCTTTGGTGTTTGATCATGTTAACTATTATGTCGATATGCCTGCTGTAAGTAGCGTATGATACGTTTGGTTTTCATTTTGAAGTCCTAGTTACAATAATCAATTTGAAAGATAATAAGCTCCGCTAACATGGTTTTAAAAATTTGTTAGGAAATGAAAAGCCAAGGCGTGGGGGAGGATCGACTGCAGCTTTTACGAGATGTGAGTGGTGCGTTCCGGCCAGGGGTTTTGACAGCGTTAGTCGGGGTAAGTGGTGCTGGAAAAACAACGTTGATGGATGTGTTGGCTGGAAGAAAAACCGGGGGATATATAGAGGGAAGTATTAGCATATCTGGTTACCCGAAGAACCAAGAGAGTTTTGCTCGTGTTAGCGGCTATTGTGAACAAAACGACATTCATTCTCCTCATGTTACCGTTTATGAAGCTCTCTTGTATTCAGCTTGGCTTCGTTTAGCTTCAGACGTCGATAAAGCTACAAGAAAGGTGTGTACAAAGTTGTTATTTATACTACCTAATAACTGAATTACTAATGTTTTTCGGGTTGAAAACTTAGATGTTTGTGGAGGAAGTGATGGAACTCGTGGAGTTGGGTCCGATCAGAAACGCTCTTGTGGGACTTCCTGGAGTTGACGGTTTATCAACCGAGCAAAGAAAGAGGGTCACCATAGCCGTCGAGCTCGTGGCTAACCCGTCAATCATATTCATGGACGAACCAACCTCTGGTCTAGACGCTAGAGCCGCGGCTATAGTGATGAGAGCTGTTAGGAACACAGTGGACACAAGTCGAACTGTCGTGTGCACCATTCATCAACCGAGTATAGACATTTTTGAAGCTTTTGATGAAGTACGATTCGTACCATTTTTTTTGGTGAATTAGCATTTTAACATTCTTAATCACTCGGGCATGCTTAAAACTTTAGAAAATCTAACTTTTTGCAGCTATTCTTGATGAAACGAGGAGGGCAAGCCATATACGCTGGACCTCTCGGGCGATATTCCCACCTTCTTGTTGAATATTTTGAAGTCAGGATATATCTTTTCTTGATCTTTTTGACTTGAATTCGATATCAAACTATCAATCTTACTTGTTTTTACTTGTTTACAGTCCATTAAGGGAGTTTCCAAGATCAAAGAAGGATACAATCCAGCAACATGGATGCTGGAAGTCAGTTCTACCGCAGTTGAAGCTCAATTAGGAGTTGATTTTGCTGAAATTTACGCAAATTCTGATCTCTATCGGTACCAAAACACTTTCAAGATTTGTACTTTTTTTATCCTGTTGGAATAATTTGATTAAAACTGAAAAACTGTATTGGTAGTAGTATTTTCTGTATATTATTAAGACAAGAGATATAATTATCAACAAACTAAAACAATAGTAACTATAATAGATAATAAGCTCATCTAACATTGTCTTTGTATTTTGATGAATGATTATCAGGAAAAATGAGGAGCTTATCAAAGAACTGAGCACACCGCCACCAGATTCTCAAGATCTTCACTTTGCAACACAGTATTCACAACCGTCTTTCGAGCAGTTCAAGGCATGTTTCTGGAAACAACATAAGTCGTATTGGAGAAACCCTCAGTACAATGCTGTCCGGTTCTTTATGACGACAGTCATTGGTCTTATTTTCGGGATCATCTTCTGGAACAAAGGAACCAAAATGTAAGTCTCTACTTTTATTAATATTTGGTAAGCCAAATTAACTTCGGTCTACCTTCTTAACCTGTTACAATTATTGAAGATTTAGACAAATATTTGACAAAAGACATGAATTTTGAAATGCATAAGAAATAATAAAACTATTGCTTTTCACACAGGTCAAAGCAACAAGATCTATCTAATCTGATGGGAGCCATGTACGCTGCTGTTTTGTTCCTCGGTGGAACAAACACATCCGCAGTTCAATCCGTCGTAGCAATTGAACGAACGGTTTTCTATCGTGAAAAAGCAGCAGGAATGTATTCAGCATTACCATATGCGTTTGCTCAAGCTTTGGTGGAAACCATATATGTCGGGATTCAAACATTTCTTTACAGTCTTCTGCTTTATTATATGATCGGATTCGAGTGGCAGATGGGCAAGTTTTTATGGTTCTACTATTATGTCTTCATGTGCTTTGTTTACTTCACCTTGTATGGAATGATGCTTGTTGCTCTTACACCAAGTTACCAAATCGCTGCGATTGTCATGTCGTTTTTCCTCAGTTTTTGGAACTTGTTCTCTGGTTTTCTCATCCCAAGAGGAGTAAGTAAATTTATTTCATTTTATTTTATAAGTTTAAGAAATAATATAACTAGTTTGTTCCTGGTTTTGAAAAGCGAGAGGCGAAGAAAAGCGACGGGGTTTAAAACAGAAGCGTAAAGTGTCAGGCGTAAAAGCTAGAGCTTTTTGTACACGAGGCGAACATACTTATATATAATTTTTATATATGTATATATCATGGGTTTTTAGCATCCCGACCCATAATGTAGCTAGCTATATTTAACCATTGAATATGACTTAATATATAAATTACCTATACATACAACCTAAAAAGCATATTGTACAACATTTGAAAGCTTAAAAACCACTTTTGTACAAAAGACGAGTGCCTCAACTTCGCCTTAGGTCGCTTTTTTGCCTAAAAATGTCGCCTTAGTGTCGTTTTTTAAACATTGCTCGCCTTGACTAGCCTAAAGCAAAGAGGCCCACACCTTAGGTCGTCTCTCGCCTCAGGCGCACTTTTTTAAACCAAGGTTTAATTTATGTATAAAACCTAAGCCTAGGATGTGTAACTTGTAAATCATAGGTCGGTTACATTGCCTGCATTAATCATAAACACGTGTAGATAAACTATTAAAAATTTTAAAACTGATGAAAATATCATGTCATAATCAATTGCTACAAATTTGGTTTTTCGATGATTACATACCTACATTGCTTCGTAGACGTGTTTTTCTTAACACTTGATTAACTTATGCAGCAAATTCCCATCTGGTGGAGATGGTACTACTGGGGTTCACCCGTGGCTTGGACTATTTACGGGTTGATAACGTCTCAAGTGGGCGACAAGTCAACTCCGGTTTTTGTGCCTAAACACGACTACATGGAGGTTAAGGTTTATTTGAAGGAATTCCTCGGATACGAACACGACTTCCTAGGATATGTTGCTCTAGCTCATGTTGGTTGGGTACTTCTGTTCTTCGGTGTTTTCGTATATGGAATCAAGGCGTTGAACTTCCAAAGGAGATGATTGGAGGAAAAAATAATGGTCGAGTTTCATTCTTTGTATTTCGTTCGTTGTATGTTTAATTGTTTATTATCTATGTGAAATAAAAGCATATCTAATTAGCGTCATTTTATTTAGGGAGAATTTCGTATTACCTTAACAAATCTTCTAGATATCAAATAGATATTATACATACCCAACCAAATTTTAAAATATCATATATATATATATATATAGACTCATTTTTAATGATTTTTTTACTTAATAGCAATTTTACCTTTTTCAAATATATTATTTTAACTCTTACGTACATGTTATTGTTAAAATTATTTTGAAGATTTTCTTCTCACTTGCACATGACACTTTTATACACACTTTAAGAACTTGTATCAATTGCTTGATTTTGGCGCTCAACATCTCACATCCCAACCTCTAGATATCGGGAATGCTATGTTTCTTATGTTGGGATTTTGTACATCGTTTTAAAATATTTTTATCAACTGTATAATTATGACTTTTCAAAAATTGTATACCGTGATGTCTTTAGACTAAGATTTAGCTAGGGTTCTAGTCATATAGGGAATTATGAGTGAAGAGGTACGTTTGGCTTGGGAGAAAAAGAAAAGGAAAAAAAGTTAAAGATGAGCCCACATTTAAGAATTAAGAAAATGGCTTTTCAGTATTGTTTCATCTCTATCAACGTTGTTTTCTGCCTTTAAGAAAATGGCTTTTCAATACATCTAGAAGCCTCATCCTGTTAAAAGTAAATATGATTCTTGTTTACTTTTCATTATTGTAAATAAACTTTATAGCTAATAAAAGATTATATATCTTATATTATCTTAAGTGATAAAAATTACATATTATATACCGTATATGAAAAGAGAACCAAATGCTACAATAAGTACTTGTATTAATCGATGTATCCGCATGCATCCATTACGTTGTACGTAGTGGATGTCAAGATTGGGCGAATTCCGGCCAGGAAGGACAAGACCCCCCCCCCCCCGGGCGATAAGGGGGAGGGGGGGGGGGGGGAGGGATTTGTCGTCGGGAGTTGTGTGCGTGCATATTATTATATTATTATGTGTGTGATATTTCACAAATGGTGTTTATGTAAAAGTTGTTTCAAAAATGATATGGGTTTGAGCGTTGTTACAAAAATGGTGTAACCGTGGTTTAAAACCACGGTTTGACTATTTTCTCTATGTAAGTGTCAGATAGGTATTTCAGAAAATAATACTTTTAATTAAAATAAGGCAAGTCGTGGTTTGAAACCACGGATTGCATCAAAAAGTTGAACATACTACCACTTCCAATTGTATGGTGGTTTTACTAGTTAAGCCGTGGTTTGAAACCACGGTTTGACCCTTTTCTTTTATATTTTAATGTCGATAAGTATATATATTCATATGTGATGTTTTTTGTGTGTCTAATTAACATGTGTTTGAAACTATGGTTTGACCATTTTCTTTTATTTTGTTAAACGCCGATAAGTATATACGTTCACTTGTGATTATTTTTTTGATTTTAATCAACCCTTGGTTTCGAACTAAGGTTTGTTTGTTTTTTTCCTTCCTTCTCCAATTTAATTTAGTAGGTTCAGACGCGATACTTTTATTGTTTTTTTGTTCTTTAAGATGACATTTCACTATTGCATATACATACTTATCGGCATTAAAAAACAAAAAAAGGGTAAAACGTTTGAAACCACGGCTTGACTAGCAAAACCACCACACAATTAGAAGTGGTATTAAGTTTAACTTTTTCATGCAATCCGTGGTTTCAAACCACGACTTGACTTATTTTAATCAAAAATATTATTTTCAAATGTATCCACCTGACACGTACATAGATAAAATAGTCAAACCGTGGTTTCAAACCACGGTTACATCATTTTTGTAACAACTCTTAAAACCATACCATTTTTGAAATAACTTTTACACATCCCACCATTTATGAAAAATTTTCTATGACGCGGGTTCAACTTTTAAAAGGGAACCACTTATTGTTTTTCTTTATATAAGAAATCTAGCTTTAAATAGCATCCTCCAGATTACATGTCATTACTGAACTCTAATAAAATTATGAGAAAATTATAGAAATAGACAAGTTTGATCAATAATTTACCAAAATAGACATGTCTATTTAACCTATATCTCTCCAATCATTGGTTTTTTAACCAATAAACAACTGACACGTCACCGAAGCCGGCTAAGG
Organism: Bidens hawaiensis; assembly: GCF_021521415.1. Taxonomy (NCBI): domain Eukaryota; kingdom Viridiplantae; phylum Streptophyta; class Magnoliopsida; order Asterales; family Asteraceae; genus Bidens; species Bidens hawaiensis. The sequence continues at coordinate 266,235 of NW_027492054.1, forward strand.
CGGCTAAGAATTAGCCTCCACTTTATGGGCACGGAATTTTATAAAAAGTAAACCGGTCCCACCTTTAACCAATAAAAATTCGACACATACATACTTTGCTTGTTTTTATCAACGTTTTAAACCACGGCAATACATGGATTGAAAAAACTAGCTAATATAAAGAATCACATATATGCATTAATTAGCTCTAAGAACATCCGCAATAATGTGTGAGCCTAATGCCAAATGCAACACCACTACAAATGTTGTGTAAATGGGACGTTGTCCATGTTGCGACGCATAGATCCAGGCGTTGCCCACATCACGTGTATACTTTTTCTAGTCTTTACATTTGTGTTATAGATTCGATCAATCACATATGTCCCTTTTTTTTAATTTTTATTTATTTAACTATTTTAAACATTATTTAATCATTACAAGGGCTTAAAAGTTCATAAAGTTAAAAATTCATAAAACTAGAAAAAAACCCCCTCCTATTTACGTGAGGGTGACGTATGGTGGCGTTTTCTCTTCCATTAAAGATCAGGCCCAGTTTTTGGGCTGTGCAGCCCGTGCAAAGGCATTAGGCCCAAAAGCTTAAATGGGCCCAAAGGTTTTTTCTAACTTTTATATATACATGAGTGATTATATGAGGCTCAAACCCTATCATCCTAAACCTATATGTAGTTGAGAACTGATAGTGAACAGACCACGTTTTTTGCCGCCTGTTATACTTTGATTAGTTTGCACTTTGACCACATAGTTTTGTTGGGTGTTTCACTTTCTTTCAAAAGTAGATAAAAAGTTATATATCATAAAAGATCTTATAACTGGATTTACAATAAAACAACACAAATCTTATATATCATAAAAGATATTTTGTTTGATTAAACTTAAATTCAACTAATTCTTTTAATAATTTTTGAAATGTTTTTAACGGATCAAACACGCGTCCACATCTTTATGGATATATTTTTTTTTATACTTTTTTTGTTTTCCTTTTCGTTTACTATAGTGAGTGCACAAAACCGATCATTTTGATACACTATATTTTTTCGTTTATTTTAGAAGGTATGGACTATAAAGACTTGATTGAGAGCTTTGCTTTACAAAACGCCAGAAGTGCCTCAAAATTCGCTTAAGTTTGATCATTTTGATACACTATATTATTTTGTTTATTTCATAACAATTGTATCCATATTGTGGTGTTTTGATATATAATTGACTAGTTTATATTATGAGGGGCCCAAAATTTATTTCGCACGAGGCCTAAATTTTTTTTATCATTCTCGAGGACGGGCCTGTTAAAGATGTCCTAGTTTGACCATCTATTCATATAAGAGTTGGATCTATATGTAATAAAGGATCAAAGAAGATAAAAAGTAAAAAAGAAAAAAAGTAAAAAGTGGTTCGTTTTGTTTTTCATTTATCATTCGTTTAATTCATGTGGTAGTACCATAGTGGCCCTCTGATCATATCAAGTAAATTAATTACTTAGTAACGAACAAAAGTATGCAAAAATATCAAATACCTCCAGACTGGGAGTTATAAAATTTCTTAATCGGTATATTTACATAAAATATAATAATTAATTAATAACTAATTACATCTACTTTCAGAACCCCTTACACGTCACCGAAGTAAGACCGGAGAACACCGGCCTCCGACAAAACGGACATGTCGTCTGTTTCCTATGAAGCATGTTTCCAACACACTCCGAATGAAACGCATGACCACACCGGCTGGGCTGGCAGATTACATCATCCTTGTCATAGTCAGTTCTACATATTAAACACATCCGATCCACTGACCTGTGTTGGTGGTTTTGAACATCTTGGAATCTTATAATTGGTAGGTCCACTAGACACACATCTTCCTGGTGGTAACGAGGATTCACACCGCCGAATCCAAGCATATATGACAAGTAATCTTTTGTGAGGATGAATATATCGGTTTTGATTCGAATAATCGGGAAGAGTAGGCTGATGTAGAAGAAGATGTTCATCAACAACTTGATGTTTAGAGTTTGAAATTTGAATATATTGTTGTGTTTTGGTTTGTTTGTATGGTGAAATGAAGGAGATGGGATTATATAATAGTGGGATTTATAATTGTTTTGTTACACATTATATGTTTGTTGCAATATTAAAATGATAGTAGTAATTCATGTGGCATGGACAGCTATTTAATTTCCCTTTAAATAAAATTTTGAGGAGTAAAAGTGGAATGACGAAATGTGACCGCTAGAACATAAACACGTAGACATTGAAAGTGAAATGCATATATTTATACTTATAATATTTACAAAATGACAATGAGAACGATAATAATCATCAAAAAAGTTAAATGCAATGGATACACATCCCAACAATAAAAAGGGGCCCTAGATAAATTAACATGTGACATTATGATATGGTAATCATACATTATTGTTTTTCCATCTTTTTACTGATTTTGATTTAAGTTATAACTTTATTTTACAACTTTTATAATGTTGACGTTGGTTTATCTAAAAGTGGTAAAAGAGTTGGTAGTTAGTATTAAAGTAAGTGTTAAAGTGGTTAATTTGTGAGTTGTAATAGTTAAATGGTTTGTAAATAGGTTGGGACATTGACTTGTTTAATCCAACGTAAATATATTAACCTAAACATGTCCCATTTAATTTAATAGATCAACTTGAATATGACACAACCCATCTTTTCGTGTATTGCCTTAACCCATTTGGAGTATTTAGTTGCATTATTGTAATATTTTGGATCACGGGATGTGAAAACTAAAAACAGCAGTATGCAAGCGGCTGCTTTCAAGACAAGCAAGATTTGCATGATGTATTGGTTTAAAATGCCCGTTTTTTAAAGAGTTGTTGAAGAAACACTAATTGACCCCAGGCAGATTACGGATAATCTAGGGGTTAAATAGATGTTTCCCACGAGGGGTTAGGTCCGGCAAAGATGGTTCTTCTGATGACCTGCAAAACAGACACCGTGAGCTCGTCACTGAGAAGGGGGGGGGGGGGTACCTCCTTGTGACCACCCTCCGGCGTGAGAATCAGACTAAATTGCTCTTGAATATAAGTGTATATTAAGAGATTGCTAGAGAAGATAAGATAATGAGATATCAGATAATGTAATGTAATGTGTCCCTACCATTCCAAGGTGTTGGAGTATTTATAGCCGAAGGTAGGTTTCCAAGAAGGTACAGCCGGCTGAATAGTATTCCTGTTCTGCCAACTGTGGGCTACGCACATGCCATGCTGGTGGTTGGTGGGTAGGCAGCGGCTGATAGCGACCAGGCCGGCTGCGTACTATTCCTGTTCCACCAACTGCAGGCTATGCACGTCCTCCGACAGGTTGGTGAGTAGGCAGCGGCTGATAGTGACATACAGTACAAGAGCGTGCTGCTCGTCATACTGTTGTCAGTGAGCTGTCGTATCTTTGGTCAGATCTTTTGTCCATACCTCGTCAGGTACAGTACAAAAGATCCTCCAGTATCGTACGGACTGGCTCATTTGTGCGGGAGTGTTCCCGGCTTTGTGCGGGAGTGTTCCCGGCTTGCTCACTCCTTCTTCAGGTGACATTACTGAATTATTTAAGAGTTAAGTGCCTTGTGCGTGTAGCCTTGCTGCGCGGGTAGCCTTCCCTGATGGCTAGTATCCGTTGCTGCGGGAACAGGCGGAGTACGTCGACCATTGGGAGGCTTTTCCTGCGGGAACAGCTTGCGTACTGCGCGTAAGGACGTCACGTCTCTGAGCATGGTGGGTCTTGCGGATCCAGTTGGTTTCTGCGCAGACGTCTCTTCAAGTTGAGTCTTGCGAGTTTAGCCTTTGCGCAGACGTCCCTGTTGAAGGTGAGTCTTGCGGGTTCAACTGCGCAGACGTCCCTCTTTGAGGTGAGTCTTGCGGGTCCAACTGGGCTCTGCTGGGACCTACCTCTTCTCGGTGCGTAGAGGCTCAGCAACAGCTTCAGCCCTGGTGGCCCTCTCAGTTGCGTTCCGAGCGGTTTCCTTAGCTAACCGAAGCTGTTCGTTAACAGCTTGGGCAGCCTTGGAACGGGCCTCGAGACGGGCCTGAACTTCAACCTCAAGGGCCTTGAAGGCCTTCTCCTTCTCCGCAGCAACGGCGAAGAGCCTCCTGTTCTCCTCCCGGACAGCCCGCGCTTGAACTACTTCTTGGATACGAGCTGCTTTTAACTTGTCGTTTTCACGACAAAGCAGCTCGACGCGCGGCTGCATCCGGGCAAGGAGAATTCGAAGCTCGTTTGTCAGCCTACCCTCCTGGTAGCTTGACATAGCTTCTCCCAGTGCACCACTGGGGCGGCGTGGCGCGCCCACTCGACGCAGTCCACAGCCGTCCGAAGGGTGGTTCCCCGGCGGATGTTCCACCGCGGAACAAACACCTCATTCGAATCCGACACTGCAAAAACAAAAAGCAGTTAGGAAAAGATGATATAAAAAAAAAAAAACATAACAGGCCAAAATAACCCTACGCACCTGTAGGGTCGACGACAGGCCTGTAGCCGCCAAACCCATCACCCGAACCTAACGGATATCCATCCAAGAGGTCAGGCAGATGGGAAGGAGGCAGAGATTGGCTAGACGCCGCAACCCCGGACATACCTGAAGGACCGGCCGTAGTCGCCGGCGCCGGAGGAGGCATGGCGGAGGCCGCCGTGGTAGAGACCAACGGAGGTGAACTCACCGGAGGTGAACTCACAACCGCGGTCGTTGCTGCGGAAGAGACCACAGAAAAACTCACCGCCGGCTCAGTGAAAGAATCAGTGAATATGGCACTGACAACCGGCGGAGACGTTGTCACAGTTGGAGCAGTTGCCTCAACCGAGTGAGCAACTGAACCAACTGAAGCAGGCACAGCCGCCTGGGTCATCGCCTCAGGTAGGTTGACCAAACTTACCATCATGGGTCCGGAGGTGCTCCTCCCCGCTCCACCCTGGAATGCGGTAGCATCCACGCCTACACGAAGACAAGATATATAAGTATAATGGCGGAAAGATATGAAGTTAAAAGTAAAGGAAGTTTGTACTTACGAGTCCTCTTGAGCTTGAAGGTACGAACAGGCGGGGACGAACCCGATGGAACCGGCCTCTTTACGCCGGTCACCGTCGCTGTACTGGGCTGCCCGGAGGTGACAGCCGTCTCAACCTCCGGAGCAGTGATCTCAACACCACCAGGGTTCCCCGCCACCTCCTCGCTTTCGGTCTCTGAGTTAGACCGATTCACCGGATCGGCAGTGGAGGCAACCTTCGCCTTCCCCTTCCCGCCAGCAGCCTTCTTCTTCCTCACGAAGAATGGACCATCTGCGGATTCCTCATCAGAAGATGACAAGATTAGAGGTATTCCAGCAGAGGTTTGAGCATTGACAGGTCGAGGGTTAAACAACTCCTTACCTGGCCGCGTGGCGCTTAGAATCGGGTGGCCCGGCGGGTAGACCTCCACGAACCGATCCGCCGTTTGCTCAAGGATGGGCAACTCGTTCTCATCTAGAGCACGAGTACCCATCCGAGCGGGACCATCACTCTCCCGCGGCTGCAGGAGAGACTGCAAGTCGTTTCCCTCTGAAAACAAAAAGAAAAAACGGTTAGAACAAAAACCCTAAATTAACGGATAATATGAAGCATACCGTAAGGGACAGAGTTCAAACCGTATTCGAGGACGATGGGAATCTGTGACGCCTCCTTCCACACCTGGCTCATCCCGAGCATCACCATCCCGGACTCCGCAAAGCGGTAAACCGGAGACTGGATCCGGGAAACCTTGGAGAACCATTCCGCCTCCTGGTAGTTGGAGGCGTGAAGGTTCGGGAGAGCTCTCCCGTTCTTGAATGTCATTGCTATGGGGACGACGCGATGGAGATATAGAAGAGAAGAACTCCCGCTTCCAAGATCGAAGACTGCGCTTAGTAGCGCAGATCTTCAAACCCTTGATCCGATTGACCAAGGTATACCACCCCTGGATACACCTCCAGGAATAGAAGGTCATCAGGCGGTCAACATGGGGCTCCACACCCAGAATGAGACACACCCACTCGAAATGGCGGATCTTGGCGATCGCCATTGGGTGTACCTCAGTCAGATGCACACCGTGTCTCTCCAGAACACGGTATACAAACTTCGTCAATGGGAACCTGAGATTCCCATAAACGAAGAATGCAGCGTACACCCCTATCTTGCCCTTGGGGGCATCGTACACCGTCTGATGAGGTGCAGGAAACTCAGGCTCGAAAGGCTCGAGCATGAACTTCCTGACGACGTACTGATAGAGGTCGACCGGAAGAGCACACTGGCACTCGCCAGCAGTACTCTTGTCATCCTTGTCCGACGTGGACGACAGATTCTCGGCATACACGTCAGACTCCTCGGCGGTAGCCTCAAAATTATGAACAGAAGACATGTTTTGGATGTAAAGAAGAACGATTTCAGGAGAATGCTCGACAGAAAAGTTAGAGTATTCGCCGGAAATCGTTTAAAAGAAGAAGAGGTGAAACTGTAAGTTGAGATGCAACCTCTCCTCCCTTTATATACTCATCGCAATGAATGCGATGAATTTAATGCGGAAGAGAGAGGAAAACGCTGGTGCAATGAAACTATGACACGTGGAAAAAGCAAGCTGGCAACAGCTGTTGACAAGACGCGTGCCGTAAACTTCGCGGCCACGCGCCCGAAAACTCGCGCCCACGCGCCTGAAAAAGCGTCTGGAATGACCATATACTGTCACGTCGTCATAACTTCCTGCACGTCCTGACACTGCCAGAAGAAACCGTCGGACGACGTTTCATCAGTTTGGACTGTTCTTATCCTTTCACCAACTCTTCGAATTTCAAAAAGATTCAAAAAGATTCAAAAGTAAGCGGGACTATACCCCTTACCTTGGCAACCAAGTAACTATAAGACAGGTGCGAGTACAGTGTTAAGGCAAAACCCTTCACATACTTAACACCTGCAGGGAATTGAAGCCAAGAATACCTCGGCAACCAAGTAACTATAAGACGGGTGCGGGTACAGTGTCAAGGCAAAACCCTTCACATACTTAGCACCCGCAGGGAATTGAAGCCAGGAATACCTTGGAAGTAAAGTAACTATAAGACGAGTGCGGGTACAGTGTCAAGGCGAAACCCTTCACATACCTAGCACTCCGCAGGGAATTGAAACCAAGAAGGATCTTCTGGGCCATGCTTGCGGAAACGGGAATAACATCCCCGCATAGCGGGAACGTCGAGAAGTAGATTGTTTGAAGCTCCAAGATGGAATTGGTTGTTTTAACATAATTGATCACTATGTTCAAAACTACCAAAACCTCATGGAGAATCTACACAAGTGGAACTCAACGCTCCTGACTTGCGAGGAGGTTACAGACCTACCCGCATCATACCCAAAGATCAAGCAGAAAAGTCGGGAATTTCTGCACGTGACATTAGGACTTCCGCGGGAAGAATCCCCATGGAAAACCTTAAAACTAAACCCTTTTCAAAACCCTTTTGCTTAAGTCCAAAAGTTCACCTCACTTATTAACAATTCATGAGAAGATCATTGGACTGGGGGGACTTGAAGAGGTAGGTCCCAGCAGAGCCCAGTTGGACCCGCAAGACTCACCTCAAAGAGGGACGTCTGCGCAGTTGAACCCGCAAGACTCACCTTCAACAGGGACGTCTGCGCAAAGGCTAAACTCGCAAGACTCACCTTGAAGAGACGTCTGCGCAGAAACCAACTGGATCCGCAGGACCCACCATGCTCAGAGACGTGACGTCCTTACGCGCAGTACGCAAGCTGTTCCTGCAGGAAAAGCCTCCCAATGGTCGACGTACTCCGCCTGTTCCCGCAGCAACGGATACTAGCCATCAGGGAAGGCTACCCGCGCAGCAAGGCTACACGCACAAGGCACTTAACTCTTAAATAATTCAGTAATGTCACCTGAAGAAGGAGTGAGCAAACCGGGAACACTCCCGCACAAAGCCGGGAACACTCCCGCACAAATGAGCCAGTCCGTACGATACTGGAGGATCTTTTGTACTGTACCTGACGAGGTATGGACAAAAGATCTGACCAAAGATACGACAGCTCACTGACAACAGTATGACGAGCAGCACGCTCTTGTACTGTATGTCACTATCAGCCGCTGCCTACTCATCAACCTGTCGGAGGACGTGCATAGCCTGCAGTTGGTGGAACAGAAATAGTACGCAGCCGACCTGGTCGCTATCAGCCGCTGCCTACCCACCAACCACCAGCATGGCATGTGCGTAGCCCACAGTTGGCAGAACAGGAATACTATTCAGCCGGCTGTACCTTCTTGGAAACCTACCTTCGGCTATAAATACTCCAACACCTTGGAATGGTAGGGACACATTACATTACATTATCTTATCTTCTCTAGCAATCTCTTAATATACACTTATATTCAAGAGCAATCTAGTCTGATTCTCACGCCGGAGGGTGGTCACAAGGAGGTACCCCCTCCTTCTCAGTGACGAGCTCACGGTGTCTGTTTTGCAGGTCATCAGAAGAACCATCTTTGCCGGACCTAACCCCTCGTGGGAAACATCTATTTAACCCCTAGATTATCCGTAATCTGTCTGGGGTCAATTAGTGTTTCTTCAGTTGTCATCGGATGTGAAGATTCGCTAAAGGTGGAGTATTCAAGTGGGTAAGGAGATTTGTGACGGCAATTGATGTGGTGAGGTGGGCTGGTCAATGAGAAGGTTAACCGAGTGCAATGGGTGGTATTGGTTCATTAGTTGGGGTGATGGACTAGGCAATGGTCAATGCCATTTGACTTCTTTATATGAAAAATTCGTATGCATGTTGCATTGGCACACCATGGATACGAAGAAAAACTTTAAAAATGATAGATATAAACATCAACACTAAAGCATATAACTATAAACATTAACAATTTACACCTTTAACAATTCTATACTTTTATAAAAAAAATAATTCAATCTTATTATCACTGATTTAAGGTGTAATGATTTATGACTGTAAACACTTTTAACACGCAAATACATGAATTTCAAATATAATGTACATAAGAAAAACATGATTTTTTTTATATAAATGTAGAGAAACCTTAATAGTAAAATTGTGTTAAAAGATTTTCCATTGTCATTTAGCATTTTTAGAAACTTTAATACAATGTTTTGAAACCCGGCCCGGCCCGGCCCGGCCCAGCCCAGCCCGACCGGGACCCGGTGCTAATACCGGTCCGGGTCGTAGTATATAACCTGTTTTCTAACGGACCGGCCGGGTTTCACGGGCACCGGTTGGACCGGACCCGGTGACCCGGCGGGTGGACCGGCAGTTTTGTGTTTTCCTGTTTTTCAACAATCAGATCTCCATATACCAAACACACAAATCGCGTTCTTCTTCGCTGCTCACTTCGTCACTTCCAAAACCGTCCATAATCATATCCCTAAATCGGCAATAATCCGGCGATTCATATAATATCAAACTTACCAAAATAATTGTGGTGAAGATGATCTTTGAAGAAGATTTGGAAAAGATGTGTGATAAATGTTTGATGAAGATTTGGCAAAGATTTAAAGATGGATGTATGTGTGATGTTCCTGATTATTATGTCAAACCCTTATTAACTATTGAAGGTTTTGTTAGAGAACATGGGAGGCAGCCGTGACCCCTTCAAACATGTTTACAAACTGCATATATGAAACCCTAAACCGACCGAACACACATAAATACTAAACATCAATAATCATATATCAATCTTCAATAACAAAACATAAGTATTCTTAATCACATGAGAAAAACTATAAATGGTTACAAACTATACATCCCTGGTGCGATTCTAGGACGAGTGGGGTCTTGTGAGGATTTATAGTGAACTACACCCACAAAGTTCCAAATACAACAAAATTTACACGTACCTGGATTAACCACAGCAAAAAGAACCTGAAAGCACTCTGGAAAGCTTAACTGAAACTTCGTTTTCTGATGGTGCGGTATCCCCACACTTAGCTTGAGTCTCTGCACTAGGTCACCTCAGCGAAACACCGCAGCGAAACACCGCAGAGTTTATGACATAACTTAGGTACCATAAATATACACATAGCCATTCCCCACTAGGACGTAACTTAGGTCCGGCCCATCGTGGCTGGAGGTCGTGACCAAGCGTGGTGCGATGTGCCCACCGCGTTCCACATATGTAAGGATCCAGACAAACGTATACCATAGCCTGAGGGCTGGCTTATACTCTTATTTATAATGTTTTTAGAGACACGTAGCCGCATGTAAAGTTTTACACATAACACGTTTATTTGTTTGAAAACAAGTTTGTAAAAGTGGGGCGTATTCACCTTTCAATGGGATCGGCTTCCAACACCGTCCGTTAGTCTTTCCTTCGCTATCTCGCACCTATAGTACGAGTATAACATTCATTAGTTGGATACACGATCCGGCTTAAGACCTTTATTCTCATTCATCTCGATGAACCTTTAGTTCATTATCTTTTTTTTTTTACTTTAAAACCTTTAGTTTTAATAGTAATTTATAAACCATTAGTTTATTTATAAAAACCCGACGTTTCTTCTTCATTAACATACATATTTCTTTCTTTATTATTTAAGTATACTCATTATACTTTATTAATATATTTTATAACAAAGAATATTTATACACATATATATACTCATATATATATATATATTTTATTTCTCTTTCTTTATTTTCTTTGTTATTCATTTATTTGTTTATCGAGAATAATATCGACTTGGATATTAAACCTTTATAATATTTTATTATTATTTTGGTCGGGCATTATGCCTACCTTGCTTGGCTTAGAAATACCCTTCACACTCGGGCAACACTTCGACTCTATCCTTCTTATCAACACACGCTTCGATCAACCCTTGACACGCTTATCGAGACACCAACTCTTATAGCACGTACTTCGAGGTAGCTATCGGGACTTCTGGGCAGCACCTCCTCTTTACTCGGAACATCGTCGGGAAGTGGCACGTGTATCGGGTGTAGGGCACGGAAAACGAGGCTACGGAACACGGTTTTCAAGTCGAATCGAGGGCACGCTTTACGAGGTGTAGAGAGAGAGAGAGTAGTGAGAGAGTAAGTGTGTGAAAATTGGTGTGAGATTATGAAGATCCGGAGGCTGCTATTTATAGGGCTGAAATCGGACCCCATCGCGGTACGCGATGGGTCCCCTGGCTGGCCCATCGCGTTCCGCGACGTAGGCCTGCGCAGTCATCCCATAGACCTGCCACGTGTCAACACGTGGCAGGAGCCGAGCCACGTGGCGACACGTGGCGGCAGGCGTTGCCACTGTGTGCCACGTGGCATACGTGTCACGCGTGTCAGACTACCCTATTGCGGTACGCGATGGGTGTCTCCTCTGGCCCATCGCGTACTGCGATAGATCAGGAAATCAGAATTTTACACTTTTAGTCCTTGTAGGTTAAAAATTGGCAGAATTGGTCCCTTGACTTTGGAAATTGACATTTTTGGCCCAAAATTTACGTGATGTTACATCCTCCCCACCTTGAAATAAATCTCGTCCTCGAGATTGTTTACAAGAACAAGTGGGGGTATTTCTTTCTCATCTCAAACTCGAGTTCCCAAGTATACTCAGGCCCTCTTCGTGAGTCCCATCTTACTTTCACGATTTTCAAGTTTCGTCTTTTAAGTTTCTTTGTTTTTGAATCTTCAATTTAAATTGTTCTCTCGATAAATTTTAAATTCTCGTTAATTTCTACATCTTTTAGAGGCATTGAAAAAGATTCGTCAGTTAGACATTTACGTAGATTCGAAACATGGAATACGTCGTGTATCCCTTGCATTTCCTCGGGTAGTCGCAAACGGTATGCGACAGTACCAATTCGTTTGAGTACCTCAAAGGGTCCAACGAATCGAGGACTTAGTTTGCCTTTCTTGCCGAAACGGACTATGCCCTTCCATGGCGAGACTTTTAAAAGAACTTTGTCACCGACGCTAAACTCTAATGGCTTACGACGTCAGCGTAACTCTTTTGGCGATAACGTGCCGTCTTAAGTCGTTCGCAGATTTGAAGAACTTTGTCGGTGGTTTCTTGAACTATTTCAGGTCCAGACAATTGATTATCTCCAGTTTCAGACCAGCATACGGGCGTCCTACATTTTCGACCATATAACGCCTCGAATGGTGCGGCTTGAATGCTCGAGTGATAGCTATTGTTATACGAAAATTCCATTAGGGGTAAGTGGTCATCCCAACTTCCTCCTAAGTCTATCACACAAGCTCGGAGCATATCTTCCAACATTTGAATTGTCCTTTCACTTTGCCCATCGGTTTGTGGATGATAAGCGGTGGCTAAGGTTTAACTTTGTGCCGAGTGCTTGCTTGTTGGAAGCTTTTCCAAAAGTGAGATGTGAAACGACTGTCTCGATCGGAAATTATTGATAGTGGTACTCCATGCAAAGCAACTATGTTGTTTATATAGATACGCGCTAATCTATCCATTGAGTATGATTCGTTGATAGGAATAATGTGTGCGGATTTGGCTAATCTATTGACGACCACACAAATAGCATTATGTTGTCGAGTCGTCTTCGGGAGTTTGGTTATGAAGTCCATGGTTATTAACTCCCACTTCCATATGGGAAGTTCGGGTTGCTGAAGAAATCCCGAAGGCTTTTGATGTTCATCCTTGACTTTTAAACAAGTTAGACATTTCGCAACGTGCGAAGCGATATCCTTTTTCATTCCATTCCACTTCGACTTGAGGTTTTGATACATTTTGTCACTACCGGGGTGTATCGTGTACTTGGTTTTACGTGCTTCATTCATGATTTTCTCACGCAAGTCCCCAATGATTGGTACCCAAATCAGGTTTCCCATTCTAAGGATACCATCGTCACCTTTAACTAACGAGTCGATGGTGCCGTTACGTTTTTCATCGGAGATCTTGTTTTCGTGGATAGCTTGAGTTTGAGCATATTTGATTTGGTCAATAAGATCGATTTGAAGTTCTAGCCTTAACGCTCGGACTCTTTTTGGCTTTTCATGCTCTTTACGACTTAAGGCATCAGCCACAACGTTGGCCTTAACTTCGTGATAGACAATTTCGCAGTCATAGTCGTTTAAAGTTTCCATCCAGCGTCGTTGGCGCATATTAAGCTCTTTTTGCTCAAAAATGCGTTTCAAGCTCTTGTGATCGGTGTACATGATGAATCTTACTCCATAAAGATAGTGCCTCCATATTTTTAGTGCAAAGATTATGGCACCTAACTCTAGATCGTGAGTTGTATAGTTCTTCTCATGCACCTTGAGTTGACGAGAGGCGTAAGCGATAACTTTCTTTCGTTGCATTAGCACACATCCCAAGCCGGAATGAGATGCATCACTAAAGACAACAAAGTCTTCGGTACCTTCTGGCAAGGCCAGAATAGGAGCTTGGGTAAGCTTTTGTTTAAGTATATCGAACGCCTCTTGTTGCTTTGTTCCCCATTCATACTTAACGTTTTTGCGAGTTAAAGAAGTTAAGGGAACAACTATTCGAGAGAAGTTTTCAGTAAACCTTCGATAATAGCCGGCCAATCCCAAGAAACTTCGAATCTCGGTTGGCGACTTTGGGATCTCCCACTTAGAGATGGCTTCAATCTTAGCGGGGTCCACTTGAATTCCATTAACATTAATAACATGACCAAGAAATTGTACCTCGTGCAACCAGAACTCGCATTTCGAGAACTTGGCGTACAACTTCTCGGTTCGAAGAATTTCAAGCAAAGTTCATAAATGGACTTCGTGATCGGCCTTGGACTTAGAATAAATGAGTATGTCGTCGATGACATCACAAATTTATCTAAGTAAGGCTTACAGATTCGGTTCATCATGTCCATAAACGCAGCTGGCGCATTAGTAACTCCGAATGGCATAACGGCGAACTCATAATGGCCATACCTTGTTCGAAAGGCTATTTTCAGAATATCTTCGGATTGAACTTTAAGTTGGTGATAGCCGGAACGAAGATCGATTTTTGAAAAGAAGCTAGCACCTTGAAGTTGATCGAAAAGGTCATCAATTCAGGGAAGGGGATATCGATTCTTGATTGTAACTTTGTTGAGTGCTCGGTAGTCGATGCACATACGCATGGATCCATCTTTCTTCTTAACGAATAGTATCGGCGCTCCCCACGGTGATGAACTTGGTCATATAAATCCTTTCTCCAGAAGTTCGTCCAATTGTTTCTTCAATTCCTTCATCTCGGTTGGTGCGAGGCGATACGGAACCTTGGCGATCGGAGCAGTACCAGGAATGAGATTGATCCTAAACTCTACTTCTCGATCGGTAGGAATGCCGGGGAGTTCGTCGGGAAATACATCGGCATATTAGGAAACAATGGGAACGTCTTTAAGTTTTTTGGGCTTTAATTATTCGGTGACGTAGGCCATGAATGCTAAGCATCCTTGATTTAAACATTTGTTAGCCCTTATCATGGAGATTAGGGTAACTAGGCCCGCGTCTTTATCCCCTTCAATTCGAATAGTTCGTTTATCAAGGGCTTGAAGTTCAACGGTCTTGCTATTGCAAAGGATACGAGCATGGTTGTCGGATAACCAATCCATACCCAATACAACATCAAAACCAGCAAGAGTCACGGGTAACAATGAAATAGGCAAAACATAACCGGCTAATAAGATTTTTCCGTTTTCTAAAACTTCGGTAATTTTAACAGTTTCACCGTTAGCGGTCTCGACGCTTAGAGTTTTATTGAGTTTGATTAAAAGTTCGTTTAATAGACTACAAAACTTATAATCTATAAAACTTAAGTTGGAACCTGAATCAAACAAGACTCTAGCATATGCGTTGTTAACAAGGAACGTACCGGTGATAGTTTCCGGCATGTCGGCCGCTTTCTTTGTGTCTAGGACGAAGACCCTTGCATTGCCCTTCTTGGGCTCATTATTTTGACCGCTACCTCCCGCACCACCCGTCGCGGGCTTATTCTTGGGACACTCGAAGCTAAGATGCCCCATCTCCTTACAATGGTAGAAGGTCATCTTCTTCTTCCAACAGTCGGCCGTAGCGTGGCCGGTTCGGTTATATGATTCACAGACTCGTGAAGCAAGGTTGCATCTACCTCTATGATATTTCTTGCAAATTTTGCATTGAGGGATGCCGAGATTGGAGCTAGACCTTCGTTGATCTTTACCCTTGAAACGGGTATCTCCACTCTTTCTTGAGTCATGTGTCGGTACAACCTTTCTATCTTCCTCCTTGTTGCAGATCATTCCGCCCATCAAGTACCCAGCCAACTCCATCGCAGAGTTAGCGGTTTGTGGCAAGTGCGATCTCACCATATCACGAATTTCACGAGGTAGTCCCCATATATAACGTGTAACTTTGCTGGACTCGGGGGTAACCAGCTGGGGAACTAATCGGCAATACTCGTGAAATTTCGTGTTATACTCACGAAGGTTTGTTCCGACAACCTTATGAGCTAAGAACTTAGTTTGAATTTGATCTGTCTCGTGCATCGGACAGAACTTGGACATCAATAACTCCTTGAACTCATTCCACGTCAAACCATACATTACCTCCCTTCCTCGACTCATGATCAATGTGTTCCACCACTCAAGTGCTTCACCTTTGAACATCAAGGCCGAATATTGTATCTTCTCCTCTTCCGTACATTTGCTCGTGATAACAATCGTCTCCATCTCTTCAAGCCACCTTACGGTATTGATGGCTCCCTTGTCACCGTGAAATTCTTTCGGTCCGTAATACTTAAAGTCTTTAAAGGAACATTATCCTATATTGAGTTTCTTAAATTCTTTACGAACCCCTACATCAGCGTTTGATTCATGTTCGCTCTTTTCCTCTCTTGAAGGTCGAGTACGAGGTTTAGAAATAGATTTTCGAGAAGGATTTTCAGATTGAGTGTGTTTTGTTTGTCTAGATCGTGTTCGAGGCATCGCAAGTTTCGACTCAAATTTCAAATAAATAAAACTTCTATCGGCACCGGTATAAAATAAAATAGAAGCCAAATGATAGTTCACCAAAAACATACCGTTCACAACATCGTTTGCCACTTGAGCTTGATTTGCATTCATCATAAAAGCTCGCCCTTGATTACCATGGTTGACTTGAGGTGCTTGTTGTGGAGGTGGAGGTGGTGCTTGGATTGCTTGGATGGGTTGGATGAGTGGTGCATTGAGTTGGGGAATTTGGGGTTGATAGGTTTGGACTTGGTAAGCTTGGGTTTGGTAGTAAGGTACGGTTATGGTTTGGTTAGCAAAGGTGAGGCGATGGCAATTGTTGCGGAAATGGTTTGGATCTCCACAATTGTAACAAGCTCGGGGTGGTTGGGGTTGGTTTGGTGGGTAGGGTGCATATCGGTTTTGGGAATTTTGGGGAAAGTTCTTGGTTGGTTTGGTTGGTTAGGTTGGTTGGGTTGGGTTCGTTGGGCGGATCGGCAAGTGGTATTGAGATGGCCAAGTCGGTTACAAATGGTACATTGGCGACAAGGCGAGTTTGTTGGGTGGTGAAATTGGCAAGCGTTACATAGCGGGTAAGGACCGGTATAGGGTCTTCGGTTTTGGGGAGCTTGGGTTTGTTGTTGAGGTTGGGTAACGGCAAAGTTTCGGTAGTTGTTTTTGGGTTTCTTCTTCTTGTTGTTGTTATTGTTGTGTCGGGAGGAGTTTGAGTAGTTTATGGCTTGTGGTGCGGGTTCAACCTTGGCTTGCGGTGCGGGCTCGGGTTTGTCTTTCTCACTTGCTTTCTTGAGGGTTAGGGTACCCGCCTTCACGTGATTTTCCGATAGCCAATCGGCTAACGTGATGGCTTCCTTAAGGTTCGCGGGTTTGCTACTCATGACCGAGTCCCGGATTTTCATCAGTAAACCCCCAATATATTTTTCAATTTCACGTTCGGGTGGGGTAACCAAGTGAGGTACAAGAACGCTTAGCTCGTGGAAACGGAGCGAGGAAGCGGCGTTATCACCACTTTCTTGTTTTAGGTTCCAAAATTCTTCCTCAAGCTTTTGGAGCTCGTGTTTGGGACAGAATTTCTTCTTCATAAGTGCCTTGAGCTCGGCCCATGGAAGAGCCATGGCCACATCCGTACCTTGGAGGTGCATAACACTACCCCACCATGTTAGGGTGGTTCCCCTAAACATGCTTGAAGCGAAGTTTGTCTTTTTCTCTTCGGGGCATTCGCTGTGTAAAAACACATTCTCCATAGATTCGAACCATTGCAACAAGGTAGTCGCACAGTTGGTTCCAAAGAATTCGGACGGGTTGGCACTGGTAAATTGTTTAAGCAGGTAGGATGCGGGTTTGGGTTCAATAGGTGCAACAACGGGTGCGGGTTGGTTTGCTTTTATTTGGGTCATAAGTTCGGGAATCACCGCGGCCATTTTCTTGGCGACGAGAGCGGCCATACGTCAGGTGGAGTCATATCGCGGGTGGCGTCTTAGCGGAGGCATGCTAACATTTATAAAGAAAATGGGATAAGTTTTGGATAAAAGGAAATGAATATAAAGGTTTATAAAATAAAATGAGATTTTAATTTTTGATTTGTGAATCCTAGAGTTAGTATGGAGAAGATGTTAGTGTTAGATAAAATATAAAACTTTGTTTATAAATAACAAAACCGTAAACAAAACGTAAATGATTTTTTTTGAGATAGTTAAGGCTTGAAAATTTGAGATTTTGAGATTTATAGAGTCGGAAGAATCGCACATGAAATCACCATGACTTGATATTCCAACACTAAATAAAAAGTTTTTTAAAACACCACGTTGGAGTCCAAACATGTGCACGTAACCATCGCGACTTTTTCATGTTTTAGACTCAAATAACAATGATAACACAATAAATTGAGATACAACGTCATGCCAAAACACTAGTCCACGAAATCACCGTAGCCCTATTGTTTTAACCCTGAAAAATTAGGATGGCGACCGGAACGCTCGCATTCGACTACTTAAAGAATTAACATTTATAACACGGTTTATGGCCTAGAAAAAGACCATTATAACTCAACCAACCCAGGTAAGTAAATCACCTTCGATCCTTGGAATCTTTTTGTCAAATGGTCATTTTTTAATGTATCGTTTTCTATGATGGCTACAAACCCGATATAAACGCAACCTTTAAGGGATTTGAAACAACGGGATCCAAGTTAATCTTGTAATCCATAAAACACAAACAAAATCTACTTTTTGCGTTTTAAGGTAAGGATACCTTGGAAATACTATGAAACTGTGTGTATGTGAACATTTAGGATATTGGTGAATTTTAAAAAAGTTCATAAATAAACATGTGATATGAACAATAAAATAGAGTAAACACGTATGAACACACGTATAGGACCCTAAGCATAACAATTCTTGGTCGTTACGTCTAACCACCTATCTTAATTGTCATGGCTCTGATACGAATCTGTCACACCCCGACCAAAGGCGGCGGAACATGCCGAGGTGTAACGATTGCCCATAAGCGCAAGACACTATTTAAAGCGATAGTATTTAACATACTCATTTCATTTCACAACATCGAAAATGTCACATAACCAAATATTCATAAGTCCAATACAACAAAATATAGAAAATCAAATATTGTTCATTTTTGCTAATATCCTACGGTATTTGTGTCATTTTCTTCACCGAATTCCATAATCAACCTAGATGCAAACCTGTAACATTTCATAAAATAAAGTTGTCAACACAAAGGTTGGTGATCAATTCATAAGTTTTAACAATAGATATATAGTATGAAAAGCCACAAAACTAGTATACAAAACCATAAATAATAGCTATAAACTTGGATAAATTGACAATCGCTAATAGAATTACTTTAGCGCCACCTAGCTACAAGGGATTGCCAAGTAGTCTAGGATTTAATAGAATATCGTTAATTGCATTACGTTAACGACACCTTGCTACAAGGGGATGCCAAGTAGTCTAGGATTTATAGATTCCACCAACCGAAAGCGATAAACACATAGGCATATAAGCATAGAACACCCAATCGAGCAATTATTCACGTAAAGTATACAACAAGGTTTGTGGTTTAAGACTCAAGTATAAAGCATTTGATTTGAATAAGTATGAAATGCCACCCCAAAACAAAAGATAGAAAACAGGGTATGAAGTTACTCACGTTCAAGTATAAAACTTGATCGGTAAAAGATGAATAACCGGATGGATGAAGTTTAATTAGCAAGGCCTAAATGACAATAAAATCTTGGATTTAGAATGGTTGTCTTGAAGATCTTTAAATAAAATAATTGTTGCAAAAAGTAAACAATTAAAGTTCAAGGTTTAAAATGTAACTATTTAAGAATTTATAATAACAATCCTTTAAAAATGTAAGTTTGCTCGAAACCGGGTTAAAGTATCTAACCTTAATATTTACTTGACCAATGTTAAGTAATAAGGTGGGAAAAATGCTAAAATGCAAGTTCCTTTGGGACAAAGATACTAAAACGGGTTTTTAACGAGTGTTCGGGTTGTCGATTCGAGTCTTGACAAATGGTCAAACCCAAAGTCAACTTTCCAACATATTAATTTTTAAGAGATAACTCATTAAAATATACTAACACTTAACCAAGTATGTAGATCTATTGTTTAGAACTAACAACGCACGTTAAGCGAGTGTTCGATTTTGTCGGTCCAAACTATGTGATGAGATCAAGTTGGATCCAACAATTCCAAGTACTTAAGAAAATAATTAAAATCAGTTTGTAAACTATTTTTAAAGAAATATACAAGTCTTGATAGCTAAAAACACACTTGTGTGTCTTAAGCGAGTAAAAGTCGGTATAGTTCGGTTTGGTTCGGTCTCCATCTCACAAATAGTTCATAGATGGTTTCTACATGACCAAATATCATAGAACTTGTATATTGGTTTATAAATGAATAAAACTTAAATTTTACAACTAAAAAGTTAACTACAAGTCTTTTAAGCAAAAGTTTCGGTTTAGTTCGGTTTCCATCTCCCAACGAGTTCATAGATGGATTCCATATGCTTAATATCAAAGAACTTGTAAAAATGATTTTTGAAACTCAAATCTAGCAATAAAAATGTTTAAACAACTATTTTAACAAAACTAGTAAACAAAAGTTCGGTTTCCGGTTTGGACTAGTTTCGGTTAAACCGAGGTTAGTCTTATACAAACCCACACCGTGGAACTTGTAAATAAGATGAACAAACTAAAAAGGGTTAGAAGTTAGTTATAAGTGATATGTAAAATAAGTTATGTGTGTGTAAATATATATCAAGAACACGAAGTCCTCCATGAAGCTTGCCTTATGACATTCGAAACTTAACCAACCAGAGTCGGTGAAGAAAAAAAAAAGGAAACAAGGGGTGTGTATTATATATATGTTGTACCACCATATTCAAGTGTTAGTAATATTAGATGAACAAGTTAAAATGAAAGACTATAGTTAGTATTTGAGAGAGATTTTGGAGAAGATGAACAACCAAAATGGTGTATGGAGCCTTGCTTTTATAATGGTAAGAGTATGGTTCATACAAATAGGGTAAAGATGCATTTGATGGTTGAAATGGTAATAGTCCCCAAAGTTTGGTTTAAGTCATTTTAAGGAGTTTTAAGGACCAAAAAGAATGTTTTCAAGACCCAAGAAGTGTAAAACAATATTGTAACATAAAATCCATCATTTTGATTATATCATAAGCTTTGGTTTACAAAATGGGTCGGTTTACATGATAAACGAATACAAAAACGAATACAAACGAGACCCGAAATTGTAAAAAATGCCACACATCTCCTCCTCAGGTTCCTCTTCCGTTTCTTCCTCGGGGTCGGTTTCTTCCTCCGGTTCCTTTTCTTGTTTATCTTCCAGTTCCTCCTTGGTCATTGCGCGCATATGAATCTTCTCGTATGGCATAGTCACCCTCATCTTGGGCTTGCTAGATGATCCTTCCTTGTTGTGTTGTGAGCTGGCGGAATCCATGGTTGAATTACCGGTATGCCACCTTCGCTGATCGGAGTGGCATTGCATCCAGTCGGATGAAGAAGATTTTGGTTCCTCTTTTATTGGTAAGTTTGAGAGGAAAGCGTACGAAGGATGCGGATTTGGTGGTACATATCCGGTCGGGAATTGTTGTGGTATTTCAGAAGGTTGATAAGTTGGAGTCTCCGATGGGTAATATATCGGAACTTCCGATGGTTGGTACATAGGTAGACTTGACGGATGATAGCTTGAATGCCTTGGTGGTTGATTTACTTCGTGTGGAGTGTTTTCAAGGTGGTAGAGTGGACTTGGATTGGGATTTTGATTGTGTTCCTCATTGAAAAATGACTCGAAGTAGTCTTTACTCATGACGCTTTGTGGAAATTTGTAATACTTCCTTGCTCTTCTTGCTTCATTATCATAATATTCCATTAACTTCTCATAAGACATCTTTGATAGGTGGTTTAGATTGAGGAGAGGGAAAGAAAAGGTTACCAACCAATCTTATCCCTATTCAAATAAACAAGTAAATATTTCCTATGCTTGAATCAAAGCTTGGGTATTATTTTATGATACCCAATTCGCTAAGATCGATGGCTCTGATACCAACCTGTCACACCCCCATTCTAGACCTAGGGGTATGATCCATAGTTGGTACCATATTTGTAAATAAATCAGAGTCACGGGTTTTAGCGGAAGACTTTATAAAAACAAAGGATCAATATTATAAATATTTACAATATAAAAGACGAGACGAAAGTCTCGTTTTAAGTTTACTTGTTTACATGTTTTACAAAACCACCATATTTTATATTTACACAAAATTATCCGAGCCATCGGATTCTTGAGCTTCTTCGTCTTGCAAGCTCTATTCCTGATTACCTGCAAAATGTTAAATAAAATACGTCAGCAACGAATGCTGGTGAATATGCTGACGCTAAAATATTTTATTTACTTAATTACCCCTCGAGACCACGTAAGTCTTGACCCATCTGGGCTTTGGAATAATCAAGTTAAAACAATCATCATAAACTTGAGTCTCTGCACTAGGTCACCTCAGCGAAACACCGCAACGTTTATGACATAACTTAGGTACCATAAATATACACATGGCCATTCCCCACTCGGACGTAACTTAGGTCCGGCCCATCGTGGCTGGAGGTCGTGACCAAGCGTGGTGCGATGTGCTCACCGCGTTCCACATATGTAAGGATCCATACAAACGTATACTATAGCCTGAGGGCTGGCTTATACTCTTATTTATAATGTTTTTAGAGACACGTAGCCTCATGTAAAGTTTTACACATAACACGTTTATTTGTTTGAAAACAAGTTTGTAAAAGTGGGGCGTATTCACCTTTCAATGGGATCGGCTTCCAACACCGTCCGTTAGTCTTTCCTTCGCTATCTCGCACCTATAGTACGAGTATAACATTCATTAGTCGGATACACGATCCGGCTTAAGACCTTTATTCTCATTCATCTGGATGAACCTTTAGTTCATTATCTCTTTTTTTTTTACTTTAAAACCTTTAGTTTTAATAGTAATTTATAAACCTTTAGTTTATTTATAAAAACCCGACGTTTCTTCTTCATTAAGAAACATATTTCTTTCTTTATTATTTAAGTATACTCATTATACTTAAATAATATATTTTATAACAAAGAATATTTATACACATATATATACTCATTATATATATATATATATATATATATATATTTCTCTTTCTTTTTTTTCTTTGTTATTCATTTATTTGTTTATCGAGAATAATATCGACTTGGGTATTAAGCCTTTATAATATTTTATTATTATTTTGGTCGGGCATTATGCCTACCTTGCTTGGCTTAGAAATACCCTTCACACTCGGGCAACACTTCGACTCTATCCTTCTTATCAACACACGCTTTGATCAACCCTTGACAAGCTTATCGAGACACCAACTCTTATAGCATGTACTTCGAGGTAGCTATCGGGACGTCTGGGCAGCACCTCCTCTTTACTCGGAACGTCATCGGGAACTGGCACGTTTATCAAGGTGTAGGGCACGAAAAACGAGGCAACGGAACACAGTTTCCAAGTCGAATCGAGGGCACGCTTTACGAGGTGAAGAGAGAGAGTAGTGAGAGAGTAAGTGTGTGAAAATTGGTGTGAGATTATGAAGATCCGGAGGCTGCTATTTATAGGGCTGAAATCGGACCCCATCGTGGTACGCGATGGATCCCTTGGCTGGCCCGTCGCGTACCGCGACGTAGGCCTGCGCAGTCATCCCCTAGACCTGCCACGTGTCAACACGTGGCAGGCGCCGAGCCACGTGGCGACACGTGACGGACGTGTTGCCACTTGGTGACATGTGGCGGCAGGCGTTGCCACCGTGTGCCACGTGGCACACGTGTCACGCGTGTCAGACTACCCAATCGCGGTACGCGATGGGTGTCTCCTCTGGCCCATCGCGTACTGCGATAGGTCAGGAAATCAGAATTTTACACTTTTAGTCCTTGTAGGTTAAAAATTGGCAGAATTGGTCCCTTGACTTTGTAAATTGACATTTTTGGCCCGAAATTTACGTGATGTTACAGATATGGTCTTGGCACGAACTAGGATGGTGGAAATCGCCTATAGGACTGCTGGAAATCGCCTCTTGGTTCTAAAAACGGAGTTAGGGTTCTTCAGAATGAAAAATAACATATAAATCTAAAATTCTCGTCTGCACTCCCGTCGCGGTACGCGATGGCCATATGACCATCCCATCGCGTACCGCGACCTAAGAAAACCTCATTTTCAGATTCCTCTCGTCGAGAAACCCAAAATTCATATATGATGGCTCTCGTAACTCATTTTCTAGCTCAGGATATGCTCGTTTTACTTCAAGGTCGTATTTCGTCAACCCATCTTGTTCAGTTTTAGCATCGGCTTATGATCACTCATCTATACTCTTCCCGAATCCTTGAAACACTTCCCAAGACATCAAATAATGCTTCGGTCTTCCCGAGATATCATTCCATGCTCGTACAGGTCTCCCATTTAGCATCTTTAACGATCAATTACCTGAAATATAAAAGCACGTATGAAGTACCAAAGTTCTAACAATATACTCAATAAAACTACATAATTAATACACTAAAATACATAAAAATACCCGACCATTAGTGACGATATAGAGTTTTAATCGAGTGATGACGATTACAACTGGAGCATGACGAAAAAGGACCGAGGTAATCGCCTACCATTAAAGGAATCGCCTACCATTTGTCATGTCATCCTACTACTTTCAACATACCGATGTGATCAAAACCACCCGGGTGTTTTTTATCCGGTAATCTGCTAACGCCCGTATCATCATGTCAATATCGTTGCATCCACTTCTTATTAAACGCTATAAAGTTATAAAAATATTAATTCTAAAATTAATAAATTAAAACAATAACAAACCATATAATATAAATTAAACAATAATAAAGTATAAAATATAAAATAAATTAATACAAAATAAATAGAATTGTAGCGCTTGTTGAAATATCCTATCGAAGAATGTCATCTTTCGTGCGGTTGCTTCCACCAACGAGATTATTGTAGTGTTTAAATACTTTACCCCAAAACTATGTGATTGTTGATTTTCGATCCTTTTGTTGTCTGAAATATGAAGCAATGCTTTACACAAAGCAACCTCTTAAGCGGTAGTCCAAGTTACACGTACGATACGACCGTCCTTTGAATTTTTGTGTATTTGCCTCACCTTGTCCATGTTCATTAGGTACTTGCTCTTATTCAACATGGTCATCATGAACTATATTTCGTTCTTGAGTTTCTGCAACAAAACCTTGATCATCATCTTCATCCTCATCTGGATTATCATAAAGCGTGAGGAAATGTTCCTCATTGGCTCGTAGTTCATGATGAGTTGGGCTTCTCATCGCATACAGGTTAAACGGGTAGTGTCACACCCTCATTTCGGGCCTAGGCGTGTGATCAATAATTGGTATCATGTTTGTAAATAATTCAGAATAGCGGGTTATTAGCGGAAGACTTATAAAAACATAAGGATCGAATTTATAAATATTTAGAATACAAAAGACGAGACGAAAGTCTCGTTTGGTTTTACTTGTTTATATGTTTTTCAAAACCATCATATTTTAATATTTAAACAAAATTATCCGAGCCATTGGATTCTTGAGCTTCTTCGTCTTCTCAAGCTCTATTATTGATTACCTGCAAAATGTTATAAAAATACGTCAGCAACGAATGCTGGTGAATATGCTGACGCTAAAAATATTTTCTTTACTTAACTACCCCTCGAGACCACGTAAGCGTCGACCCATCTTGGCTTAGGAATAATCAAGTTAAACAATCATTATATACTCGAGTCTCTACACTAGGTCACCTCAGCAAAACACCGCAACGTTTCGACGTACTTAGGTACCATAAATATACACAAGGTCATTCTTACTCGAACATACTTTGGTTCGGCCCATCGTGGCTGGAGGTCATGACCAGGCGTGGTGCGATGTGCCCACCGCATACCACATATGTAAGGATCCAGATAAACGTATATCACAGCCTGAGGGCTAGGTTTATACTCTTATTTACAATGTTTTTAGAGACACGTAGTCTCATGTAAAGTTTTACACATAACATGTTTATTTGTTTGAAAACAAGTTTGTAAAAGTGGGGCGTATTCACCTTTTCAATAGGATCGGCTTCCAACACCGTCCGTGAGTCTTTCTCTTGCTATCTCGCACCTATAGTACGAGTATAACTTTTGTTAGTCGGATACACGATCCGGCTTAAGACCTTTAGTCTTATTTATCTCGATGAACCTTTAGTTCATTATCTCTTTTTACTTTAAAACCTTTAGTTAAAAAGTAATCTTTATAAACCTTTAGTTTATTTATAAAAACCCGACGTTTCTTCTTCATTAAGAAACGTATTTTTCTTTCTTTATTATTTAAGTATACTCATTACACTTAAATAATATATTTTATAATAAAGAATAATCTTATATATTCATATATATATTTTATCTTTCTTTTCTTTATTTTCTTTGTTATATCTTTCTTTGCTTATCGAGAATAACATCGACTTGGGGTATTAAGCCTTTCCAATATTTTATTATTATTTTATTTGGGCATTATGCCTACCTTGCTTGGCTTAGAAATACCCTAGACACTTGGGAAGCACTTCGTCGCCGCTTGATCAATCACCTTTTCCACACTTGGCACGCTTCTTGAAACACCGACACTTCTCGGCAAGTACTTCGAGAAAATCGTCGTAACATCGGGGCAGCACCTTCTTCTTGTTTGGAACGTCGTCGGGGAGTGGTACGTATATCTAGATGATGGGAACGGAAAACGAGGTAATGGGGCACGGATTTCGAGAAGGATCGATGGCACGTATTTCGAGGTGTAGAGAGATGTTTTAGAGAGAGAGTAGTATGTGATTTTGGTGTGTGAGGAATGAAATCTCGTAGCCCTCCTATTTATGGCCAAAATTGGATCCCATTGCGGTACGCGATGGGTTCCTTGGCAGGCCTATCGCGTACCGCGATATAGTCCTGCTGAGTAATAACGTAGACCTGCCACGTGTGACACGTGGCAGGCACCGCGCCACGTGGCGACACGTGGCGGACTTTTTGCCACGTGGTGACACGTGGCGGCAGGCGTTGCCACCGTGTGCCACGTGTCACAGTGTGTCAGATACCCCATCGCGGTACGTGATGGGGCTCTATTCTGATCCATCGCGTAGCGCGATGGGTCAGGAAATTCAGAATTTTCATTTTAGCCCCTTGAGTTTTGAAATTAGCAGAATTGGTCCCTTGACTTTGGAAATTGACATTTTTGGCCCGATATTTACGTGATGTTACATCCTCGAGATTGCTTACGAGAACAAGTGGGGATAATTCTTTCTCATTTTGGACTCGAGTTCCCAAGTATATTCGGGTCCTCTTCGCGAGTCCCATCTTACTTTTACGATTTTCAAAGTTCGTCTTTTTAATTCCTTAGTTTTCGAATCTTCAATTTGAATTGGTCTTTCAATGAATTTTAAGTTCTCGTTAATTTCTACATCTTTTAGTGGCATTGAAAGAGATTCATTGGTTAAACACTTACGTAGATTCGAAACATGGAATACATCGTGTATCTCTTGCATTTCCTCGGGTAGTCGCAAACGGTATGCGATAGTGCCAATTCGTTCGAGTACCTCGAAGGGTCCAACGAATCGAGGACTTAGTTTGGCTTTCTTGCCGAAGCGGACTACGCCCTTCCATGGCGAGACTTTCAAAAGAACTTTATCACCGACATTAAACTCTAACGGCTTACGACGGACATCGGCGTAACTCTTTTGGCGATCACGTGCCGTCTTAAGTCGTTCGCGGATTTGAAGGACTTTGTCGGTGGTTTCTTGGACTATCTCAGGTCCAGATAATTGATTATCTCCAGTTTCAGACCAGCACACTGGCGTTCTACATTTTCGACCATATAATGCCTCGAATGGTGTGGCTTGAATGCTTGCGTGATAACTATTGTTATATGAAAATTCCATTAGGGGTAAGTGGTCATCCCAACTTCCACCTAAGTCTATCACACAAGCGCAGAGCATATCTTCCAACGTTTGAATTGTCCTTTCGCTTTGCCCATCAGTTTGTGGATGATAGGCGGTGCTAAGGTTTAACTTTGTGCCTAACGCTTGTTGGAATCTTTTCCAAAAGTGAGAAGTAAATCGGATGTCTCGGTCAGAAATTATAGATAGCGGTACTCCATGCAAAGCAACGATGTTGTTCACATAAATACGTGCTAATATATCCATTGAGTACGACTCATTTATAGGAATGTAGTGTGCGGATTTGTTAAACGATCCACAATCACCCATATAGCATTATCTTGTCGAGTCGTTTTTGGGAGTTTGGTTATGAAGTCCATGGTTATTACCTCCCACTTCTATACGGGAAGTTCGGGTTGTTGAAGCAGTCCCGAAGGCTTTTGATGTTCAGCCTTGACTTTCAAACAAGTTAGACATTTCGCAACGTGCGAAGCGATGTCCTTTTTCATCCTATTCCACCAGTAGTTCGACTTAAGGTTTTGATACATTTTGTCACTACCGGGGTGCATCATGTACTCGGACTTATGTGCTTCATTCAGGATTTTCTCACGCAAGTCTCCAATGATCGGTACCCAAATTCGGTTTCCCATTCTAAGGATACCATCGTCACCCTAGACTAACGAGTCAATGGTGTCGTTACGTTTTTCATCGGAGATCTTGTTTTCATTGATCGCTTGAGTTTGAGCGGATTTGATTTGGTCGGTAAGATCGATTTGAAGTTCTAGCCTTAACGCTCGGACTCTTTTTGGCTTTTCGTGCTCTTTATGACTCAAGGCGTCGGCCACAATGTTGGCCTTACCTTCGTGATAAACGATCTCACAATCGTAGTCGTTAAGAGTTTCCATCCAGCGTCGTTGGCGCATATTAAGCTCTTTTTGCTCAAATATGTGTTTCAAGCTTTTATGATCAGTGTACACGATAAATCTTACTCCATAGAGATAGTGCCTCCATATCTTTAGTGCAAAGATTATGGCGCCTAACTCTAGATCGTGAGTTGTATAGTTCTTTTCGTGCACCTTGAGTTGACGAGAGGCGTAGGAGATTACCTTCTTTCGTTGCATTAGCACACATCCTAAGCTGGAATGAGATGCATCACTAAAGACAACAAAATCTTCGGTACCTTCTGGCAAGGCCAGTATAGGAGCCTGGGTAAGCTTTTGTTTAAGTATATCTTACGCCTCTTGTTGTTTCGTTCCCCATTCATACTTAATGTTTTTGCGAGTTAATGAAGTTAGGGGGACAGCGATTCGGAAGAAGTTTTCAATGAACCTACGGTAGTAGCTGGCCAATCCCAAGAAACTTCGAATCTCGGTTGGCGATTTTGGGATCTCCCACTTAGAGATAGCTTCAATATTAGCGGGATAGACTTGAATACCGTTGACGTTGATAATATGACCAAGAAATTGCACATCGTGTAACCAGAATTCGCATTTTAAGAACTTGGCGTACAACTTCTCGGTCCTAAGGATTTCAAGTAAGGTTCGAAGATGATGTTCATGATCGTTCTTAAACTTAGAATAAATGAGTATGTCGTCGATGAAGACGATAACAAATTTATCCAAGTAAGGCTTATAGATTCGGTTCATCATATCCATGAATGCGGCTGGCGCATTAGTGAGTTCGAATGGCATAACGGTGAACTCATAATGACCATACCTTGTTCGGAAGGCGGTTTTCGGGATATCTTCGGATTGAACTTTAAGTTGGTGATAGCCGGAACGAAGATCGATTTTTGAAAAGAAGCTAGCACCTTGAAGTTGATCGAAAAGGTCATCGATTCGAGGAAGTGGATATCGATTCTTGATTGTAACTTTGTTGATAACTCGATATGTGACAACCGCCAAAAATTAGACTAATCTGGTAATTTTCTTAACTGTAATCGCGTATTAATTAGTAAGATAAACATATAGGAATAATATTTTTACCTAAAGTCTTTGATTTTAGTTGAGTTTTAAAATATGGAACCCGAAAAAGTTCAATTTTGTCATGTAGTTGACACTGTACAGATTGACACCGGGTAATATCTCGAAACGGATAAATTCGTAAACATGTCAAGATGACCTCGAAAAATTAATTTTTGTGTTAGGATATTAGAGATAGTATATAAACTTAATTTTAGAATGTTCGAATCGCGAAAATCTGAAAATAAGTAACCGAAAGCCAGTAGAGGACACCGTAAGGGCCCGACATCAAGTTTTTCAGAAAAGTATGTTTTTAGGCAGACATTGACTGTAACCTAATTTCTCTTAAAATCTGATAAAAATTATTAGAAACGGAAGTCGTTTGGCAAGATAAATTACGAGATACGTTAAACCTTAACACCTGAACAATACCACATATAATATTATTAACCACCAAACTCTTCCAATTCCCTCTTTGTTCCAGCCGACCCACCCTCACACAAACCCCAACCCACTTGCATTATTTTATTCAAAAACACCTAATGATTACTAGGTTACTTGTAAGAACTATAACACTCCAACACAACGCCCTAGGATACAATTCATCAATCCTATACTCCTCTCTCTCTCCATATATACATATGTCACCATCATCATTCCACCATCTCACCATTTCAAAATCACCATACCCACCATTGTTGAAGATTAGGAGTTCTTGATGGAAACTTAAGCAAAATAGGAGTTTAGGAAGCTTAAGAAGGAGTCATAAAGTAACTTAAGGCCATATTATCACCTCCTTAGACACCAAATCCGAAAATCCAAGGTAACCCACTTCAAGATTTTTGTATATTAGTTGTTAATTAATGTTTAAAGCTTGATTTTAGTATGCTTGATAGTGTGCATGTGAATGTATAAGATGGATTTTGTTGACCTTAGGACTTATTATGGTTGCATTTTAGCTTGTATAGATTGTCCATATTGTTGTTATTTGAGTTTATTTAACAAATGGGTTTAAGTATTATTGTAATGGTGAAAGTAAATGTGAAAATGGTCAAAAGATTGGAAATGGATTATGGGTAAAAACACCCACTAGAACCGTGGGTTTTGGTTTGGGTGTTGGATTAAGGTTGTTAACTTGATTAAATGTTAAAATAGTTAAAAATAAATGATAATTTTGAAAACCCACTTGGTTGATTTATTAAAGATTACTTGAAAAGTTGTAAGTAATACTAATAATGGTTTTGAAAAGGTAAAAAGGATCTTGAAAAAGGGTTGACAAAAGTGTGGAGATTTGATTATTTTGAAAAGTTACTTACACATGCAAGTAATACAAAAAATTGATTTTTGATCATAAAGCTCATACTTGTCTTGTATTGATTTTGATATGGATTGAAAATGACAAATTAAGTGATTGAATGGGACATATGGAAAATAATAAAATCTACTAGAAGTACTAGGATGCATGAAACATGATAACTTAGATAAACAAGAGTTTGTGTTAAACTTACTAATAAAAGAAACTTTGTAAATTATACAAGATGTTTTGTAAGATGATTTGATAAGTGAACATAATCTTGTGTGGATAATTAAAGACTTGTGGTTAGGATTACTTTAGTAAACTCTATTGTAAAGATTGTTGGTATGATAATAAGGTTGTTAAAAATTGCTACTTACCAGTAATAGAAACTTTGTTGTTAAAGAATCAAGAATGTGTTTGTTTAAAGGATGATAATGGGATGAAATAAGAGGTTAACATGGGTTATTAAGATCTGGAAATTTTGGTACATAAACACCTTGTAGAGATTGTAGAAATAACATGTTTATTGTATAGTTGAAAACTTAAGCTAAGACTTGAGCATGTGTAGTTAAAAATTTGTTTTGTGTGCATACTTGGTGCTAGATGATCAAACATGGATATGATGATATATTACTTGTTATTATATGTATATTTGATGTACCAAATGGTTTGGTTTTGACATTGTGACTTAAATAGCTTGTCGGTGACTTTAACGGTCGGAAAGTTCGACTTTTAAAGTGAACCGACATGAGTTTTTGGAACTGAATTAAAACAGCTCCTAAAGTCATAATATTCTTATATTTAACATAATTTAAAGTATAAGAAAAGTCAGGAATAGCAAAATTTAAACCAACCCGGTTCGTGACACAAAAACCGACACGAAAACGTTAAAAATTGGCATTTTTAAGAAATTGGCAACAAAACAAAAACCATAACATTTTTTATTTAATAACCAATAAAACTTGACTAAAAACTATATAAAAAGTGTTTTAGATAATTTAAAACTAAAAGTTTTCACAAAATAACAACCGGTTCGTTTTTAAGCTCAAAACCGACGAAACCGGCAAAACCGACAAAACCGATTATAATAGAGTTAAAATTTTAAATAAAATAATAACTTAAATTTTCCAAAAAAATCCAGCAACTAAAGGTAATAATTTTTATAAATTTTAATAATTAATTTAAAATTATTAAATAAAATAATTATTAGTTGATTATATCTTGTTTATATTTTTAAGTGTGTATTTATAGAATTATAAGTAGTAAACTTTATGTGTTGTGTGCTTGTGTGGGTTTTTAGAATAAGAATATATATATATATATACATATATATATATATATATAGGTCAAACATGTATATAATTAACCAATTATGGTCAAACCCGAATTTAAAATTAACGAACGTGTACTAATACAGGACACGAGCGTTTATACAAACATCGGATTCAAAGGTGAGTTCTTCCTCCGAAAAGCATATTGTATACTTATATTCGTATTTATATATATGTTTTGACAGCGCATTATACTTTACAAATTGTCGTTATTGTGGGATGAATCAATTTGGTTAAATAACTGTTAACCGAATTGAGGGCACAGAAATGTTGGTAGATCTATCAGGGTGACGCCCCCCACTTCCATTCGCGTTGGGTTAAAAGTGGGAATATTTCGAGTATGGTACGTTTCGAGTTATCAAATTGGTAGTCATACACGCGTTGTATTCTTAGCTAGTTTACAACTAACGCTTTTTGTGCTTAAAGGTAAAATGCGGGTTTCGTTATTATGTTGTACCATGCAAAGATCGGTATTGTTGGGAGTATAATTGCCGTACACTATTATATTCATGTGTTGTTTATATATATAAATTGTCTATATTTATATAATAAGTTTTTCTCGGGAATAACTCACCAACATTCGTGTTGACCCAAATATTATTTGATAATGTTTTGCAGGTAAATGACGGTTTCGTGTGAAGGCGTGGAGCGAGGCGTCGGTGTTTGAATAAAAGTGTTGTATGGGACCATTATGGTAGTTTTTAAATAATAAAAACTATGTGTACTCTGATATTTAAATAATATGTTTAATATAATATATATTAAACGTTGTGTTTTTATGATTGGTTATTCGTTACAACAACTGTCACCGTCCGAAAATTTGTTTAGTTGTAAAGACTTCCGCTGAAATTATTATTATGAGATTTTCGAGGTGTGACACGATAGTCGATAAACATGTGCATTGATCCATCCTTCTTCATGACGAATAGTATCGGCGCTCCCCATGGCGATGAACTTGGTCGTATGAATCCTTTCTCGAGAAGCTCGTCATGTTGTTTCTTTAATTCTTTCATTTCGGTTGGCGCGAGGCGATATGGAGCTTTAGCGATCGGAGCAGTTCCAGGAATAAGATCGATTCTAAACTCTATTTCACGATCGGGAGGAATGCCAGGAAGTTCATCGGGAAAAACATCGGCATAATCGGAAACAACAGGAACGTCTTTGATTTCCTTGGGTTTTGATTCTTTGGTGACGTAGGCCATGAATGCTAAGCATCCTTGATTTAAACATTTGTTAGCCCTTATCATGGAGATTAGAGTAACTCGGCCAGTGTCTTAATCCCCTTCAATTCGAATAATTCGTTTATCCGGGGCTTGAAGCTCAACGGTCTTGCTATTGCAAAGGATATGAGCATGGTTGTCGGATAACCAATCCATACCCAATACAACATCAAAACCAGCAAGAGTCATGGGTAGCAATTGAATAGGCAAAACATAACCGAATAATAAGATTTTTTCCGTTTTCTAAGGCTTCGGAAATTTTAATAGTTTCGCCACTAGCGGTCTCGACGCTTAGAGTTTTATTTAGTTTGATTAAATGTTCGTTTAATAGACTACAAAAGTTATAATCTATAAAACTTATGTTGGCTCCTGAATCAAACAAGACTCTAGCATAAGCGTTGTTAACAAGGAACGTACCGGTGACAGTTTCCGACGTGTCGGCCGCTTTCCTCGTATCAAGGACGAAGACTCTTGCATTGCCCTTCTTGGGCTCGTTCTTCTGACCGCTACCTCCCCCACCACCAGTCGCGGGCTTATTTTTAGGGCACTCGAAACTAAGATGTCCCATTTCTTTGCAGTTGTAGCAGGTCATTTTCTTTTTCCAACAATCGGCCGCAGCGTGGCCGGGTTTGTGACATGATTCACAAAGTCGTGGAGTTAAATGGCATCTACCCCTATGATACTTTTTACAAATCTTGCATTGTGGGATGCCGGGGTTGAAGCCAGACCTTCGTTGGTCAACTCCCTTACCTTTGAAACGGGTATTCCCTTCCTTCTTGGAGTCTTGTGTCGTTACGACCTTTTTATCTTCTTCTTTATTGCGGATCATTCCGCCCATCAAGTATCCAGCCAACTCCATCGCAAAGTCGGCGGTTTGTGGCAAGTGCGATCTCACCATGTCACGAATCTCTCGTGGCAGTCCCCATATATAACGTGTGACTTTGCTAGACTCAGGAGTAACCAGCTGGGGAACCATACGACAGTACTCGTGAAATTTCGTGTTGTACTCACGAAGGTTCGTTCCCACCACATTGTGAGTCAAAAACTTGGTTTGAATTTGATCTGTCTCGTGCATCGGACAAAACTTCGACATCAACAGCTCTTTAAACTCGTTCCATGACAGACTATACATCACCTCCCTTCCTCTACTCATTATCAGCGTGTTCCACCACTCTAGTGCCTCACTTTTAAACATCAACGTAGAGTATTGAATCTTTTCTTCATTTGAACACTTGCTTGTAATAACTATCGTCTCCATCTCCTCGAGCCACCTCACGGTTGTGATGGCTACTTTGTCGCCATGAAATTCTTTTGGCCCATAGTACTTAAAGTCTTTAAACGAGCATCCACCAATCTTAAGTTTCTTAAATTTTTTTCTAACACTCCCATTGGCATTTGAATCATGCTCACTTTCTTCCTCACGTGAAGGTCGAGTACGGGGTTTAGAAACAGGTTTGCGGGAAGGATTTTCAGAGTGAGTATGTTTTGTTTGTCTAGATTGGGATCTATTTTCAGATTCTTCTCGAACAACTTTTCTGATCATTTGTTTTATTTGATTCATATATTTGTCGGGAATTGGTTCCTCTTTCTCGGGACCTTTCCCTTTTTCTTCTCGTCTCTCGACTTCCTTTCGGGAAACCTCCCGGTTATCACTTTGTCGAGACATTCTTTTTATTTATTAATCTCTTTACTTTTTATCTGAAATTTAACATATTTCTTTTCTTAATATACAAATTTATTTATTTCACATTCATATACATATCATAAATGATATGTATATTATCTTACAACACACTTATATATCGTTTAAGCGATATATAAGGTCCTATCCTTATTACATATGTTACATACATCACACATAACATACAAACTATATTACACACATAAACTTCATTCTTTGAACACACCATCATCACCATCCACTTAGTCTTTCATAAATTTCTTCACCACCTTCGTTAGCTTGTTGCATTTACAAAAAAACTTGTCTCCTATCTTCTTCTTTTTCTTCTCATCCACCACAATCTTCTTCCTAAGGTCATCAGTTTCGTGCAAGGCTCGTTCCAAATGCTCCTCCTGGGACTGAGGCATGTCAGTCGGATACCCGTATCTTGGAGGTGGGTCACGGTAACCCATCATCACAATGTCATAGTGGTTCTTGGGATCAGGGTATGGAGTTGCAGTCTCATTGGAGGGATAATTGAAGAATGCATCGGCTGCTTCATTTTGCTCACGAATTTCTTTGGCCTGTTCTTCAATGGATTGAATCTCACCTTGGTATGGTGGGAAGCTTGATGACGCCTTACCCTTGAGTTCATGGAGAAATTGCATATACGGGTCGACCGAACCATAGCTTGGAGTTGAGTGTTGTTCTTCGGTCGATGCGGTTATTTCATTTGGATTGTCCGGATATTCCTCCTCAGGGTCCGTTTCCTCTTCTAGTTCCTCTTCTAGTTCTTCTTCTAGTTCTTCTTCGGTCATTGCCGGCATATGGATCTTCTCATAAGGCATCGTTACTCTCATTTTGGGTTTGTGAGATTGCCCCTCCTTGTTGATGCGAGAATCGGCAGAATCCATAGTTGAAGTGCCCGTATGCCACCTTCGTTGATCGGAGTGGCATTGCATCCAGTTGGATGAAGAAGATTTCGGTTCCTGTTTGATTGGTAAGTTAGAGAGGAAAGCATATGAAGGATGAGGA
Organism: Bidens hawaiensis; assembly: GCF_021521415.1. NCBI lineage: Eukaryota > Viridiplantae > Streptophyta > Magnoliopsida > Asterales > Asteraceae > Bidens > Bidens hawaiensis. The sequence continues at coordinate 302,190 of NW_027492054.1, forward strand.
TTTGGTGGTAAGTGTGTTTGACCTCCGGATGGGTAATATGGCGGGATTTAAGTCGATTGATAGGTAGGGATTTCAGTAGGATGATATGTCGGAATTTCGGATGGTTGATACATCGGTAAACTTGTTGGATGATAGCTGGAATGTCTTGGTGCTTGGTACACTTGATGTGGAGTGTTATTTAAATGGTAAATTGGACTTGGATTGGGGTTTTGATTGTGTTCCTCGTTGGGGTTAAAAAATGATTCAAAGTAATCCTTGCTCATGATGCCTCGTGGAAATTTATAATACTTTCTTGCTCTTCTTGCTTCATTATCATAATATTCCATTAACTTCTCGTAAGACATCTTGATAGGTGGTTTAGATTGAGGATAGGGAAAGAAAAGGTTACCAACCAATCTTATCCATATACAAATAAACAAGTAAATATTTCCTACGCTTGGATCGAAGCTTGGGTATTGTTTTATGATACCCAATTCGCTAAGATCGATGGCTCTGATACCAACCTGTCACACCCTCATTTCGGGCCTAGGCGTGTGATCAATAGTTGGTATCATGTTTGTAAATAAATCAGAATAGCGGGTTATTAGCGGAAGACTTATAAAAACATAAGGATCGAATTTATAAATATTTACAATACAAAAGACGAGACGAAAGTCTCGTTTGGTTTTACTTGTTTATATGTTTTACAAAACCATCATATTTTAATATTTAAACAAAATTATCCGAGCCATCGGATTCTTGAGCTTCTTCGTCTTCTCAAGCTCTATTATTGATTACCTGCAAAATGTTATAAAAATACATCAGCAACGAATGCTGGTGAATATGCTGACGCTAAAAATATTTTCTTTACTTAACTACCCCTCGAGACCACGTAAGCGTCGGCCCATCTTGGCTTAGGAATATTCAAGTTAAACAATCATTATAAACTCGAGTGTCTACACTAGGTCACCTCAGCAAAACACCGCAACGTTTCGACGTACTTAGGTACCATAAATATACACAAGATCATTCTTACTCGAACATACTTTGGTTCGGCCCATCGTGGCTGGAGGTCGTGACCAGGCGTGGTGCGATGTGCCCACCGCATACCACATATGTAAGGATCCAGACAAACGTATATCACAGCCTGAGGGCTAGGTTTATACTCTTATTTACAATGTTTTTAGAGACACGTAGTCTCATGTAAAGTTTTACACATAACATGTTTATTTGTTTGAAAACAAGTTTGTAAAAGTGGGGCGTATTCACCTTTTCAATAGGATCGGCTTCCAACACCGTCCGTGAGTCTTTCTCTTGCTATCTCGCACCTATAGTACGAGTATAACTTTTGTTAGTCGGATACACGATCCGGCTTAAGACCTTTTGTCTTATTTATCTCGATGAACCTTTAGTTCATTATCTCTTTTTACTTTAAAACCTTTAGTTAAAAGGTAATATTTATAAACCTTTAGTTTATTTATAAAAACCCGACGTTTCTTCTTCATTAAGAAACGTATTTTTCTGTCTTTATTATTTAAGTATACTCATTACACTTAAATAATATATTTTATAATAAAGAATAATCTTATATATTCATATATATATATATATATTATCTTTCTTTTCTTTATTTTCTTTGTTATATCTTTCTTTGCTTATCAAGAATAACATCGACTTGGGGTATTAAGCCTTTCCAATATTTTATTATTATTTTATTTGGGCATTATGCCTACCTTGCTTGGCTTAGAAATACCCTAGACACTTGGGCAGCACTTCGTCGCCGCTTGATCAATCACCTTTTCCACACTTGGCACGCTTCTTGAAACACCGACACTTCTCGGCAAGTACTTCGAGAAAATCGTCGTAACATCGGGGCAGCACCTTCTTCTTGTTTGGAACGTCGTCGGGGAGTGGTACGTATATCTAGATGATGGGAACGGAAAACGAGGTAATGGGGCACGGATTTCGAGAAGGATCGATGGCACGTACTTCGACGTGTAGAGAGATGTTTTAGAGAGAGAGTAGTATGTGATTTTGGTGTGTGAGGAATGAAATCTCGTAGCCCTCCTATTTATAGCCAAAATTGGATCCCATCGCGGTACGCGATGGGTTCCTTGGCAGGCCTATCGCGTACCGCGATATAGTCCTGCTGAGTAATAACGTAGACCTGCCACGTGTGACACGTGGCAGGCACCGCGCCACGTGGAGACACGTGGCAGGCACCGCGCCACGTGGCGACACGTGGTGGACTTGTTGCCACGTGGTGACACGTGGCGGCAGGCGTTGCCACCGTGTGCCACGTGGCACAGTGTGTCAGATACCCCATCGCGGTACGCGATGGGGCTCTATTCTGATCCATCGCGTAGCACGATGGGTCAGGAAATTCAGAATTTTCATTTTAGCCCCTTGAGTTTTGAAATTGGCAAAATTGGTCCCTTGACTTTGGAAATTGACATTTTTGCCCCGATATTTACGTGATGTTACAGGTAGAATGTCATTTGGTCTTTCAAAGGGTCATGGTATTGTCTTGGTGCAATGAGAGTAGGAGGTCTTGGAGTTATCGGATAGCCAAATTGTTGGAACGATACATTAGTGGGTGTTGGTGTAGTGTAAACACTTGTTGTGATTGACTTTTGATTTGCCGGTGTTGGAGTCGACCTCGAACAACTTTATCTCAAGCCGACTCCTCGTGATCTCTTGGTTCCACCTGCGTTTGTTCTTTTTTTTAAGAATCTATAGATATTTGGAGGTTTCGTGAGTGTAAAATGTTTCGATAGAAGCCGGTGTTGGAGTCGACCTCGAACAACTTTATCTCAAGCCGACTCCCGTGATCTCTTGGTTCCACCTGCGTTTGTTCTTTTTTTTTATGAATCTATAGATATTTGTAGGTTTCGTGAGTGTAAAATGTTTCGATAGAAGCCGGTGTTGGAGTCGACCTCGAACAACTTTATCTCAAGCCGACTCCTCGTGATCTCTTGGTTCCACCTTCGTTTGTTCTTTTTTTTAAGAATCTATAGATATTTGTAGGTTTCGTGAGTGTAAAATGTTTCGATAAAATAATATATCTTTTGAGTAAACTGCAATTTCGTTCATGTGGCTTGTCCAAGTCTGCAGTTTAGTCCAGTAGTTTCAAATTTGCGATTTCCGTCCATGTGGTTTCATTTCACTTGCAATTAAACTCGAGTTCATTAACCTCGTTAAGTCTGGTCGTTAAACCCATCAGCGTACTCTTCACATGAGGGGCAGTTTTGTCCTTTTTTCCCCAAATACACCCAGTCGTAATTCGCAAACCCCCCTTACGTGAGGGACTAGGGTGTATTTGGAAAAAAAGGACAAAACCGCCCCTCACGTGAAGGGTACGCTGATTAGTTTAAAGACCAGACTTAACGGGGTTAATAAATTCGGGTTTAATTGTAAGTGAAATGAAACCACATGAACAAAAATCGCAAATTTGAAACTACTGGACTAAAACCGCAGATTTTGACAAACCACATGGACGAAAACCACAGTTTACTTATATTTTTTTGTTGAATTAAGTTGGAATACAAAGTTGGATATTACCAAGGGCTTCCTAGCCATTGTCTAACGTTCACTTTCCACAAATCATCTCTGCGATTAGTAGCCACGCCACTATGCCGATTCGTATACCCAAAATGTCGGCGACAGTGTAGTCAACTAGCAAACCACTACCCGTGAGGGTACTTGCATGTGTCCCAACAACACTTTGATATCATTGAACTACAAGTCTACAACCGCTTAGATATTAAAAGTTTTAATTTAATTCCAATATGTACAACACCAATGCTAACGAATTAATTATAGTATCAAAATTTGAACAATTTAGTTCCAAATATTCAAGGATTCCAGGACATTGTTGATGATATATCTCCCTTTCTGTATGTATTCCATGGACGTACGTTGCTCAAATGTCTTAATTATTATGTGGTAATTTTCTCCATTTTACTTCGAATTCAATTCACATGTTTGAAAACGGAATATCATACAGAATTTACTCCAAGTGGTAATATATCATGTGCAAATTTATATCCATGTGTAAAACACCATATGTTCATAATATGCCGCGATTCAAAAAAAAAAAACATATGTCAAGTGGTGCTCACTTCTGAAACATCATATGCAAATTGGCAACATGTGTAAAGCATCATTAGCCTACGTGTAGTGGAAGGGCTACAAAATGGGGTGTTTTGCGTTATGTGACGCCCAATCAGTAAATGGTAGGTTTTGTTTTAAGGGTGTAATGGTGTTGTAGCCCATATATATATACATGTATATATATATCACACACACTCAAATATAATAATAAACTCAACTGCAATCCTCGCCCCCACCCTTGTCGCCCGTTTTGCCGCCCAGGGGGCGGTGTTCTCGCCCCTTGTCGCCTGTTTTTTGCCGTATAGTACACATAGCCTTAGTAACTTGACGGCCATATATAAAACACCATTTGTAATTTGAAACCCATGTATAAAAGTACATTCGAATAATCCTCTCTATTGAAAACAACACTTGTAGTTTTGCTACTGTCATAGCTCTAGTCATAATGGTTTCGATGTCACACTTCTTGCCGCCACCGCTATGATCTCAAGTTGCATCGCTCTCCGCCTCAATTTAGTTTAGTTTTATGTTTTTTTATACTTATTTTAGTGAAGATTTGTATGTTTTTATTATACCACATATATATTTTTTTTAAAACAGAGACTTTCTTGTGTTTGGCCTGTAGGAAAAGTTGTTCACTTTTAGTTAGGCTATAGGATGTGGATGCAATTTTGCTTTTCACTTTATAATGCCACATCAGCGCCACATCATACCCACTTCACTCCACTATTTTTCATAATGTCATGGAAATGGTCACCAATTTACCACTTCTCTCATTTTTCAAATAAACTAATAATATTTTTATAACTAAAATTAATATTGTGTGAATAAAAAGCTAAAACAACCAAACTCGACTCATAATGAGATGAAATCAATAAAAATGAATCAAAGGTATAATAATTGAAAAATATAAACGTACTATACAAAAAAAAATATTAAGTACTCTATGTCATTGGGTAGTTTGAAAAATATAAATATGTTTCACCAAATTTCTGAGTCTAAGCATGTGTTAAAGTCGTTTATGAGATCTAAGAATAATACTTTTTCAAAACAAATCGTTTCACTAAAATAACATTCATCATATTTAGCTACTTTTTTAAAAAAATATAACAAATATAAATTATTATCCAAGGTTAACTCATTCATTTCGAAAAAAAGAATATCATGTCAAATTAATTTATCTATCATTAAAATTGAAACTTAATTAAATAAAATATATATCATTTAAATAAAAGAATTTGGTTAATTGGGCTTCAAGTGGGCTTCTAACATGCTCACATATAAGATTTGCTAAAATTTGACTTCAACTAAAAACCCTAAATATGGTGGCTGTCTTCATCTTCCTCATTACAACATGCACACATGCTCTATCATCTTTTTGTTATATTCTTCTTCTGGTTATTTTTTAAAAAAATTCAACAACTACATAAAAAAAACGGTTGAATAATTAAGAAAGGGAGTATTTTATCGGTGATTTGGTCGGGGAAAATTCCACGATTTCCTTGCCGCTGAGCGGCACCGATATGAGAGGGGCGGTGTTTGTCGCCGGCAACAACTGCCACCTTAGCCTTTCAGCGGCAAATTGAAACCCATACCGGATAGTCTTACTATAATAATAAAAATATAATAACGATATTCTCGTTAATCGTGGGAAATTCACTTCGTACAATACTGTTTACAAAAGTGCATAAAAAGAATATAAAATGCAAATTTATATACCGAAATGATTCAATCCATATCTTACTAGGAGTGTTTCCATAAGCTTTCTTCTAGTATCCATGTCACGAGTCTTCATCACTCGAGTCTTCAACAAATGTTTCTTCAAAACAACAATTCGTTTATTGAAACTGGGTAATGGTTTTGGTTGAGGATCGTGTTAGACACGGGGCCCTTAAAACAGATTTTGTGCCTACTCTCAAGCTCGTCTGTTTCCCAGGGTACAACAACCGGAACAGTATAGTATGTGTACTGCCGGAGATGGCCACGAACCCGAGGAAGTCACCAGCTATACTGGTGTTTATCAAGACGTAGGAAAATTTGTTGAAGTTGTTTGACATAAATATAGAGAGTGCTCATCTCTAAATTTTGTCATAAGTGTGTGTAAGTGACTCCAAAATATTTTTAAGTGTTTTTACAACATGAACCAACAAGTTCATTATATACTTACACAAAATGAGAAATACTTAACCAAATTAATATGTCATAAACAATAAAATTAATTTAGTCATAAACAAGATAATTAATCTTATAATAAACTTGAAATTAATTATTGTTATTAACATGGTTAAATACTTTTAATTAGATTTAAGTGGTGAATCAAAACCATCATATTTATTCATGACATGAGTTGAAACAAACTATTTGACCAGGTTCAAACAACTGTTCGCAACAGTCCGTTATGCAGGCGCGACACTCATACTCTCCTACGTAGGACACGATGTCAAAGATAAATCCAATTTTCTCTTCTTTGGTTATTCCAACCATACACCTTCGAGCATTGATATTCATTCATCTACGCTCCGTTTTGGACACTCAAATCAATATTTATACAACACATATATAAATATATTATTCATGTCCAAAGTTAGTGAAAAATCCATTTTCACTAATAATTTTTTCCAACATGACCTACCACTCCTCAAATTTGGAGAGCCCCGTTGCTTATTCTGGTCAGACTATGTTGTCTTAACTAGGCTCACGATGGCTTCAGACTTTGGCTTGAGCTTTCCTTGGGAAACCATACCGTCGACTAGGCTGTTCAAAAAGCTCACGGCTCGAAGCTCGCTCGAAAAAAGCTCGGAGAAAGCTCGCTCGAAATCGGCTCGATTCTAAACGAGCCGAGCCTAGCTCGACTCGATTTCTAAACGAGCCGAGCCTGAGCTAGCCCCGGCTCGAGCTCGCTCGATAGGCTCGCTCGATTGGCTCGCGTAAAGTCGTTATAAGTTTTTACGAACCTTTAAACTCGTTTTAAACTTTGATGAAACTTGAGGGGGTATTTTGAAACTATGTAATATATATATAAAGGAAAAAAAATAAAAAACCTAACCCTAATCTCATTATACTATAGCCGCTCCATCTCTTCTCCCTAGCCGATTTCCGGCAACCGGCGACACTTCCGGCCACCTCGTCTCCCCGACGCCAATCTCTGGCCACCCGCCTTCTCTCTCTCGTTTCTCCAGTAACCCCCACAACCAAAAGCCCCTTCTCTCCCTCTCCGGGTCGTATTTCCGGCTACGGAAAGCCAGCCGCCGTGGCCGCGGTGCTCCGTTCTCTCTCTCTTTCTGCTCTCTTAGTCTCTCTGCTCTCCGATCTCTCTTTCTTTCTCGCCCTCCGTCTCTCTCTCTCTCTCTCTCTCTCTCGCGTTCTTCCCGTCTCTCTCTCTCGCCGTACTCTCCCTCTCTTCTTACAGGTAAATTCGAGCTAAATCGAGCCGAGCCGAGCCGGCTCGATTTAAAACCGAGTTGAGCTTGAGCTCAAATTTTGAGCTCGATTAAGATTCGAGCTCGAGCCGAGCCAGCTCGAATAATTATCGAGCTCGAGCTCGAGCTGGCCCTGGCTTGGGCTCGGCTAGTGAACAGGCCTACCGCCGACTGTCACTTGACAGTCATTGTATCACCACAAGAGTAAAACTCTCTGGCATAACACATGGTGAGACGAAAATCCGGATGTACTCAGGATTCGATTAGATAACCTTACACAAAGTCTGACTCAAATAATTTATTGTCAATCAAATTTGGATCCCCATTGAAGAATTTAAGCATCCTATCATTATGCCATAAGTGATCGTATAATAATAACTATAAGAAGAATCTTAATAATTTATATTTTTAATTTATAATTTGTATAACAAAGTAATATACTTTATAAATGGACCTCTATAAAGTAGGAAAAAAACAGCACACACCGCAAATCATACGGCCAAGAACTGAACTATGTCATGTCCAGACGTGGCCAATTTACACACCGCAAGCTACACGTGGCTGCGTCAACTCTAAATTGCGACAGATACGTACCCGTTGCTCGTATTTGTATTTGTTTTAGGTAGAACTTCATTCTTTTCACCAAATATTGTATAGTTTCTAGATAACCACAATAATAAAGATTTAAACGTTCTTTGTTCTAGAACTGACAAAAAAGTTAAATTAGTTTTAATTATTATTTTAGTACATAGAACAGGTTTGGCAAGGAGAAAGCTGGTTCAAGCACTAAGCTTTCAATTGTACATATGTTTAAGAACTTATTAAACCTGTAAATAAAAAAATGAGTCGTATATGAAACTTAATTGAAATTAGTATAGGCTGGACTTCATCATTTCTCCCTACTTGTATATGGAACTTAAACTGTGTTATAGGCATGAGATATAAAATAATTAAATGAGTCGTATTCTTGTTTGATACGCGTGATAAACGTGCCGTCTATAACATGTTCAACAATGTGTTTTCTTTGCGGTGACAAGGTCGAAACCTTAGAACACTTACTCATGAAATGATATTTGGCAAATGTGGGATGGCAAGTTAACGATGTCGACGTATCCTTCCATTTTGACCTTCTCGATTAAAGATATGTTGGTACTTACCAAAAAAAAATGCAGCAACAAACAAAGGAAATCCATGTGGTCACTCAACTACATGTTACATGTTGATGTATTTTAGAGAACAATGAACAAAATAATTTTCTCCAATAAACAGACTATTGTAGCTAAGACAATGGGCGAGGTGATGGCTACTGGGGATTGTGGTCAAAAAATAGAAATTTGGAGTCGAATTGGGTTAAATTTAATGTAAATAAATTCCTGATTTCGTTTTGGACTTTTGTTGTAACTTGGTTTGAGCCATATTAAGACTAGCATCTTGCTTGGTATTGGGTTCAAATATGAAATATGACGGTGGAGTGATATTAGGTGTGACGTGGTTAAAGTGTTGGACCAATGATTGGTCCTAGGTTCGAAGATATGGGCAACTGTTAATATGTGTTTTTTTAAGTTTGTCTATTTGACAGTTTAAGTTCCCTAAACAAATTGATTAAAATCCTTACAAAGTTGAATAAAGTATTTAATAAGAATTATAAATAACTTTGATTAACTTTTATGCTTAATGAATTAATTTTTTTAAATGCTAATTTTGTCCATCTTAACTTATTTTCATGTCTCAAGTGAGACTAGAATTTACAACTATTTTGTTGATATTATACACATTTACCACTAGACTAAACTAGAGGTAATTATTTTTATTAAGAATAACAATTTATTATGATAAACAGGTCATTCCGATTATATTATTATGCAAGGTTCATTTAAAAAGAATTACATATATGATTGTTTTCTTTTTTATTTTTATATAATAGGAGGTGTAAAATTAGTTATAAACGTTATATCATGACCTTTTAGATATCATTTTGATCATATGACAACTTTATTTTTGTAGTTTTCTTTTTCAGTTGATATTGCATATGTATATATCCTACCTTCCGTATCATACTCGATACTATCTTAATGTCATCGCATCCCAACAAAACAATTAGCAAGTTAAATACCGCTATTAACTAATAAACCTTCATTTAATAAATTAACTTTCACATCATAAAAAGTGTATTTATATCTTCAACAATTACATATTATATTCTATTGTTATATGTTATTTTCACCTCCTTAATTTATGTGCATATCACCTTGTCATGTCTCTTTGACTCTTTCCATTGTTTTGTCTTTACGTAGTCTATATATACATAACCATGTCATCCACGTATCAAAAGTTGACCATACATGATATATTCACCCGATGTTAATATTGTTATCTTAAATCGTCGAGTATCGTGCAGCAGACGTTGGGTCACACCTGTTAGAGACTTAGAGCATCGAGGGGTGAGTAGGTATTCTGTCGTCGCCCTCATATGATTTGATCGATTTTGGATTTTCCATCTTATGGCAATTTCTTTGTCGCATGTCGCTATAAGTCCTTTAAAAAATTAAACATATGTTAATATATATGTGTTGAAAAGGTTGATATGCAAGTAGCGAGACCATCTTATACGTCGGGGGTTTAAAGGATGGCTCTTAAATAGAAACTTTTCAGTTGTATGATATTGATCAAGTTATTATTAGGGAGTAACGCACACCCATGAAGTATATAACGTACACGAAGATTATCGTGATTCGTTAAAGACTAGCCAACGTTCACAAGTGATGACTAGATAATCTTTATTGATTGATATACATTAATTATAAGTACATAACAATGATATTTATAGGATTTTTTTTATTCAAAATAGGAAGAAAATAAGAGGTTAAATTGTTTCTTTAAGAGAGAACTTTTGTTTGCGGTTTCTAGGTGACCCGTCATTTGAAATGACGGATCCTAAAATTTGCATAGGATTGTCAGCTACTCCTTTCTTTGTCTCGGTCGAAATGGCCCAAAGGCATACACGAACCAAACAATTTTTCACTCGGAGGCCTTGAACACTTTAATCTACGCACTTGATTATAATTTTGCAATATATTAGTCTTCTTTTAGTTGTTACCGCCTTCTCATCAGTTAACCTGAAGGTCCGTTGAAACTCCCCCAAGATCCAACACATCCGTCATGGTTATATGTGCCCTGACCCGTTTTTTTGTTCCTATCGACTCCCACTAAACACTCTCCATGTATAACAGATATACCTTCGCGAGAGATCTTTTCAGATGGCACACTGCTTTCCATTTTACCAAATATCGTCTAGTAAGTGGGTGTTATGCTGACTAACTATCAGTGCTCCCACAGTCACAAACACATTTGACTGAAATTCTTAAACCCTTCCACACATGTTTAGCTTGAATCCAACCTATGATTATGGGTTTATCACCCACAAAATATTCTTCAATAACGCTAGATTAATTGGAAGAATATCTCTCCTTAGAGGCAATTTCCTTAGTCCCCACTCACGAGGGAAGTATTTTATGTCGCATGATGCTAAGAAAACTGAAAGGCCAGGTGAGCCTTATACCTCTTACCGTTGTTGTGGCCTTTTGTTTTATTTTTTTTTTATCGTAAATGATTGAATCATTACACATAGTATAGTAGGAACTTTGAATTCAAGAAATATCTTTCGGGACTCAATGGACATATTTTTACAAATAATTAATAAATGGCTTTCTTTATTTATATTATATGTTATAAGGAACGGAAAACAAACTCGAAACTTTGTAGCACCCCATTCCATGGTCATGGAGATAGACATGTGCCCAACTTCTTGGGATTAACTTAAAAAGGTTAAATATGGCACAAAAACATGTTGGATAATGTAAGTATACGACTAAATCATGGAGGGGCGCCTTCAGGAAACTCACTAGGTTCATTCGGGTAGACTGGGAGCACTATCACAACCAATTTGGTTTTGACATTCGGTTTTAGCTTAGATTTCACGAAACCTAGAGTTTTACCTGATGTTATTGGTGGTTTAGCGTTTAAAAGTTCCTTTGGGTACTTTTGGTAGTTCGAAAACACCGTCGCAATCATTTGTATTCACTAGTGCATTTATGGTTGCTATAAGATATCACTAGATGGTTCGTTTTTTTATTTGAGTTCATCAAGTAGTTTTGGGTAAACCCCTCCACCCTAACAGTCAGATTATGTAGAAGAAATAACGTATCATTTTAATATATGATTAGCGATTAGATCGAATATTTAGGGTTATTTGTGTTGTAATAACGTTCTTTAGAAATGAGATTGATACCGAATCAGTAACATTCTGAATTTCTAGAAAACTTAATATTGGTACTGGTAATAATCCCAAACTCTCTAATCCAAATTTTCTTAAAAACTTACTATTAATTTGATACCTGTTCCCAATACCATTTACCTACTAATTTCCTAATTCTTCTGAAGTGTTTTTATATATGTGGTGAAGTTAGAAAAAAGCAATATAATTATATAAATAGAAGAGAAAAAAGTTTCAATCATTCTCATGTATAGATTTATAATTATTCAGACATTCAGACTACCAGGCTAAAAATGAGACACGACACCACATCGGGCCCACAATATCATACTTCTGTGTATAAAAGAACCCAAACCTTTCCCATTACAGAACATCCTAGAATTCTCATCCTTAAACCCTTCGAACCTCGAACCTCAAAAATGGCAATAATCATCATGTTCAACATATGTATTACACTCCTCCTATGTCTTCGCATCAAAAACGAATTACTCACTCTTTTAAAATACTCCACCTCTTCCTTGTTCCGATACGCCGGAGTTGATTTTGGTTTCCATGAAGAAGATAATATGTTTTTGGTTGATCTTCCTATCATTCGGTTCCAAGATCTTCAAATCCACCGATATAGATCTGCGGACAGGATGTGTTTTATATGTTCCAAAGATTATAAGAGTGATGACGTGGTCTGTCAGCTGAGTCGGTGTGGTGACGTGTTTCACTCCGACTGTGTGGGAAAACTGCTTCATCATAAACAGACTTCGTGTCCGTATTGTCGAACTCCGGTGTTCTCCGGGCTTTCGCAGGCGCCGATCAAGAGTTTCTGATGTTATATGTATATATGTTTGATAGGTTTAGTTTTTGGGTATCAATTTTGGTTTGGTGCAATTGTATAAATCAGCTTTGGAAGTTGTATTTCTATCTCAAATGTTGAACACAAACTAATCAAGATGTGCATCATGTTAAGGAGAAACATGGAAATGGATCTTAATTAATGTGTTTAGATTTTAAATGAAACACATGGGTATTACTTGTAAGCTGTAAGGTAAGATGTAACACATGATTAGCTAATATAAGAATGCAACTAAAATATTAAATAACTACTATGCATCGTGTTCTAAGACATGAACTACAACCTCAAGTTAGACAAGTAGTGGTATGGGGTTTATGAAACTCAAAAAAAAAAACAAACACAAAAACAAAAGAAAAGAAAAAAAAAGAAAAAAAAGGGAAATTAGGGAACCCATATCTTTCTGTCATGAAAGGAGTCTAGAAGTTCCAAACCCATGAAAGAAGTCTCGAAGTTCCAAACCCCCTAAGCGGACGAGTGGGTTGTGGAAGAAGTCCGGAAATGCAAACAAGCCCGGACAAAATGGTGGGGCCCCCTTCACTCAAATACAATAATATATAGATATTTTTTAAAATATTTTTAATGGTTCGAAAATTGTAATATTGTGAGAGAAATGTGTTTAATGATGTTTGAAAAACTCATGTGCGAGATGAGCTAGGTGACATTCTGTGATGTTGAAATTGGATAACATTGTGATGCTCTAACTAGTAGATCAGTAGGCCTCGCACCTAGTTTGCACTAAAATAAACATATAAAAAAAATACTTGGATGTCTATTAATTCAATCTTTAAAATATTGTTCGTTGCACACCACTTAAATAATGATAACTTTCTGTATTCATTGATCTATTAAAATTTTGGGGACAAACATAACCATTTTTTCATACTTAAATAATCGTTTAAAATGAATGATGAACTACTCGATTAAATTTGATACATGAAAGAATGTATTATCTACAAATTATTCGATGTCACTTCATTAAAGATGGTGGACGTAGTTAATGAACATAAATTATTAATGTCTCATCTTTAACTTTTGTGTGACTTTCTCCTCAGCCATTCGTTTTGGGACCATTACTCGAAGGGTGAGATATGTATTCTCTATGCTGATTGTACACGTCACTTGATTAGTGTTTGTATCTTTGCAAATCTTTGACTAGTATACGGAGAAGCCTGCATCTCTCATACAAAGCAGAACATCACCTTCCGATAATAATTAAGTGTAAAACAAACTAGCATTATATTACGGGGCTGCCTTTCGAGTCCCGTATAGCTAGCGTCCTCGGTTGCCCAAGGATCATCCATTAGGTCATATGTATGATAAGGGCCTTGTGATATACGTATATGATTGTTGTATAACTTTGGATCCCAATGGGGCTTGTCATTTGTAAATAAGTTGTTTTTATTACACAAACTCACATTTGGTCATAACAAGTCCTATTAGGCCTTCGTGATACATGTCATGTAACATTATAGTGAAGTATTGGGCCTTGTAACAATTTGTTTTGCCGCAATACATGCATGTGTAACAATACTGTACACTATTGAGCCTTAATATGCCTTACTATGTGTTAGTGTGTTGTTTTTTGCTAGAAAAATTCATATTAGGTCTTATTACATGTATATAATTATTGAATATTGTTGGACCTCCATGGATCTTGCTATATGTTTGTGGGTTTCTTTTATACTAAGCCGTTTTGTGTTCGTCAAGTACTGTACTATTGTACATTTGTACTACTTATTGGTCCTCAATTGCCCTTCTGATGTGTTAGTGTGGTTCAATTAATTAGGCTACACCAAACCAAATTAAGAAATAAAAAGCCATATTACAAAATACATATCACATCTTACAAATAAAAACATTACATTACAGATATTACACATAAAATATACTATATTTCCATACTTAATTTCCGAATAATTTACATTTACGCGTGCCAAGCTAGACTTCACAAACCCATACATATAAAAAAAATCCTTTGTGTGTGTGTGCATGACAAAACATACATATACGGGAAACCAACTCATGGTGTGGGTCTGACTTTAACTCTAGGAGTTTGGAAATCCGATCGACTTCTCACTTCGATTCATCGCAACAGTTTGTTTTAATATACCACATCATCAACAAAGAACTCGTTTAGAGCTAAGATGATGCAAGTGACTCTGACGGGTTATTTAAATTTCAAGACTATCAACAATATCGAATTAAATTCCTATATACCACACACAATTATTGATCCCACAAGGGTAGTGATCAAAAGGACCCCATCTCGACAAAAGACAGAAACTTTTGGACGAGAATTGTAACAAGAATTCTATACTCAAATTAATTAAACGAATTGTTAATTTTTCTCTATATTGTTTTGTCTTTACTCTCTCTATATCATCCCAAACGAGAAAAACAAGCGGTGGGTACGTTTTCTTAACACACCAGACTCCCAGGCTAGAAATGGAACACGTATAGACACACCGTGACAGGAACATCAGCATGTTGGTGTATAAAAACTCCCACGTATACATAATAATATATGTTCTATTACAAAACATATATCCTTAAACCCTTGACACCTCAAAAATGGCAATTATCATCATCTTCAACATATGCATTACACTCCTACTAACTCTTCGCATCAAGAGTGAATTACTCACTCTCCTAAAATATTATTCGTTCCGGTATGATCAAATTCAAGAAGATGATAACATGCTTTTGGTTGATCTTCCGATAATTCGGTTCCAAGATCTTCAAAACCATCGGCAGAGATCTGCGGACAGGATGTGTTTCATATGTTCCAAAGATTATAATAGTGATGACGTGGTCTGTCATCTGAGTAGGTGTGGTGATGTGTTTCACTCCGACTGTGTGGGTGTAGGGGTATGGTACTAAACCCGGTTTTACGACCCTAAATTTATTATGTTTGGCTTATTTTATTATATGGACTAATACAATGTTATTGGACTGAGGGGGTTTCCCTTAGATCTGTGTTTTTTCTAAGTGAAATATACCAAATCTAGTTATGATTTTTTCAGATCTGGGTTCGTTTGAGCAACAGTCACACTTCATATTCATAGATCTATAAATCCTATTAGATCTGTTGGTTTTACATAAAACCTACCTGATGTGGATATTCAAAATCTCTAGATCGTGCGCGCCACCGCGGATCAAAATCGCTCCCTGTGGATCAACTTCGGATTCCGCATGCGCGCTCCCGGCGATCACTCTACGCCACAGCGGGTCGCATGCGCGCTCCCGGCGATCACTCTACGCCACAGCGGGTCGCATGCGCGCTCCCGGCGATCACTACACGCCACAGCGAATTGCATGCGCGCTCCCGGCGATCACTCTGCGCCACAGCGGGCCGCATGCGCGCTCCCGGCGATCACTCTACGCCACAGCGGGCCGCATGCGCGCCCCCGGTAATCACTCTACGGCACAGCGGGTCGCATGCGCGCTCCCGGCGATCACTCTACGCCACAGCGGGTCGCATGCGCGCCCCCGGCGATCACTCTACGCCACAACGAATTGCATGCGCGCTCCCGGCGATCACTCTACGTCACAGCGGGTCGCATGCGCGCTCCCGGCGATCACTCTACGCCACAGCGGGTCGCATGCGCGCTCCCGGCAATTACTCTACGCCACAGCAGATCGCATGCGCGCTCCCAGCGATTACTCTACGCCACAGCTCACGCATATCACATGCTCATGAAGACAGCCAAAACCTATGCTCGTGGCGCATATCACATGCTCACGCATCACGCATGCTCACGCGTATCACGTATGCTCACGCATACCACATATACTCACGCATCACGTATGCTCACGCATCACGTATGCTCACGCATATCATATGCTCACGCATCACATATGTTAATGGGCTTCACGTATGCTCATGCATATTAGATGCTCACGCATCATGCACGCTCACGCACCACATCTGCGCGTGAGAATAAAGGAGACATTGCGCAGGCCGCGCGTAAGCGACATAACAAATGAACAATCTAATCCAAATCAGGATAAGAACAACCATGATTGTACTCATATGGCTATGCGCCATACTTAAAGGTTGGGAATCCTCATAATATCCCATATGGCTACGCGCCATACTTAAAGGTTGGGAATCCTCAAAATATCCCATATGGCTACGCGCCATACTTAAAAGTTGAGAATCCTCATAATATCCCATATGGCTACGCGCCATACTTAAAGGTTGGGAATCCTCATAATATCCCATATGGCTACGCGCCAAACTTAAAGGTTGGGAATCCTCATAAACCCATAGGCCACGCGCCAAGCTTAAAGGTTGGGCACACCTCATAATTTGCCCGATGATGGGAACCATGCAATACGTCCACTTTTAGATGACATGTTTTTGCAGGTTCGGCTACGAGCCGCACAAACACCTATGACATCATTATTATTATCTGGCCATTTGTGCCTCCATTATTATTTTGAAAACAGGCCGGGATATTCATCCTGCGCAGAGGAGGCCTGTAAGTCGCCTCGCGCGCAAACTTTTATTATTCTTATAGCTCGTAAGACGCCACGCGCGCAGGCTTCATTATTCTCATAGATCCGTAAGTCGCCTCGTGCGCAGGCTTCATTATTTCTACAGCTCGTAAGTCGCCTCACGCGCGCAAGCTTTATTATTCATATAGCTCGTAAGACGCCTCGCGCGCAAGCTTTTATTATTCTTATAGCTCGTAAGCCGTCACGCGCGCATGCTTCATTATTCTCATAGATCCGTAAGTCGCCTCGCGCGCAGGCTTCATTATTTTTACAGCTCGTAAATCGCCTCACGCGCGCAAGCTTTATTATTCATATAGCTCGTAAGACGCCTCGCGCGCAAGCTTTTATTATTCTTATAGCTCGTAAGACGCCACGCGCGCAGGCTTCATTATTCTCATAGATCCGTAAGTCGCCTCGCGCGCGGGCTTCATTATTTTTACAGCTCGTAAGTCGCCTCACGCGCGCAAGCTTTATTATTCATATAGCTCGTAAGACGCCTCGCGCGCAAGCTTTTATTATTCTTATAGCTCGTAAGCCGCCACGCGCGCAGGCTTCATTATTCTCATAGATCCGTAAGTCGCCTCGCGCGCAGGCTTCATTATTTTTACAGCTCGTAAGTCGCCTCACGCGCGCAAGCTTTATTATTCATATAGCTCGTAAGACGCATCGCGCGCAAGCTTTTATTATTCTTATAGCTCGTAAGACGCCACGCGCGCAGGCTTCATTATTCTCATAGATCCGTAAGTCGCCTCGCGCGCGGGCTTCATTATTTTTACAGCTCGTAAGTCATCTCACGCGCGCAAGCTTTATTATTCATATAGCTCGTAAGACGCCTCGCGCGCAAGCTTTTATTATTCTTATAGCTCGTAAGTCGCCTCGCGCGCAAGCTTTTATTATTCTCATAGCTCATAAGTCGCCTCGCGCGCAAGCTTTATTATTCTCATAGCTCGTAAGTCGCCTCGCGCGCAGGCTTTTATTATTCGGCGTGCTATATCTTATTCCTGATAGTGCACCATCATTATCATAAAAACCAAAACACGTCACCATCATGAAGAAAACCTCCCAACACTCAAAGACAATAAAGATAAGGCCGAAGAAAAGGGAAAAAACCGCCTCACGCCCTAACACACCTCATAAAGTCCAGCGCTCCACCTAAACGCTTGCGCGCCCAGGAGCAACGCTGGACTTGGGGGGCTTGTAGGGGTATGGTACTAAACCCGGTTTTACGACCCTAAATTTATTATGTTTGGCTTATTTTATTATATGGACTAATACATTGTTATTGGGCTGAGGGGGTTTTGTGGAGGTAACCCTAACTGGGCTAGGCCCATTAGGGTACCATGATGGTGGCCATGAGGCTTCCTATATAAGGAGGTCTCCACCTCCTTATAAGGGGTTGGTCATTCTCAATAAGAGCCACCACCATATTTTTGTGTCTGTGAACAAGAGATCCTGGAGATTTTTTAGCGGTCACCTCCACACCCCCAAAAAGTCATTGCAGATCCCAACCAGCCGGAGAACAAGATCAAGACGTGGTTCGTTCATCTCGAAATCCGTGGAAACATCGTCATGGATCAGGTCAGATTCATCTCGTGCTTCGACAGTGGGAAAACTGCTTCACCAGAAACAGACTTCGTGTCCGTATTGTCGAACTCCGGTGGTTTCGGGCCTTTCACAGGCACCGATTAAGAGTTTTTGATAGGTTTAGAGTACGTAGTTTGTTCGGTGTATGTTATTGTTGGAGACACTGATCGATATAACTCCACTTTTATTAACGGAGTTGTATTTATATCTCAAATGTTGCAAACAAATAACTAATCAAAAATGTTTTGAGAAATAAGAAGCAATAGTTTATGCATGCATCATGTCAAGAACACAATGCAGTTTACCAATTAACTGTGAGTAGTGGTAACGCAAGAACAAATTAAACTGTATGTTTATTTTTCATTCACACACACACACTAAGGCCATGTTTGTTTTTGCCTCTTTTCTCTGAATAGAGTAAAACGTCTGATTCGGTCGGACGTAATCAGACGTGGGGCTGTTTGTTTTTTTTCTGGCTTTAAGAGGTTTAACGTCTTAATAGCATCTGAACCAGTAAGAGCTTTTAGTGGGTCTGAAAACCTCTTAACCCAAAAAAAACATACGTTTTTCTCCGGCCTCCATTAACTTCTAACCCGGAGACTAGGCTCCATCTCCGACGACTAGAGGTTCGTCTCTAGCCTCCACCTCTTAGTGATTCAGATTTCAGACATTTGAACCACCTCTTAACATTCAGATGTGGTATTCAGATTCAGACTTAAATCTCGAAAAAAACAAACGAGGCCTAACTGTCAAAGAAATTTTAGAAATATGAAACTTATACGTAGATAAAGATTAACATTCACAGAGCCTAAGTGCACTAGAGAAGATCAAGCAAATATTGTTCTTTGTTTTTTATTATAATCGTCATCGTGACTTGTTAAAAAATTTACTTTTATTGTGTTTAAACACTTAAATTTTAAATTTTGAAGTGAGTTTATTGGGTTATGGACTAATTACGGTTTGGATTGTGTAAACTTCTTTGTTAATAAAAATTGATTTGAATGAATTGAACTTAAACATTAAAAA
Organism: Bidens hawaiensis; assembly: GCF_021521415.1. NCBI lineage: Eukaryota > Viridiplantae > Streptophyta > Magnoliopsida > Asterales > Asteraceae > Bidens > Bidens hawaiensis. The sequence goes on from NW_027492054.1 coordinate 321,931, forward strand.
TAAGGAAAATTCTTAAAATAAGCGTTTACAAAAACGTTTTTCAAGTTTTAGAAACGTTTTTTTTATAAAAATTTCCACCCAGAAATTTTCTGGCGTCCCTGGGTAGTCAAATTGGGAGCCGTCACCCCCCTACCCCCTAAAGCCGTCTCTGTGTCGATAAAGAGGGATTGTATCGAATTGGGGGCCGTCGCCCTTGCCGCCCACTAAACCCGTCTCTCTGTCGATAAAGAGGGATTGTATCCGATACGTATTTAGAAGCTTGCAAGCACATTGCTTGGGGTTAACAAATACCTTGTTAGGAAACACATGTCATAAACAGATTAACGTGTATAGTCATGTACGATTGAAGTGCACATAACTAATTTCATATAAGCCATGGCACATGTCATAACCGAATCTAACTATCTATATAACTGCCTATCATGAAATCCTACGTGTCGCTCTCACGTTGTTCCCCCGTTCTCTAGAGCAACCAGATTGCTTGATTTCTAAATGGAGGTTTCTCATGCATTTGACCTGAAATCATAGATTTGAGTCTTACCAAACCAAGATAGTCTTTAAATGGGTTATAACATCTCATTTATTTGTGAACTTTTTTCATAATTAAACAATGATTTTCACGGGTCATGGATCTCACCAAACCCGGATAACTCTTAAACGGGTTATAACATCTCATTTATTTGTGAAATAGCCCCTTAATCATCAAAGAATAATTTACATGGGTTATGGGGTCTTACCAAACCTTAATAGCCCTCAAATGAGTTATAATATCTTATTTATTGGTATACACTTTCATCATTAAAACCTAATTTAATTTATCTTCTTTACATGTTTTCCGTTGCCGGTCTATCATCTTCATCGTCTGTTAACTTTCGATACTACCCACCATCGTCGACTACATCAACGTCCCCTTTTTCATTAGATAAATATTTATGTTTATTTGTTCATTTAAAAAAATCAACATGCATGTTCGTGTTTGAATCGTATGGTTATATTAATATCCTATAGACTATGCAATCTATATATAGAACATCTACGTTGGTAGTGTGTAGGGGATGTGCTGTGTGTATGCATTCATTTGTATAGATGTTACCTTTTTTATATTAACTATGAGAAGGTAGATGCAGTTTAATACAATTATATTTTCTTCAGATAAAATATTTTTTTCATCTTAATATAATTGGATTTTCTCCAATTCTATCAGCCATTCATTTTGGGACCCTTAAATAGAATGTCGATATATTTAATATCCATGATAATCATACACGTCACTTGATTAGTGTTTGTATCTTTGAAGATCTTTGACTACTACACGGTGGAACCTCCGCCTCTCATACAAACTTATAGAGCAAAACACTAGCACTAGTACATTCCGATATAAAACAAAATTTCATTATTATGTCCGCAAATTAGTAACTAAAGGCGATAAATCGATAAGTGGACCACCCAAAAAAAATTAATTTCAAACTTTTTGAAGGTGTATATATTTAGAAGCCTATATCATCACACGTGTGTTTAAATGTACATTTGATTACATATTCGTGTTAACTTAAAATTCTTATATTTAACTTTTTACAGATACATGGGTAAATCTCTATTTAATCATTTGTGTAGATCGAGTTTGTGACAAGATGGAACCAAATTATGAGAGTGTGTTCAAGCCCATATAGAAACTTGTGAAGAAGACAAACATGAATAGGACATTTAAACTTGAATGTGATATTTTGGGTCAACAAAACCTAGAGGTTGACTATGATATATTATTTCTGTGAGATCACCGTGTGCATTCTAAAAATAAGTTGGTGAATCGGCCATTGGTGTGTGACAATCAAAGATAAGACCGTCCGAATTGTTGTTGATATAATCACGGGACTAAAAGTTTCATGAAATTCAGTTCTTGGTTTTTGTCAAAGCATGTTGCAACAATGCGTGCTTTCGGGTGATAACACCATTATGGCCTATCCTTAACCCTTTTTACAGCCGGAAACATGAATAAAAGAGTAATTTGGAGAGCGCTTGAATAATTGTACAAATGTATATTAATAAGATAAACTATTGAGTCGGAGGCAAAATGCTAGAAACGTTGAGGTACAAAAGATCGAATGAGAAGTGTAAGAGCAATTTCAACAACATAAGGATGTCAACGTTTCACAATACCTCAGAAGTCCCTTACCATTACCAACATGTTGTGCTAGCTAATGACCGGTTTACAACAAAATTTGAGCGATTATCTCCAAAGTTGGCTCTTGTTGAAGCTGAAGGTTAATGAGTCTATGTTTGGCTGTCACTTGGAATGTGACCAATGCCACAACGATTACGAGAGAGGAAAATGACCAAAATGTCTATTTAAATCCCACCGGTTCCATTATGTCCAGCCCAAAACCAACGTGCCGCCTAGTTATTCTACCCTAATGACTGAGCGCCACATGTCAAGAATGTTTATGACGTGTGTATATTATCTTCAAGTATATATTGAAAATAGTCATATTGTCAGTCAAAATTTTCCTCCTTGCTAGAAGGTTGTGAAATTTATGTTCCATGCTAATCACACACGTCTCTTGAACTTGATCAATGTTTGTATAGTACATAACTGAATGATCTTTGACTAGTATACCTGGAAGGCTGGAAGCAAACCCCTGCCTCACATACAAAATATATATAGTACATTCAAATAATTACTAGAAAACAAAGTATCATTAACTACTATATGTTAATAAATTGCCAAACTGTATTGATCGACTGAGAAAAAAAAGCTAAAAAAATGGAGATGCGGGGTATCGATCCCCATACCTCTCGCATGCTAAGCGAGCGCTCTACCATCTGAGCTACATCGCCGTTTCGTTCAATAGCTTTGATAACCCTTCATATGCCTAAATAGTTGCTAAAAAGTGGAGATGTTAAGATGAGTAACAGCTACATTGACATGGATTAATAGATTATTTTATATGTATGATAAAATGAATTTGTGTTCATGTGAGTCGGTTTTGGGCTCAAATAGTAAGAAAACCAAAATTTCAGTTTTTCGGTTTTCGATTTTACTCATGGTCAGTTTTTGTTTTTTGCATTGGAGCCCGAATAAAAATTGGTGCGGAATAGTGAAATAGGCTTTAAACTTTTAGAAAAAAATGTATTTGTTAACTGCTTGTTAATAAATTAGAGCTTAAAACTTATGGCCTGAAATACAAGTTTTATAAGTTTTGAGCATAAATCCCATAACCAATATTTACACAAGTTCAGAGTGGTAACCAAAGGTCCAAAATGTTATTTTCGGATTTAGGAAAAGAGAAAAAAAAATGAACCATCGGTAACTAGTTTGGATCAATTTGTTCGGTTTGTTTTGTCACCTATATCGGTTTCAGTTAATTGGTTTTATCCTCACAATTATATATTACATTAATTAACACATGTTAGCTCATCATAATTCCAACATTTCTCAAATCACACTAAAACCTTCTTGTAGATAATTAAAGTTAATGACTTGATAAATATAATAATCGGTTTGCATACAACTCATAACATATTAAGTTGATACTAAACAATAAATTATGTAATAATCACTTTAATCCTCTTCTTCCATAAGTGATTGAAGAAGCGTGGTGCAACCCGACAAGATCTCATCCTTCATGAACCCCATAGCATTGGCAAAACGCGTGTCTGATGCAATGCCATTGTAGCTTGTGAGCACCACACGGGCCCTATCACGACCAGGGTCAGCCGTCATGCAGTCACCCATCGGGCTGCTGACTAGGACGACATCACACGTTTCATCCCCATGATCCTCGTTGACTAGAATGTGGTATGTTCCTGTCGAGTCGGTTGTTCCCTCCATGGTGTAAAGTACCTTTTGTTCTTTGTCCTTGCATTCAACCCTAACCTTAGCACCTATAATGCAGCAATCAGCAAGTTAATTATTGCATTTTATAACATGCGGTTTGTAATGAACAACTGAATAAGCAACTTTAAACTGCTTATTGTGTTTGAACAATTTACATGAATTATTAGCATTTCAATCACCGGATTGTCTTGAAAGATGGTACACCATTCATAACACCCGGCTAGGATATCCTAAATTCATCAAAATTATTTATACCTAAATTCATTATTTTTTGCCAACTTTTTATGAGGCCGAAAATTTGCAAGTTCAAATGGCAAAAACCGAAACTGAACTGAAAGCAAAGCGAAAACCAAAAAAACTGAAACTGAACGGTTTCAAAAACTCCAAAAACCGAAGTTTTTGTTTTCGGTTTGGTTTTAGCGAAAAACCACACCGAACCGTACCACGCACACACCCCTAGGATTAATCTAGAAAAGTGAGATATAAATCTCTAAAAACTTTCCTTATATATAATGTTTAAAAATTATTTAATCAACTTTTCTTATTAATAACACACGATTGTTACTTAAAACATAAATTATTTAGTACTAATATTAATTTGATATAAGGATTTATATTTTTAAGAATAATGGTGTTAAAAAAAAGGTTGATACAATTCATACAAATACTTACATAAATTGTATTCAAAGTTTAAATAAATATATTATCTTATAAAACAATATAAACTAATATTTGTTTTTAACATTCAAAAAAATATATAATCAAAACACCGGATACTAAGAGTTTAAAAATACTAATCTACGAAAACTGAAAAAGTACTTTAAAACATAAAAACATTATCTTAAATATAAAAAACCGCTTCATTATTTCAAAACAATAAAACATCTCAAATAATATGAAACCAATATAGGTTTTGGATAACATCGACTGTAAGATATTTTTGTCATATTCACATGAATTTTCCTGAAAGGTATTTATATATATTTGATACACATGAGCATGTTGCATGACCAACAATGAATATTACCGTTGTTGAATGGTTGTCCAAAACTTGTAACATTTAAACATTTGTTTTTTATGTGAAATAAACAAATGTTAATAAAACACATAAGATAGTAAGATTATAAAAAAATTAGTTTCTAAGCTTTTGACCATGTTATTATTATAAATTTTTATGAAATATAATAGAAGTTATAATTTGTCACACCCTCAAAATCCACTAACGGAGTTTTACCGTTAGAGGGTGTGAACTAACAGGATCGGATTCATTAGTTATAATCAAACCATAAAAACATTAATGAAAATAAGTGCGGAAGCGTAAATATATAAACCAAGTGTTGCGCCACGCAGGACGACTTAAAAACCCACATAGTAACAGTTTTAAACAAGTTTGCATAATCAATAGTGTTCAAAACAATGCATGATCCTATACCACGCGTCCGCCTCGGCTACCTGAGAATAACATACTAAAAGTGTCAACACGAGGTTGGCGAGTTCACAAGTTTATATAAAATAAAGCGTTTAGCGTTCAGCGTTTTGCGTTCAGCGTTTTGCGTTTAGCGTTTTGCGTTACCAGATAGTGTTAAATCAATTATATATCGATAGGTAGCTAGCCTATACAACAAGTATTACTAAGTGTTCGACACCGAAGCTGACTGTTTATCATGTGCCTTGCCACCAGGTCTATCCCGACCATGGTAATGTGTTTAGCCAAGATTACACCCACTCGACCTCCAGTCGAGCTTAGCGTTGGGTGGGGTTTGTCAAACCCAGTAGTACTACTCAACAATGACTCGCTATTTTACAATACTAAACGGTTCGATGTGTGAAGGACTTCAATTATTTCGTTTGCCACTTAGCCTTTACAAGTGATATATAATTTACTAACAAAATCTAAAAGCGTTTTCGGAGTATGTTATCTCCCCCAAGTGAAAAGCGTTTAAAGAGTTTAAAAGGGGTAAGTGAAACTCACTGTTTGCGAAGAATTCCCAAAAACAAGTCACCCAAGTGATGCGCGTCACAGAAAACTCTCACTAGTGTTCTATAACAACAAGGAGATTTTCTAAGAGTCGGAACTATTATCGAGTCTCTAGACTCGGCACATAATACTTAAGCACAAGATACGTTTCGTGTTCGTTTGTGAATCGTGTGTGACTTAACAAGCACATTTGTGATACGTTACACGCTGTGAACAACTATCTACGTGTCAAGTATTAATAGTGTACATATCTAGCAAATATTCCCCGCAAGGGCAATTTGGTCAAAACATAACAATTATCTAGCAACAAGCACGTTTCATGTATTTTCACAAAGTTCAGCAGCTAGTTTCATTATGACAGAATTCTACTTGAAAGACTACTCTATTCAACAGATCATAGTATCTCAATTAATTCACCAAAAATCGTCACAAAAGCACACATGTGTTAGGTTTCCAGAACATATTTTATTGTATTTTTATTCCACATAGATTTCTCACAATGATCAAAACATTACAGCAAACTCACAACAGTCAAATTCATGCGCAACAGAATGTTATTTGTTATTCCCGTTAAGTGAAAAATCTAATTAATGCAAGACCAATTGGGTTGGGTTCTTAACTCAACAAGTTAACTTCCAGAAGTAGAACCAACAGATTTGGTCTTGTAATCCACGAGTTATGACATTTACAAAATAGCCTTACATCAGGTCTCAAAATTCAGATTTGCACAACGTTTTTGTAAAATCATAAAAGTTAACTTTTACACGTCCAAAAATTGCAAATTTATATTCTTTAGAAACTAGACTCAACCTAGTACACTGTAGTATCAATAATCTCGACCAATTCTCACATTCACACCCCGTTACAGTCAATTGAACATCAACAACACAATCTGTCCAGAAACAGTTTGCATCCAAACTCAACATATTAATCATCTATAGACCACAATCCGTTCATATGACATTCTAGACACCATAATCACTATCCATGCACATCAATTACACACCACAAACATGATTAGGGTTTTACTTGAACTCAAAATCAAAGAAACAAGCGATTAACATGCAATAACATCAATTCTAGTCATCAAATCAACAATCAATACATAATTAAACATCATCTAATCAAAACAAAGCATATGAGCACCATATATATAATTTTCGAAATCTAGGGTTTATAATTATACCTTCAAAATGTAAAAACAAGTAAGAGGAAGGTGAGAGATGACTAGGAACGAGTGTAGGATGCTTCAATTGTGAAAACCAAGATCAAACAAGGGTGGTATGGTGGTGGTGAAGGGCTGCCGATCGCAAGGAGAGGGAGAGAGAGCCGTCGGTTTGTGTGGGGAGAGGGAAAGAGAGGATTAGGGTTTTATTTTTGATATTATTAATAATAAGATGTTACACTTTAGTCCCTCAACTTATAGTTTGCTAACTTTCCAGTATAATTAACTTAGTTCTTGTTTCTTGTTTAGCATCACACATAATATAATCAAGTAACACATATGTTAACATAAGGTTATCACGTATTTGTTGTTTTGATGTTCGTCATTTGTTCACCAATAGTTTGCGTCAACTCGTTTGCGTTTCGGTGCAATTCCCGAAAGACTACACATGTAGTAGTTGTCAAGCGTCATTTAAAACCTTAGTTTAAATGTAATGAGATGTGCGTTATAGATCCAATGATCTTAAGTTTGAATTGACGGAGTTTGAGTTAACGGAGTTAACCTGAAATTGATGAGTGTCACATAATTATAGTTGGAAAGTGAAAGATTTTAAAACTCATGAATGGTCTTCAAAAACTAAAGTGTTAAATGTAGTTTATAGTTTAATTTAACAATAAGATTAAGTATAAAATTATTGCATTCACTTTTTAATATGAAGTTATTAAGACTATTATTTTGTATAAATCTAAAAAACAAAGGAATGTTATATTCTAATTTTAAAACAAATATTGAAAAGGAAAATCATTAAGAACAATTTTCATTTATTAAAAGTTAAATAATAGGGGGGGGACATGTTATAATTTTGGTGCTTTGATATGATAGGAATAAAGAGATAAGTTATGGAATGTTTTAAATAATTTATATTAATAAAATAATTAAGAATTCAAAATGAAAAGATAGGTGAGACATTTAGCAAATTATTAGGCTAATTAAGGAATATGTGGTTGAACCATCATTTTTGTTTATTATAGTAGTAGATAAGAATATCTGATCATCGAATTGGTGACAATTACCAAATCTGAATATTTATTTATCTAGCAACAACAACTACCATATTAAGTAAATCCCACAAATAACTAGCTATTAGTGGGAGAGCTTTTATCTAGTACAAACGTATAAATAAGCATCCAATAAGTAACAAGTTGATTTCAACCCGATATTGACTAGGTTTAAGTTTATATCAAGGTTTTCTAAGGGTCAAATTAAACATAACTTTTTCTACTTATCATGCATACCCTACCTCCTATAAATCAAATGTCTGTCATATTTCATCATTTAAAGTTTTTTTAAACAATTTTCCTTTTTGAAAAAAAAATTTAAAAATACTTTATTTAAAGTAAACTGCTTTTATTAAATTAAATAACAAATGTCACAAATTATGTAATTAATAAATTCTTTATTTGTATGAAAATGATTTTAAAAAGAAAGGTTGTGAGACCAAACCATTCTTTTAAAATCATATTCTTGCGAATAAAGAATTTAAGTACTTAATTTGTGAGGAATTCATAAACCGGTTTCCTTCGTAATTCATAGAACATGGTATTTATGAAAGTAGCTTACTAAAGAAACATTTTAGGAAGATTATTGAATATTGTTTTGGTATATTATGAAAGTAGCTTATTGAATAGTCTTTTGGTATATTTATTCTTATTACGTCTAGATGAGATCGTCTAATATTTATTAATTCATTGCACAATCAAAGGTGGCCAAAGGTTCGATCTAGAAGTTGACCAATTCTAGTCAGGATTGCTGTCGACTTTAATAGGATAAAATCATAAAATTAATATATAGGTTTGTGCCAGAATTTGACATATTTTATTAACATTTTAGAATCATAATTTGGACCTAGTGCTTATATAGTGCTAGGATGAGTCAGAAAATTAAATATTTAAATTTTCAAATATTACAGTTTAACAAATATAATTGATTAAACCAACAAACAAAATATATTTTCATAAATTATACCGTTTTAAACTATTTAATTTTAACTCAAGTTTATCATTTTTTATAACACTTCGGTATAAGTGTTTTTTTTAATTGGATTGAGATGTCGTACTCAATTTTAAAAGTCGTCAAAACAAAATCTTACAAATTTTAATCCCATTTTTTATTTTGTTTGCTAGGACAATCGTCGCAATGCGTAGGTTTCCCAATGTGATGCGAGGATCAACTCTCCTAGTATAAAACCAATTATGTCTTTTTCAAAATAATATTCTTACGAAATCCTTAATATTAATATAATATCTACATTCAAAGTTCATGGTCAGTGTTATATTTTATCAATAGTGAAGAAACGTGGATCGACTCACTAGTAGACGATCTACTTTCCTCGGGTGTGATTATGCTATTTCACCGATGGTTCTCTGGGATCTGGGTTCTTCCACCTACAAAATGAACAGCACCGTAAACTTACCCCTCAGAAAGGGACAGAGGGGTCCTCTTTGGGGTAACCCTCCGGTGTGAGAATAAGTGTTTGTAGGAGAAGATAATAATATGAGAGTAAGGAAATTGGAGTGTATTGCTTAATATAGCTGAATACTGTGTAATTGAGTGTGTCTCTCCTTGTGGAGTTGATGTGGTATTTATAGTGCTAGGGTTCCCAATGATTAGGCTCAGACCTAATTAGGGCCTTGTTGGCCTCCTCCAATTGCTTTGCGCCACGTGTCCTTGGGACACCTGGTGCTTTTTCATTGGTTATAATCACGTGGTAGCACATGGGTTTTGCTGAGTTGTCCACCTTTCATTGACAGCTGTCAACATCAGCATATTCTTATTCCTTAAAAAGATACCTTCTGGAAGGTTGTCTGACGTGCACAATCAAGGTTGCCCTAATCCTGATTTGGATAAGGACGAGGTTGATTATGTACATGTGTGATATGCGCCTATCCTGAGGATGCGCGAGGTCTTCTCTTTATTCTCACGCGCATATGTTTCATGCGCAGATGTGATATGCGCACGCGCGGATGCGCCACGCGCATATGTGATATGCGTGAGCATTTGTGATGCGTGAGCATATGTGATGCGTGAGCATCTGTGATGCCTGAGCATCTGTGATGCCTGAGCATGTGATGCCTGAGCATGTGATGCATGAGCATATGTGATATGCGTGAGCATATGTGATATGCGCCATGCGCATAGGTTTTGGCTTTGTGCCTTCATAATGTCTTGATTTCAAGCCTCTTGTCTATATTTTGTGGGTTGACCCGCCTCGCTCGGTGTTGAGGCGGGTACATACCTCTTCAAGCCCCCCAGTCTAATGTGTGTCTTGTCTCGCGCGAGCGAGGTAAGATAGATATTAGACTTAATAGTTTGCTCTTTTAGTAGGGGTTTGTCTTTTTCTTCTTATTACTCATCGCTGCGCGAAATTCTATCCTTTTTGGTTGAAAACGAATCGTCACTGTACGTGGTTGGTTGTTGCTGACATGCGTCAGTGATGGAGACGTGTCAGACCTTTCGTGTGCTCGAGGTGCTACAGTTGCCTTTCGTGTCCCCTCACATAGTGTCTGGGACACGTGTCGCGCTCGCGTTGGTCCGTTCCTGCGAGTGGTGGCGCGTGAACTCTGGCAGCACCTGTATAGTTTCTTTTCGTGTCCCCTCGCACAGTGTCAGGGACACGTGTCGCGCTCGCGTTGGCTTACACCTGCGAGTGGGGGCGCGTGAAGTCCGATCAGCACCAATTTTTCTCTCTCCTGGGCCTATAAAAGCCAGCCCCTTTGAGTTTTTATTCTTCATCTTCTTTGTTGTTTATTCGAAGCTTTCCTTTCTTTCATTCTATTCCGATTAGCTGTCTTCTGCTTCCAGATCTCTGTTCTTCAGATCATCCTTTGTCCGTTTTTACAGTTGTATGTCTGATAGCTCAGACAACACAATCTCCCCTATCCATCGCCGTGTTAAATCGTTAGTAATGTCTACGTTGAAGAAGACCAGCAAGGGGAAGAGGGCTGCTGAGGCCTCATCGGAGGAGGTAGGGAGGACCAAGGCAGTGAAGAAGTGGGATGAGATCCCCTGCAAACTGAGGCAGGCCGATTTTGACAGCCTTATCGCCTCTCAGGGTTTTCTCCCTGAGTATGGCTGCATGCTGCCGGCGGCCGGGCAAACGGCGGCGGACCCGCCTACCGGCTATATATCCCTTTACTGCCATTTTTTCACCCACTGCAACCTTCGTCTCCCGATGACAAGGTTTGTGGGTGCGGTGCTTAGGTTTTATGGGATTCATATATCCCAAGTCCATCCGTTTGGACTCGTGCGCATGACTCATTTTGAGTTCATGTGCAAATCTCAGCGCGAGAAGCCCACCCCTCGGCGCTTTCAGTTTTTTATAAGCCCAAGATCCAAGATTCTTGGTTCTCATTTATTCCTCGCAGTCAGAAGGTCAAGTGCTGCACTGTTTCATTCAAAAGCCTTCATGACTGGTCCGAGAGATTTTTCTATATCAGGGCTGGTGTGATCCCCATCCGCATGACCATGCGCGCGATCTCTTCTGCGCCTGCGGATGTGGGTGTCTTCAAGAACCCAACTGGCGCCTGGGTTAAAAAGTTGACTGCGGAACCATCCCCCGCCAAGAACATTTGCGAGGAGGCGCTGGTGGGGGTTGGTATGAGCAGGAGGTGGGCCGACAGCGCGACTGAGCCCGTTATCCAAGTTGACGGCTTGTGTAAGTTAATCTCATTGCATTACTTCTGCGCGAATATAATTCTTTTTGCTGATATCATTTGACTTGTTTTGTGCAGTCAGCAAGGAGTATGTCCACGCCGCCTATGATGAGCATATGGAGGGTGGCTCCGTCGAGCTGGGCGCTGGGGAGGTTGGCTTCCCCGATCGCTTCGATGACATGTTCATCCCTGTTGATCTGGGATTTCTCTTTGACAGCGATGCGCCTGGTAAGCCTTTGTACTTATGCATTTGCCTTTATAATACCAAATTTTGCTAACACTTCTGTTGCGTGTATTGTAGACGCGCTTGAGATCTATGAGCTGGAGCTCGCGGAAGAGGAGGAGGAAGAGGAGGCGCCCCAACTAAAGCGTAAAGCTAAAGGGAAAACTGGCGCAGGGGCCAGTAAGAAGCAGAAGAAAGATGATGCCCCTGTTGTTCAGGATCCTCCTACTCAGGCGAAGGGACTTGAGAAGACCCAGGTGTTTACCACCAAGTTTTCCTTGTCTTCCCTGCCTCAAAAAGTGGACAGACCTCCTGTCCACACGAGGTATGGTGCCACTACCTCCTCCCTTCGCGCGGTGGAAAAGGGAAGCGGCGTTGCGCCTTCGACAGGTATACTTTGCTTATCCTTTGGTTATCTTTTATGGTTCTATGAGCGCGATTCTGATAGAATTACTAATGAATCCTTGCTCACTTAAATGTTTGTAGAGCCGGCGACCTTGGTGGACCAACCTCAGGCGCAACAAGGTGCCGAGCCTGCGCCGGAGGTCGCTTCGAAGTCCCCTGTTTTACCCTCAAAAAAGGGGAGAATGGACTTCATGGCGATGTTTGCCTCTCGAACGGAGTTGCGCCAATGTATGTATTGCGCTTTTATTTTCTGACTTTTTTCTTTTAGATCAAGTCATGAACCATTTCTTTTTGTTGATTTTTTCATAGGAGTCATAGCTGGCGTACAAGCTGCTGGCGGTACTCCTGGCGCCGGTGCCAGCGCCGTTGGTTCTGCTCCTGCTCCTGCAAGTGCTGAATCTCCCCTCATCGGGATTACTAAGGAGCAGGAGGCAGTTTTACGCGCCGACCTGGCGGCGTCGAGACCTCCCTCACCTCCTCCTGCGCACAGCCCTCCTCGCGAGACTGATTTTGGTTCTAGGTCGCAGGAGAAAAGGCCTGTTTCAGAGGAGGATGAGGAGTTTGAAGTTGAAGACTCCGACGGCGGCCGCGCTAGCCCTGCAGCGCCACGAGATTTTCCGGCGCAGCCTTCTCGTGGGGCTGGCGCTGACTTTTCTGCTTCATCCCCGCAGGTATAGGTTCGTTTTTGCTCCGCTGCACGGACTTCCATATTAGTGTTTTGATGACTTAGATCATTACTTTGTGTTTGCAGGAAGCCGATCACATTTACCGCCCGAGATGGAACATTACTGAGGACAGCTCATTTCAGTCCATGGGTGTGTGTGAGGACTTCTGGGCTCATTCTGTGCCTCCAGCTGAAAGGAGGTTTCAGGAGGGCCGCGCTCGCGATGACTTGCTCAACGATCATCTGTTTGCTGGGTCGGCTTTCTTTGCTGCCTCCCAAGAGCTTCGCTATGATTACGTAAAGGTACGTGATGCTCTTGCGGAAGCCAAGCAAGAGGCTAAAGTGTCTGCTTGGCATCTTTCTGATGCTCGAGAGAGAGCTGAGAAGCTCCAGGCAGAGCTCAGTGAGAACAGAGCAAGTGCCAACACCGCCTTCGTGAAGCGCGGGCATGAGCTACAGGCTGCGCGGGAGAAGCTACAGGCGGCCGAGGCGGACGCGGCCAAGTACGCACGTAGAGTGCGCGACTTGGAGCTTGATGCGGAGGCGCGTGACCAAGCTCTCGTCTAGTCTATAACTGACAAATCATCGCTGGAGAGTGAGGTTGCGCGCCTGAAGAAGGAGCTGGCGGCCGCGCAGGCCGAGAAAGATGAAGCCTTGGCGACGGCAGCGTCTAGCCAGGAAGCACTCGAGCTTGCGCGAGCGGAAAAGGAAGAAGCCTTGGCGGCAGCAGCGTCCGACAAAGAAGAGCTGAAACAGACTAAGGAAACTGTTGAGTTGTTAAACTCTCAGATTCCTGCTCTTGAGACGTCTGTTGCTTCCCTCGCGCAGGATCGCCAATGGCTAATCTCACAGGGTATGACTCGTTGCGCTTACGCGATGAAATATTCAGACGAGTTTCAGGCCTTTGTGATGGATTGCAACGCTGCCGCGCGCTTGGTGGGTCGAGCTGAAGGGTTTAAGGATGGCTATGAATACGGCATGTTGAAGAAGAACCCATCCGACTACCCTTATCAGAGCGACGTTGCCTGCGCGGACATGGCCGCGATGGGGGAGAAGTATTTGAATACTCCCATTCCCATCCTTGCGCAGGTATTTTAACCTTAATGAGATTACCTTGACTTATTTTCCAAGTCTTTTTGTACTCATATTTTTCCTTATGATTTGCAGATATCCGCGCTTGCTGACCAGCCCGATCTCGGCGCGCTAAAGAAATTACTTGATGAGTGCGAAGGGGCTGGTGGCAGCGATGATGGCGCGGGGGATGCTGCCCCTGCTAGCGGCTCTGGCGTGGCCAAAGGATCCGCTCCTGACACTATTGTGATAGAAGAATCCATTCAGGACGAACAACTTGACTATGGTCAGTTTGGAGATGACGAGGAGCGGGCTGCGCCAGGTGCTGAGGGCGGTGATGAGGACTATGAAGAGGCTGACGTCGACGTGGAGACTTGAGAAGCCCTTCATGTTTTTTATTTTTATTTGTAATTTGTATCTCATAATCTTGTAAACTTGTAAATTTCAATGCTTTGGAATGAAATTTTGTTTTTCCCTTCTTCGCATCTTGCGCATTCCCCATTCATCTCTTTATATTGCATGGTTGCTTGTTGAATATAAGATATGCTTGCACGTTGAAATAAGAACAAGGTTGTAAGGAAATTATTATACTTAATCCTTGTCATATTGTAAGTGATTTTGCCATATCTTGATTATGTTGACACGTGCCTTGGCGTTTTCATTATTCCTCTTTTGCGCGACGTTATCTCGCATTTATTATATGGAATTATGAGTTTTTTAGCCTTTACGTGTCAGTATGTGTTACTCAGATATCCATTACAATTTCATGCGCGACCTCGACCTGAGACCTTAACAACTGTGTTTTGGCATTTGCTTTGCCTTAGTTGTACTTAGGTATTTTTATGGTCAGGCTGCGCAGTATGTAGGATGGATGTTGTGAGTGATTTGAGCTAAGGCTCACATTATTGGGCTAAGGCCCTGAGCTAAGGCTCATATTATTGGGCTAAGGCCCTGACGTTTTAGAGTTAAGACTCGTTAACGCGTTTGAGCTTGAAGCTCGCGCATTTATGTTTTACTTCGTTTTATTTCGTTTTGATGTCAATACAATGTTGTCATATTGCTCAAAATTAATAAAGGGAAGTGTGAAACATGTATGCAAAAGGTAATAGAATCCACATTAAGAGAAGATAGCGCGTATCATTATTCATAATGGCTTAAAAAGCCTTGATTACAAACTTGACATTTTTTACATGAAACACTTTCTAAGCTGTGCCGCGTTCCATGCGCGAGGGATCTTCTTTCCATTCAAATCTTTTAAAGCGTATGCGCCTTTTCCCAATTCTTCCGAGACTTGATAAGGTCCCTCCCAATTGGGGGACATTTTTCCCGGGGGTATCGCGCGGCTAGCTTCATTGTTTCGAAGGACAAAATCATTTTTCTTGAAGTGGCATTCTTTCACGCGCTGGTTGTAATATTTTTCCAGTTTTTTCTTGTATTTGGCTTCACTGATGATAGCCGCCTCTCTGCGCCCTTCAAGTAAGTTGAGATCCAACCTTCTTTCGCGCTCGTTATCAATCTTGCTCATCATGAGCACTCTATGGGATGGGCATCCAATTTCTGCTGGAATCATTGCCTCTGTTCCATAGGTTAGGCTGAACGGGGATTCGCCATTGCTGGTTTTGCTTAATGTCCTGTGCGCCCACAGGACATTAGGTTGCTCGTCAACCCAAGAATGGGATTCTCCCTCTAACCTTTTTTTCAACCCATTCAGCAAGCTTTGGTTCGCGCGTTCCACTTGGCCATTCCCCTGAGGGTGGTATACTGAAGTGAAAATTTGGTTGATGCGCAATTCCTTGAGCCAGCTGGATATCTTCTTGTCAGTGAATTGTTTGCCATTGTCGCTCACAATTTCCATGGGAAGGCCAAAACGGCATATGATGTGGCTCCAAATAAACTGCTTCATCGCCTCGGCTGTGATTTTTGCTAGTGGCTTGGCTTCGACCCATTTTGTGAAATAGTCTACCGCCACTACCAAAAATTTTACTCGTCCTTGCGCTTGCGGTAGGGGACCCACAATATCGATTGCCCATTTGTGGAAAGGCCATGCGGAGGTCACCGGAATCAAGTTGTTCTTTGGCCGCATGGTGTTTGGCGCATAGCTCTGACATGCTTTGCATTTTTGGATCTCTTTTAAAGCGTCCAAGTACATGCCTGGCCAATAGTAACCTGCGCTCATTGCCTTGGTAACAACCATGCGCGGGCCAGCATGTATTCCACAGATTCCTTCGTGTATCTCTCTGATCACATAGCTTGCTTCCTCAGCATCAAGGCATTTCATGAGCGGTCCAAGATAAGAGCGTCGATATAGTGTACCATCAAGCAGTTCATAGTTTTGCGACTTGTGTCTTATCTTCCTCGCCTGTGCGCGATCGTCTGGTACTTTTCCCTCCTTCAAGAATTCCATTATTGGAGTTATCCATGATGAAGGGGTTGTATGAGTTACAAGGACAGACTTCGCTCCCACCGACGGGTTGCTCATTACTTCTACTCTGACATCTTTGCCAAAGTGATCGAAGCTGGTTGATGCCATCTTGCTCAGCGCGTCGGCAGATTTGTTTTCACTGCGCGGAATATGAATGATTCTGAAGCAGTCAAATTGCTCGATGAGCTTTTTCGCCTGCTCTAGATACAGAGGCATGGTGTTCTCCTTGGCATCATAAAGGCCATTGACCTGTGCTGCTACCAAGTATGAATCAACATGGGCCTCTAGCTTTTTAACACCGAATTTGTGCGCGATACGCAGGCCAGCCAGCAGGGCTTCATACTCAGCTTCATTGTTGGTGCTCTTGAAGTCCAACCTGATGGCGTAAGTATATTCCTGATTCTCTGGATCCACCAGCTTGAGGCCTGCGCCGGATCCTTCGTTGTTTGAAGCTCCGTCGGTGAATAATCTCCACACATTTTCTTCATCATTGGCTCGCGGAGGGTCTACCTCGCGCTGAGCCTCTTCAATTTTTCCTTCGGGGACTTCTGCAATGAAATCAGCCAAGACTTGTCCCTTTATTGCTGGACGGGGCTTATAGGCGATCGTGTGCTCTCCTAATTCCAGCGCCCATTTTGTTAGCCTTCCCGAGAGGGCGGGGCGCCGCAAGAGTTGCTGGATGTTGTAACCAGTCAGAACTTCAATGGGATGACCATTGAAATATCTATGAAGCTTGCGCGACGCGTGTGTTAGTGATAAAACTAACTTTTCCATGATGGAGTAGCGCGTCTCAGGATCTGTCAGCACCCGACTCACATAGTATATTGGCGTTTGGATTCCCTTGCGATCCACCAACAATACTGCGCCGATGGCGTGCTCTCCTGCTGATAGGTACAATGTCAAAGTTTCACCAGGAAGTGGAGCTGTGAGCGCGGGCAGATTTATCAAACATTCTTTTATCTCATTGAAAGCTTGCTCGGCCTCAGGAGTCCATTTGAATTGGCTTTTCTTTAAGCAATTTCTCAATGTGTTGACAAAGGGGGTAGATTTGCTTGCATGGTTCGCTAGGAACCTGTTGATTGAAACCAATCTACCATTCAGCTTCTGGACTTCTTTCATGGTGGATGGCGAGGGCATGTCAAGGATGGCCTCCACCTTCTCAGGGTTCACCTTGAAACCATCCTTGGTGACCATTACACCTAGAAATTTTCCCTCTTGTACGCCGAAAGTGCATTTGCTCAGATTGAGCTTCATGTTAACTTCCTTTAGGCGCCCAAGGGTTTCTTCGATGTCTTTGAGCATTTGTTTTTCCTCCCTGCTTTTGATCACCAAATCATCCACATAGACTTCTAGGTTTCTTCCAATCTGCTCGCTGAAAACGGCATCCATAAGTCTTTGGTAGGTGGCTCCCGCATTCTTCAAACCAAAGGGCATTTTTGTGTAACAAAAAACACCCTTGTCGGTTCTGAATGCGGTCTTGTCCTCGTCTTGTGGTGCCATTTGAATCTGGTGATAGCCCTGTAGGCATCCAGGAAACATTTGAGCTTGAATGGCGCCACGGAGTCCACCTTTGCGTCGATGTTTGGGAGGGGGTAACAATCTTTTGGGCACGCTTTGTTGAGGTCCTTGAAGTCAATGCACATCCTCCACGACCCGTTACTTTTCTTTACCATCACAGGATTGGCTACCCATGTCTGGTATCGTATCGGGCGGATGATGTTTGCGCGCAATAGATCCTCAACCTGCTCATTCATGGCCCTCGCTTTCTCATCCCCCATGACTCTCTTCTTTTGGGCAATTGGCTCTACAGACTTGAACGTGTTGAGAGAATGTTGCGACAGGTCTAGCGGAACCCCAGTCATATCAGAGTGTTGCCACGCGAAGACCGACATATATGCTGTGAGCAATCTTTTCATTCTCAACCTGGTGTCGTCTGATATCGTAGCGCCAATTGTAATTGTTTGCTCCGGGAATTTTGGGTTGAGAATCCATTCCTCTGGCGCGTTGTTTGCCATTGGAAGTTTCATCCTCCCTTCCCGCGGAGTACTTGTCACTGCACACAAATGATCTCGGTATACAAAAGTTACACCTGTTGGTGTTGGGAACCCCAACGCGCCGTGCGCTGGCGACGGTATGGCGTTGAATTGGGCAATCGTTCCCCTACCCAAGATCATATTGTGGCATGAAGTGGTAGGCAAGACCAAGAAGTTGACAACTTCGGCTCGCTTGTGTTTCTCATCCCCCATGGTTAGTTCAAATTGTATTTGACCTAGGGGATGAATGATTTCATTTGAAACACCAGAGATTGGTGCATTCACAATTTCAAGCCTTGCTTGGTCTGCCGGATCCAGTTTCCTGAAACATTGCTCATACATGATGTCTGATTCGCTGCCAGTGTCCACCAGGACTTTTGACACTTCATAATGAGCAATGTGTGTAGTGATGACAAGAGGACTGCTGATAGAAGGGCCTCCCCTGATTCTTGGGAAGATTACTTGTTGCTCGCGCCAATCTCCTTGGATTTGCGCGCTTCTCTTTCTTGATATTTGCCCTTGCCTTCCTCCCTCGGCTACACAGATTCTTTTGTACTTTTTGCTGGCTGAGGCTCCTTCTGGTTGTTCATTTTCCGGTCTTGAGTTTTTGACCAGGTGAGCCAGCTTGCCTGATTTCACATCTTTTTCAATTGCATCCTTCAAGTGGTGGCATGCATCAGTGTTGTGTCCGGTGGACTTGTGAAAATCACAGTACTTGCCACTGTTTGATGGTCCCTTGTAGTGTAGTGGCTTGGGGCTTTTGAACTGGACATTCTCAGTGCTTAACACCTGTTAAGGCGTTTTAGTGAGGGGAGTCCATATTCTTGGCAGAGGTCTGTTAGGATCTCTGCCGCCTTCCCTCTTGTCACCCTCCCCGCGATTACGAACGTCTTTTTGGGGCTGGGGTGAGCTTGGTTGCGCCTGCTTTTCTGCGGAAGAAAAACTGGTTGGTTGCAACCTGGACCATACAGAGTTCTGTTTGCCCCTTCTTTCGTTGCTGCGCGGTGTCTCAGCTTGATGCCCTCTTTCTCTTGCCCTATCTTGGGCAATTTGTTTTTCGTTTCTCGCGAAGACTTGCGATGCTTCCATTAGCTTGGCCCAAGTGGTTGGCATGCCATCTCTGCTTACGAGAGCTCGGCGGAGTTGATCACTCCGCGCGCCTTGTATAAAGGCCACGCGCAAGAGTTGCTCAGTGATACCTCCGATTGCCAGAGACTCCTGATTGAAACGAGTTATGTAGTCTTCAATCGTTTCATCATTCCTGCGCACGCAGTGCATGATGTCGTCAGGGTCGCGCGTGTGTCTGCGCTGCTGTACGAAGTGGGCTTGGAACTTTTCCAATAGTTCCTCGAACCCATCGATTTGCCCAGTCGGCAAGCTCTCGAACCAGACACGCGCCGCGCCCGTGAGGCAGCGAGCAAACATATGACACCATGTTGGCATCGTCCAGCTTTCTAGGTTTCCAGTGTTGTAAAAACCTTGTAAGAAATCGTCTGGATCTGTTGTGCCGTCATATTTGCCCAAACCACTTGGCATCTTGGTTTTGTGCTGAATGGGGGCCTTCGCGATGCGCTCAGTGAATTTTGAATGTTTCACCAAGATGGCTGGCCTGTACGGTGTGGTTACGTCCACTTGCCCTCTAACTGGTGGGCTGTACGGTATGTGCAGATCCAGATCGGCTTTGGCTCCAGGCGCCATGTTCACGTGCGCGCGGAGCTGTGAGCCTCCTGCATGAGTATCTCGCGTCTTCCTCATGCTGTGCACTTCTTCATCACTAAACTCAGTGTGTGCAGTGTGAACAGAATGACCATCTTCCGGCGCGCGCGCCCTTTTTGTTCCATGAACGTTTTGCTTGTCAAACGGTAGCCTTTGTGTTAAGTCGGCTGACTTTTTGTGTTTGACCAGCTCATTGTACTTGTCCATTAGACGTCGTTGCTCGTTTATGAGCCATTCTTTGGGGTCATTGGTTTCATCTTCTGGACCCATTGGTCCTTTTTGTTTCGCGCCGGTAAGATTTTGTAACGTGAGATCGTCTGGAGGAGTTTCAGTCTGGCCATGAGGAGTTGTGATGAAGGGACAGTTACTGGTGGCGCGCGTAGAATCACGCGGCACCCTCAGAAACTGCTGTCCCTCATTAACATCCTCACGTTCAATATCCTCCAGAACTTGATCAACGTTACGAACGCCAGAAACCATGGTGAAATTTTTTTTTTTTTTTTAGAGATCTGATGAGATCTTGTTGCCGTTGTAACAGGTGATGGCGCCAATGAAGAAACGTGGATCGACTCACTAGTAGACGATCTACTTTCCTCGGGTGTGATTATGCTATTTCACCGATGGTTCTCTGGGATCTGGGTTCTTCCACCTACAAAATGAACAGCACCGTAAACTTACCCCTCAGAAAGGGACAGAGGAGTCCTCTTTGGGGTAACCCTCCGGTGTGAGAATAAGTGTTTGTAGGAGAAGATAATAATATGAGAGTAAGGAAATTGGAGTGTATTGCTTAATATAGCTGAATACTGTGTAATTGAGTGTGTCTCTCCTTGTGGAGTTGATGTGGTATTTATAGTGCTAGGGTTCCCAATGATTAGGCTCAGACCTAATTAGGGCCTTGTTGGCCTCCTCCAATTGCTTTGCGCCACGTGCCCTTGGGACACCTGGTGCTTTTTCATTGGTTATAATCACGTGGTAGCACATGGGTTTTGCTGAGTTGTCCACCTTTCATTGGCAGCTGTCAACATCAGCATATTCTTATTCCTTAAAAAGATACCTTCTGGAAGGTTGTCTGACGTGCACAATCAAGGTTGCCCTAATCCTGATTTGGATAAGGACGAGGTTGATTATGTACATGTGTGATATGCGCCTATCCTGAGGATGCGCGAGGTCTTCTCTTTATTCTCACGCGCAGATGTTTCATGCGCAGATGTGATATGCGCACGCGCGGATGCGCCACGCGCATATGTGATATGCGTGAGCATTTGTGATGCGTGAGCATATGTGATGCGTGAGCATCTGTGATGCCTGAGCATGTGACGCCTGAGCATGTGATGCATGAGCATATATGATATGCGTGAGCATATGTGATATGCGCCATGCGCATAGGTTTTGGCTTTGTGCCTTCATAATGTCTTGATTTCAAGCCTCTTGTCTATATTTTGTGGGTTGACCCGCCTCGCTCGGTGTTGAGGCGGGTACATACCTCTTCAAATAGGATATAGCATCATTTTTCTTATTTATAATTGCAAACATTTATTTTTGTATGTGGGGTCATGATCGACTTGTGAACACAAATGTACCTTCAACCAACCATGTTCCTATATATACACCACTTCGATTGTGAGCACAAGTGTACCTTCAAACTCATTAACTATTGTTGACTAAATAAGAAAAGTTAATGAAAACATCATAAGTCAGCTATTGGGGATTGTTTCTCTGTTTGCTTTGTTCATAATATCCAATGGAAGAACGTTGAACCCAAACAACCAGAAAATCAGAGCCGTTAATCTTGGAGGCTGGCTAGTTACTGAAGGCTGGATGAAACCTTCTCTCTTTGATTCCATCCCAAACAAAGATTTCTTGGTTTGTTTTCAATCTACCTTATTTACGCGCGCTATTAATTATTTAACTATGCATCCGTTTAACATGTTTTTGCATGCATGCTATAACATGTTAAACAGTTTTTTTTTTCTTTTTTTTTATGCGTTTGTTTAACTTGTTTTTATGTGAAAACAAGTTAGACAGACGCATAGACTTTTCTATTGCTTATTGATTAATTATAAATTATAGTTATAAAAATTTACTTATGAATTGATCATTAATAGGATGGGGCTGCACTTCAGTTTAAATCGAAAACGATAGGGAAATACCTTGCGGCAGAGCTCGGTGGAGGTACAATCATGTTGCAAATCGTTCATCTGCTTCTGGCTGGGAAACTTTTCGGGTAATTTCATTCAATGCTTTAGGGACTAAAATGTGGTCGCAAAAGTTTAAGAATGTATCTTGAAGTGAGAAAATGTTTTTTTTCTTGGTTATATAGTTGATTTAATTTGTTTGGTACAGTTGTGGAGGATCAATGAGACCAGCTTTCACATGCGGGTGTTTAACAAACAGTTTCTAGGACATGACTCAACAGGGATCAATTTGGTCGCTGTTTCAAATGATTATCAAACGTCGGGTGCGTTCCAGATTATTAGAAAATCTGATGATCCGAATCGTGTTCGGATTAAAGCCCCAAATGGGTTTTACTTGCAGGTTCTTTTGTCACAAATTTGTGTTTCTTTAATTAAAAGCACGTAAGTTTTACTACTCATTTTCGTGTGGTTTGTATGAATGATTATAGGCTAAAACAGAAGATCTGGTGACGGCCGATTCGAAAGGAGACGGGCAATGGGGAGATGATGATCCTTCGGTGTTTGAGCTGACAATAGCTCAAAGATTGCAAGGAGAGTACCAAGTGACTAGTGGTTACGGTCCATTAAAAGCACCACAAATCATGAAAGTATGATGTTACTTATTTTATTGAATATGTGGGTTACATTTATTTTAATAGGGTCACCAGTCAATTACGATGCACGAAAAATGAAGTAGATTATGACAAGAAAGTCATCATGGATTAATTGATGCCTTCCAAGTCAGATATATATTAATACCACTTAACTTTTAGACATTCTAAAAGTCAAAGGCTTTGACCGTTGACTATAATTTTAGTTCTATTAAAGTTTCTTGGTTGACAAAACATCTTTTACCTGTTAGGTTACTCTTGGGTTATAAACCCCTCTATCCCATATCATAGGTTGAATAAAAAAAAATCAGTAGTGATAGATTATAAGACAACATTTTCAAATAAGATACAATTGGAATTATATACAAGCAGTTACCAACTCATAATTTAAATATCTCACGTAATATACTATATTTATATATTATGTTTATTATATATATAGGATGGTTTGAAATAAGAGAAATTGAAACTACTTTCAACGGGGTATAGATTTAATACACTGTATATATTATGGTTTTTTACAGTTGGTTTATGAAAACCAAATCTCTTTTAACCTTTTAGTACATTCTAAAAGTTTAATGTTTTGACCTTTTTACTTTATCATACTTAAAAACAAAAATTCCTAAATGTCAAACCATGAGTTTAATATGTGGTTTCATTCAGAATCATTGGAGCACATTCATAGTCGAAAACGATTTCAAGTTTATCGCAACAAGTGGATTAAACGCCGTAAGAATCCCAGTTGGATGGTGGACCGTTAGTGATCCAACACCCCCGAAGCCTTATGTAGGAGGATCGTTGCAATACCTTGATAGGGCCTTCTTATGGGCAAAGTACGCATATATTCTTTTGCTTCACTATATTTACATTTTTGAAAGCAATATAATAACTAATACAATTTTGCATTTGAACATTTATGTATATAGGAAATATAACTTGAAGGTGATATTGGATCTACATGCTGCTCCAGGCTCCCAAAATGGTTTCGAGCATAGCTCTTCTTGAAGAGGTAGGTCCCAGCAGAGCCCAGTTGGACCCGCAAGACTCACCTTGAAGAGGGACGTCTGCGCAGAAACCAACTGGATCCGCAGGACCAACCATGCTCAGAGACGTGACGTCCTTACGCGCAGTACGCAAGCTGTTCCCGCAGGAAATGCCTCCCAATGGTGAAGGACTCCGCCTGTCCCCGCAGCCTCGGATACAAGCCATCAGGGAAGGCCACCCGCGCAGCAAGGCTACACGCACAAGGCACTTAGCTCTCAATCACTCAGTGTCACCTGAAGGAATGAGCGAAGCCGGGAACAATCCCGCACAAGGGCGGGAGGGGGAATACTCCCGCCCAAATAAGCCAGTCCGTACGATACGGGAAGATCTTCTGTACTGTACCTGACGAGGTATGGGAAAAAGATCTGACTAAAGATACGACAGCTTATTGATAACAGTATGGCGAGCAGCATGCTCCTGTACTGTGTCACTATTAGCCGCTGCCTACTCACCAACTACTGCCATACCACGTGCGTAGCCGGCAGTTGGTGGAAAAGGAATAGTACACAGCAGGCCTGGTCACTATCAGCCGCTGCCTACTCACCAACTACCAGCAGGGCACGTGCGTAGGCCACTGTTGGTGGAACATGAACACTGTTGCAGCCGGCCACACCTCCTTGGAAACCTACCTTCGGCTATAAATACCACAAATGGTATGATCTTAACATATCTTATCTTATATCATCATAATATACCTGATATCTGCTCTAGCAATCTCTTAATATACACTTATATTTAAAGAGCAATCTAGTCTGATTCTCACGCCGGAGGGTGGTCACAAGGAGGAACCCCCCCTTCTCAGTGACAAGCTCACGGTGTCTGTTTTGCAGGTTATCAGAAGAACCATCTTCTCAGGGTCTAACCCCTCGTGGGAAACAGCTATCTAACCCCCAGGTTACCAGTAATCTGCCCGGGGTCCGGTTAGTGTTTCTTCATTGGCGCCATCCGTGCATAAAGCTAGAACTTCATTTTTCTCCAGTTTTTTCAAACTTCTAGAAAGATGGTTAAAGAAACTCCGGTAACCACAACCCCAGCTACTGGGGGGAATACCGGCAACACAGTTTTTACAAACACTACCCCGGCTACCCAAGCCGGGGCAAGTGAAGTAAATTTTACGAACACTACCCCAGTTACCCAAGCTGGGGCAAGTGCAGTAAATAATCGCTCACTGGGAATCACCGATACCCAGTTAGAGAAACGAACAAGACTCCCCCGCCAAACACTCGATGAAGTTAAGGCATGGGCGGAGGCACGTCAAAAGGAATTACAAGCTGAGTTGGACGAACGCTTGCGTTCCGTCCAACAGGCTGACGAATTCGAAGATTACTTGGACGACTCGGAGGAATCCGACTCCGACGCGAACCCTCGCCATAGGGCAAAAGGGAAGCGTAAGGAAACGGATCCCCAACCGAGAAGGCATTTTGGAGAAGCCTACAAACCAAAAAACACAGGTGGAAGTCCACGTGACTTCTCCAAAACATTCAGACCAAACGTTGCAAATGCGGGAACGTCCAAATTTGCAAGGGACATTGCAGAAGCAATCGCCCCAAAAAGTGCCAAACAAATGTCCAGCATAGGCACATATGATGGTATATCCGACTCAGATGATCATTTGAACAGATTCATAGCGGGGGCAACCGTCAGTAGTTGGACGGAACCTACATGGTGTTACATGTTCCAAATGACACTGGTCGGGGCTGCTAGAGCGTGGTTCGATCGTCTACCGGTCAACCACATCTACGACTGGGCTGACTTCCAACAGAAGTTTAGCCAACACTTCAGCCAGCAAAGAAAGTATACCGAGGAGCAATGGACAATCCTCAAGTGCATTCGAGAAAAAGATGAATCTTTGCTAGACTTCATCACTCGCTTCAACTCGAAGAAGCTAAGTCTGGGTAACATTAGCGAAGATCTTGTTCGCGCTGCCTTTATCCAGGGCGCGAACGACCCAGAGCTCATCCGCACCTTAACGGGTAAAGATGGCATGCCATCCACATGGGATGTCATCATGACAGCAGCTAAACGCTTTGCGGAAACGGAGAAGCAACTGGGTAGAGATCTCCCACAGAGCACAAACCTCTACACCCAGAAAACAAGGGAAGACAACGTCCTTACCGCCCGATTAAACAAAAAGCGGAAGCTAGGCATTTGGCAGTCAAGGGTAAACTTTGACAACTCATCCGGCTTGCAACATCGGTTAGGCGGAAGGGATAATGTACATACAAACAAGAACTCCAGATGGACGCCGCTCACCAAAAGCGTCACCGAGATATTCGCTACTGAGGAGCTCCCATGGCCAAAGCCTCAAATAATCCGACATCGTCACAATGCTGATCGGAGTAAATACTGTGACTTTCACAGGACAAAAGGCCACAACACCGAAGAATGCATAGACGTAAAGGACATGGTCGAGGCATTCGTCAGAGATGGGACGCTCGCGCACCTCGTGGCGCAATGAACGCTGAGCAGGCTGATGCGTGTAGAACCCCAGCTGGGGAAAACACGAATAAAAATTCCAGCTTCAATGTGGAGACTACATGCTGCGTAAAGAACGAGATCCCGAACCAGGTGTGTATCGGCTCGATGGCACTCCCATCCCAACATGGAAGGGAGCTCAATTACACAGTTTGCATGTAAATCAATTCCAAATATGTAAAGAAAAGGCCAAGAGCCACTTCTAATGGAAATGATTCTCCTTAAAACATCGACGCTGATGATACATTTATACTTTTAACTATGAACACTGATGCCGGTTTTCACCGCATACATGTGTGAAAGTCGTTGCATGGGGAAGGCGGCAAAACCCGCATAAACCCAAAAAACGACAAACCTTCACGCAGGTCAGTTGAAGGGGAAAAGTTCAGTCCCATTAAATGAAAGTGCCGGTCTATCCGCATGAATCATGAAAAAGGAAACTGAACACTAACCTATTGACAACCGCGCGTCGAACGGTTAATTTATTTAACACGGATATGCCGGTTTTCACCGCATAATTACGTGAAGTCGTTGCGTGGGGAAGGCGGCAAAACCCGCATAAACCCAAAAAACGACAAACCTTCACGCAGGTCAGTTGAAGGGGAAAAGTTCAGTCCTCCCATTAAATGAAAGTGCCGGTCTATCCGCATGAATCATGAAAAAGGGAACTGAACACTAACCTATTGACAACCGCGCATCGAACGGTTAATTTATTCAACACGGATATGCCGGTTTTCACCGCATAATTACGTGAAGTCGTTGCGTGGGGAAGGCGGAAAAACCCGCATAAACCCAAAAAATGACAAACCTTCACGCAGGTCAGTTGAAGGGGAAAAGTTCAGTCCTCCCATTAAATGAAAGTGCCGGTCTATCCGCATGAATCATGAAAAAGGGAACTGAACACTAACCTATTGACAACCGCGCATCGAACGGTTAATTTATTCAACACGGATATGCCGGTTTTCACCGCATAATTACGTGAAGTCGTTGCGTGGGGAAGGCGGCAAAACCCGCATAAACCCAAAAAACGACAAACCTTCACGCAGGTCAGTTGAAGGGGAAAAGTTCAGTCCTCCCATTAAATGAAAGTGCCGGTCTATCCGCATGAATCATGAAAAAGGGAACTGAACACTAACCTATTGACAACCGCGCGTCGAACGGTTCAAAACAGAATTTCTAACAAAAGGATGAGGAAAACCTACACGTAGGTCAGATAAAGGTAAAGTTTAGCCATCCTACTAAGTGCAAGTGACGGTCCTACCCGCACAATCACGAAAGAGGAAGCAAAACTTCACACCTATTATCTATCACGTTCAAAGGTTAACTTATCCTCAGAAAAGAGGAGGAAAACCTACACGCAGGTTAGACGCAGGTAAAGTTTAGCCATCCTACTAAGTGCAAGTGACGGTCCTACCCGCACAATCACGAAAGAGGAAGCAAAACTTCAACCTATTATCTACCACGTTCAAAGGTTAACTTATTCTACACTTGGAAAATTGCTAATTTAAACTAAAGTATGCAAGTCATATAACGTTTATAAAGCAAGGAATCCAATAAAAGAAGCGGTCTTACCCGCACAATGATTTATATTTCACAACGATTCATTACAAGAAAATAAATCTATACAAGCTAAATCTATCCTAGCAGTGGGAAGGGATCTTCAGGATCAGGCTTCAGGGCCACTTCCACTTGGACCAGCACCGTCAGTAGAGCGTGGCAGTCCAAGGAAAGCCTTAAGGATAGCTAGCCCATCATCAGCAGCAGCAACTTCATTCACCTTCTCCACCACCGGATGCGGGAAGGCGGCGTACTGATTCACTGCTTGGTCGTAAACAGCTTCAGTATCAACATTGTACAAAGGGAAGTTGGAAGGCGGGATGCCTTTCTCAACGAACCCTAGACCAAGCAGGAAGCCGACCTTTTCCCCATCCTCGTGAGAAGCGTTGAGGGCTGCGCTCATAGCATCATCGTAAGAGGTCTCAGCAAAGACCCGATGCACAACCTACAAAAGAAAATATACAAGTGTCAAAACCTTTTCTATTTACAAAGAAAAGCGTAAAGACAAGAAAAGCTTACCTGAGACAACGCTTCTCGAAGAAGCCATTCCTTGGCAACCAGGGCTTCTTGGAGGGCAGCTTGAGCTTCGTTACGGGCGCGATCGGCTTCACTCTTGTTGAGGTTAGCAAGCAACACTTCTTTAGCCGCAGCCTCTTCGACGCCCTTCAGCTTACGCTCAGCATGGTCAAGCACCCCCCTCTGGTCCAGGATTTCTTGGAGCTTTTTGGCGTCTTCCATCGCCAAGGCATCATGATCCTGCTGGAGAGCCTCTAATTTGGCTTTAAGTTCTTCATTCTCCACGCGTAGAGGCTCAGCAACAGCTTCAGCCTTGGTGGCCCTCTCGGTTGCGTTCCCTGCAGTTTCCTTAGCCAGCCGAAGCTGTTCATTAACAGCTTGGGCAGCCTTGGAACGGGCCTCGAGTCGTGCCTGAACTTCAACCTCGAGGGCCTTGAAGGCCTTCTCCTTTTCCGCAGCTACGGCGGAAAGCCTTTGGTTCTCCTCCCGGACAGCCCGCACCTGAGCCACTTCTTTAACGCGAGCTGCTTTCAACTTGTCGTTTTCACGACAAAGCAGCTCGACGCGCGACTGCATCCGGGCCAGGAGAACCCGAAGCTCATTGCTTAGCCTACCCTCCTGGTAGCTAGCCATGGCTTCCCCCAACGCACCACTGGGAGCAGCGTGACGAGCCCATTCCACGCACTCCACAGGGGTGCGAAGGGTTGTTCCTCGGCGAATGTTCCATCGTGGAACATACACTTCATTGGAATCCGACACTGCAAAAAACATAAAGCAGTTAGGAAAAGATGATAAAGAAAAAATATATAAAAAGGGCCAAAAGAACCCTACGCACCTGTAGGGTCAATAACAGGCCGATAGCCGCCGAACCCATCACCTGAACCCAAGGGAAATCCATCCAAGAGGTCAGGCAGATGGGAAGGTGGCAGAGATTGGCGAGAAGCCCCATGCGTACCTGATGGATCGGCCGTCGTTGCCGATGACGGGGGCATGGTAGCAGCCGCCGCGGTCGCCGCCGCGGAATCCGCAGCAAAAGTAACCGCCGGCTCGGTGAAGGATGCTGTAAAAATCGCACTCACAGCCGGCGGTGACGTCATCACAGCTGGAACAGTCGGCTCAAAGGAGTGAGCAACTGGACCAGCGGAAGCAGGCGCAGGCGCCTGGGTCGTCGCCTCAGGTAGGCTGACCAAGCCTACCGTCATTGGCGGAGAAGTACTACTCTGCACTCCACCCTGGAATGCGTCAACATCCACGCCTGCGTAAAGAAGATAAGTGTTAACGATATTAAACTATGAAGATAAAAGCTAATGGAAATTGTACTTACGGGTTTTCTTGAGCCTGAAAGTACGGACGGGCGGGGATGAACCCGATGGGGCCGGCCTCTTCACGCCGGTCACCGTTGTCATCCTGGGCTCTTCGGTGACAGTTGTCACAGCCTCCGGAATGGTGATCTTATCACCACCGGGATTCCCCGCCACCTCTTCGCTCTCGGTCTCCGAGTCAGACCGAGGCACCGGATCGGCAGTGGAGGCCTTCTCCTTCCCCTTCCCGCCGGCAGCCTTCTTCTTCCGCACCAACGGAGGACCATCTGCGGATTCCTCATCAGAACATACGATTAAAGGAATTCCAGCAGAGGTTTCAACATTGAGGGGTCGAGGGTCGAATAGCGCCTTACCTGGCCGACGGGCGCTAAGGATCTCATGGCCTAGCGGATAGACCTCCACGAACCGATCCGCCGTTTGTTCTAGGATGGGCAACTCGTTCTCGTCTAGAGCGCGAGTACCCATCCGAGCGGGACCGTCAGCCTCCCGCGGGTTCAGGAGCGACTGCAAGTCGTTCCCCTCTGAAATAAACAGGAAAGAAGTTAGAAGAAATTCAAAATCAACAAAAAGAAACAAAGCATACCGTAAGGAACAGAGTTCGAACCGTATTCGAGGACGATTGGGATCTTTTGCGCATCGGCAGCCTTCCACACCCGGCTCATCCCCAGCATCACCATCCCGGACTCCGCAAACCGGTAAACCGGAGATTGGACCCGAGATATCTTTGAGAACCATTCCGCCTCCTGGTAGTTGGAGGCGTGAAGGCTTGGGAGAGCTTGCCCATTCTTAAACTTCATGGCAAGGGGGATGGCGCGAGCGGAGATGTAGAAGAACTCCCGCTTCCACGCGCGAAGACTGCGCTCGGTTGCGTAAATCTTCAAACCCTTAACCCGGGTTATCAATGTATACCACCCCTGGATGCACCTCCAAGTGTAGAAGGTCATCAGGCGGTCAACATAGGGCTCAACGCCCAAAATCCGGCACACCCACTCGAAGTGGCGAATCTTGGCGATCGCCATGGGGTGCAACTCGGTCAAATGAACACCGTGCCTCTCAAGGACACGGTAAACAAACTTTGTCAATGGGAACCTAAGATTCTCATAAACAAAGAATGCAGCATAAACCCCGATCTTGCCTCTGGGGCATCGTACACCGTCTGGTGGGGTTCAGGAAACTCAGGCTCGAGAGACTCGAGCATGAACTTCCTGACGACGTACCGATACAGATCGCCAGGCAGAGCACACTGGCACTCGCCAGCAGTACTCTTGTCATCAGCTGTAGATTCGAGATCACGAGACATCTTGTAAAAGAAGAAGAAAACGATTTCGGGAGAATGCTTGCCTGAAAAGGTGAGTATTCGCCGGAAATCGCAAAGAAGATGAAGAGAAGAGTGAAAGTGTGGATTACAAAGAACCCTCTACCCCTTTATATACTAATCGCAATTAATGCGATGAAATTAATGCGGAAGAGAGAGAAAACGAAGGTGCAATGAAACTATGACACGTGGCAAAAAGCAAGCTGGCAACAGCTGTTGACAGGACGCATACCATTAATTTCGCGGCCACGCGCCCGAAAAATCGCTCCCACGCGCCTGAAAAAGCGTCTGGAATGACCATGTACTGTCACGTCACCATAACTTCCTGCACGTCCTGACACAGTCAGAAGAAACCGTCGCACGACGTTTCAGAGGTTTGGACTGTTCTTATCTTTCCACCAACTCTTCGAATTTCAAAATTCAAAATTCAAAAATATCAAAAAGTAAGCGGGAAAATACCCCTTACCTTGGCAACCAAGTAACCGTAGACGGATGCGGGTACAGTGTTAAGGCAAAACCCTTCACATACCTAGCACCCGCAGGGAATTGAAGCCAAGTAAACCTTGGCAAACAAGTAACCGTAAGACGGATGCGGGTACAGTGTTAAGGCAAAACCCTTCACATACCTAGCACCCGCAGGGAATTGAAGCCAAGTAAACCTTGGCAAACAAGTAACCGTAAGACGGATGCGGGTACAGTGTTAAAGCAAAACCCTTCACATACCTAGCACCCGCAGGGAATTGAAGCCAAGTAAACCTTGGCAAACAAGTAACCGTAAGACGGATGCGGGTACAGTGTTAAGGCAAAACCCTTCACATACCTAGCACCCGCAGGGAATTGAAGCCAAGAAAACCTTGGCGAACAAGTAACCGTAAGACGGATGCGGGTACAGTGTAAAGGCAAAACCCTTCACATACCTAGCACCCGCAGGGAATTGAAGCCAAGTATACCTCGGCAACCAAGTAACTATAAGACGGGTGCGGGTACAGTGTAAAGGCAAAACCCTTCACATACCTAGCACCCGCAGGGAATTGACGCCAGGAATACCTTGGAAATAAAGTAACCGTAAGACGAGCACGGGTACAGTGTTAAGGCAAAACCCTTCACATACCTAGCGCTCCGCTGGGAATTGAAACCAAGAAGGATCTTCTGGGCAATGCTTGCGGAAACGAAAATAACATCCCCGCATAGCGGGAACGTCGAGAACTACGTTGTTTGAAGCTCCAGGATGGAATTGGTGGTTTTAACATAATTGATCACTATGTTCAAAACTACCAAAACCTCACGGAGAATCCACACAAGTGGGACTCAACGCTCCTGACTTGCGAGGAGGTTACAGACCTACCCGCATCATACCCAAAGACCAAGCAGGAAACTCGGGAATTTCTGCAAGTGACAAGGACTTCCGCGGGAGGAATCCCCATGGAAAACCTTAAAAAAACCCTTTTCAAAACCCTTTGCTTAAGTCCAAAAGTTCACCTCACTTTATTAAACACTCATGAGAAGAACATTGGACTGGGGGGACTTGAAGAGGTAGGTCCCAGCAGAGCCCAGTTGGACCCGCAAGACTCACCTTGAAGAGGGACGTCTGCGCAGAAACCAACTGGATCCGCAGGACCAACCATGCTCAGAGATGTGACGTCCTTACGCGCAGTACGCAAGCTGTTCCCGCAGGAAATGCCTCCCAATGGTGAAGGACTCCGCCTGTCCCCGCAGCCTCGGATACAAGCCATCAGGGAAGGCCACCCGCGCAGCAA
The DNA here is from genome assembly GCF_021521415.1 of Bidens hawaiensis. Lineage (NCBI taxonomy): Eukaryota > Viridiplantae > Streptophyta > Magnoliopsida > Asterales > Asteraceae > Bidens > Bidens hawaiensis. Next base: position 354,926 of record NW_027492054.1, read on the forward strand.
GGCTACACGCACAAGGCACTTAGCTCTCAATCACTCAGTGTCACCTGAAGGAATGAGCGAAGCCGGGAACAATCCCGCACAAGGGCGGGAGGGGGAATACTCCCGCCCAAATAAGCCAGTCCGTACGATACGGGAAGATCTTCTGTACTGTACCTGACGAGGTATGGGAAAAAGATCTGACTAAAGATACGACAGCTTATTGATAACAGTATGGCGAGCAGCATGCTCCTGTACTGTGTCACTATTAGCCGCTGCCTACTCACCAACTACTGCCATACCACGTGCGTAGCCGGCAGTTGGTGGAAAAGGAATAGTACACAGCAGGCCTGGTCACTATCAGCCGCTGCCTACTCACCAACTACCAGCAGGGCACGTGCGTAGGCCACTGTTGGTGGAACAGGAACACTGTTGTAGCCGGCCACACCTCCTTGGAAACCTACCTTCGGCTATAAATACCACAAATGGTATGATCTTAACATATCTTATCTTATATCATCATAATATACCTGATATCTGCTCTAGCAATCTCTTAATATACACTTATATTTAAAGAGCAATCTAGTCTGATTCTCACGCCGGAGGGTGGTCACAAGGAGGAACCCCCCCCCCCTTCTCAGTGACAAGCTCACGGTGTCTGTTTTGCAGGTTATCAGAAGAACCATCTTCTCAGGGTCTAACCCCTCGTGGGAAACAGCTATCTAACCCCCAGGTTACCAGTAATCTGCCCGGGGTCCGGTTAGTGTTTCTTCACTTCTCGTGATGGTTTTATTGAATGGGGCCAAACGGAAGAAACTATACAAGAAACAGTTCGTGTCATTGAGTTCTTTACTTCTAGGTATGTGAACAATCCAAGCTTATATGCAGTTGAGCTCATAAATGAGCCTAATGCAAACGGGGTGTCACTAAGTGTACTGACGAAGTATTATGAAGTTGGCTATAAAGTCGTACGCAAGCATGCTCCCAATGCCTTTGTGATTCTATCAAATCGACTTAGTGGTGATTCTAAAGAACTCTTTCCTGTTGCGAGTGGAATGACGAATGTTGTTATTGATGTTCATTACTACAATTTGTTTTCAAGCATTTTCGATGATATGACCGTTGAACAAAACATTGATTTCGTCCAAACGAATCGTTCGAATGAGCTACAAGCCATCACAACATCAAATGGACCGCTAACTTTTGTAGGAGAGTGGGTGTCCGAGTGGCAAGTTAGAGGAGCTACTAAAGAAGAATTTCAGAGGTTTTCAAAGGCTCAACAAGATGTCTATGAACGTGCAAGCTTCGGGTGGGCTTATTGGTCAATAAAAAATGTGAATAACCATTGGAGTATGGATTGGATGATAAAAAATGGTTATATTAACCTTTAGAAACGTACCAAAATATCATTTTAACATTTAAAATTTATGCCCACTTTAAATCGAAGTCATTTCCAACCCTCTTTTATATATTCATCAGGTTGGTCTGAATATAGTCTCTTAAATATTAACAACTGCATCACAAAAAATGTACGTAATTGGTTGTCGAATTGACAACGGTGTATCAATAATAAGCTGTAAGAAGATTGAATCATTATGTGGTGTTCTTATATCTCTTCCCTAAGTTATGACTGTCTTCATTTAAGAAATATATATAGTAATCAATTCTATGCTTTCCAATGTCATTTCTGAATCTTGTATAAGCTTTTGAGTCCCTTAATCGGTCCTAGATTCCAATCCATCACATGAGAGGTAAACATATATACTTACCAAACAATCCTACGAGGCAACAGTCCGTCTTTCCGTAACAATGGATTTTTCTCACTATGTGGTGTTCTTTCTTATTGCACTTATTATCCAATTCCCTAGTTATAAAACAAACTCGACCACCCTAAGATATTCATTTCTGAATGCATTTCAATCTTATGCATGAATAAATAAATACATAAAAAGTTTAGTTGTACAAAAGTGTAGGAGAAAATTGTACTAAAATGAAAATATTGTAGTGGGGAGGAACCTAACAAAAGGTGATTCATAAATTGTAAAATGCAAGTTGGGAGACCAGTGGCCACACGGTTGGACCATTTTGACAATAATGGCACCCTAAAAAAAAGTTGACACCCTTGAGTTTATTAGTCCCCACTCAACAAAATTGTATTAACTTTTTAACCACTAAAACAAAAGTTTGCTTCCTAAGAATTACTTAGAAGGTAATAACCTCAACATGTACACTGCATTCGGTTAAAATCTGTCATTCTGTCAACTTATCCAAATTAAACCCGAGAGAAAGATTGGTGATGGTGACTGTGGCATTTGGAATATCAAGAGAGAGTAATGTTAACAAAAGGTGAAAGAGGCGTGTGTTAAACCAAAGGAGAGGACAGAGAGTGCCACGCGTAAGAAAATAAGATTCATAACAAAAGGTAAAGCATATAATATAACTGGTGAAGCATATAGTACAGATAACTAAACAAATGTACAACTTTAATGCATAAGAAAGTTGTTATTTAATATATACATGTATAATTTGGCCGAAAGCCAATAATGGACAACAAAGTTAAGCATTATTAAGTTATATAAGGAAGTCATCAAATGTTAAATGTTTGAAAATGCTACTATTTAATTTGTGCTCATCCTTATGGGTCTCAATGATTAATTAAAGGTGTAGATTGAAAATGCATCCACTTTCAATAAGTGCGTAGCAGGACGACACTAGTTACCTATATGTCATGAGGAAAAAGGAAGACAAACAAGGGAATACTAAATCATCATCATCAGTAAATCCCACTAATAGCAAAGCTAAGATATGATTCGAGAAACGTAAGATGTAGACAGTCTTATAACACATAGTAGGAATAGAGAGGCTAGCTGCTTTCGGTGAAACCACCAGCTCGATAATAGTTTTGCATTAAGCCTTGGACATAAGACACGTAACACTCAACCATTGGGACACTGGCTGATTGGTGCATGTGCCCTTGTCTTTCAGCCAGCAACGCCACCACATGATGTTTGATTAACATTCTGCCGCTTTTAACGTCATTTTCACGAAATTAGTAAAATAACGTCAAAATTAGTGCAATTTCACTTTTACTCACCAAGGGCCCACCTATATATATATATATACATATTATATGCGCGCATCGCAGGTAGGACGTAGACGAGGGACTACTAGATGAAATTAGTAATACATTAAGATTAGTGGAACGCACTTCTTCCTTAAACAATCTGAGAATTTTCAAGGGACATAATCTATCTAATCTTTTTCTACTATGAATAAGCCCTCAAAAATCTTTTATTAACGCATTAATTAATAAGTTTTTATAATATTAGTGTAAGGGAGGTTTTGAGGATGGACAATTTGGGCGTCTGGTTGGGGCATGGAAAATTTAAAAATGTTCCAATACATTTTGAATACCCGAACTTTTATAAGTCCACTATTTTATGATACCCAAACAATTTATAGTCTATTTGAGTCATAACCTCATTCTAATATCATGATTTTGCTATATTGTTATGCTTATTGCTATAACTTTAATCACTGTTTAAAAATAATCGTTTACATTATTTAGTTCGTTAAGGCTTAAAATGACGCATTTTTTCCAGCTCGGTCGGGGTATTTGAATTCTCAGGGCCGGCCTTAGTGTTATATATAAACTAATATACAAATTACATTATTATATATTTTTAGACTTCGAAATCTTTGAGTAAATTGAAATTCAAAATATATTTGACTTGTAAGGTGGATTGACGAGTTTTTCATATAATAACTTAATGCTAAAGTTCGTTATTCATAAGTGATTGCCGGCCAATTTAGTTAAATTGAACATTTGTTTTTCTTATAATAACTTAGATATTTGTTCTTTGGAATCATCCATGAGGTGTGAATCAAACATTTTACCCCATTTAAGTATTTCAAATTAGTGTTGTGAATCACTACACGCCACACCCATTAGGGCTAGTTGGATGTGGGAAAGGCAAGCACTTTCATTTTACATATTTAATAATCTGTTGTTGAGGTCCTACTGAAAGAATAGGTAGTAGGTTAGTTACACATGTCGTTACATACAAATTGAATAGACGCCTTTTTCAACCATTTAACTCGCCCGACCATTTTCCTTATCAATTCATCATAACTTAAGATTTCAACTTTTAAACCTGACTTAAAAAGGGTTTCTCACACTGATGTGTTTCCTTCTTAATAGTGTTATTGGATAAATCAGATGATATGAAATATCAAAATCAGTATAAACGGTTGAGATCTCATATCCGGAAAACTCACTCGAGTATTATGGGTAGTTTCAAACGTTGTTCAAAGAAATTATAATAACTTAATGCTTAAGTATAACTTGTTTGATCCTATATGCGACGGATTTCATCCTATTTTTCTTAGAGAATGGTTTGGTTGAGGCTAAGAATCTTTTGTTTCACTGAGGATATGAAATGGATAGCCCCTACACCAACCTCTACACTTTGAGCGAGGCTAGGAATCTTTTTATTTCACATCCTCTATAAAACAAAATATTCTTAACTCTATCAAACTACTCCGTGTAAAAGGATGATGGAGTCTACCAAGTATATTACCGAGCATGTTATCGCTGTTCACACATGATAGCTCGCAAAAACCAATGGTGGCACAGTTTTCACTGTTGTCTGGTTAGATTTGTTCCACATGTCATCCATATGTGCAAAGCCCATCTCACATCCATTAGGAAGGGAACAGAACCTTTTATAAAAGAAGATGGATACATTCCCTATCATTACACATTTTGGGCACTTAATGGTAGTGGATAAGAAGATAACTCCGCAATTAAGCGTGTTCACATGGAAGTGGTATCAGGATGGGGACCTCCCGGGAAGTCTCCACATGAACAACCAAAAGCAAATCTGTGAAGCGATGATGGTTTGTCATCGACAAAACGAACAGGATTATGATGCGACAGTAGGTGGGCTGTTACAGCTTACAAATGGTACCAGAGATAGGACCGTGCTGATGGTACCACCCGGGGGGGGGGGGGGGGGTGGACTGTAATGTATTACATCGGTTCAGGTAGGGAGGAGAACGAAACCTTCTATATAAGGAAGTGGACACCTTTTCTATAATATCGTGTTTTGAGCACTTAATGGTAGCGGATGAGAGAATAACTCCACAATTAAGCGTGCTTATGTGGGAGTAGTATCAGGATGTGTGACCTCCTGGAAAGTCTCCATCTAGACAACAAAAAACAAATATTTGAAGCAATGATGGTTCGTCCCAACCAAAACAAACAATATTTTAATTTGGCGATAGGTGGACTGTTACACCATATACTTAGGTAGTAACAATATGACGTGGTCAAAGAAGACCTCCACCTATAAGCTTATTGTCGTTTTTACCATATGGTCTTGATCACACTTCTATTTATGCCATCATTGCTCGATGGGGAATAATAGGTTGCATTTTGATCGTGTCTATGGCACATGTGTTTTATTTGTCATAACTTTCTCAATGTGCGTCCTATTACATCTCATGTTTCGATAGCTTTACGTGGTATAGAAACTATCTTTATTAAAACACACTTCTAAGTAAGGAAGGAGAGTAAGATTAATATTCATGTATACTTCTATTGATATCAATCATATCATTCAAGAAGTTATGATACGTTGGAGGTTTTTACCGCAAGGAATCAATTTCAAGAAGTTATAGACCAAATGATTTAAGTTTGTTTTCTTGTGAAAAAAATATTCAAATGCAAGTAAAAGAGATTCGGAATCAAGTTTTCATGCATGTCTTCATGCATCGTACAATCATATGAGATATTCTCCTAGACATGAATATAGAAGAAAATAGATTATACAACTCGGTTTTATGATTTAATCTTAAATAAAAACTGAGTTGTTTGAATAGCCTTTTGGTAAATTAATGTTACGTGCAAGATAAGGTCTAACATTTTATCAATTCGTTGCACAATTAAAGGTTGTAAAGGCTCCATCTAGAAGTTGACTGATTCTCATTAATTCAATAAGTTTTCACCAATATTATGATTGGTGGTCCTTAGCAAAGAATTATAAGTGATCCTTTTTCAGAATAAATGTAACAAATATAATTAACGTTTGAAAAATTGTATGATGTATGTTGTAGATACAAGGTATATATGGCATGATGCGCATATTACGGTGTAGTACTTGGTCCGAACTTGTCGAACCAATGTCTCGAACCGTGACCGGCCCCAAATGCTCTTCAATTGGCTTGTCACATGTCTCTGATTTAGCAATGTATTATAGAACGTAAAAGATTATATGAATTATATTTATAAGTTCTAGAAAATATAGAAAAAATTATGTCTTTTTCTCGGAAAAAAATACTATAATTCTGAAATAATCTTAATATTAATTAATAAAATATTAGCTTTCTCATATAGGTCATTGTTACATTCTATCAATAGGATATAAGATTATGTTACATCATTTTTCTTATTTAAATTGTAAACGTTCATTTATGTGGGGTGATGACTTGTGAACACGATTACACAAATGTACCTTCAAATTGGACCACTAACCATGTTATATATACACACCTTCGATTGTGAACACAAGTGTACCTCAAACTCCTAAATATTGTTGACTAAGCAAGAAAAGCCAATGAAAACACTAAATTCAAATGGTCAGCTATTGGGGATTGTTTCAGTGTTTGCTTTGTTCATAATCTCCAATGGACAAACTTCGAACACAAGTAATCAGATGATCCGAGCCGTTAATCTTGGAGGCTGGCTAGTTGTCGAAGGATGGATGAAACCTTCTCTCTTTGATTCCATCCCGAATAAAGATTTCTTGGTTCGTTTTGAATTTAATTTATGTGTCATTTATGGTTTGTTTAACTTGTTTTCATGTGCATGCATGAAAACACTTTAAATGGTTTTTTCAAGTTTTTTCAAGGGCGGACCCAGTTAAATTTTTCATGGGGGCGTAAAATTTTAGAGGTCATTTGTCTATCGCTAGTAATTGTTTTCGGTAACTGAAAGTACATCAAACGTAGTTATAAATGTATACTTAAGAGTAAATTAAATTATTAAAATCTTACTAATGACCATAATTCTCATTCAAGAAAATAACATATCACATTATCAGTTTATCACATTATTACATATTCACAAATTAACATGGACTTCACATAATCGCATTGGACCTAATCATAACTCATAAGAATTCAGTGTTCTAGTCCACATTAACTACTTAGTCTCATACAAATAATTTTTAAAGTTCATAACTTGTAATTTTTCACTCTGGTCCATAATCAAATAAATTAAAAATAATTGATAAGATGAGAAATCAGTAATTCAGTGTCAGGATGTCATAACTAACGTCCTAACTAGTGGTCATTGTCCGGAATTCTGGCCGTTTGACTTCTGTCTCGATGTAAACACTACTTTTTAATGAATATTGGTTAATTTATTGCAAAATTTATGGGGGCGGTCGGGATTTAACGTTCGTATAAGACTAATATTATTTTAACCCCCCCCCCCACCCCTTTCACACCATACGTTCAGCGTTGGATTTTTTACGTCCGTTTAGTATACATGGCCTAATTTCTGTACGGATTAATTTTTGCTTGATTACAAATCAAGCTTAAAAAATTACTTATGAATTGATCATCACCAGGATGGAACTGCCCTTCAATTAAAATCGAAAACGATAGGGAAATACCTTGTTGCTGAGCTCGGTGGAGGTTCAATCATTGCAGCAAATCGTACATCAGCTTCCAACTGGGAAACTTTTCGGGTAATTTCATTCAATGCCTTCGCAACTAAAAATGTTGTTGCAAAAGTTTAAGAATACATTTTTAAGTTGTGACAACGGTTTTTTTTTCTTGGTTAAATGGTTGCTTTAATTTATTTGGTACAGCTGTGGAGGATCAATGAGACCAGTTTTAACATACGGGTGTTTAACCAGCAGTTTCTAGGACTTGACTCAACAGGGATCAAGTTGGTCGCCGTATCAAACGATTCTCAAAAGTCGGGTGTGTTTCAGATTATTAGAAAATCTGATGATCCGACTCGTGTTCGGATTAAAGGCCCAAATGGGTATTTCTTACAGGTTCGTTTGTCACAAATTTGTGTTTCTTTAATAGGTCTTGATGATTGATGATTGATTATTACAAGAAAACAAGTTTTACTTTCTCATTATAGGCAAAAACACAAGATCTCGTGACGGCTGATTCAAAAGGAGACGGACAATGGGGAGGTGGCGATCCTTCGGTTTTTGAGATGACAATCGTCCGAATACTGCAAGGAGAGTACCAAGTGACTAATGGTTACGGTCCTTTAAAAGCACCGCAAGTCATGAAAGTATGATGTTACTTATTTATATCTGTTTAATTTGCGGGTTACATTTATCATTTTTTCCATTAGCAAAATATCCTAAATGTTAAACCTTATGTTTAATTTGTGTTTTCATTCAGGATCACTGGAGCACATTCATAGTAGAAAATGATTTTAATTTTACCGCAACAAGCGGTTTAAACGCCGTGAGAATTCCAGTAGGATGGTGGACCGCCTATGATGCAACACCTCCTAAGCCTTATGTAGGAGGATCTTTGCAATACCTTGATAAGGCCTTCTTATGGGCAAAGTATGCATATCTTCCTTTGTTTTAACTTTTAAGCTTATATTTCTTGATGAAAGCGATATAATACGTAATATAGCTTTCTAATTGACCATTATTGTGCGTAGGAAATATAACATAAAGGTAATACTAGATCTACATGCTGTTCCGGGCTCACAAAATGGTTATGAGCATAGCGGTACTAGGGACGGTTCTATTGAATGGGGCCAGACAAACGAAACTTTACAAGAAACGGTTCGTGTCATTGAGTTCTTTACTGCTAGGTACGTCAACAGTTCAAGCTTATACGCAGTTGAGCTCATAAATGAGCCTCTTGCATCAGGGGTGCCACTAAGCATACTTACCAAATATTATGAAGCCGGCTATAATGCTGTACGAAAGTATGCTCCCAGTGTCTTTGTGGTTCTATCAAATCGAATTGGCGCCAATGATTCAAAAGAACTCTTTCCTGTTGCGAGTGGAGGGACTAATGTTGTTATTGATGTTCATTACTACAATCTATTTTCCGACATTTTCAATAATATGACCGTTGAACAAAACATTAATTTCATCCAAACGAACCGTTCTAATGAACTACAAACCATCACAACATCAAATGGACCGCTAACTTTTGTAGGTGAGTGGGTGGCTGAGTGGCTAGTAAGAGGAGCTACTAAAGAAGACTACCAAAGGTTTTCAAAGGCTCAACAAGATGTCTATGGACGTGCAAGCTTCGGGTGGGCTTATTGGTCGCTAAAAAATGTGAATAACGCGTGGAGTATGGATTGGATGATAAAAAATGGTTACATTAAACTTTAGAAACGTATCAAAAGTATCCTTTGATCGTTTAAAATTTATGCCCACTTTAAATGGAAGTCATTTCTAGCCCTCTTGTATTTGCCAAGTTGGTTCAAATAAGTGTTTAATTCTTAATCAACTGCATCACAAAAAAATGTATTGGTTATCGAATTCACAATGGTATATCAATAAGATGTTGGCAGAAGATTGAACCCTTATGTGTTGTTTCTTGAATTCCTTAGAAATATGATAAATTCTAAAATTATCATCTAATTAACTTTGTTTCACATCTAGCTTTGTGCTAGTTTTTATGCACAGGGCCGGCCCGTATGTGTAACAAATTACAGACAGGGCTTTAGACCCATAAAATTTTAAGGCTCCAATTTTAAAATATATAAGTATTATATATAGTATTAATATAATTTTTAAATTCATAACATTAGAAGCAAATTCGATTTTGGTGTAGTGGTCAAATGCTTTGCTTATGTGTGCAACACGGGATCGGGTCCCACCCTCTATTTTTAACTTTTGTTTTTTGGAATCAGCTCAGTGGCTTATAGTTCCAAATTTAGTTTTTCTAAATATAATTATTAATTCAATTATTTTGACTAATGCTTATAATACTTTTTATTTTCTCAAAATAAAAGCATTCACATCCAATTCCATATATCTTTCCTATAATTTAGCTAAAAAACACAATTCCATAAATTTATCTATCATTTTTTAAAATTTTTATTATTTTTTTCTCTTTTGTCTTATTATATAGTAAATGGTGATTGGTAGATATGTGATATATTATATGGTATGAATAAAAAATGAGTCCCTATATTTAGGGATTTACTTTAGTTGTCATATAACTCATCCATATAATAGGGAATGAATTGGAAATGTGATTTTGATGGTTTTCTTAAAATTTACTCTAAATTATATGGGTTTGACAACTTTAGAGAATGGGTTGAGAATGCTCTAAGGATTAGCTCAATAATCTGAATGTATACAATACCTTTTAATTTTAACCAAAATTGTAGTTTAGAATATTATATCTAACATTATAGTGTTATGACGTTCATCCTTTTTCAAAATTTGTATAATATATAAGCATTATAATTGTAAGTGTGGATGATAAAAATGTCTAATATATATGGTATCATCCACAAGAACTTTTTCAATATATTTCAATCAAGTTACTTTAATGTCCTGTTTCAATACATTTATATTTATTTTTTGGTTTTTAAAGAGAGAAAGAAAAATGAAACTATTTTGGTTTAATATTTAACTTATTCATCTAATTAAATGTGAACCGGATATAATAAAAGAAATGAAAAGTACAAACCCACTTTTTTAATAAGGCCCCGGATTTTTTATTCGTTTTAGGCCACCAAAATGGTTGGGCCGCCACTGTTTATGCAACTAATGGTCGTTCACAAAAAAAACTTATTATTGTCTTCGCTTAAGAAATGTATGTATTCAATGCTTTACAAGGCACATAAAACTCGATTTTGTGAATTTTGTATAAGCTTTTGAAACCAAACGTTCTGTCCGATAAACCAAAAAATGACAATGTGGGGCTAGCCCTTTTGATAGAGACATGCGTCTGTTAGATGGAAAGTCTCAAGTTCAAACATGGCCAAAGAAGTATATTTATTGGTCTAGAAAAGTGTATGAGTAAAATTTTCTATTAAAAAATAAGATAAACTCAATCATACTCGCTGTATGTTGCTATTAATCTGCCACTAAAGATGTTTTCTAAACCGGGCCCAATTAAGCCTCCATAAACCCAACAAATCTGCAGGTTTAAATTTAAACATAAAGCGTTTATACAAAAAGCTGCAACAAAAACAAGCATAACCCGCTCCAAATAATACGTGCCTGTGCCAATCAATCTGAACTGCTATAAATAATAATCGACCATTTAAAGCGGTTTGAATAAAACTACGTATATTTTACAGTGTTTTTAAACACATCTTTGATGAGATCACTAACTTATTTAACATTTAATAATTTAGAAATAAAATAGAGTGGAGAGTGAAAATGTAAAATTTCTATTTGTTTTCTTTGAAATTTGTTTATTTTTGTATATTCTACTGTGAATAAACCCCAAAACCTTTTGCTAATGCATAAATAAGTTAACTTACAGCACTAGTCATGCTGTATATTTTGAAACTTAGAAACCTTTGAGTCAACTGAAAGTGAACTATCAAAACCGATTGATGAGCTTTTCCTATCATAACTTAATGTTTAGTAAATCTTGTTGTTCATAATTAGTTGCCGCCTGATTAGTTTTAAGGAGATATCTATTCTTCTTTGGAATCATCCATTTGAAGTGTGACCATTTCACCCTTTTAGGTATTTTTAATTTGTGTTGTGAATCTTTACAAGCCAAACCCATTAGAGCTAGTTGGATGTGGGAAGGACAAGCACTTTCATGTCACAAATTATAAATAAGATTATTATCAAACTATGGTGTTGCAGAGACCTTATTAGTCTATGTGCAACATTTGGTTGGTATATTTAATTTTTGTTTTGCCTTTTATTTTTTGTTGTTTTATGTATTTGGTTGTTAACGAATTGGGTTTTGTTTCAGAGCCGTAACTCAATTCCGATCGAATTCATGTTGACTTGCACTCACATCCCGCATGTTTTGCCAACCGACTAGGTGGATTTTTTTTATTATAAGTGGTACGAGTGTTATAGAGGTAGGGTACCAAAAAGACCCAAATACCCTTAAGTAATACCCGAGGGTTAACCAGAAGTCCCTCATAAGGCACCCGCGAGACATGAGAACTAACTGTATAGATCATCTGAGGAAGAAACACCCTCATGACACATGCGGGAGCATCCTGACACCCTCAAAGGTCATCCGCAAGAAGGAATACCCTTCCTCATAAAAGACCACGAGGTAATGTTCCAGGACAGCTGCTGTCAATAACTAATTACCATCTAGAAGATTTGCCAAAATGCTTTCTTGCGCAATACGTGATCCCTTGGCCAATCAACTAGTGACACCTGGCAAGGCCGTTATAACCCTGCACATGGCCAATGTTACCTATCAACCAATATCAGGAAGACGCGTGTCCAGGTTGTTATGCACATGCAACGTATAGACTAAACCTATCATATGAGGACACGTGTTCAGGCGGTTATAAGAGCATCTTCTAAAGGGACAGCTGGCCCAATTACTTTCCCACACCCTTCGGCTATAAATACCCTCTCGATCATCATGAGGTATTCATTCACTCCCACTGTACTCTCTCAATTTACTTAAGTATTTTATCTTCATCGGAATTGTACTTATTCTCACGCCGGATGGTGGTTACGGGAAGACCCCCCCCCCCTCTTGTCCTTCCCATAACGAGCTCACGGTGCTCGTTTGGCAGGTTCACGCCACTGGACTTTGGGAATTGTGTTCATATCGTATTGACAGTTAACCGTATTCTACCCTATTGATTCATCGGATCTAGGACCCGTTAAAGGGAGTAGATCCGTGTTTCTTCAAGTGTTAATACTATCAGCCTGGCGTAACGATCCATGTATGCTACCTAGTTTAGTTAGTTGTTGAGCTCCTAGTGAAGAATATGCAGTCGGTTAGTTACACATGTAGTTAAGCAAAATAGACACATTTTTCACACATTTAACTCGCCCATTTTCCTAATTATAACTTAATGCTTAATTTTGTTGTTTATAATAAATATTTGTTCTTTTGAATCTCCATGTGAACTTTAATCCTTTTAAATATTTCTAGTTAGTGTTGCGAACCACTACAACATTACATTTTAGTTTTTTTTTTCTACACTTTAGATTGCCTAACTTTTTATTATTTTTTTATTTTAAATGTTTAATACTTTTAACTTTGAATGTATTTTAAAATGGATGTCTACGGATGTGTATGTAAGCGAGTAGAATTTTAAACATGGAATCTGAAGTATGAAACTAGGTACCATACCTCGGTTGAGCACGAAAATTGACAAAGAAGCTAGGAATATCACATAATGAGGAGAATCTCCTATTAGTGCTAGAGGGATACTTGGCCCAACGAGAACTGGTCAAGGACGATGCCCTCTCTCATAGTGAATTCGAAGGGAACCCGTTAGGTCAATCGTATCAGACAGTCGTACCTCAATTACAGCTTCATTAAGATTGAATATAGTTTAACGAACTACAAGGAAGTACATCAACTAAAAGTAGAGATGGAAAACAAAGAGAACGAGATAGGATACAAGATCATTCACATTCAAGCCAATTCATAACCTAACTCTTTCTCTCCAAGATTATAAGCTATGTTTAGCTTATTGGGGCCCTTACTATTCTTGAACTGGGCTGTTTGGTTGGGCCCATTGTGATTATATAGATGTCAACTGGATTTGGCCCATAGTGTCATAATAGAATTTGGGGGCTATCTAGCTTGAAACCTTGAACCGATTAAGGGTTTTTGGAACAAAATCTTTCTGACAATATTCAGAAATGGGTTTATTTAACATTGAATTGATATGAGTTTTCCAAAATTAGAACAATAATAAAGGTTCAAACTTTTGTCAACATATTATTACTACATCATTGTTAATGCAAGTCCATTTTGACAAGAAATATTTGTATATGGATCAATTAAACAAAAATAAGACGGTTAGAAAGCGTTCCAAATTGAAACGGACATAACTTTCGCTATCCTAGAAATTATAGACCCCATAAGATTTGAATACAAACATTACAACCGAACCCACGCTTGACAAATGACAATAGTGTTGTACACTTCATGTAATGAAAAGTAAACTTTAAACGATAAAATGACAATATTGATACATTTCTAAAGGGTAATATAACCATTCTTTATCATCCATTCCATGCTCCAATTGCCGTTCACATTTTTAAGCGACCAATAAGCCCACCCAAAACTTGCACGTCCAAACACTTCTAGTTGAGCCTTCGAAAACCTTTGGTATTCTTCTTTAGTTGCTCCTCTTACTTGCCACTCGGTCACCCATTCGCCTACACAAATAAAACTTTAGGATGCCATTTTATCATGACATGAAACATATAATGCATCATATATAAGGAAGTTGAAGATACGTACCCACAAACGTTAATGGTCCGTCTGATGTTGTAATAGCTTGTAACTCATCAGAACGGGTCGTTTTAAGGAATTCAATGTTTTGTTCCACATTCATAGTATCAAAAATGTCGGAAAATAGATTGTAGTAATGAACATCAATAACAACATTGGTCATTCCACTTGCAACAGGAAAGAGTTCTTTTGAATCACCGCCAAGTCGGTTTGATAGAACCACAAAGGCATTGGGAGAATGCCTTCGTACAGCTTTATAACCATCCTCATAGTACTTGGTTAGTACGTCCAGCGAGACTCCTGATGCATGAGGCTCATTTATAAGCTCAACCGCGTATAAGCTTGGATTGTCCGTGTACCTAGCAGCAAAGAACTCAATGGCACGAACTGTTTCTTGTATAGTTTCTTCCGTTTGGCCCCACTCAATAGAACCGTCCCTAGTAGAGCTATGCTCGAAACCATTTTGGGAGCCTGGAGCGGCGTGCAGATCCAATATCACCTTCAGGTTATATTTTCTATGCACAGAAATGATGAAATACAATATATATAACTTACTATATAGGTTTCATCAAGAATATATAAATTGATTATTTGAAACAAAAGAACATATGCATACTCTGCCCATAAGAATGCCTTATCAAGGTATTGCAATGATCCTCCCACATAAGGCTCTGGTGGTGTTGGATCACTTGCGGTCCACCATCCCACTGGAATTCTGACGGCGTTTAATCCGCTCGTTGCAATGAAGTTGAAATCATTTTCTACTATGAATGTGTCCCAATGATCCTGAAAGAAAATGCAAGTGAACTCATGTGTTAACATAGACTCGTCAAGCGGGTCGTGTTCGTGGGTGTACCCCGACATGAACTCAAAATTTTGACACGAGATGACTTGGAAATCGTGTCTGATGTATGAACTTGAACACAACACGAATTATCACGGTTTACAAGAATTCAACCCTTTTAACGCAAATTTTTTTAATTAGTTCTTGTCATATTAGACATTAGAACCATTATATTACAGTTTTATAACTATGTATACAATATAATTACGTGTTAATATATGACATAAAACAGTTTAAATTATAAAATAAATGGGTTAAACAGATAAATCCAGTCGGACTGACATGAATTTGTGTAATAACTTGACACCGACCGTTAGGAACCCACAAAATTGGTTGGTGACCCTATTGAAATAAAAGTCACCCACAAAACTATAACAAAGAATGGAAAAGAAAACTATACTTTCATGATTTGTGGTGCTTGTAAAGGACCATAACCGTTAGTCACTTGGTACTCTCCTTGCAATCTTCGGACGATCGTCATCTCAAAAACCGAAGGATCATTGTCACCCCATTGCCCGTCTCCTTTCGAATCGGCAGTCACGAGATCTTCAGTCTTCGCCTGAAATCATTCAAATAATCGGCACGAAAATGAGTCAGTAAAACTTACTTTATAAAAACTAATCCTCAATACAAAGAATTAAAGAAATACAAATTGGTGGGAAATTAAGGAACCTGCAAGAAAGACCCATTTGGTGCTTTAATCCGAACACGATTTGGATCATCGGATTTTCTAATAATCTCGAAAATACCAGATGTTTGATAATCATTTGTGGTAGCGACCAAATTGATCCCTGTTGAGTCAAGTCCTAGAAATTGTTTGTTAAACACCCGCAAGTGAAAGCTGGTCTCATTGATCCTCCACAACTGTACCAATAAATTAAAACCAACTTGAAAAATGCTTTTGGCAACCTCATTTAGTCGCGAAAGCGTTGCCATTGGGGTAACTAGATAGAGTTAACATAATGTTACATGGGCCATGGGCAGTGGCGAAGCTTGGACACGAATGTCGGGTGGGGGGACTCAAAATGTATTATAAAAATCATAAATGAGGGGGACCAGGCTCAACTTTTTGGCCGAAAACAGGTAAAATTACACCACGTATAAAAATTTCCAGACGAAAACAGCTACATTTACACTTGGAACTCTCCTCGGATTTGTGGTGCTTGTAAAGGACCAAATCCTTCGCCCCTGGTCATGGGGTAACTAGATAGAGTGAAACAACGAAAAAAGAGCAAAAAAAAAAAAACAGATTTAATAACTGTCCTACGAGTGCTGATACAAAGCCATAAGCAATGGCACTATCAGACCCGAATTGCGTCAACTAGCTAGGGTTCTGGGTCCGATTTTACTATAGGTTTTCCCAATTGTAAGGTATATCCTAAAGTTTCTTTACCAATGTAGAACGCGTAATGGGAATGCTCACATTAATTTACGTGTTTATTTATAACTATAGTTTTAGCATTTTTCTTAAAGTTTGTTACTTCAAAATTGTGACAAATGACATTTAGGATTCCCTACAAAATCAACTCATTACATGTATTCATCATTTGGAATATATGAGTTCTCTTTATATATATTCTCTACGCTTATTTCTTTGAGTCGGAAATTACCCGAAATGTTTCCCAGGTGGAAGCAGATGAACGGTTTGCAACGATGTTTGTGCCTCCACCGAGCTCTGCAGCGAGGAACTTTCTGGTTGTTTTCGATTTAAACTGAAGTTCGGTTCCGTCCTGGCATGATACATAATATGAAAAAACAATTGATCAAGAGTTAACAAACAAAAAAGCACATAAGCTGAATTGAAAACAAACCAAGAAATCTTTGTTTGGGATGGAATCAAAGAGAGAAGGTTTCATCCATCCTTCAGCAAGTAGCCAGCCTCCAAGATTAACGGCTTTGATCATCTGGTTGATTGTGTTTAACGCTGAAGATTATGAACACGAACAAAGAAATTACAACAGTTTGAAGTTTGAATACATTTAAACCAAATCAAAGGTGTGCAATATATAAGTACATATGTTTGCAATTTTAAACAACCAAAATGATAGTGGGTAAATTTAAAAATCTTTCCACGAATCGTCGAATCTTATGTAATGAATTATTTAGAAACATACACTTGTCCAAATATCGACAATAGGAAAGTGGCTGTATTTTAGTATTATCGTACCCTACCTATCTACCACATGCATGTATGATATAATCCATATATCATATATATACATTTCTCAAAACTATATTTTATATTTTATTATTGGTCACTTGTAATAACTAATACGTTCTAAATCATTATACTTGTCTTTATGATAATATATTCTATTCTTTGATTCATAATAAAATATGTATGTTTAACTTATACGAGGTGAGAAATTTAAACCACCTATGATATGGAGCATATTGGTTTGATAATTTAAACCTCCTAAAAAGGACCCGGAATCAAAAAGGTCGCTCGCATGCTCAGGGGATGCTCGGAGGGTGTGCGAGCCGCACCATCGGTCGGGACACATAAATTTCAGGGGCACAAGCTTTTTTATACATATTACTTATATATGTTTTTTTTGTTAAAAATAAGGTTATTTGCAATGGTTTATGTGATAATTACATGCTCAGAATGGTTTCTACTTATAATAAATCGGTCGATAAAAGTTTTATCCATGCACATCAGCGAATAAAAAATATTAGTTAAGGCCTATGGGCTTTTTTTATTTTGGCTCGACCGGGGTATTTAAATTTCCGGAGACGGCCCTGCGCATGCTCATGCGAGAAAGAGAAGGGATTCATAGAGAGATTAACCAAAGGCTTAGTAGACGGAATGATCACGGGTGGATCAAATGTAAGACCCTAACCCATTTATAACATTTTTAGGCGTAAACATACACTCGTTAGGACTTAAAAACCATGTCTATTTAAAACTTTTACGGATGACGTGATAACATGACACGACATACATAACTAGTAATGAAAATTTTACAAATTTTATATTTATATGATACGAAGACTAATATTAGACTGTCTTCTAAAATGAATTAATATAGCGGAAGCTTGTTTGGTACGGTTGTGTTCAGTTCTTCGACAGCTTGACCGTTAATCCTTGTCCATCAATGAAGTTATAACCTGTCATGGAAATTCACCATAACAATTAGTCATACATACTTTACGTCTACTTGTAATAAACACAAGTGTACTTAACCTTCCCTATAATTGTCTTTATACAATTATTCTTTTTAAACATTAAAAGGGTCTAAGTGTTCTCATTTAGTATTATCCTCCTTTTGTCCTTCTTTTATATTTGCAATCAAGAATTAGGATTTGCACGTTCATGCACAAAACCTTAGCCTTTACGACCCCATGAGTCGTTTATACAACAGTTTACTTATTCGGATTAACTGTACGAGTTAAACGGTTTTAAAATTACAGATTAAACCAACGAGTACGAACCCATTTCCCGTTTCCCTGTTATCCCGTTACCCTTTTTACACTACAACCATATTGTAGCCGGTAACTTCATGGTTCGTAAATCTAATCTTCACGACCCGTTATTCATTTTTAAGTCAATGTCTATACTAACCTTGTCGTTTGACTCTTTATGCTTTGGACGGCCCGTTAATATCAAATGCACCCATATACCATTGCCTCGAGGGCGTTTTGGTCTTTTTTTAACATTAACCGACATCATGATTTAATTCACGTACCTGGCAGGGTCAAGGTTGTGACCCATTACCAATACCTTGTAACTCCTTTTAGAGAACTCGACAATGCATTCTATTACCATCATGCTTACCTGTAGGACAATACTCAACAGGACAAGCATTATATATCAACTTCAAATGGTGGTTGTTTCACCATTTGACATGTATGACCCATTCACGCATATATCCACTCCGGGTCACTCCTTTTTATATCTTAATCTTACAACGGGTTATTACCAAAATAGTGATTTAACACCAATTTACCCATAATACCTCTTTATGACTTGGTCTATAAACCACACCCGATAACCAATAAAATCCTTGTCCCATATACTAGGATTATTAGTTTTCAATTCTCATTTGACCCTTTTGGACCAATTTGAACCAAGTCTCTAACATTAAAGATTACAACCCAATCTCGGGTTATACCTTAATACCCCCAAACTACCCTTCTTGAGTTTTCTTATCAGTTCATTCTTTTGTTATTCAATTAAGCAATATTACAATTTGACAAGGAACTTTAGATTATTATTTGAAGTGAACAAAATCACTTACCTTTCTTTTGTTAACTAGAACTCCCACGCACTCCATTAGCTTGTTTGACCCGTTTCATCCAAGCCTCCACCTAGCTTGACAAGATCAAACTTTGTCCAATTTCCACAAGATTGTCGGGTTAGTCATTATATAACATGACCACATAATCCTAAGGACTCATACATACCAATTTATCGAACACTAGTTTTTTTTTTCTTTTGTCAGTTTCACTTTTAAAAGTCAAACTGCTCATAGGTATGTATATTCTCTAATCATTACATACAATGATGTAAATACTCATACAAACCATTTGCAAGTCCTTTAGACACTTTAAGTATGCCATATAAAGTGTTAATATTTCTCTAAAATCAATGCATCATGCCTAATGCAAGTATATGCAATCTTATGTGTTTTCTCGATTACTAATTATCCTTATTAATGTGCTGCGATTTCCTATATCGCTGCTGTAATCAGCCATTTTGACCCATGTAACATCCGAACTGGTTCAACATGTTCAAAGATGAATCGTAGGGGACTCAAATACCTTTTCAATCATATAAGGCACACCCTCTAACTATTTTTCTATGATTTTATATGATTGTTACAAAATCAGGACAGAAACATAAATATTTCCAGTCAGCATGTTTTATATCCTGACTAGTCACTTTGGTCTACTGTTTTGGACAACTTCCGATCATATTTAGACTTTCATGATCAAATATTAATTGAAATAGACACATAGACTTTTCCAACGATATAAGGCCCGTCCTCTAACTCTTAACGACGAGTGAGATACGCGCTCTGCAAATTAACTATTTAAATCTGTCAAAAGTGACGGATTTCATAATATATTGCACAATTCAAGTTTCATGTGAACATTTCATCAAACACTTGGTGTGCGATCAATAACATAGCCTTAACATTAGTGTTCTAAACATAAATTACCTTGTTACTCATCCAAATTCTATTATTCAACATCAACAAGTTTAAAACACAAAATTTCATTTAGTCTAGCAATAATCTTAACATTTAAAGCTAGACTAACACATATACATGCTCAATTTCATGTTATTCAACATAACTAGTTTTCTCTCAATCTTAAGGTTATTCACAATTGAAGATATTTGAACATACCTTATGTTCACCAAGTTGAGATGAGCACAACCTTACTCACATGCACGGTTTTATCACCCAAATTACCTTTCAATTTGAGGAATTTGAAGAACTAGGGTTTCTCCTTCTCCTTCCTGATGATTGATGCAAACAAACACACACCCAGTGTGTGTTTTAATTTATTTTCTTTTTAAGTTTTCTACTTTCTAACTTGACAACTTCAACCTCTCACGATTAATAAGTTATCTAGTTTAATACTTTTTGAAATATATAAATATTTCACCATTATTAACTTAAGTACTAACTAGGTTGAATATTATCCTAGTTACGTGTTTCAAACTTTTCATGTTTCATACTCGACTCGATTAATATTTTGGGGTGTTACATCAAATACATGTATACAACAACAACTTTCGAGTCCACAACACTTATCGGTGAAGAATAATCAACCAATGAGTCTCGCCTACCAGAATCAAAGATATGTCACAGCAGCATTATTCTTGTTTGCCATCTTGGGTTCAATTCTCAGGATAGTTGGCACACCACGGTTTTAAAGCATGGAATACTGGAAGTGTAACCAACAATTGGCACCTGCTTAATTTATTTACGTGACAGAGAACATTTCTTTTATTTAAATAAACAGATTGAGAGTTGAATAAAATATACTTCCATAGTTCGGGATTTAACTAATACCCTTCTTTAATACAAAACATTGTTTTAACAAAGGTTTACAAACTCTTTTCTTATGAAAAATTATTTAGGGATTTATATCATGTAAGCTAAAAGGTCTTACCGTCACCTAAAATGTCTGTTGTCCCTCCGGCAACACTACTCTCGCTGATAACTCCATCCTTCCATACAATTACTAAAGATGGTGGAACCACTCTCACAGCCTATTGTGACTCAGACTGGCTCAGGTGAAATTGTAACATCCCGAAATTTCCAAAATGATATTAATTATATTACTTAATAATAGAGGGAAAGTTTACTCGGGTTATCGGGAAATAAATAAATAGAGTAGGAGTTGGTATGGGTCGGGCTAGTGTTGGGTAATGGATATGGGTTATGGACTTGGATTAATGGAGATGGGTTAAATGAGAATGGGCCATAGGTCCATGGGATTTAAGGGATATAAATATCCCCTAAACCCTAAACTATCACTCATTTCATCCTATCCTCTAACACTCCAAAACACACACACCACACACCAACACCGCCGCCGGCCGAGGGAAGAACCGAGCCAGATCCGAGAGAGAGTGAGGGTTAGTTGTGATTAAACAAGTAAACGAGATCCAAACAAGCTCAAAAATGTATGATTCTTGATCTTTGAAGTTTAAAGATCCAAGCTTTATAGTGTATAAACGACCGGAAACGGTCGGGGAATGTAGTGGGTGATGTTAAACCATAACAAGGGTGTTAAAATCGCCAAAATGATTGATGAAAACCAAAACAGCGGCTGATCTGGGTAACTTCGCCTGCAACTGGGCAACTTCGCCTTCAAAGCGATAACTTCGCCTGAGGCCAAGTTCGCCTAATTGATAACTTCGCTTACGGCCAAGTTCGCCTAACTGGTAACTTCGCCTGAGGCCAAGTTCGCCTAAGGTTTAATTTCGCCTAAAGCCAAGTTCGCCTGATGACAACTTCGCCTAAAGCCAAGTTCGCCTAAGGTTTAACTTCGCCTAAAGCTAAGTTCGCCTAAGGTTTAACTTCGCCTAAAACCGAGTTCGATTAGAAAATAAAATTAAAAGCGATAAGTAAAAGTAAGCTAATACTAGGCCACCAGATTAGATCAGGCGAGTATTGATACGTGTAACTTATACAGTCAGCCGAGCTCAGTTAAAGAAGGGATTTACAGCTATCGGAGGAAGAAGCAGAGTTCAGGTGAGTTTCTAGCCCCATTCCTTGTTATGTTTTCGGGGCTGTGTGCATACTCGATGTGTTGTTAATACATTTATCCTAAGTGATAAGTGTATGCCATATGTGATATGTGGGATAGATATGAATGATTGCTTGTCGGTACGCGAACGATCTTCGGATATTGCGCGTACTGTCAGGTTAAAAATAAAGGTACGAATATTATATATCGAAGATGTATGAATATTTCAAATGAATACTTGTCGGGGCGTGAACGATCTTCGGATATTGCACGTATCGACAAGGGGTATGGTTGTTAAATGAATGATGTAAAGAACGCCTAGAGTGTTCTTATGTTATAATGTAATTATTGTATATGTGAAGTATGTGTATATAGGTACACGAATGGCATGCGAGTTCTACGTTCGACATAGTAAGTTAGGATGGCAAATCCCTCTAGCTTCTGTCGGACATAGACTCGGCTGGTGATAGCGTAGTTAAGGACTGCGAGCCTTATACGTGATGTAGATGATAGATGTAAACGTAGATAAGGACTGCGGACCTTATACGTAACGTAGATAAGGACTGCGGACCTTATACGTAATGTAGATAGGCGTCAGCACAGGAAAGGACTGTGGACCTTACACGTGCTATATTTCAGCATAGGAAAGGACTGTGAACCTTATACGTGCTGTATTTGTAGCATAGGGGAGTTCTACCTTACACGAATGGCATGTGAGTTCTACGTTCGACATAGTAAGTTAGGATGGCAAATCCCTCTAGCTTCTGTCGGACATAGACTCGGCTGGTGATAGCGTAGTTAAGGACTGCGAGCCTTATACGTGATGTAGATGATAGATGTAAACGTAGATAAGGACTGCGGACCTTATACGTAACGTAGATAAGGACTGCGGACCTTATACGTAATGTAGATAGGCGTCAGCACAGGAAAGGACTGTGGACCTTACACGTGCTATATTTCAGCATAGGAAAGGACTGTGAACCTTATACGTGCTGTATTTGTAGCATAGGGGAGGACTGCGGACCTCGTACGTGCTATGAATTAGGTTGCAACATAGGGAAGGACTGTGGACCTTGTACGTGTTGTGGATGTATTTCAGCATAGGAAAGGACTGTGAACCTTATACGTGCTGTATTTGTAGCATAGGGGAGGACTGCGGACCTCGTACGTGCTATGAATTAGGTTGCAACATAGGGAAGGACTGTGGACCTTGTACGTGTTGTGGATGTATTTCAGCATAGGAAAGGACTGTGAACCTTATACGTGCTGTATTTGTAGCATAGGGGAGGACTGCGGACCTCGTACGTGCTATGAATTAGGTTGCAACATAGGGAAGGACCGTGGACCTTGTACGTGTTGTGGATGTATTATGGTATAGGGAAGGACCGCGGACCTTGTACGTACCATAAATGGTGAACATAGGTAAGGACTGCGGACCTTTTACGTGTTCACGACCTTGAGTACAGGTATAGACGGTGGACTATGAACGTACTCTCGGTAGACTGAGGTTAGTGATTGTAGATATGTATGTATGTATGGTAGCAAGTATGTACGTAGAACAGAAGGGTAACTAGTGAAGTATGGATATGTATCTACGGATATGTATGTATGTGTATGTATTGTATGGCGTTCGATTAACTAGAACTCACTCAGCGTAGCTGACTTTTAGTATGCACGCAGGTGAGCTGATTATAGAGTCAGCATGAGGATGGCACATGGCATGGATTGAACGGCTGGCATCTGAAGAAAAAAAGAAAAGATGTTTTAAACATAAAGTTTTGTGTTATGGTATCAAAGAAAAGATTTAATGTTTTGTAACAAATGATTGATGTTTTATATTCCGCGAAAAGTTTTAATGAACTCTGATTTGTAAGAACTGTGTTTATGAGTAAATCCGACGCTAAAGTAAGGCTACCGGGTTCGGGGCCTTACAGAAATTATATGGATGAGATGGTTGTTAAACTTGGTATGCCACAATAAGTGAAATTCTTGTATTTTTGTCATGTTATTTGTAGAGATGATAACATTATCCACATAAATAAGTGCAACAATACAAGTTCCTTCCCTTTTGAATAAAAAACAATGAGTGATCGGCCTTTGTTTGCTTGAAACCGAGAAATTGCAGGGAGGTAGTAAATTTTTGGTACCAAACTCTTGATACTTGTTTAAGCCCATAGAGTGAATTTATTTTAGCTTACGAACTCAGTTGTTGTCTCGTTTTCCAAAGCCTTGAGGTATCTTTATGTACAAACTCAAGTAAGTCACCATGCAAGAAAGTGTTATATACATCTAGTTGATGGGTGTGCCACTCCCTTTTGATGCTATGGCTAGCAAACTTCGAACCATGACCAACTTCACAACAGGAGCAAAGGTAATTTTATGACAGTAAACACCTTCTATTTGTGTGAAGCCTTTCGCAACGAGTCACGCTTTTCTATTTCTCCACTCGGCTTGCACTTTATTTTGTACACCTACTTCGAGTCAATGGCTCGCTTCCCTTTTGGTAATTCTTTTAAATTCCAAGTCTTGTTTTTTTCAAGAACTTGGATTTCGGTCTTCGTATGGGTCTTGAACTGCTTGAGAAAAATATTGTGGCTCATCATTTGAGGTAATGGCCACTAAGAAAACTTAGTGAAAGTTAGTAAAATTATCATAAGAAACAAAATGTGCTCAAGGCCAGATGCAACATAATCATTGAGATAGGTCGTCTACTTGAGGTTGATGATCGGAGCGAGGGGATGCTTGCTCAAGGTTTATAGATGGGGGCAAATTCACATCATAATCATTGAGATAGGTCGTCTACTTCTAGTTCTTTTGGGTGGTTTAAAGTTTTCAAGGCCAGATGCAACATTCACATTTTCTGGAGTTGGGCTTGTACATCCTATGCTTGTGAGTTTGGGATGTCCACATTGTTTGTTCTTTCTAGATTTTGCATACGCATATCTTCTGTTTGTGGCCATGGAACATTTTCATTTTCCAAGGACTCATCTTGTTGCATATTGGGTTATTGAATATGTCACCATCCTTTTAAGCTTCACTTGTGGTATTTATAATTGGTTTTGTGGGTTGTGCAATTTGTTTAGTAGGCTCGGCTTCATCATCATCCCAATGCTTAGGCCAAACAAAAACTTATTCTTCATTTTTAGGTATATTGACTTTCATGAGAGGGAAAACATCCTCTATAAATTTTATATCTCTTGTTATAGTGATCTTTTGGCGTTGAAGATCATAGATCTTGTTGCCCTTTGTGCCCGACGGATAGCCGAAAAATATTTTGGGCCTCACTCTAACTTCAAACTTATCTCCTTTCGTTTCCGTGCTTTGGTAATACGTGAGACAACCAAAGACCTTAAAGTGTTCATATTCAGCTTTTTTGTTATATAATAATTCATAAGGTGTTTTGTTGTTGAGCGCATCGGAGGAAGTCGCTTTATGATGTGAGTGGTCGTTAGGACACACTCACCCCAAAACTGGCTTCAAATTCCAAGAGTTGTCGATGTTTTCGTTCCACAACATCATTTTGTTGTGGTGTATGTGGACAAGTTGTCTCTAATATGATCTCCTCCTTAGCATAAAATTTGAGCATGTTGTTGGAAGTAAATTCCACCCATTGTCACATCTAATCCTTTTAATATTCTTTTCAAAATGAACTTGCACCATTTTCTGAAAATGAATGAGGCAGGTGCTAGCTTCATACTTATGTTTAAGGAGATAAACCCATGTGGCTTGATTAGAGTCATCGACTATAGTAAGAAAATAGTTGGCTTTTGTGAAAGAAGGTAATCGACATTTGCCCCCATACATCACAATGTATAAGTTCAAAGCAATTACTAGTTTTTGTTGTACTAGTTGAAAAAGGCAGTCTAGAAAATTTCGCATTGTATGAGGATCGACGCAATTCTGGTAGAGGTAACCAATTCACGAACTCCGACGGGTTGTTGAGACTTCTCCGGCAAAATGAGGCGCCATTTGGGCCATGCATATTATATGATAACTACATATTGAGAACATTTATTTGTATATAATTATCACATTACATTTCTAATCATATCAAAAGGCAGAAACAAATATTTATTAATCGGCTATTTCTATATCTATGTTTTGACTTGAATCTTTGAGAATGTGTGACCCTTTTAAATAGCTACATGAGTATTTATTGGGCTATTTTTATCAGTTTCTTGTACTTTACACTTTCTGATTAACTCAGACATCTTGGTGGAGCTTTGGTGAGCATGTATGAACCGCATCCGCAACCGTGAGAAAAATCTTGTTTTCGCCAATCAAGTCAGGGAAACCCGACGCGTATAGCTTGTCTAACACTTGTTGGCCAGGATTCGCAAGAACAAGCTGTACGTATTTAAACCAAAATTTTATTATTATAAGTCCTATGTGACTATTAGACTATATGTCCTTGAGTATATTATTGCCCCGTAAAGTTTTACTTACTTGAACATCTCTCTTTTTTAGGCTCCGGTGTAACTCTTCGAAGGCATGGATTCCACTGGTGTCGATGTCAGTAACCGCTGCAGTTAAACAACAAGATATGAGAACTTTAGACAACTTAAATAACATGATTTCGAGATTCTTACGTGACAATTCGACTATCAAGAATTGAATCTTGGGCTGATATGTTGCTTTCAGATTTTCTTCTTCTTCAGTTAACCATCTTAATATCCTGCAATAAAGTACTGGTGTGTGAATATCTGACATGACATGAACTTAACACGAAATTCGTGGGCTTGGGTTAGTGTTGTGTTTAACTCGTGAATTTTTTAATAATTGTTAAAATCATCACAATAATCCAAGTTTGTGAAAAAGATTCACCTTTCTTTGA
Source organism: Bidens hawaiensis (assembly GCF_021521415.1). Classification (NCBI taxonomy): domain Eukaryota; kingdom Viridiplantae; phylum Streptophyta; class Magnoliopsida; order Asterales; family Asteraceae; genus Bidens; species Bidens hawaiensis. Next base: position 382,222 of record NW_027492054.1, read on the forward strand.
TGTAATTCGAGTTCGAGAAATAAACAGCAGAATCAACGCGAACAATCAAAACACCTGGAATCTTATTCGCTTCCGGATACTGTCCAACATTCCGGTAAACTTCGGTCATTGGAATCTTTCCAAGAACTGCGGTTCGTGGGCGTGTAACTTGCAGAAGAATCTTAGCAAAAGATATCGCAACCTGAATCAACAAACCGTAAAAATGTTTCCAAACCGAGCTTAAAGATTCAACAAAACAGTTAAAACGGTTTAATTCTTACAGCAATCAGAAGACCCGTCTCAACTGAGTCAAAAACGACACCAAGAAACGCACCCAAACACGCGATAAAATCAAACTTATCAATCTTCCAGATCAAAATTGCAGCATCGATGTCGATTAGCCCAATAACAGCCGATATAATAATCGAAGCTAGGATCGCGTTTGGGGTGTATTTGAAAAGAGGTGTTAAGAATTTGACAGTTAATAATACTACCATGGACATCACAATATTCGAAACTGCGGTCTGGCATCCGGCCATATAGTTAACTGCAGACCGAGAGAACGAACCCGTTGCAATGTAGCATGATGTCATTGAGCCGACAACATTCATCGTCCCGAGTGCTACCATTTCTTTGTTTCCGTCTACTTTGTAATCTTTCATTGATGCAAATGTTCTTCCGATTGCAACGGCTTCCTGACAGATTAAGGAACAAGATTAGATGTCATTTATAGCCGAGTTTATTATCTATTATTCTTATTATTATTTGATATAAGGATAGTTGTTAAAATGTTATCAATATCATTAGTTGGTTAGATTTATCATTATATTTTCCATTGTAAATACTCTAAAATGATGTCCAAAGTTATTCAATATGCAAAAATATCATTCCACAAAATTGTTTTGTTTCTTTGAACTCTTTCACATGTGAAAAATGATTATCTTTTGGGCTAGAAACTAACCGTTAATGCGATCATGCCTGCCTCGACGCCGATTCTAAATCCTTTAAGTAGATTGTCACCAGAAAAATAGATTTTGTCAAGTGAGGGAGGGTTGATTCTTTCTTCAATCTTTCCTACCTGTCAAAACAAATTAGGAACATTAATTTTTGTTCACAGAGTTGGTGATTTTTGCTTGTAACAAATTATTTTTGTACAATTTGAAAAACTAAATCAAACAGTTTGACCATGAAAGTCAAAACCATGTTCTTACAATTGCAACACCTTCCTTGTTGGCATGGGTGATGTACACGAAGGAAGTCGATAAGATAACGGAGATCAAAGGTGCTATCGCGGGCACCCAAAAGAGTTTCGTGTTCTTCTTCCCCTGTTTCATGTGTATATTTAGAGACTTTGCATGAACGACTTTACTATGTTTAGCTAAATGGATTGTGTTCATGTTAACCCTACTAACTTTGTGTAGTTATTAAAAATGTGTATTCTATAATAAATTAAACTATTCGGGAATCGGGTATTTTTGTGTCAAAAAACTTTCAAGATAAATTGGCAAGGTATAAACATAACCGCTTACAAAAAAATATATATATGTAAATTTAGAATTTGAAAGTATTAAGATGTAAAAAAAATTAAATAATTTTTAGAGTCGTGCTCATGTCAACCTACGAATACACGTGTCATATTCGAGTTCATGGTGTGCCCAACAATATTTTTTGGTTCATCTTGTGTTTGGGTTTGACTAGCTAACCCACCAACACGACCCATTTAGTGGCCCTAATAACCACGATGCCTTACAATGTACTTGGCGACAAGTAAGAAAGCCAAGAAACTTGTTCCGATGACAATTGTCTGCCAGTTCCACTACAAAATGCAACAATTCTATTATTAATACAACCTTCACAAAACTTACATAGACAATGAGATTGAAGAACTCACCCCATGATGAGCGGATTTAAAGACCGACTTCATTACTGATATAACATCGGTCTCCTTCGTGAAATGTTCAGTGCTGATTCCAAGAAAGCCCTTGAGTTGTTGAAGGGAAATGGTGATCGCAGCCCCGCCCATAAAACCGACAACAGCCGCATGCGATAGAAAGTCTATCAAAAAACCCAATCTGATCATTTAAACCATTGTTAGAAACTAGATTAGGCTAGCTTAGAACACAATAGTCAGTAATGTTTATGCTAACTGATCTTATAACTTGTATAAGATTGGTTCATCTCACTGCTAAAGATCCAATATGTAGTGTGTGTACACACCAAAAACCATGACCGGCAAAGAGACAGGTACTTGTAATCCTAGTCATGCATCTGATTGTAAATCTGTGTCTTATACCCTACCTAATACCCGTGAGATATTTATCTGTGGAGTCAGAAGCGGACCTACCCTTTAGAGAGAGAGAGAGGGGGGGGACCCACCTTAATTTTATTTTTTAGTGTAATTCGTATGTGAAAAATCCCCGCAAAAAATGGTTTTCAGGTAATATAAAACAAAAGAAAGTATTTTCGGTTACCTAAGAACTCCAAGAGTAGCTTGAGTTATCCCAGCAAAAAATGTAGCTGTAAACATAAGCCTAAGATACTCATCCGTTTCGGTCTTCGGATCATATTCATTCCGAACAAGCGTCCCCAATAACAATGAAACCACGGCCACTGGCCCAATAGCTATATCACGCGAGCTACCCATAAATGCATAGATTAGAGGTGGTACAAAGCTCGAGTCTGCATAAGAGTCGAACGTCGAATTTCATACTCATCATTTCAACCATAAATAAATAAAGAATCACATACAGAACATAATGCACACAATTTGTTCTTGTGTTTGCAGTTGTGTGCACCATTATTAGTCTTAACAAGCAGAGCCGTCTCTAGAGACAGCGAAATGAAGCTAGGGCTTTAAGCCTCCACTTCCTAAGGCGTCCAATTTTAAAACAATGTTAATAATTATACATTTGGGATTTGGATGAATGTGTGTGATTTGAGCACCATTTAAACTGAATTAGGTCTAAGGAACTGCAGTACTTCTATGTTTCAAAAAATGATGACAACATCTTGATTTATTTGGAGAGAAAGCAAGATAACTTCTTTTTACAAAGGCCCCATTTTTAAAAATGATTTTAAGCCTCCGAAGAGGTTGAGTCGTCCCTGCTAACAGACCGAACTACAAACGTATGAAGGAAACACTTACATAATCCATATTGTGGCTTCAGATTTGCAAGTTTTGAATAACCAATATCCTGAAATAATAAAAATATATGTCTAATTAAACAAACAGATAAAGGCACTCAGTAAATTCTCACTCATAAAATAGGGTCTAACGAGGATAAGATGAAGGCGAATCTTTCCTCTATTACAGAAGATAGAAAAGCCGCTTTTAGTTAGAACCCGACTAAAAAAAATGGTATAATAAAGTATACAAAGTATTTGAAGTAATACAAAGTACCTGAGGAATACAAAGGCTAGCAATAGTGAGTCCAGCAATAAGATCACCTCTAAACTTCTTGATATTATAGTCTCTTCCCCATTCAAGAATTGGGAAAATCGCTTGTGCACCGAGGATGATCTTTCTTGATTTTGGCTGATCTTTGAAGGACCGCAACGGATCATCAGCAAAAAATGTTTCTTTCACTGTGGTTTTGAATTCCTTCAAGAGATTTGGCTTTGGAGGGGCACCAATCTGGTGAATGTAAGGTACACTCGGTGATTGACCGTCCGGAAGAATCTTCGGGTTCATGTCAAGATCTTTGTCGTCTTGAACAGGCATTTGTTCTGTTTTTTGACGATAAAAATCTGAACAAGTCGTCAAGTTCAAGAAAAACAAAGTATCATAATTTACGTCCTTATATAAATTTGTTAACCACCATGGATGGTTGATGCTTTTAAATTAAATAACAATACACTTTAAAAAAAACCATATAAAAACAATTAAAAAAGTAAATAATAAAGGGTAATATATTACGTTACCATTTACGGAAATCTAGCTCGAATTCCGTCCTTGTTCATGGCACCCACTTGTACCTAAATTGACTTCACTAGCGACGAATAAAATCCAAGCTACGATATTGTGACAAAAAAGGATACAAATTCAAGAGATTTGAAACTGTTAAATGGGTACATATGAGTCATGGGGTTTCTGGTTTCGATTAGATCGGATTGGACTATGTGTGGAAGCAAGAGATTTGGGACCAATGATTTAGAAAATGTCAAATATTGTAGGGACGAAATTAGCGACGATTTTTGATTTTTGGGTCAACGGATTAGATTGATGGAGACTATGGAATTGGAGTGGAAGTAGGGGTGAGCAAAAAACGGTTCGGAACCGTCAGAACCGGAACAAAACCGGTGCCTCAGAACCGCTAATGTGTGTACTGGTTCGGTTCTCGGTTCTCATAATTTGCATTAAACGGTTTCCGGTTCGGTTCCAGGTAAAACCGGCGGTTCTAGACTTGGAACCGAAGAACCGGAATATTCAAAACGTTTTAAATAAATACCAATCCCCAGAGTAACTTATTAACCGGCATCTATTCAATCATTTTTTAATTCAAATCTTCTTTCTTTACGTTCAAGAACTAACAACCATAGTCAATTTTGATTTAAGCTATCAAGGTAATTTAATATAAAATGATATGATCTTCCATTAATCTATCGTTGCTAATGATTTATTTAACTTCAACACTTAGATTTTAATAAAAAATATAACGGATGTCCATGTTCTAATCTAAATTAGTTTTACCGTGAAAGAAGACATACAATTGTATAAACTTGTTTTGCAATTTGCAAAGTTTGCATAACTCATTTGATAAATAAATGATCGAACCGGTTCTAGCCAGAACCGATTAGCGAGAACCGGATTTAGCGGTTCTGAAACCGAACCGGTTTGTTATAATAGGTTCCGGTTCCGGTTCCGGTTCTATTTTTCACTCATTTTCGGTTTCGGTTCGGTTCTCGCAGTTCTGAACCGTTACACAGCCCTAAGTGGAAGTCAGAGACAAAAAGTGCATAACGTGTTTTAAAACTTTAGAAATTGTGGTTTTGATTTGAAATTAATGAAAGTTAAGTATATCTTTATTATTATTATTATTATTATTATTATTATTATTATTAAAACTACATGTAACATGTATTTGAGTTCAACTTAATGCACTTGACCACTTGTTAAAAATGTATCATGGTTTTATACACAAAGTTTTGGTTGGACCTTCTTGTATGCTAGATTTCGTTATTACGGGCTTGGACTCGGTCAATATAAATTGAATGGTGGTTGTGTGGCCAACTGGCCGATGTGCACATGGAGGATGTGAAGGCTGCCGGTGGTTTTTAGTGTCGAATAAACTTTAGTTTTTTAGATTAGTGTCACTTAAGTTTCTAATTTTTACCCTTTAGCCTTTATATATAATTTAGTTCTTTAAAGCTTTGCCACCTTAATTTTAGGTATTTAACTTTTAGCCCCTTAACTTTGGTAATTAAACTTTTTTTTTCTTTCAGCTTTCGCAACAATAACTGGACAGAAATCATAATAAATTGAAACATTATTGACTCAATTTGAATTAAAATCAACAAACCACAGGGACTAAAATAGCTATTCTTTAGAAAATGTTGTAATGTCAAATTTTGGTTTGCGTCGACATGGGATTCAGGCCGGTTCGGATTGGAATTCGACTCGGCATGGATTTAGGTCAGAACGGTTTCGGGTCAGAACACGTTCATGTTGGGACGGGTTTCGTTCGTGGGTTTTGGCTCGACATGGGTTCGAGTCGTGACGACTTTTCGGTCAAATCGAGTTTTGAGTCGAAGCGAGTTTCGTCCCGACATGAAACCCGTGATAACTCGAAACTCGCTCTGACCCGAAACCCATCCTCAACCAAAACATGCACTGATATGAAACATGTCCCGACAAAATACCCGTCACGTCAGCCCGTTGTTATCCTTGAGGCGAACTAATCACCCAACATAGTTATCTCAATTCAAGTACCACCAACATGTATTTTAGTAGAACCATTTGGTGCTATGCGTGAGACCAACAATCCTGTTTTCCATTTTACCATGTCATACTATGAGTTTGTCCTCTTAGGAGCATAGTTCCCATTTCCCAACGTCTCTTTCAGCACCCAAGTGAAATTCCTCCACTACTAGGTAGACATCTCAAACCATGATAAATTCAAACCTACTAAATCCAATCCCAACTTACACTTGATGCCTCTAAGTGCATCGTACAATCCTGCGCATTGACGATTTCATCTCGATAGAGCCAGAGATTATCTGAATTAGAGGAATTGGACCATGCAAAAAAGAATCAACAACAAGCGATTACGCCTAACATATGTGTCCACACCTTGAGTAAGTGAATATGAGGAATAGGAGGTCTGGCATGTCCAAGGTTCTCTTTACACTATTAGTCTCAGTCCAACCCATATGTCTCTTTCTACTTTACGTTACAATCCAAGACACAATAATATAACAACATTGTCTTTAAACTATGATCCCATACGGTCACATACTAAGCAATAAATTCAAATACATGTTTAAACTATGTTCTAACTGTAACACCACAAATTTAAAATAACTCTATTGCAGAAAATAGGTACCAAAATTTTTCTTTTTGACAACCACATCATAACTAGGTTTCATTAAGCAAATACCTACACATTACACTTACAACGTTAGATTTTGTATTGAAAACAATACTTGACCAAGACATCTTATAAAATGGAAGTTTAACTTGAAGATGTGTGTTGAAACTCAATTTCGAGCACTTGATCCTAAACTTCCTTAAAACCATTCAGAAGCTTTCACTTTAATCCAACACAACACCATTAGTAAGTATAACAAGTGTATAAGAACATGTATATGCAATACATGCATGTCTCAATATCAAAACATGAAAACTTACAACTTTTAGCCAAACCAAATTAGTTTAAGTCATCCCATCATAACCTACGATGTTGTCATAGGGGTCAACGTAGAGGTAAGCTAGGATACGCTAACGAGCATAGGATTCAATGTAGATAAGTGAGATTTCACCATAGGACTCCAAGATCAGCATAGCGAACAACAAAATCGGACTAGCTACTTTGTTTGCAACTCAGATACCCATTTTTTGTTTTAAACATACCCATTCGATTCTAGGCTTCTCGCTCATAACAATTGAAGGTTAACATGCAATTCAAATCACAATCCAAATTAATCATCAACTTATTGTTACAACATGATATCTTAAATTGGAATAGACACAAGCGGATCAAAATAATATACAACTACCATGCTACCTAGTTTATTACCCACAAGTTAACAAATATTTATCACCTACAACCTGGTCATTTCTTTCTTTTTAACTAATTATCAGTTAACTATATGTTATTGAGCCAAATGAATTTGATTGGGCTTAATTAAATTGAATTGTGCTTTTCTTTTTGGGTTGGGCCTACTTACAGTAATATTGAGCTATTGTTGAGACAAGTCCAACGTTCCATCAGTGAACTAGTAGAGAGTAGAGACTACTAGATTCAGTTTTGGTTTTTTATTGAATTTTGACAGCAATATACATTTTTATTTTACAGGAAGCTGTTGCAGTTGGCAGGTCTTTTGCTACAGTCAAGGGGTATAATATGGATGGGAATAAAGAAATGATAGCTATGGGGTTTATGAATATTGCTGGCTCCATGTCTTCTTGCTATGTTGCCACAGGTACATTAATTAATTATTATTGCGAAACTGAACTGTGGCGTAACGGAAACATCCTAACTAACAGAAAAGGTAGAAAAGAAGGACAAAAATCAGTTAACTTATATGCTCTACTTCATTTCATTTGTTCAGGTTCATTTTCGCGTACTGCTGTTAACTTTTTTGCTGGCTGTCAAACCGCGGTTTCTAATGTAGTCATGGCCATCACCGTGCTCATAATGCTACAATTTTTAACGGGGCTATTGTATTACACTCCTGTTGCTATACTATCCTCGATTATCTTATCTGCACTCCCGGGATTAATAAACTATACCGAAGCTTATAATATCTGGAAAGTTGACAAACTCGACTTCTTGGCTTGTGCCGGAGCTTTCTTTGGTGTGTTATTTGCTTCGGTAGAGATGGGTCTTATGGTTGCGGTAAGCATTCATTACCTTTAAGTACTAAGCTAATTTCTATATATTTGTTTACTTTCAAAATAATTGTTGTATCTAGATGTTCTTAATTAGACAACTAAAGATATATCGATACCATGATGGCATGATGAAGATGAACACATTGGTACTTAAGAAATAGTTTTCCGTTAATCGAAATTAAGAAAGAACTTGATCACATGTTCTTTCTGAATCATCATAAAATTTGTTCCTTCTTGTGATGGCAAGTGGCAATCATATAGATCTAAGTAATATACATGTTAAACATATATATAGTCACGGTTTCTAAGAAATTTTTTCTAAAAACTAAAAAAGTTCATAAACCAAGAAGTTTAGGGCCTTAATGAATGTGACAGTCCACTTATTAAATAGAGTGAATACTGAAAATGTAGTTGTTTCCATGACCATACATAAACCATAATATATTATCTTCTGATTGTTGGATGCATAAATCATAATCAATGGGAATAAATAGTGTAGCACTGTATCCAAATAGACCAAGGTCCCCAATGAACGATAAAAAGTAAACAGTTTCCAAGTTGACCTGGGTTCCATCATTCAATATGCATTCATCTTTTCAAAAGAAAATCAGTTATGGTGTTTATTGTTTAATCAATGCCTTCTACTGGAGTATGGTCAACTCAAATCCTTTTTCTTAAAAAAAAACAAATAGCTACTAATTAATATATATCAAGAGTAAAGATTCAATTTATATATTTGATTAATATTTAATAATTGTGTGTTTTTTAATGACAGGCTGCTGTTTCATTTGCTAAGATAATTCTCAACGCCCTACGTCCTCGTGTGCAAGAACTAGGGAGGCTTCCGGGAACAGATATCTTCTGTGAAGTTGATCAGTATCCTGTCGCGCAAGCAGTTCCAGGCGTTCTAATAATTCGACTCAATTCTGGCTTGCTTTGCTTTACAAATGCAAATCCCCTCAGAGACAGGTATATATTTGATTTATGTGAAAAAAAAAACTCATAGATTAATGCTATATGATTTTGAGAAAAGCAACTAATTTAATATCCTCATTCAACTCAATTTATTTTGCATACATACATATAAGCAAATAAACAGCTTCAATAATTAATCCCAAACACCCCTCAAATGAAATCATTTTAAAATGGAACGAGAAAAGTTGTTTCTATAAGCAATCCTGATATCTGTTAGTACTAATCTTGGAATATCCTTTAGGATACTGAATTGGGTAGCCGAAGAGAACGGAAAAGAAGCAATAAAAAGACCAATCAATGGAATAATCCTTGACATGTCTAGTAAGTGAACTTCATCCATATTATATAACATTACTATATCTATGTTTCTTGATCAAAGCCTCCTGATTTGTTCATTGACTAATATTTCGGTAATTTTAGGTGTCACCAACATTGATTATGCCGGAACTCTAGCATTGGAAGAAATCAACAAGAAGTTGCTTTCAGGAGGCATCAAAGTAAGATTCTAATCACCAACTTCAACAATATTCTTTTACAGTGATTAAAGTGAGTTTATGTACCAAGCACAAGCCTTAATTAAGCCACTCCACTAATATTTACACAGTGAGTGATGCCTTAAAGAAAAATATAGGTGTTACTAACTTCAGTCACTATCGAATTAGATGCTTCACCTACAAATATAAAAGACTAGTTAAAGCTAACTACATACCCAAGAGAGATCATGAGGAGATGTTTGGACGTTTTGCCGCATTTTTATGAAAAAAAAAAAGCTTTAAATAACTCCAAATTTAGGATCATGTAATCACAACTTTTTAAAAGTATGATTAAAAATTTTAAAAAAATAATAATAGGAAACTTGTTTTCACCAAAGAAAATATATATATACATTTTCATTGTAAATTCTGGTGATATTTGGGATGACATTCTAACTATTGATGCAGTTAGCAATTGCCAGTCCAAGATGGCAAGTGATTCACAAGCTAAAGGTAGCAAAATTCGTAGATAAAGTTGGAAGAGACTGCATCTTCCTCACTGTTTGTGAAGCCGTCGATTCCTTTGTTGGTTCCAAGATCACTGGTCCTGGCAATTGTTGATCAACGCTTGTATCTATCCGGCTTCTAAAGAATGAGGCTGATCCCTAAACTCATCTAATATGTATGAATGGACTTCAATTATGTATAATATAATAGTTTGTGTTGTTTTCGCTTGATTGTTGAATAAATAAAACAAAACAATGGGTATCTTGAAGAGCCCCCCAAGTGTTCTTGATTATCATGAACCAGGTGCACTGTATTTCCCTTTTTGTGCAACATATAAAATAATATTATACAAAATGTAATGAAAAAGGCTTTGCCTACAGTTTGTATTTTTCCACTAGATTACATTATCTTTTTTTAGTGCCATAAAGTCATAGATTTGATTATTAGATAAACTCTAGCAGTATGGACATAATTATAGAGAAAGGGAACAAGCCATGCTTGGAAAACAAATCAATCAAGCCAAAGTTAATATTTCTGATTCTTTTGATTAAAAGTCCCCAATTCTATCGTTCTACAAAATATAGGACCGTTTGGAGCACCGCATCAATCAGTCTATCATTTGTCCCTTGAGTTTTATGCAGGAAAACAGCACACTATAAGGGAAAAAAGAAGTTAATCACCGACGCCACACTCATTGTTACGTTGTTAGCGACTTCTAACAGATAACCTAACCAAGAAAAGGAGACCAATACTTACGTATTAGATAGGAACTATCAAGCGTGTAGTCTGCATTTTGTTGTCTGCGTGAACATACTCTGATGGATTTTCTCTTGGTATTCTATCACCAACCTTAAGATTAGAATTCAGATGAAAATATTCTTGCACAGTATATTTGGATGTCTATAAGTGGGAACAAATTTTTGTCGCTAACTTTCGGATAATTATATTCCTTAACTTAGAGCATCCACAATGGTGGATGAGGAAATACAAACTGAACACGCCACATCAAATTTCCACTTATTCGCTTTCAAACACCAAAAACTCTTATTTTTCCTCCAACACTACATCTACTTTTTAACACCTCTGTATTCCACATAATCACATACTTTTATATTTTCTTTCTATAACTCAAATACTTTTATAATATTAATTAACTAAGGGGCCCACCTTTTTAATGTTCACATGCATTTAGAATTGTGAATGAATATTAACTGAACATCAACCTCCATTCTTCACTTGTCCAGTTCAAAAAAGTGGACATTGCCACATCAGAACTAAACAAAGCAATGGAGATGCTCTTAGACTTCTTAGGCATTTTTTCTGCCGCTTGTACTGATCCTACCACTGGCCTAAACACAATCCATGTAATTACACACCAAGTGTCTAATCCTTAACTAAACTAACTTGGGTAATTGGCACCATCCGGTGGCGTACTATAAACCATTTGTTGGATCAAACCCAAATCAATCACACAAAAACGAACGCATATCACATGCCTGTGTGATTAATGCTCATTCAAATGCTTAAACATAATTTATTCAAGTATGATTAACAAGTTCTTTAATCTAGATGTGCAATATAAATATTTCATTAGTTACATAGATATAACTTATATTAATTTATTGACTACCTTTGGGCACATATTATATATGTAAACTCCTACATATTGTCTTTACCCTAACTAAGCTAGCTATGGCACTAACACTTGCATTATATACTATAACTCGTCAAACAGTAATTAACACAGCCAAACAATAACACGTGAACAAATATGAACTCAACTCTCACAATTCGATAAAGTCTAGTGTCGAACACAAATGCTACACATCATAACCAGTGGCGGCCCAAGGTTTTAGGAGGCCACTATTAAGTTGGAGGCTTTTTCAAAAACTTTTTTTTATATAAACTCTCATCCTTTACCCGGGTTAGAGACCGTCATACCGACAACAATAAAGTTACACGTTTATAGTTGGCAGAGTTAAAAATTTTATTTTAAGTTATATCTTTTGTGTAAACAATATTTACATAAATTTATATTTCTAGCTTTCGATTTAACATTCAACTGTTAGTAATAATATTTAAGTATTCAACTAAAAGTTTTAATGTGCAATGCTTAACAAAGATTCTAAGAAATAAATAACAACAGATGATAAATTGGATTGTAATTACTAATTTGGACAAAATTTGGTGTTAGAATTGGCAATTAGCATATTAAAAAGACAGAATTACAAATTTTGTCCTTTAAAAAAAGCCAAAAACCGGTTCGTGTCCTTTTCTAAGTTTCCTTGCAGGCGGTGTACTTTAAACTTTTTTTTTCTACACGTTATGTCCTTTACGCTAACTGGGTTAGAAAAACACAGTTAAATGCCCTCACGTGAGGCGCATGTGAGGGCATTTTTGTCTTAAAAGGGCAAGGTCTTAAAAGTGTATTATTTTAAGAAAATAATAAACATTTTAGCATAAAGAAATCCCAAAAGAAGATAATTCTTTTATTGAAAATCTCAAAAATTACATCCTTTTTTGGAACTAAAAATTACATACTTTTATATGCGAGCGACCAGTGATGTAATCCACAATTGGTCAAAATACAAAAATATTTTAATCCAATTTGTTATATGCCGATAATTTGAAATTACGGATGTGTCTTAAAGGGAAGAAAACATAAAGATGAAATATAATTTATTGTATTAAATATTCTTTTTCTAAACTGTGATTTTATTTTTAAACTATCGCATGTATGACTTAAACTCAATACATCATCTTTCAAACATACGTGTTTAAAGACTTTTTATTTGTCAATGGACCACTACCCTATAGTATCGTATTAAATATATTTAATTGGTTAGCAAAGTATTAACATTAATTAATGAGTTAGTGATTAAATACTAAAAAATAGATGTCAAATGTTTTCACATACGAAAATATGTAATATATGTTTTTTTTTTCAATGGCTATTCTAATTACGAAACTAAACTATATCGGGACATTGATTTTCTTTAGAACTGTCAACTAACACTTTTTAAACATACACCTAAATTTATATGTTTGTCGAATATAGGATTGGAGCACCTAACCGCTTGAAAGGAACACCGCTAAACCCAGTGGCGGATCTAGGATAAATATTCAGGGTAACCTAATTTTTTAACGTATGTCCCCTGACGGAACCAGAAAATGTTAATCAAAGGGCCCGTGCTAACTTTTGTTATATTTTCGATTGTATGACGACTACTTTGTTTTACTAAACAATGTATTACAAACATCAAAATCTGAACTTCTTTTCACATTATCTTAATATCAAATTGGTATTTAAAACCTTGATAAATTATATATATTTTGAAAATAACAAATACCAAACTGATAAGTAAATAACTTGTTAAAAATACACTTAAAAAAAATAAATTTATACTCCAAATCATAAAATACATTAGTCAAATATAACCTCTGAACAATAAAAAAATATTAATCAAATATTTAAAAAAACTAAATGCTTATTCCAAAATTAATAAACAATAAACTAAACAAACTTTAAAAGTAAATAAAAAGTACTTTTTTTACGAAGCTGAATAAAATGATAAACATATATATAAATGAGAAAAAAATATTTGTTTAACAAATAAATAAAATATTTGTTACCTATCGAGAAAGGCCCATTATTTTTTAATTTTTAAACACTTTATTTTTTTTATAATGAAATGGGCTCTGGGTTTAAAAAGGCCCAATATTAGTATTAGGTCGGGTTCATCATCTTTCTCAAACTAACGAAGCATTTTGCAGAGCCCAATGACAACAAAACAGAAATAATGAAACGAAAAATCCGGCTATTTCACTCTGTTTTCATCTCAATACTTTTTAAAGGTAACCTAATTTTTGCTCAGGGGTAACCTAGTACATAAAACCGAGAAAAAGAAAAAAATCGCACTAATTTTGCACTTCTCCGTGAAAGTTGAGGGGTAACCCGGGCAACCCCTGGATACACCCTAGATCCGCCCCTGGCTAAACCACAAGCCTTTTGGTTTCATAATTCTAACCAATTTCCTTAAAATGGTAACTAAAATGTTCAAATGTGACACTAGAGTCACTTGAACTTTTATGTAGTGTACTCTTTAACCAACTGGTTAAGTGTTCAAATCATACACAATACACATGTAGTTATTTTAGAAGTGTAATAGGTGTACAAGCCTACAAGGTGTGTGCGCTCGTTGGTAAAGAAATCAACATTAATTAAGCTCTCTAGACTCTAGTTCTATCAATTTTCTTTATAATTGTATTAAGTGAGCTAGTGAAGCATGTATAAATCCTTGTAATGGTACTGATTGGACCAAACGACGGAATGCCATGGGGCCAAGCTTATCTGTGTATACTTCTTGTTTTATTTCAATATCGTAATAAACGTAACAGAAATTAACCGAACTCGCATCGATTTATCGCATTAACGCCTAGGATTTAGCAACGCCCGAAGATGATTGACTCAACACTCCAACGCGTGGGACCGAAAACGCTCGGGCTTTACTTTTACCAACCCGTGGTTTTAATGACCATGTTGTCTTTGTTCTGGTACTATAACAAACGTAAACTACAACGACCGAATTCGTGTCAACTCACCACCTCTACGTTCGGACGACAATGCTCAAGTTTTACCAATGCCTTGGTCTTACCGAATCCTTTGTTTTAGTTTAGGTACCATAACAAACGTAACAGAAACCGACCGAATTCGCATCGACTAACCGCCGCAACTGACAACTCTCAAATTTTACCAACTCACCGTTGCCACGCTCGGTTTTTATTGAACGATTAAACATCGTTTCAAATATTTTATTGTTTTTATATGTTAATTTTTTATACGTTAATTTGACGAATTTATTTTTTAGGTTTTAATGTGTCGGTTTTACCAACGTATTTATACCATAATGAACGTAACATATACTGTCCGATTTCATTTCGACTTGCCACTGTAACTCTCGATTTTTACCCGCTAGGTTTAATGACCAAATAAACATATTTTAGATATGTTAATTTTTTCCATAATATGTTATGCGAGTGTTAGCTACTTTATTTTCCTTTCTTTATTTTAAATATGTCAATTTGACTAATTTATATTTTAGATTCCACACCAAGGGAAGCTCTCTTATTAAATTCTGTAGCAAGCGTCTTTTAGTAAGGGCTTGCTATATCATTCGCTTCATATATGAGCTAATATTGGATGAAAGAAATGTTTAGTTTAAGTTATTCTTCATGGTACTTGAGATTATATCCTTATACTCGTATAGTAAGGTAGTGTTTGTTTTTAGAAAAAAGCTCCGCGGGGCAGTGGCGGACCTTGTATATTACTAGGGGTAGCCTCTGGTACCACTCAACTTTTCGTCGGCAGTACAAATTTTTATATGTTTAGGTCGGTTTTCGTATATCATTACCCTTGAAAAAAATATAATGTTACCCTTGTTTGTTTAAAACCCAACTGTGACATTCATCAATTTCGAGTTCTATTTTTATTCATTTGTGTATTCGTTTATCACGTAAACGACCCGATTTATATTCCGAACATTTCAAATATATAAAATATTGGATTTTATATTACTAAATCATTCCCACATGTTCAATTTGAAAAAACCCCTTTTACGGATTCGAAAACGCCTTTAAAACGATCAAATTACAGCAAAAAACGAACTTACGGGACGCAAAATGAACCACACAAGACGAGCTGACCAAACCCACCCTCATGGGCGCCGCGCCCAGCGGCCATGAAGGCAAGGGCGGCCGCGCGTGGCGGCCTCAGACCTGCAGCAATCCGAATTTTGTTGTTTTGTGTCTTGTCATGATCCATTTTGCATGTAATTACTTGATATTTATACCCATATCTGACCTATATCCTTACCCTATATATACACCACCATCTCCTTTCATTCTCCCCTGCTACATCTCCAAAATCTCTCTCAAACATCAAAGATTCAACGTTGTTATTTATGTGTTCTTGAAGGTTTGACTTCCAAAAGTCAAACTGAGTTTAATCCTTCATTCTAATTAACTTATATAGTCTTACGGACACTTGAATACGGTGGTACAACATATATATAATATACACCCCTTGTTACCTTTGGTAGTTACTTATCCAGCTCAGGTTGGTTAAGTTTCGGACCTTGTAAGGCAAGACTTCATGGAGGACTTCGTGTCCTTAATATATATATATATATATATATATATAACTTGTTTATACATACTAATCATGCTTAACTTCTGCTCATTTTGGTTTATTTACAAGTTCCATGATTATGGGTTCTAAGAGTCTAGCCTCGGTTTGACCGTAAATAGCTCTAGACCGTAAACCGAACTTTGTTTACTAGTTTTATTTAAATAATTGTTTAAACATGCTTATTGTTATATTTAAGTTTCTAAAATCATTTTTACAAGTTTCTTTGATATTTGGGCATGTGGAAACCATCTATGAACTTATTATGAGATGAAAACCGAACTAAACCGATTTTCACTCGCTTAAGACACATAAGTGTGTTTTTAGCTATCAAGACTTGTATAAATCTTTAAAAATACTTTATAAACTGATTTTAATTATCTTTTTAAGTACTTGGAAATGTTGGATCCAACTTGATCTCATAACAAAGTTTGGACCGACAAAACCAAAAACTCGTTTAACAGACGTTGTTAGTTCTAAAACAATAGAACTACATACTTGGTTAAGTCTTATTAAATTTTATTGAGTTATCTCATAACATCTATTATTTTGGAAAGTTGACTTTGGGTTAGACCAATTATCAAGACCCGAACCAACAACCCGAAACACTCGTTAAAACCCGTTTTAGTATCTAAATTACAAAGGGACTTGCATTCTCGCAGTTTTACCCACCTTATTACTTAACATGGGTTGAGTAAATATTAAGTGCTATATACTTTAACCCGGTTTCGAGCAAACTTATATTTTTAAAGGACTATTGTTACAATTTATTAAATATTTACATTTTTAAACCTTAAACTTTAAATGGTTTGCATTTATTATCATTTATTTTATTTGAAGACTTCCTAGACAACCATTACAATTCAAGACTACTTTTCATTTAGACTTTTCTCGTTAAACCTCATCATTCCGGTTACTCGTCATTCTTACCAAATCAAGTTTGTTACTTGAATGTAAGTACTTTTATCCCCCGTTTTCCATCTTCCGTTTTGGGGTGATATTGCATACTTATTCAAACCAAATGTTTTATACTTGAGTCTTAAAATAAATGCTAGATTTGGTGTTCTATGCTTACATGCTTATATGCTTATGTGTTTACCGCTTTTGGTTGGTTGATTCATAAATTCGTGAACTATCTGGTATTCTCTTATAGCACGGTGCCGTTAATGTATTCTTATTAACGACCTCATGAAATCCGAATCCATTTGGTATTCTCTTATAGACGGTGCCGCTAATGTATTCTTATTAGCGACCTCATTTTATCCAAATTATTGCTTTTATTTAATGTTTCGTATACAAGTTGTGGCATTTCTTATTATATACATATTTGTTCAAAACTATGAAAATGCTCACCAACATTTGTATTGATAAACTTTATTTTATGCAATGTTACAGGTTTGACTATAATTGACTCGAGGACTTGGAGAAAACGTTATCAAGACTATTAGGATATTAGTAAAACGAACAATATATTTGTTTGCATGTATTCAATTTGTTTTGTATGAACAAGATCTGTTGTTTATTGATTTTATGAAATAAATGAGTTGATTAAACATTGTCACTTTAATAATATCTTGTGTATTTGTCCAATCACGTTGCACCCCGACATGTTCCGCCGCCTTTGGTCGGGGTGTGACACCAACCAAATTAAAATCCGAAACCAATTAAAGCCCAACCAAATTTAAGCACAAACTAAATAAAACCATTTGTTTGTTTTACCCTTATGCTTATAAAACGTTTGGTTTAAGTCGGACATCATCATTCAACGAAACAAAGTTCCATTCAATCGTGGCTAACACCCCACGCTGCCTCGACCCCCTGCATGCTGCAACCGAGTAGCCAACGTTCAGTGCTCCTTCATTCCCTCACTCCTTCGTCCACAGTTTGAATTCTATTTGTTCAATTTAGGTATTCTTCTACTTTTACTTAAAATTGTAACTGTTTATTTGTTTATATAAATTATTGATATGGAATTGTTTATGGGCAATTAAATAAATTTTTTTAAGGGATAACTTCTTTTAGTTTTTGATGTCTATAGGATTTGAACCCAATACCTACCCCTCCAAACCTAGGTGTTTTTTAGGATTTGCCTTTGGCAATGGAGCATCACCCCATTAGTAGCAATTGAATGATTGATAATGGTTTCTTGGATTTTCGCATAATATAAAACGGAAATTGTGTAACATCCCGAATTTTATATTAATAAATAAAAGAAGTCCATGATTTAAAATCGAGTGTTAATATTTAATTAATATTAAATATAGAAAGAATCATGGACTTGGGTAATTACATGGATTAAGATGGTGGGATGGGCCTTAGGTCCATGGGCTTTAAGGGACATAAATACCCCCTTAAACCATCCTAAAACCCTAACTTCCCATTCCATCTTTCCATAATCCCTACACACACCCAAAACACACACACAACCCGAACCAAGATCCGGAGACGAGAACCCGAGCTTGTTGGTGCTAGATCGTCGTGACGGACCAAAGCAACATCAAAGACCAGCTCATGTTCGTGTTCGACTCGTTTAAGGTACGTTTAGGATCGGAAATCATTTAATTAGGTTCGGATTCATCTTGAAATCATAGGATCTGTCTTAGTATGGTAAAAACGAATCCAACGAGGCCAAACTTACTGAAAATTGATTTCAGATTGATAGGTTAATCGTTAGCATGAAAAACCCGTATGTATATACATGAATCGCAGCCTGTAAACCCGATGTTTTGAACGATTGAATGGTTAGGGTTTGTAGGCGCTGCTTAGACGATTCCGTTGATACCTAAATCGATTTGTTTGGTTAAGAAACGATGACGATTTTGGGGATTAAGGACGAACAGCGGCGGCTGCTGCACAACTTCGCCTAAGCTAAGTTCGCCTGATGAGAACTTCGCCTAAGCTAAGTTCGCCTGATGAGAACTTCGCCTAAGCTAAGTTCGCCTGATGAGAACTTCGCCTATGCTTAAGTTCGCCTGATGAGAACTTCGCCTATGCTTAAGTTCGCCTGATGACAACTTCGCCTATGCTAAGTTCGCTTATTGTTAAGTTCGCTTAATGATAAGTTCGCTGGAATTAGCAAATTAGAAAATAAATTAAAAACCTAATGAAAAATGTGTTAAGACAGTTAATGGAAATAAAATTTTTCCAAGCTGACCTAGCAGCTCGACCCCAGCCAGGGGCTCTGCCCCTTGGACCCTGCTAGGGGCTGCCGCCCCTAGAACCCCGCTGCCAGGGGCGCTGCCCTCGGACCCCCGTTCGTTGTGGGTTATATAAAGATAGAAATACAACATGAGTAGTAGTAGTTAATTGATACGTGTAACCTATATACAGTTAGCAGAACACAGTTAAAGAGAGGAACCACGATAAACGGAGAAAGGAACCGCATTCAGGTGAGTTTCTAGCCCCATTCCTTGTTATGTTTTTCGGGGCTGTGTGCATACTCGATGTGATTAGTTAATACACTTACCTTAAGTGGTAAGTGTATGCCATATATGATATATGTGATAGATATGAATGATTGATTGTAGGTACGCGAACGATCTTCGGATATTGCGCGTACTGTCAGGTTGTAAACAAAGATATGAATGTTATAAATGGATGATGTATGATCGTTTTGAATGAATGCTTGTCGGGACGTGAACGATCTTCGGATATTGCACGGACCGACAAGAAGTACGATAAATGAATGAGGTGAAGAACGCCTAGAGTGTTCTTATGTTATAATGTAATTATTGTATATATGAAGTATGTGTATACAGGTACACGAATGATATGTGAGTTCTACGTTCGACATAGTAAGTTAGGATGGCAATTCCCTTAAGCTTCTGTTGGACATAGACTTGGCAGGTGAGGGCGTAGTTAAGGACTGCGGGCCTTATACGTGATATAGGTGATAGATGTAAACGTAGATAGGGACGGTGGGCCTTATACGTGTTACAGATAATAGACGACAACGTAGTTAAGGACTGCGGACCTTATACATATATAGATAGGCATCAGCATAGGAAAGGACTGCCGACCTTATACGTGCTGTAATTGTATTGTGGTAGCATAGGGGAGGACTGTGGACCTCGTACGTGCTATGAATTAGGTTGCAACATAGGGAAGGACTGTGGACCTTGTACGTGTTGTGGATGTAGGATGGTATAGGGAAGGACTGCGGACCTTGCACGTACCATGAATGGTGAACATAGGTAAGGATTGCGGACCTTTTACGTGTTCACGACCCTGAGTACAGGTATAGACGGCAGACTATGAACGTACTCTCGGTAGACTGAGGTTAGTGATTGTGGATATGTATGTATGTACGGTAGTAGGGTAACGGATTGAGTATGGCTATGTATCTTCGGATATGTATGTATGTGTATGTATTGTGTGGCGTCCGATTAACTAGAACTCACTCAGCGTAGCTGACTTTTAGTATGCATGCAGGTGAGTGTAATGAGACAGCTAGCTTGAGCGGGCACATGGTGGGTGAATAGGAGACTGGCATCTGAAGACTCAAAATGTTTTAATGTTAATTGACGTTTATTTTGAAAGACAAGAATGTTTAATGAAGGCAAGTTTTGGATTTCTGTAATGTTTTATGAAAGTTTTTATATTCTGCGAAAGTTTTAATTAACTCTGATTTGCAAGAACTGTGTTTATAAGTAAATCCGACGCTAATGTAGGGCTACCGGGTTTGGGGCCTTACAAATTGCAGTTGATTAGGGATTTAAGGATTATGTGTAAATTGAAATTATTTATGGATATATGGTTTAAATTTTGTCCTTTTAAATATTAGGGAACTTGAAAGATGAAACAACAAAGTCTTATTAGTACTATTTAAACGAAAATTAAAAGAAATGGGTATTAACGGTCCAAAGGCAAATTAAACAAAAAACAAAATAAAAACTATTGTATGATATATCTTTAAAAAAGCCGGTTATTGTATGAAAAAACGGTAAAAACAAAATTCGGTTACATTGTATAAAATACGGTAAAAAAATATTTTTGAACGTTATCCCTGAGATTATAGTCTAGATCCGTCACTGTCTTCCGGAGCTCTTTAGTCTGTGCCGCGCAGACATGAGCTTTTACAGGGTGTTTGTTTTATCGCAGACGTTTCACTAAAACACATCTGCGCTGGTTATTCTGGGTGTAGATCGGTCTTAGTCGCTTTTTACCTCTTCTAACCTTTTTATGACCTTATAAACCATTGTTATCCTTCACAAACCCTCAACCCTACCAACCACCCTCACTCCTCCACCGGCCGTTGTCACACCCCGTCAAGGCAGAAACGCAACCGCGCAACATTCATGGATGATCATAGCTATTGATTAGAGCACCGGCACTAAATGAGACGCTTCTTCTTGATTAGTTGCAATGAAAAACATACTTTAAAATGTCAACATAATGTTGGTGGGTTCACATGTTTGAATGACATTATGTAAATGTTATTTTCATGCAAAATGTTTACATATTGTATTGTTTGATTGTTTTCCTCGAAAATACTAGTAATAGATGTATGTTCATAATGTTTGATAGTTTTCCTCAAAAACACTCGTAATAAGTGCATGTTTATACTGTTACTGTATTCATATATGATAAACATAAACACTGTGTATGTTACGATAACCAAAACAAGTTAGGGGGATCCTCGTGGTCTAGCTAAAACTACGAGTTGTAATATATGAGTCTATACTCAAGCTTGACCGGTTTCATTTATCCCGTATTGTAGCAATTTACATGATAAATACTTGGACAATATAGGATCATTTGACTAGGTAAGTCAGCGATGAGCGCGACCAACCATTATCAGGGGTTGTCAGACCCAATAGTACTATTTGCATTTCCATAGCTAATGCGTAGTTAATGGTTATAAATTTAATGTTGAGTACTTAACGAGCTCTAATATATCTGTCTCATATATTCACAAGATCCGGTTATGCCGCTTGTTTTGTGTTATCATGGTAATACTGAAATAATATTAGTCATTTGTTTTCCCTTTGGTTTGTAAAACAGTTAAAAGGGACAGTGAACTCACCTTAGTATCGGAGTATGGGAACTAAAAATGGGAAGTAGTGCTTGCTTCTGTGTTGTCCTAAATTTACAAAGCACATTTAATAATCGAACACTAATGTTGATTATTACAAGTTGTTCATCCGACTTCTAAAACCGTTGTATTGGTTATTACAAACATGTAGTGTGTAGATACTAATCGATTCTAAAAATGAATGCTCATACAACATTTTAAGGCTCACACTTAATCATATAAACACCTAGAAAAAAATTGTCTCATTTCATAGTTTATTATTTCAGCACATTTAGTGTCAGTTTCTTAATCATGCCAGTTACTCGTATAATAACCAAATGGCCTCGCTAAGTAACCGATTGTCACGTTTTTCTAAGTCTAAGCATATAATAAATCAAAATAGATAACTTTACCCATATCAGCATGTATTTCAAGTATTATATCCTTAGTACGCATATCGAACAAAATACACCTAAACATGGAAACTTCTAAAATCATAACGGTATGATAGACAACATAGTAGTAGCACGTACGCACATAATACATCAAAATACATAACCTTACCCATATCGGCTTGTATTCTAACTATTATATCCTTAGTATGCGCATTACACCAAGTAAATTGCGCAACACGAAATCACATATAAACAAGTTAGAATAACATGATCAACCCATATATCTTAAGTTAACTGTTTTGTACTTAAAATATGTTCCTAAAACCTATCAAAAATCAATTTTCCATTTGCATTTCTTTTAAAGCCGAAAACTCGTCGTTTAACCAACTTTTTAACCATAAAACGTGCATGCGAGTGTATTTAATCATCAAAATAGTTTGTTTATGTAAAATAGTAACTTTTCACTTAAAAATTAGTAAGAGTTTTGTAAAACTGATCTTTAATTTACTCATTAAAATGGCTTTAACGAGTCAAAAATCGAACGTTTAAACGATGTAAACTATCAAATAACATATATTATGATATCAAACCATCAGGTAACAAAATATGATACATATTTATAGTAAGAAAATTATATCTTTTCAGAAGTTAGATCCTATCTTCACACAAGTTCATGCATGTTACAAATGTAATTTTTAATCGCACTTGTAACTAGATCTAAGCATGTAAAATCAAGCTAATCACACCAAATATTCGTTGAATCAATATGTCATCATTTTTACAGTAATAATGTTAGAAATTATTTTTCACATGTCATCAAGACTTTCAAATCTATACATACATGTACCATGTAAGCTTTTTAAGAGGAGTTCTTACCAAAATCTAAGCATGCAATAGCTAGTAGTTATAGAAAATCAACATGCAAGACATATTTCAGCATATATCTAGTAATAGTAACTTATTTTTATATTCATAACTTCAAATATCTCAGATCTATTCATGCATGCCGGAATCTATTCATAAACGAGTCTTAAACGATTAGTCAGACACACGCATACATATACACATAAATGAATCGAATCAAACACATGCATTCATCAGAATCAAATACTTCTATGTTTAGGATCTGATTTTAGTATTTATTTTGAAAACCATTGTTTTAGAATAAACAAAGCTGAATAAATGAATAATCGATAAAATGATAGGAAATCAAAGTAGAAGTAGGTGAGTTTTATACTCTTGAAGATGGAAACGAAAGATATGATCAAGTTTATCTTGCTTGAGCTTCTTGTGGCTTGAATTCACCAAGAACACCTTCAAATCACTTCATCTTTGCATGCTTGATTCCTCTTCGTTTAAAGGCATAATTAAGGTTGCTTCAGAGGCTCCTCCATGTACTTTCTCTAGACCCAAATGAACAAAATCATAGTCCTTATAAGTAGGAAAAATAATCAAGGGATTTGGACTTCTTTTGATACTTCAAAACAGCAAGATACTACTAGGTAATAGTGAAGCTCTGATATCGACGCAGTCGTGAAGAATGCATCAGTTGGGGGGTCGAATACTTCATGGAATGAAGTGAAACCGATATGAATATATACGGAAGTTATAAAGGTATATTTCATAAGTGGAATGTGGCTATTTGGTTGTGTTATTAGAGAGATATGGACGAGTTTGTGATGGTGTTGAATTATGGCAGCAATGGAGTTGTTTAAATAGAAAATGAAATAAGAGATTCAATGATTACAACACTTGCATGGATGACAAGTGGGAGAAGGCACTTGCATGGACTCCATGTAGAAGACATGGTTTTGCAAAAACAACGGGATGGTGGCCAATGGTTTTGGATGAGTACTTGTGGGGTCCACTTTTTTTATAAAATGAGTATTTATACCGGGTGTTATCGTGTGATGTTTTTATAAATTATTTCGGTTTTTGGTATTTTCACACATAATATATATGGAATGATATTAATAGGTAATATTATATATATTTAAGATAATAACATTTGTACTAGGTGCTGGATAACTTATATTGGTTTAAAAATTTTGTGTAGACACTCAGTGCACACAAATTCTAAACATAATCAAACGAACTAACACAAGGTTTTTCACACCATACCACTATATTCCGCGTTTCTAATATTTATTGGGTAGTGTCCAGTATGCATGTCTACTGCATTGTTATGCATAGATTGCACGAAATGAAATTGTATATAAAACGAATGTTCTTGTGTACCGTAAATGACCGAAATTAACTGTAATTAACTCTTAATTAAGATTTATGTCGTTGACTACAACGCAAGGATTTACCGATAATTTTGTTGGTTATCACAGTGGTCGCCCCTCCACAGCCCTACTCCATCGATTGAAATCCAACACTCGAAGCATAAAGCTATTGTACCCTGCTTCGCTACTTCTCGTCACCACTGCTCTCCAACACAGCCACCGCCTGCCATCTCTTTTGAACTTCAACGTTGACTGTAAGTGAAATTAACAGTCTTCGAATTTTTTATTTGCTAAAAGTTTCTCGTGATGAGATGAGTTCGAATAAATAAATTCACCGCTTAGTTGCTCTTTATTTCCCTTGCCATGAATTTTTCACCAACCACCATGGATAATTGTTTTCATGGATTTTCAATAAAACGATTACAATAAAGTGGCAGACAAACAGGCAAAAGCTGCGCCGCAACCCTCTTTTGAATAGCAAAGCCAATCCTGCTAAAAACGAAACTTTGGGACCTAGAAGCTGAAGAGGTCCCGTGTACGACGCACTGAACCCTATTTAAAAATTTCACAGCCTCTGGGGCCAGAAAACCAAATGTATCAAAGGCAAATGGTAGAAAGACGTGTTGATTATCTAAACAAGCTTTCTCGTGTTTAACAACTTTGCCCGATTCAGCCTTCAATGCAGCCTGACCCACAACAAACCCACGGTCCCTGAGCCCAACAAGAGGAGACACTCCTGTAAGATCCACACAGGCGTGTTTCCCCCTGTCCACCCGAACACAAGAATATCAGCTGGTCGTAAAGTAGACCTCCTGTGATGAGATTGAAATTGGTCATTAGATTTACGTGTATTTGAAAGTTGAAATCAATGTATATATCATTTGAGAATTCCTGTTGAAAAGACCTAGGTTTAATTATAATGTTAAAAAACTCTTTTAAGTTTAAAAATCGGTTAAATTAAATTTCAGCTTGTTTTAGCATACCTCAAAAGTTAAAAAAACAGTTTTATAAGTTATTACATATTGTGGACCTTTGGTCCACGTCTTCTTCTAATGTGGTTTGCAGATGTAGTTTGCAAACTACTGAAATTTTACCTCTTAAAAGCACCTAATTTTCTTTACAGAAGGGTTCACTTCCTGTTATTCACACACGAATCAATGTGGATTGCGTCAAAGGGTTTTGTTAATAAGTGAAGTTTCCCACGTAAACTTTCGTAGTGAGTTCTTTCTATTAGGAGTTACTCCCCCTTGCTTAATATGAGACAAATTACAAAGTTTTTTTTAAACTATTTTTCCACAATAAGTGAAGTTGTCGTCCTAGCTTGTGTGTTGAGCTCATTTTTAGGGGGGCTTATTGTATCCTTACCTTATACATGAACCAATACAATGTGAGATAAGCCAAAAAACAATGAGTGATCGGCCTTTGTTTGCTTGAAACCGAGAAATTGCAAGGAGGTAGTAAATTTTTGGTACCAAACTCTTGATACTTGTTTAAGCCCATAGAGTGAATTTATTTTAGCTTACAAACTCAGTTGTTGTCTCGTTTTCCAAAGCCTTGAGGTATCTTTATGTACAAACTCAAGTAAGTCACCATGCAAGAAAGTGTTATATACATCTAGTTGATGGGTGTGCCACTCCCTTTTGATGCTATGGCTAGCAAACTTCGAACCATGACCAACTTCACAACAGGAGCAAAGGTAATTTTATGACAGTAAACACCTTCTATTTGTGTGAAGCCTTTCGCAACGAGTCACGCTTTGTATCGTTCTATTTCTCCACTCGGCTTGCACTTTATTTTGTACACCTACTTCGAGTCAATGGCTCGCTTCCCTTTTGGTAATTCTTTTAAGTTCCAAGTCTTGTTTTTTTCAAGAACTTGGATTTCGGTCTTCGTATGGGTCTTGAACTGCTTGAGAAAAATATTGTGGCTCATCATTTGAGGTAATGGCCACTAAGAAAACTTAGTGAAAGTTAGTAAAGTTATCATAAGAAACAAAATGTGCTATAGAGTGCATCGTTGAGGTTCATGATCGGAGCGAGGGGATGCTTGCTCAAGGTTTATAGATGGGGGCAAATTCACATCATAATCATCGAGATAGGTCGTCTACTTCTAGTTCTTTTGGGTGGTTTAAAGTTTTCAAGGCCAGATGCAACATTCACATTTTCTGGAGTTGGGCTTGTACATCCTCTGCTTGTGAGTTTGGGATGTCCACATTGTTTGTTCTTTCTAGATTTTGCATACGCATATCTTCTGTTTGTGGCCATGGAACATTTTCATTTTCCAAGGACTCATCTTGTTGCATATTGGGTTATTGAATATGTCACCATCCTTTTAAGCTTCACTTGTGGTATTTATAATTGGTTTTGTGGGTTGTGCAATTTGTTTAGTAGGCTCGACTTCATCATCATCCCAATGCTTAGGCCAAACAAAAACTTATTCTTCATTTTTAGGTATATTGACTTTCATGAGAAGGAAAACATCCTCTATAAATTTTATATCTCTTGTTATAGTGATCTTTTGGCGTTGAAGATCATAGATCTTGTTGCCCTTTGTGCCCGACGGATAGCCGAAAAATATTTTGGGCCTCACTCTAACTTCAAACTTATCTCCTTTCGTTTCCGTGCTTTGGTAATACGCGAGACAACCAAAGACCTTAAAGTGTTCATATTCAGCTTTTTTGTTGTATAATAATTCATAAGGTGTTTTGTTGTTGAGCGCATCGGAGGAAGTCGCTTTATGATGTGAGTGGTCGTTAGGACACACTCACCCCAAAACTGGCTTCAAATTCCAAGAGTTGTCGATGTTTTCGTTCCACAACATCATTTTGTTGTGGTGTATGTGGACAAGTTGTCTCTAATATGATCTCCTCCTTAGCATAAAATTTGAGCATGTTGTTGGAAGTAAATTCCACCCATTGTCACATCTAATCCTTTTAATATTCTTTTCAAAATGAACTTGCACCATTTTCTGAAAATGAATGAGGCAGGTGCTAGCTTCATACTTATGTTTAAGGAGATAAACCCATGTGGCTTGATTAGAGTCATCGACTATAGTAAGAAAATAGTTGGCTTTTGTGAAAGAAGGTAATCGATATTTGCCCCCATACATCACAATGTATAAGTTCAAAGCAATTACTAGTTTTTGTTGTACTAGTTGAAAAAGGCAGTCTAGAAAATTTCGCATTGTATGAGGATCGACGCAATTCTGGTAGAGGTAACCAATTCACGAACTCCGACGGGTTGTTGAGACTTCTCCGGCAAAATGAGGCGCCATTTGGGCCATGCATATTTTATGATAACTACATATTGAGAACATTTATTTGTATATAATTATCATATTACATTTCTAATCATATCAAAAGGCAGAAACAAATATTTATTAATCGGCTATTTCTATATCTATGTTTTGACTTGAATCTTTGAGAATGTGTGACCCTTTTAAATAGCTACATGAATATTTATTGGGCTATTTTTATCAGTTTCTTGTACTTTACACTTTCTGATTAACTCAGACATCTTGGTGGAGCTTTGGTGAGCATGTATGAACCGCATCCGCAACCGTGAGAAAAATCTTGTTTTCGCCAATCAAGTCAGGGAAACCCGACGCGTATAGCTTGTCTAACACTTGTTGGCCAGGATTCGCAAGAACAATCTGTACGTATTTAAACCAAAATTTTATTATTATAAGTCCTATGTGACTATTAGACTATATGTCCTTGAGTATATTATTGCCCCGTAAAGTTTTACTTACTTGAACATCTCTCTTTTTTAGGCTCCGGTGTAACTCTTCGAAGGCATGGATTCCACTGGTGTCGATGTCAGTAACCGCTGCAGTTAAACAACAAGATATGAGAACTTTAGACAACTTAAATAACATGATTTCGAGATTCTTACGTGACAATTCGACTATCAAGAATTGAATCTTGGGCTGATATGTTGCTTTCAGATTTTCTTCTTCTTCAGTTAACCATCTTAATATCCTGCAATAAAGTACTGGTGTGTGAATATCTGACATGACATGAACTTAACACGAAATTCGTGGGCTTGGGTTAGTGTTGTGTTTAACTCGTGAATTTTTTAATAATTGTTAAAATCATCACAATAATCCAAGTTTGTGAAAAAGATTCACCTTTCTTTGATGTAATTCGAGTTCGAGAAATAAACAGCAGAATCAACGCGAACAATCAAAACACCTGGAATCTTATTCGCTTCCGGATACTGTCCAACATTCCGGTAAACTTCGGTCATTGGAATCTTTCCAAGAACTGCGGTTCGTGGGCGTGTAACTTGCAGAAGAATCTTAGCAAAAGATATCGCAACCTGAATCAACAAACCGTAAAAATGTTTCCAAACCGAGCTTAAAGATTCAACAAAACAGTTAAAACGGTTTAATTCTTACAGCAATCAGAAGACCCGTCTCAACTGAGTCAAAAACGACACCAAGAAACGCACCCAAACACGCGATAAAATCAAACTTATCAATCTTCCAGATCAAAATTGCAGCATCGATGTCGATTAGCCCAATAACAGCCGATATAATAATCGAAGCTAGGATCGCGTTTGGGGTGTATTTGAAAAGAGGTGTTAAGAATTTGACAGTTAATAATACTACCATGGACATCACAATATTCGAAACTGCGGTCTGGCATCCGGCCATATAGTTAACTGCAGACCGAGAGAACGAACCCGTTGCAAGGTAGCATGATGTCATTGAGCCGACAACATTCATCGTCCCGAGTGCTACCATTTCTTTGTTTCCGTCTACTTTGTAATCTTTCATTGATGCAAATGTTCTTCCGATTGCAACGGCTTCCTGACAGATTAAGGAACAAGATTAGATGACATTTATAGCCGAGTTTATTATCTATTTTTCTTATTATTATTTGATATAAGGATAGTTGTTAAAATGTTATCAATATCATTAGTTGGTTAGATTTATCATTATATTTTCCATTGTAAATACTCTAAAATGATATGTCCAAAGTTATTCAATATGCAAAAATATCATTCCACAAAATTGTTTTGTTTCTTTGAACTCTTTCACATGTGAAAAATGATTATCTTTTGGGCTAGAAACTAACCGTTAATGCGATCATGCCTGCCTCGACGCCGATTCTAAATCCTTTAAGTAGATTGTCACCAGAAAAATAGATTTTGTCAAGTGAGGGAGGGTTGATTCTTTCTTCAATCTTTCCTACCTGTCAAAACAAATTAGGGACATTAATTTTTGTTCACAGAGTTGGTGATTTTTGCTTGTAACAAATTATTTTTGTACAATTTGAAAAACTAAATCAAACAGTTTGACCATGAAAGTCAAAACCATGTACTTACAATTGCAACACCTTCCTTGTTGGCATGGGTGATGTACACGAAGGAAGTCGATAAGATAACGGAGATCAAAGGTGCTATCGCGGGCACCCAAAAGAGTTTCGTGTTCTTCTTCCCCTGTTTCATGTGTATATTTAGAGACTTTGCATGAACGACTTTACTATGTTTAGCTAAATGGATTGTGTTCATGTTAACCCTACTAACTTTGTGTAGTTATTAAAAATGTGTATTCTATAATAAATTAAACTATTCGGGAATCGGGTATTTTTGTGTCAAAAAACTTTCAAGATAAATTGGCAAGGTATAAACATAACCGCTTACAAAAAAATATATATATGTAAATTTAGAATTTGAAAGTATTAAGATGTAAAAAAAATTAAATAATTTTTAGAGTCGTGCTCATGTCAACCTACGAATACACGTGTCATATTCGAGTTCATGGTGTGCCCAACAATATTTTTTGGTTCGTCTTGTGTTTGGGTTTGACTAGCTAACCCACCAACACGACCCATTTAGCGGCCCTAATAACCACGATGCCTTACAATGTACTTGGCGACGAGTAAGAAAGCCAAGAAACTTGTTCCGATGACAATTGTCTGCCAGTTCCACTACAAAATGCAACAATTCTATTATTAATACAACCTTCACAAAACTTACATAGACAATGAGATTGAAGAACTCACCCCATGATGAGCGGATTTAAAGACCGACTTCATTACTGATATAACATCGGTCTCCTTCGTGAAATGTTCAGTGCTGATTCCAAGAAAGCCCTTGAGTTGTTGAAGGGAAATGGTGATCGCAGCCCCGCCCATAAAACCGACAACAGCCGCATGCGATAGAAAGTCTATCAAAAAACCCAATCTGATCATTTAAACCATTGTTAGAAACTAGATTAGGCTAGCTTAGAACACAATAGTCAGTAATGTTTATGCTAACTGATCTTATAGCTTGTATAAGATTGGTTCATCTCACTGCTAAAGATCCAATATGTAGTGTGTATACACACCAAAAACCATGACCGGCAAAGAGACAGGTACTTGTAATCCTAGTCATGCATCTGATTGTAAATCTGTGTCTTATACCCTACCTAATACCCGTGAGATATTTATCTGTGGAGTCAGAAGCGGACCTACCCTTTAGAGAGAGAGAGAGGGGGGGACCCACCTTAATTTTATTTTTTAGTGTAATTCGTATGTGAAAAATCCCCGCAAAAAATGGTTTTCAGGTAATATAAAACAAAAGAAAGTATTTTCGGTTACCTAAGAACTCCAAGAGTAGCTTGAGTTATCCCAGCAAAAAATGTAGCTGTAAACATAAGCCTAAGATACTCATCCGTTTCGGTCTTCGGATCATATTCATTCCGAACAAGCGTCCCCAATAACAATGAAACCACGGCCACTGGCCCAATAGCTATATCACGCGAGCTACCCATAAATGCATAGATTAGAGGTGGTACAAAGCTCGAGTCTGCATAAGAGTCGAACGTCGAATTTCATACTCATCATTTCAACCATAAATAAATAAAGAATCACATACAGAACATAATGCACACAATTTGTTCTTGTGTTTGCAGTTGTGTGCACCATTATTAGTCTTAACAAGCAGAGCCGTCTCTAGAGACAGCGAAATGAAGCTAGGGCTTTAAGCCTCCACTTCCTAAGGCGTCCAATTTTAAAACAATATTAATAATTATACATTTGGGATTTGGATGAATGTGTGTGATTTGAGCACCATTTAAACTGAATTAGGTCTAAGGAACTGCAGTACTTCTGTGTTTCAAAAAATGATGACAACATCTTGATTTATTTGGAGAGAAAGCAAGATAACTTCTTTTTACAAAGGCCCCATTTTTAAAAATGATTTTAAGCCTCCGAAGAGGTTGAGTCGTCCCTGCTAACAGACCGAACTACAAACGTATGAAGGAAACACTTACATAATCCATATTGTGGCTTCAGATTTGCAAGTTTTGAATAACCAATATCCTGAAATAATAAAAATATATGTCTAATTAAACAAACAGATAAAGGCACTCAGTAAATTCTCACTCATAAAATAGGGTCTAACGAGGATAAGATGAAGGCGAATCTTTCCTCTATTACAGAAGATAGAAAAGCCGCTTTTAGTTAGAACCCGACTAAAAAAAATGGTATAATAAAGTATACAAAGTATTTGAAGTAATACAAAGTACCTGAGGAATACAAAGGCTAGCAATAGTGAGTCCAGCAATAAGATCACCTCTAAACTTCTTGATATTATAGTCTCTTCCCCATTCAAGAATTGGGAAAATCGCTTGTGCACCGAGGATGATCTTTCTTGATTTTGGCTGATCTTTGAAGGACCGCAACGGATCATCAGCAAAAAATGTTTCTTTCACTGTGGTTTTGAATTCCTTCAAGAGATTTGGCTTTGGAGGGGCACCAATCTGGTGAATGTAAGGTACACTCGGTGATTGACCGTCCGGAAGAATCTTCGGGTTCATGTCAAGATCTTTGTCGTCTTGAACAGGCATTTGTTCTGTTTTTTGACGATAAAAATCTGAACAAGTCGTCAAGTTCAAGAAAAACAAAGTATCATAATTTACGTCCTTATATAAATTTGTTAACCACCATGGATGGTTGATGCTTTTAAATTAAATAACAATACACTTTAAAAAAAACCATATAAAAACAATTAAAAAAGTAAATAATAAAGGGTAATATATTACGTTACCATTTACGGAAATCTAGCTCGAATTCCGTCCTTGTTCATGGCACCCACTTGTACCTAAATTGACTTCACTAGCGACGAATAAAATCCAAGCTACGATATTGTGACAAAAAAGGATACAAATTCAAGAGATTTGAAACTGTTAAATGGGTACATATGAGTCATGGGGTTTCTGGTTTCGATTAGATCGGATTGGACTATGTGTGGAAGCAAGAGATTTGGGACCAATGATTTAGAAAATGTCAAATATTGTAGGGACGAAATTAGCGACGATTTTTGATTTTTGGGTCAACGGATTAGATTGATGGAGACTATGGAATTGGAGTGGAAGTAGGGGTGAGCAAAAAACGGTTCGGAACCGTCAGAACCGAAGAACCGGAACAAAACCGGTGCCTCAGAACCGCTAATGTGTGTACTGGTTCGGTTCTCGGTTCTCATAATTTGCATTAAACGGTTTCCGGTTCGGTTCCAGGTAAAACCGGCGGTTCTAGACTTGGAACCGAAGAACCGGAATATTCAAAACGTTTTAAATAAATACCAATCCCCATAGTAACTTATTAACCGGCATCTATTCAATCATTTTTTAATTCAAATCTTCTTTCTTTACGTTCAAGAACTAACAACCATAGTCAATTTTGATTTAAGCTATCAAGGTAATTTAATATAAAATGATATGATCTTCCATTAATCTATCGTTGCTAATGATTTATTTAACTTCAACACTTAGATTTTAATAAAAAATATAACGGATGTCCATGTTCTAATCTAAATTAGTTTTACCGTGAAAGAAGACATACAATTGTATAAACTTGTTTTGCAATTTGCAAAGTTTGCATAACTCATTTGATAAATAAATGATCGAACCGGTTCTAGCCAGAACCGATTAGCGAGAACCGGATTTAGCGGTTCTGAAACCGAACCGGTTTGTTATAATAGGTTCCGGTTCCAGTTCTATTTTTCACTCATTTTCGGTTTCGGTTCGGTTCTCGCAGTTCTGAACCGTTACACAGCCCTAAGTGGAAGTCAGAGACAAAAAGTGCATAACGTGTTTTAAAACTTTAGAAATTGTGGTTTTGATTTGAAATTAATGAAAGTTAAGTATATCTTTATTATTATTATTATTATTATTATTATTATTATTATTATTATTATTATTAACTACATGTAACATGTATTTGAGTTCAACTTAATGCACTTGACCACTTGTTAAAAATGTATCATGGTTTTATACACAAAGTTTTTGTTGGACCTTCTTGTATGCTAGATTTCGTTATTACGGGCTTGGACTCGGTCAATATAAATTGAATGGTGGTTGTGTGGCCAACTGGCCGATGTGCACATGGAGGATGTGAAGGCTGCCGGTGGTTTTTAGTGTCGAATAAACTTCAGATTTTTAGATTAGTGTCACTTAAGTTTCTAATTTTTACCCTTTAGCCTTTATATATAATTTAGTTCTTTAAAGCTTTGCCACCTTAATTTTAGGTATTTAACTTTTAGCCCCTTAACTTTGGTAATTAAACTTTTTTTTTCTTTCAGCTTTCGCAACAATAACTGGACAGAAATCATAATAAATTGAAACATTATTGACTCAATTTGAATTAAAATCAACAAACCACAGGGACTAAAATAGCTATTCTTTAGAAAATGTTGTAATGTCAAATTTTGGTTTGCGTCGAAATGGGATTCAGGCCGGTTCGGATTGGAATTCGACTCGGCATGGATTTAGGTCAGAACGGTTTCGGGTCAGAACAAGTTCATGTTGGGACGGGTTTCGTTCGTGGGTTTTGGCTCGACATGGGTTCGAGTCGTGACGACTTTTCGGTCAAATCGAGTTTTGAGTCGAAGCGAGTTTCGTCCCGACATGAAACCCGTGATAACTCGAAACTCGCTCTGACCCGAAACCCATCCTCAACCAAAACATGCACTGATATGAAACATGTCCCGACAAAATACCCGTCACGTCAGCCCGTTGTTATCCTAGAGGCGAACTAATCACCCAACATAGTTATCTCAATTCAAGTACCACCAACATGTATTTTAGTAGAACCATTTGGTGCTATGCGTGAGACCAACAATCCTGTTTTCCATTTTACCATGTCATACTATGAGTTTGTCCTCTTAGGAGCATAGTTCCCATTTCCCAACGTCTCTTTCAGCACCCAAGTGAAATTCCTCCACTACTAGGTAGACATCTCAAACCATGATAAATTCAAACCTACTAAATCCAATCCCAACTTACACTTGATGCCTCTAAGTGCATCGTACAATCCTGCGCATTGACGATTTCATCTCGATAGAGCCAGAGATTATCTGAATTAGAGGAATTGGACCATGCAAAAAAGAATCAACAACAAGCGATTACGCCTAACATATGTGTCCACACCTTGAGTAAGTGAATATGAGGAATAGGAGGTCTGGCATGTCCAAGGTTCTCTTTACACTATTAGTCTCAGTCCAACCCATATGTCTCTTTCTACTTTACGTTACAATCCAAGACACAATAATATAACAACATTGTCTTTAAACTATGATCCCATACGGTCACATACTAAGCAATAAATTCAAATACATGTTTAAACTATGTTCTAACTGTAACACCACAAATTTAAAATAACTCTATTGCAGAAAATAGGTACCAAAATTTTTCTTTTTGACAACCACATCATAACTAGGTTTCATTAAGCAAATACCTACACATTACACTTACAACGTTAGATTTTGTATTGAAAACAATACTTGACCAAGACATCTTATAAAATGGAAGTTTAACTTGAAGATGTGTGTTGAAACTCAATTTCGAGCACTTGATCCTAAACTTCCTTAAAACCATTCAGAAGCTTTCACTTTAATCCAACACAACACCATTAGTAAGTATAACAAGTGTATAAGAACATGTATATGCAATACATGCATGTCTCAATATCAAAACATGAAAACTTACAACTTTTAGCCAAACCAAATTAGTTTAAGTCATCCCATCATAACCTACGATGTTGTCATAGGGGTCAACGTAGAGGTAAGCTAGGATACGCTAACGAGCATAGGATTCAATGTAGATAAGTGAGATTTCACCATAGGACTCCATGATCAGCATAGCGAACAACAAAATCGGACTAGCTACTTTGTTTGCAACTCAGATACCCATTTTTTGTTTTAAACATACCCATTCGATTCTAGGCTTCTCGCTCATAACAATTGAAGGTTAACATGCAATTCAAATCACAATCCAAATTAATCATCAACTTATTGTTACAACATGATATCTTAAATTGGAATAGACACAAGCGGATCAAAATAATATACAACTACCATGCTACCTAGTTTATTACCCACAAGTTAACAAATATTTATCACCTACAACCTGGTCA
This sequence comes from Bidens hawaiensis, assembly GCF_021521415.1. Taxonomy (NCBI): domain Eukaryota; kingdom Viridiplantae; phylum Streptophyta; class Magnoliopsida; order Asterales; family Asteraceae; genus Bidens; species Bidens hawaiensis. The sequence goes on from NW_027492054.1 coordinate 418,433, forward strand.
TTTCTTTCTTTTTAACTAGATTATCAGTTAACTATATGTTATTGAGCCAAATGAATTTGATTGGGCTTAATTAAATTGAATTGTGCTTTTCTTTTTGGGTTGGGCCTACTTACAGTAATATTGAGCTATTGTTGAGACAAGTCCAACGTTCCATCAGTGAACTAGTAGAGAGTAGAGACTACTAGAGAGCCACTAGTTTAATAGTTAGTTTACTTTAAAAACATTAATATTATAGTATTTTAAGACTTCTAGAAGATAGAGATCTTACCATTGAACTTGAATGTTCATTTTCGATCCATTGATGTATAATTTAACTAGGTCATAAACGTTCGATCACACGTACTAAATCATTGTGATGTGTGTGACGTGTTTTAAGAATAATCAATTCAACTTGAAATACTTTATTGACACACTTATATGATATGTGCATGGATTATCTCTTGCAACATAAGTTTTTCATAGACATGAATCCATATCAAAAAGCTCATGTACCTCGCCAATGCCCAACTTACTAAACGATGCATGTGAATCGTTGTTTACATGAACTGTTCATATGAGATTCAAGAAATTATGGTAAAGGGATACTGACCCACGACCAACATTAACATGCATTGAAACGATTTTTTTTATATATCAAATTCAGTCGCATATTATAATGCATGCTTCCATGGATTCCATAATCATTATATAAATATCAACAACCTTGTAATGCCCTTTAAACACAATCGAAGTATTAATTAGAAAAGAATCCTCTAGAGGTGATCTCTAGATCTTTAACAATTGACTACGACTTGTTACTAAATTAATATACGAACTTTGATTAAGTATACACGTGCAAACTTACCTCCAATTAGTGACAAATCTTGAACCCGAGCTACAAAGTTAGATCAAAACTCAAATACTAATAAGGTGATGTCGAATGTTGAGAAATAAAAATAATCATAATCTTATTCATCTCACAAAGAGGTCATATATAGTTACCAGTCCAACGATATGGATATCCATTAATAACCATCCATTTCAAAATTCACTTTTTGTGTCACTATGATAGTGATATGATATTCAAATATTGGCACATATTTCAGTCGATTATAACAAGTCGTTACAGACAAAGCTTTAGAGAAAGTTAAAACGAGACATACTATCAAAGTTTTTGCAAATGAACTTTCACAAAAATAATAAATAACATAACATTAATTAATTATTTGTTAACAAGCATCCATAATCCACTTATGTAGGAGTTCAGGGCATTAAGATAGGAAAAGGTTGCACTATCCAAAAAGTTAAAAGATATACTTGAAGAGATTTGAGTCCACACATGCAATATATGATTATATTCCATTAGGTTAGGTTGCCAAATTGCCCACTACCCCATATGCTAACTACATATTGCATTGGTGCACTTTATTTAGTTGTTGACTTGTCACATTCTTGTATTGCACAATGACATCATGTTCTAAAGGAACATTTCATTTTGGTATATTTGTCTCCAATACTATTCATTTAAACAAAAACAATAAGTGTTTATCCAAAGGAATCGTCCATAAAATAATATAAATAAAACCTTTAAACTGAATTACTAGAAACGAAATGAAAGCCGTAAATTACAATATTTTTTACAACTGAATTAAATACAATATAAGAACGAGTAGAACAAGGTGAGAATTGATTCGTGTTCAACGTCACGAGTCACTTAAATTACAATATTTGTTACCCACTCGTTCAGAAAACTCTGCCATTACAACTCTGGTGGGGTGGTCAGTGAGGTTTTCTCAACAGGTTTCCTTCATGGGGTGGTCAGGGGTCGAGTCCTCTGTCCTTAGAGGAGAAAATTTGCTAAAAGTACATTTCATTGACAACTGTGTATTTGATGTAAAAATAAGTTCAGGAATCTCCAATCGATCACTACATTTAATTTTATGTTGGAAAAGAAAAGGGGTTCCAGAAATAAATATCTGCTTGCTGTATAAGCTGAGTTTCTGCCAAGTGCCAAGCAATTACAATGGTGCTTGTAGATAGTCAACGGCTGTTGTTCTTACAATGGTCAAGTTGTCAACATCTGGGACAATGAAATCAAGTATAGCTTTAAATGAACAAGACTTGTACAGAAGACCTTAGAGGATTGTCTATTTCGTTTAATTTATTGGTGGTACTGGTACCCTTTATGAATATATACGATCCTCTAGTATATATTGGACGTTGACACATACACAATTATTGAACAAGTAATTATGTGTCTCAACGGGACATTCCAATGGTAAAGTGTTATACCACCCAAACTAGCGGTTGTTGGTTCAAATGCACTCCATCCTGTGAAGTGCGTGTGTGGTACTTTTAGGAATTTAATAGATGTTGAGTAGAGACGTAGAGCATGGGTATGTTTGCCGGGTAAAAAAAATACAAAAAGTAGTTATGCAATGCATGTCAATATTTAAAACTGGGGGTGTAAACGAGCGGAGCGGAGCCCAAGCTCGACTAGACTAGAGCTCGGCTCATTTTGACTTATGAAAGTTTGAGCTCTAACTCGGCTTGTTTTGAACTCCTTTTTTAAAGTTCATGCTCGGCTCGTGAGTTGTTTCAAGCTTGAGTTCAGCTTGGACTTGTTTATTATTTATTAATCAATTTATATACATTTTGCATAGTTTTATATATTTTAAAATTTTAATTTTTATCTAATGTATATTATTTAGCTACTTTTATCATACTTTTATCAAATAAATATATATTTAATATATTAAACAAAAATTATATGAATAACAAGCTCTTTTAGGCTCACGAGCCAGCTCGAGCTCAATATTGAATCTCAAGCTCTGACTCATTTATTAAACAAACTTATTGTAAGACTCGAGTTTTTTTAAGCTCAACCCAATTCAAGATTTTAACAAACAGGTTTTGAGTAGCTCACAAGTTGGGTGGAAACCTGGCATTAGTTACCGCATTATCCGCCACAAATCGATTGCAAATAGGTTACTAATTTTGCGAATGTTAAGAGTTTGGTTGCAATGGTTCGTTATGTTTTTTTCGTCCTAAATCAGTCGCTAAGATTTTGTTTTTCGTCGCAGCTGCCCTTTCCTATTAGTGGAGGCCTCAATTAAAAGAAACCAGAATAATATAAAGCTAGTCATTGGACATGGACCACCCACACACAAGAGAGCAACAAACAGCGACTCCAACTACCTACAAGAAATCAATGATGTTGGCGCAAACACGTTTCACAGAATACGTGAGATCGTGCAAATAAAAACAAAACTAAAATACACCAAAAAAACTTCATCACCTTCACTTTAAGTCTTTAACCATCAAAAGTGCCCTTTTGGTTGTTTAGATCGACTTATCCAAAATCGGCCCCATTCGAGTCTACCACATTTTGTGGTGGAAAAGAAACGATGTGCAAGTTTAAATTAAGGACCAGTTTCGATCGGATAGGATATGCGGCATTATGTGCGGGAGGACCTCTTAGTAATAAAAACAACACATTGAATATGACCAAATCAGCATCTTGCTTAAACACACAAGAAATTGTTCCCTGGGGCAGTAAGAATACAAGATTTTTGTCCAAGTTGTGCTATAGGAAGCAACGTTGAGCTGTCCTCATCAAGCATATTAATTATAAGGTAGTGCATATATATTGTGGAAATAGCTGACCGATGCATGATGAAATTGCCAGAAATCTCTTTTTTTAGTCTGAACGACGTTTGAATCCAACTAGTGGTGCTTTACCCAAGCTTAAACCCGAGAATATTGCACGTGAGTAGAATTCGAACCCGCGATGTCAGGCAAACAAACCCTTAGGTGAACTTGATGTAAAACTTACCACCCGACCAAAGTGGTGATAACATGCCAGGAATCTCTTCATCATGAAAGTTAACTAATATTATTTATGTAACATCTTGAAGAATCAAATTAGCCAACAAGATTCATTGCAAAATTGTGAACTAGTCTCGGTCACTAGCAAATTAATAATATCTTTAAGTACATTATATATTTATCTTCAAGGGTGGTCTAGTGATAGATATCTTCAAGGGTATACAACGACTGTGCGTGTGTGAGTATGAAAACAGTACTATACATATATATATATATATATATAGAGGAGGGTTAACGTACAATAATAAGTTATCGTATATTAGGTACGCGAGACCCTGCACCACCAGATCCTAATTGCAATTAAAACTACGCGGTGGCATAATTGTAATTAAATCAAAAAAATACTTCTCGCACAACAGATCTTCATTTGTTGTAAGCCTTCAACCATAATCAAATCATCCACAAAACTAAAGCATAATCAAAATCGATAAACCCATTATCGCCATAATTTAATAATCTTCAAATTGATCAAAAATTGTTGATTTAATCAATAGAATTGATGTGTAGGAGGCTTTAGAATCATCAATCGATTATGAAATTGCATAATAATACACTTAATTGAGCTATAATTAGGGTTCATGTTTAAACGTTCTGCACAAAAACTTTAAACGTTCTGGACTTTTTGTACAAAACTTTTAAACTTTTTGTACAGAACTTCTAAATTTTTTGTCTAAAACTTCTAAAGTAAAAAAATTTAGACCAAAATGAAGAAAAAGTTTAAATGTTCTGACCAAAAATGAACAAAAAGTTTAAACGTTTAACTAATACGCTCTGATCAAAACTACAAATTTAAACGTTCTGACCAAAACGAACACATTTAAACATTCAAGTTTAGATGTTCTGTACCAAAACTTTAGAAGTTCTAACAAAAGGTTTAGAAGTTCTATACAAAAAACTTTAGAAGTTCTATACAAAAACTTTATATGTTCTATTTACACGTATTATACGTTCTATTTAAACGTTCAGAACAAAAATCAATTAAACTTCAAAAAGTTCAATACAAAAAAGTTTATACGTTTTAGGTTAATGTTAATACGTTCAATGTTAAAACCCAGAACTCAAACTCAAAATTGATAACTGAAACTTCAAATTGATGATTAATTGGATCAATTTCAAAGTTTAATTGATCAATTAGTTCATCAATTTCAATTTCAATTAATCAATTTGATAAACTAACCTGTGAACAACTCGTGACGGAGGAAGATGGTGTTCACGACGGTAACGTCGATGGTCGCGACGGAGAATACAATCGTTGGATGGTGACGAATTGATGAACGGTGATAGTGAAGGCGGACGGAATCGATGGGAGCAGTGGATCATAGTTGATGAAATTTACAATATTACCATCGCGTGATTTTGAAATCAACAGTGTAGGAACTCGCGTACGTAATGTACGATTATGGATTACTGTATTGGATCTTTTATCTATATATATATATGCTACCCATTTAAAAAAGGATACAACTTTTTAAGTGATGTGTATTGGAATTAGATGCGTCATTATTGAGTGACAAAAAAACATTAGACAGCGACATACATGTGTGTTTCAATCAAGTTTATGGATCGAAAATTCGAAATTAACATTGTTGTTCAACCATTGAAATATATTCTCCAAATTGACCAAAGAACAGCTACAATTCAACTTATTAATCGGATAAGATTGCTCGAGCTTATGCATGTGGGTCCGTCATGAAATCACTACCAAATGTTTTCGATCGTGTCCCATATGACAAAACTTCTTTGTTGTTTAAGAACTTAAGTACTAAAATTACTAGAAAAGAGTGATATATAGCATAGAATAACATACATATTCTTCTAATAATACATAAGTGAAAAGATCATATCATCTTAATTAGGGTAGGCGGGGCATCCAATCCAAAGCCTCGGAGCTCACACGGGTTGGGCTAGGACACCGTCCACAACCTGAAAACACATTACTTGTGTTTGTGAACTCAGTTGGAAAGAAAAGCAATCACCATAGGCTTGTTCAAGTTTACGCAAATAACCAATTCAATTAATATATTCTTAAATAAGAAATCACATAGACATGACTTTGGAAATTATTATTAATCAACTGACCCAATATCAAATTATTCTCAATGAAAAAAAAAAGAAACGATGAATTGAGCAAAATCAACCAAAGCCAAACTGTTTAAATAAATCGAACAGACAATTGAATTCAAAAGGGCTTAGCGTGTCCACAAATCCGGCCAATCCTAAACAAAAAACAATATAAACCTAACAATAACTTATTCAAACCCTACACCCGGGTTAATATTACACAGAAATTAGCTTTGTCTCATCATTGTAACAGCTTCAGATCTTGATTCGGTTGATGCAATCATGATCGGAAACTTGATTGGAATGATTAGAGAAGTTCAAAATCACCCTTGCTACTCCCAAAATAGGCTAGAAAAGTTCTCTTACAAAACTCTAAACATAATGTATTCATAGTGCAAAATCTGTATATTTCGCATCAGATCGGGCCCTTGTGTATTGTACCTCATAACCACCATAATGTACGTCGCTGCGTGACAAGCCATACGCTAATCTGCTCCCATACGCAATCTGATACGTCACGACATACCATATGCCAGTAACGACGTAACGTACTCCCCATCCAGATTTCAAAACCTTATACTTAAATTTAGCTAGCCGTGAAACCCAACATTCATATTTTATTGTTCTTGTAACTTATTTTAGCCCGATATATGCCGTAACACGCTATGACACTTTTCCTTGCAACTTGTCTTGCTCGTTTAATGCCTCAGTAACTGCACTTACAAAACTAATCAAAATAATTTTGTTTGATATAATAAAATAGTTAAAACATGATTAAATGTTATAAACACGTCAAATCACCCGCTCATCACAAAAGTTCAATTCATATATTATTTGCTAGTAGTTAGAGCATTCACATCAAATTATTCGTCTCCACTCTATAATTTAACCAGACATCATATTTCTCTAAATTTATCTTTAAATTTTCTTTAACCTTCCACGTTTGGTTATCTATCTCATTTTTATCTCACTCACAAATATTTATTATTTTATTTTATTTCTTTTTTTTATATACTAACAAATATTTATAGAGATGATGAATAGTACATCTCTATAAGAGTATTGCTATTTACTAAACTCTAAATTATATAAATAGAGATGAAGGTAGAAAACCTACAGGAATGCAAAATGTAGATATCGATATACATTAGAGATAAATATGGTTATATATATGGTGATTTTAGCATGATCTAATTAAATATGCGTGTGTGGGTTTTGTAAATTATATGGTATATGTGGTTATGAGTGGTCGTGAGTAGATGAGCAAGAGAGAGAAAATGTCATGTGGGAAATTAAATTTGGTTTTATAGCGTTCACACCGTATAATATTTTAATATTTTATGTAAGTGGTTGTGAGTGAAGAAGTGAGAAACAATAATGATAAAGATATATAAAAGTATTATTTAATTGAAAATGATAGAAAAATATAGTAAATTTTAATGTAATTATATGAATATGGATAGAGAATGAGAGTCTTATCTTTAAACCTAAATGTATACTAAAAATCACTATTTTTTCTGTTTTTTTCAACTAAATAATATTTTTTATACATTTAATGTTACATTTTCTCTCTTCTATATTAAAAAAATTGTATGGTGCTAAGACATTTTCAAATATATAACAAAATCATATCATTTCTCTTTCTTTTACTCACAATACCTTAAATCACTCTGTAAATTATAAAACTTCATTCACATAGAATGATGTGATGGATGAATCGCGAATGCTCTAAGCTAGATCATCACCAACAAATATAAACTGTTTTACTGTACTAAAGGATAGATATTGTGTGGGGTAGCATTAATAATTACTATAGGAATCAAACCGAAAATGTGCAACTGCTTTGTGTTGATTATGAGCTTTTGAATTATACTTGAACAACTAAAGTGTGTTTGAGGGTTTGCTTGTTTTTTTGGTGGCCATATATAAGCTGCTTTTTTTGTTAAATAAAAATTTTGAGAAACATTGGTTTTAAATGAAAGGAATACAATACTTCCAACTTTGGATGGATCACATTTTAAGATAGAACCAACTTAAAAATTTTCAAAGATATCTTGAAAAGGAGAAACTTTAAGAAATTTGCGTTGATCTTTAGGTGCACATCCGATGAACACTAACCCCTATTATATAATGAGTTTATTCTGTTACAAATAATTTAATCTTTTAATTGTTTATAAACCTAACTTCAATGTAGCATGTGTTGGAATTAATTAACATATTTTTAACAATAATACATTAAATAAATTTTATTTTGATCATCAAAATCTTTTCATCCCGTCATTCCAACTTTGATGGAATGGTAAGGTACATGATTAAAGTTAAAATTAGAGGCCATGGGTTTAAACCTTATGGAGTGCAAAAAATGTAGTAGTTAAAAAAATATATTTTTGATTTTATCCTACTAAGTTACCCCGAGGTAGGGATGAGATTTATTTCCCGAATACCCATACTCATACCCGTTTACTACCCATTTATTCGGTACGGATACCCAGATTTACTTACTTTAGGTACGGGTACTCGGTACCCGTTTGGAATATGTAGGGGTTTTATTGGGATTTCCAAAACTCATAACTCTAACCGTGTTTTTATTGAGATTTCATCGAGGCTTCAAGCAGACTTTTCAAAACCATTGATAATCAAAATATTAAGTAAATAACAGTTCTAATCAAACCAATCAAACCCTAGTTTTCTTCTCTTCTTCTTCCCATCAATAACTCGTAATTAATAGCAACCATTAAACGTGCGGCTCCACATTTTTTTAGTATTGGTATTATGTTTTGGTTGCAGCATTACGGTTTTGATATTATAGATAATTGATTGTCGATACCATGCCAGTATCTCCAAGTTTAGTGGATATTTTTTTTAAAAAAGAACAAAGTGGTACTAAAGCGACTCGAGTACCGTACCTAAAGTACATGTACCCGTATCAAACAATTTGGTACGGGTACCCAGATTTAATGAGGTACATATACGAGTATGGTACCGATCTCATCCCTACTCCGAGGTCAGACCAATACAAAAAAAATAATCCCCCAACTAGTCTCTTTTATCTAGAATATAAGTATCGGTTAAAAGAAATGCATAAAAGACCTTTTATACATTTAAATACTTTTTAGAGATTGGCACCGTCTTTGTAGTGGGTTCCTCCTATAGAAAGATAAAAGCGCTAGCCACTTCACTGCTCTGACTGTTTACCGCTCATAGCAAAGAACAGCTAAAAAACGCATCTTCTCTCCCTTCCATTCTCATACTCGTCTCACATAACCTGTTATTCAATGTTTATTTGTACAAAAACATCCATCCTTTCGCTCCTCAACATCATGCCTACCATCTTCCACATGAACTCAAAAACTTAACAATATGCCATATCATGGCTGCTACAAAAATTGTCTATTAGTTATGCTTATCCGATTTATAGATTAATTAACTATGTGTACGGTGTAAATTTAAAATAATTTGCTCCAAGATGCTCTATGATCATGTTGAGTCAAGGTTTTCTAGTCTCGATATTCCCAAGCCTAATGCGCTTTATAAACCATCCATTCATTTATGTGTTGTTTTGGTATCTTGTCCTATATATTGGAATCAACTTAAAAAGAATGGTTCGAATTAAAGCTAAATGAAACTATAAATTGTTTATAAAAGATTATATATGCAGCAACCTGACTACATGGTCCAAAAACCCAAAGTCATTCTGAAAAGACGAGCTTAATTCTCTTCCGATGTTTTTACACCTCCCCTTTTTCATCATAATATATACAATGTTCTTTTTCAGAAAAAGCCACTACTTTACACAAATTCTAATGGGACATATCCACCATAGGTGTATAGAGAAGCTTCACATCTGTTAGTTCAATGCATGTAGACAGCATTCGGTACCATATTCATATGTCACTATTCAAAAAGGCACACACACATTAACTCAGTGAAGCACTGTAGCAGCACTAACCTTAAGTGGGGTTTAGTGTTTTACTATTTGTGAAAATTACTAGCAACTAGTGTCTAGTTTTTAAACCTTATAAGTTCCAGCAAATCTTTGTTGTAAAGATTGAAAGGATATGAGAACAACATAAATGTAGGTTGTGTCCTTTATCATCTATAGCTGGATAATTTTCAAGTTTATATTCGTTCCTTAAACTGCATGTTTTGTTCCGTAGCATGAATATTTAAGTGAACATTTAAGTCTCACACCCGGGTTTCCCCAAACACTTCAAAGAAACAAAAGCATGGCTACATCACTGCCAACGTCTGATGTTTCCGCTGCTTCTGATCATGTCTTTAATGTTGAAAGACATGATGAGTTGCAGCTTAGTCCGGAGGATCGTAAGCGAATCACTGAGCGAACCAAATGGGTTCTTGATTCGCCTGATCCTCCAGGCTTTCGCCAAGAGATTATTGGCTCTATCAAAAATGCTGTTTGCTCTCAGAAAAACAACAAACCGAGTTCGTCACAACCTCCATTGGCTTGGGTTGTGACGTTTCTCCGTTCCATGTTTCCGATACTAAATTGGGCTAGGGATTACAAGGCTTCCATGTTCAAGGATGACTTGCTTTCAGGGCTTACACTTGCTAGCCTTTGCATACCCCAGGTACATTTCTTGAGCAAAAGGTACACTCATTTACACCATTTCTCTAATGGAATATTTAAACTATGCAGAGTATTGGGTATGCTGCTTTAGCCCAACTAAATCCTCAATATGGTCTATGTAAGTTTTGAATAATTTTCATTTTACTAATGTTGTGTTTTGTAGCAAGAATTCAGGCTCTTTTTCCTTTCTGAAATATGTGTTACATTATTTTACTTTCATAGACACTAGTGTTGTCCCTCCTCTAATATATACAACAATGGGGACTTCACGAGAGCTAGCCATCGGTCCGGTTGCTGTGGTTTCCCTGCTGATATCTGCCATGGTCTCTAAAGTAATAAATCCTGTTGTTGATCCTATATCATACACTAAGCTTGTGTTCACAGTCACCTTCTTCACCGGTACATTCCAAGCTCTTTTTGGATTGTTCAGGTAATATTTTATCTTCTTTGTATTCGGGTTTAAAAGCCGTAATACTTATCATTCGTTCAAGTTACAATTACATTTACATTGTGTATATGTTTAATTACACATATTAGTTTAACATTCTATTAAAACCAACTCAAATACATACATCACAATTTTGGAATTCTAGTGAGAATAATGGTATTATTCTTTTGATTAATTTGTGTCCTTTGACGTCATAGGCTGGGATTTCTTGTTGATTTTCTGTCGCAAGCGGCTATAGTAGGGTTCATGGCGGGTGCCGCAATTGTTATAGGTCTCCAACAGCTCAAGGGTTTGCTTGCCATAAGCCATTTCACAACAAAAACTGATATTGTTTCCGTGTTGATTGCTGTTGGTAAATCATTCCACACTTCAGTAAGTTTACATCTTTTCTTTTCTAGACATATCTACAATATATTTTCCCTTTTTTATTTTCAAATATATTAAATAAATATTCCAAACTCCCAAGATGTCGTTGTCAGGATGACAATAAAGGGCATTACTCCTACTTTTAACTTATGTACTTCATTTATTTAATATTTTCTTCCACTTATTGCATATTTTAACAGTTTTTTTTTTCTTCATTCTAACAGTGGTACCCTCAGAATTTCATCCTTGGCTGTTCATTTCTCATCTTCATCCTAATCACCAGAATTATTGTAAGTAACAAAATCAACTTTAATTCTATATACGTTGTATGTTACTAGTAGTAAACCAGCACGATGTTGCGACGACGACAATATATTCAAATAGATTTTTAGTAATTGTAGCATTTTAAACAAATGGTAAGATACGATTTTGTTAAATGATCTGAATTCATGACATATACGCTGTTTTGATGCGAATCAAATTCGATGTATTTTTTTTAAATGATTCTAACTCATTATGCTCATAAAATGTTTTAACCAGAACCGAAATTGACAGATTTTTTAATAACCCGAACTCATTTTACGTATTACTCGTATTGACCTGAACAAAAATTTAAGCTTTTTTTTATAATGACCTAAACCTATTTGACTTACATCCCTTTAAAACTCGAATGCGTTTTGATCTGTCAAAGTCCTCGTTGTTTGACCCGAAACAAAAATAATATTTTTTTAATGATTGAAACTCATTCTGCTGAGATTTTGACCACAAACAAAATTAATTTTGTTGTTTAAATACACGAAAACATTTTGCTTATAACATTTACATTGATATTTGGTAAATCTTATCTTCCATTAATACGTCGACAAAATAAACACATCATGATTGTATATTTGAAATTTATTAAAACTTTTTGTTTCAAATATTTAAAAGAAAAATAAAGAAAATAGATGAATGTATGGATAAATTTAAGGGAATGGAAGGGTAATATTAATTAAATTTACAAAAGTTGAGTAGAGTTAAAAGGTTAAAGTAGTAATTATAATTTAGGTTTATAATTACATATTCAAGTTGCACTCTTATGTTTAATTGACTTGTACATTATAATAAACATATCAAAATGTAATAAAATTTGCATTAAAACGTAGACAAAATAACCACGTCGCATTGATAAGTTCAGGTTTTTTAAAACATAATATATTAAAAGATATTGAACATATAAAAATTTAAAATGAACTTATCAAATAAATAGGTAAATATAAGGGGGTTTATGTATAATTACTTTATATATTAACAAAATTATCTTGAAGTTGAAGAATTATATATGTAAATATCTCCTAAACTAAATATTCTTAACCGATATAAGATGCCAAAAATACTATATTTCTCATACAATTCCAAATTTTGTGCATTGTTAATTGTTACTTTTGCATCAATTGTTGTGCCTCTTAAATTTTAAGAGATATTTTTTATTCTCTTTAATGTAATTACAAATGAAATAAACGTGTTAATTGTGATAATCAAGTAGAGCAATTATATATATACAAGAAGAGTTTTTATGTAATTACATTATAGAGTAATTATGTAATTACTCTATGATGTAATTACATAAGTACTCTACTTGATTGTCACAATTAGCACGTTATTTTCATTTGTGCGTTAACTTTCCTCTAACTGCATATATATTTATAGGTATATAAGTTACAGATATGTAAGTTATATAAATAAACGAACATTCAAGCGAAATAATTTCTTCATTTTTTTATTTTAGGAGATTTAAGTGAGAAAACAATAAATAATATATCATTTTCTTTTATTTTTAGTTTGTTTAAGATTGGAAAAATGAATTGGCCATTTTCTTTTATATGTTCTCGCAATACATGGTACTGTTCTACATAGATCCCTCCATATGTGTTTGTGTGTGTGTTAATTAGTTATTTTATTTTTTATCATCTTAAGACAAATACAATTTAAAATATGTAGGATTGAACAAGTTTAAAAGGATTTAAGATACCAACTGAAAAACTTACAAGATTTAATGATAAAGTTTTTAACTCATGGAAAATTTGTTAACTCACATGGAAAATACGTTCCAGGGAAAAAGGAACAGAAAGTTATTCTGGTTACCTGCGGTCGCTCCTCTGGTATCAGTGATTCTCTCAACTGCGATCGTCTACCTAACGAGAGCTGATCAACACGGAGTTAAAATAATCAAGCATGTCAAAGGAGGATTGAATCCAAGTTCAGTTAATGAGTTGCAGTTCAACAGTCCACACCTCAGAGAATCAGTCAAAATTGGGCTCGTTTGTGCAGTCATTGCTCTAACGGTTCGCCTAGCTCAATTATATGACCAAAAATTAAGATTCAGTTTTGGTTTTTTATTGAATTTTGACAGCAATATACATTTTTATTTTACAGGAAGCTGTTGCAGTTGGCAGGTCTTTTGCTACAGTCAAGGGGTATAATATGGATGGGAATAAAGAAATGATAGCTATGGGGTTTATGAATATTGCTGGCTCCATGTCTTCTTGCTATGTTGCCACAGGTACATTAATTAATTATTATTGCGAAACTGAACTGTGGCGTAACGGAAACATCCTAACTAACAGAAAAGGTAGAAAAGAAGGACAAAAATCAGTTAACTTATATGCTCTACTTCATTTCATTTGTTCAGGTTCATTTTCGCGTACTGCTGTTAACTTTTTTGCTGGCTGTCAAACCGCGGTTTCTAATGTAGTCATGGCCATCACCGTGCTCATAATGCTACAATTTTTAACGGGGCTATTGTATTACACTCCTGTTGCTATACTATCCTCGATTATCTTATCTGCACTCCCGGGATTAATAAACTATACCGAAGCTTATAATATCTGGAAAGTTGACAAACTCGACTTCTTGGCTTGTGCCGGAGCTTTCTTTGGTGTGTTATTTGCTTCGGTAGAGATGGGTCTTATGGTTGCGGTAAGCATTCATTACCTTTAAGTACTAAGCTAATTTCTATATATTTGTTTACTTTCAAAATAATTGTTGTATCTAGATGTTCTTAATTAGACAACTAAAGATATATCGATACCATGATGGCATGATGAAGATGAACACATTGGTACTTAAGAAATAGTTTTCCGTTAATCGAAATTAAGAAAGAACTTGATCACATGTTCTTTCTGAATCATCATAAAATTTGTTCCTTCTTGTGATGGCAAGTGGCAATCATATAGATCTAAGTAATATACATGTTAAACATATATATAGTCACGGTTTCTAAGAAATTTTTTCTAAAAACTAAAAAAGTTCATAAACCAAGAAGTTTAGGGCCTTAATGAATGTGACAGTCCACTTATTAAATAGAGTGAATACTGAAAATGTAGTTGTTTCCATGACCATACATAAACCATAATATATTATCTTCTGATTGTTGGATGCATAAATCATAATCAATGGGAATAAATAGTGTAGCACTGTATCCAAATAGACCAAGGTCCCCAATGAACGATAAAAAGTAAACAGTTTCCAAGTTGACCTGGGTTCCATCATTCAATATGCATTCATCTTTTCAAAAGAAAATCAGTTATGGTGTTTATTGTTTAATCAATGCCTTCTACTGGAGTATGGTCAACTCAAATCCTTTTTCTTAAAAAAAAACAAATAGCTACTAATTAATATATATCAAGAGTAAAGATTCAATTTATATATTTGATTAATATTTAATAATTGTGTGTTTTTTAATGACAGGTTGCTGTTTCATTTGCTAAGATAATTCTCAACGCCCTACGTCCTCGTGTGCAAGAACTAGGGAGGCTTCCGGGAACAGATATCTTCTGTGAAGTTGATCAGTATCCTGTCGCGCAAGCAGTTCCAGGCGTTCTAATAATTCGACTCAATTCTGGCTTGCTTTGCTTTACAAATGCAAATCCCCTCAGAGACAGGTATATATTTGATTTATGTGAAAAAAAAAACTCATAGATTAATGCTATATGATTTTGAGAAAAGCAACTAATTTAATATCCTCATTCAACTCAATTTATTTTGCATACATACATATAAGCAAATAAACAGCTTCAATAATTAATCCCAAACACCCCTCAAATGAAATCATTTTAAAATGGAACGAGAAAAGTTGTTTCTATAAGCAATCCTGATATCTGTTAGTACTAATCTTGGAATATCCTTTAGGATACTGAATTGGGTAGCCGAAGAGAACGGAAAAGAAGCAATAAAAAGACCAATCAATGGAATAATCCTTGACATGTCTAGTAAGTGAACTTCATCCATATTATATAACATTACTATATCTATGTTTCTTGATCAAAGCCTCCTGATTTGTTCATTGACTAATATTTCGGTAATTTAGGTGTCACCAACATTGATTATGCCGGAACTCTAGCATTGGAAGAAATCAACAAGAAGTTGCTTTCAGGAGGCATCAAAGTAAGATTCTAATCACCAACTTCAACAATATTCTTTTACAGTGATTAAAGTGAGTTTATGTACCAAGCACAAGCCTTAATTAAGCCACTCCACTAATATTTACACAGTGAGTGATGCCTTAAAGAAAAATATAGGTGTTACTAACTTCAGTCACTATCGAATTAGATGCTTCACCTACAAATATAAAAGACTAGTTAAAGCTAACTACATACCCAAGAGAGATCATGAGGAGATGTTTGGACGTTTTGCCGCATTTTTATGAAAAAAAAAAAGCTTTAAATAACTCCAAATTTAGGATCATGTAATCACAACTTTTTAAAAGTATGATTAAAAATTTTAAAAAAATAATAATAGGAAACTTGTTTTCACCAAAGAAAATATATATATACATTTTCATTGTAAATTCTGGTGATATTTGGGATGACATTCTAACTATTGATGCAGTTAGCAATTGCCAGTCCAAGATGGCAAGTGATTCACAAGCTAAAGGTAGCAAAATTCGTAGATAAAGTTGGAAGAGACTGCATCTTCCTCACTGTTTGTGAAGCCGTCGATTCCTTTGTTGGTTCCAAGATAACTGGTCCTGGCAATTGTTGATCAACGCTTGTATCTATCCGGCTTCTAAAGAATGAGGCTGATCCCTAAACTCATCTAATATGTATGAATGGACTTCAATTATGTATAATATAATAGTTTGTGTTGTTTTCGCTTGATTGTTGAATAAATAAAACAAAACAATGGGTATCTTGAAGAGCCCCCCAAGTGTTCTTGATTATCATGAACCAGGTGCACTGTATTTCCCTTTTTGTGCAACATATAAAATAATATTATACAAAATGTAATGAAAAAGGCTTTGCCTACAGTTTGTATTTTTCCACTAGATTACATTATCTTTTTTTAGTGCCATAAAGTCATAGATTTGATTATTAGATAAACTCTAGCAGTATGGACATAATTATAGAGAAAGGGAACAAGCCATGCTTGGAAAACAAATCAATCAAGCCAAAGTTAATATTTCTGATTCTTTTGATTAAAAGTCCCCAATTCTATCGTTCTACAAAATATAGGACCGTTTGGAGCACCGCATCAATCAGTCTATCATTTGTCCCTTGAGTTTTATGCAGGAAAACAGCACACTATAAGGGAAAAAAGAAGTTAATCACCGACGCCACACTCATTGTTACGTTGTTAGCGACTTCTAACAGATAACCTAACCAAGAAAAGGAGACCAATACTTACGTATTAGATAGGAACTATCAAGCGTGTAGTCCGCATTTTGTTGTCTGCGTGAACATACTCTGATGGATTTTCTCTTGGTATTCTATCACCAACCTTAAGATTAGAATTCAGATGAAAATATTCTTGCACAGTATATTTGGATGTCTATAAGTGGGAACAAATTTTTGTCGCTAACTTTCGGATAATATTTTCCTTAACTTAGAGCATCCACAATGGTGGATGAGGAAATACAAACTGAACACGCCACATCAGATTTCCACTTATTCGCTTTCAAACACCAAAAACTCTTATTTTTCCTCCAACACTACATCTACTTTTTAACACCTCTGTATTCCACATAATCACATACTTTTATATTTTCTTTCTATAACTCAAATACTTTTATAATATTAATTAACTAAGGGGCCCACCTTTTTAATGTTCACATGCATTTAGAATTGTGAATGAATATTAACTGAACATCAACCTCCATTCTTCACTTGTCCAGTTCAAAAAAGTGGACATTGCCACATCAGAACTAAACAAAGCAATGGAGATGCTCTTAGACTTCTTAGGCATTTTTTCTGCCGCTTGTACTGATCCTACCACTGGCCTAAACACAATCCATGTAATTACACACCAAGTGTCTAATCCTTAACTAAACTAACTTGGGTAATTGGCACCATCCGGTGGCGTACTATAAACCATTTGTTGGATCAAACCCAAATCAATCACACAAAAACGAACGCATATCACATGCCTGTGTGATTAATGCTCATTCAAATGCTTAAACATAATTTATTCAAGTATGATTAACAAGTTCTTTAATTTAGATGTGCAATATAAATATTTCATTAGTTACATAGATATAACTTATATTAATTTATTGACTACCTTTGGGCACATATTATATATGTAAACTCCTACATATTGTCTTTACCCTAACTAAGCTAGCTATGGCACTAACACTTGCATTATATACTATAACTCGTCAAACAGTAATTAACACAGCCAAACAATAACACGTGAACAAATATGAACTCAACTCTCACAATTCGATAAAGTCTAGTGTCGAACACAAATGCTACACATCATAACCAGTGGCGGCCCAAGGTTTTAGGAGGCCACTATTAAGTTGGAGGCTTTTTCAAAAACTTTTTTTTATATAAACTCTCATCCTTTACCCGGGTTAGAGACCGTCATACCGACAACAATAAAGTTACACGTTTATAGTTGGCAGAGTTAAAAATTTTATTTTAAGTTATATCTTTTGTGTAAACAATATTTACATAAATTTATATTTCTAGCTTTCGATTTAACATTCAACTGTTAGTAATAATATTTAAGTATTCAACTAAAAGTTTTAATGTGCAATGCTTAACAAAGATTCTAAGAAATAAATAACAACAGATGATAAATTGGATTGTAATTACTAATTTGGACAAAATTTGGTGTTAGAATTGGCAATTAGCATATTAAAAACTGATAAACTAATTACCATTTAATGCACTCCTCAAAAGTCAACACAGCTGAACTGAGTAAATGAGTCCGCTTCATATGTTTCGCTGACCGCCCTTCCAAAGTTGCCCAGCATCGGCTAATTCCAAACACCTAATATATTATTTTTTTTTTAATTAAAATTAGAGGCCTTTATATTTATGAGGCCTCAAGCACTTGCTTGGCCCAACAAGACATTTGGGCCGGCCCTGATCATAACTTAACAAAAAGAACCAAACCATAGCCCGGTAGTAATCACGGATTCCTAATAATGAAAGACAAACTTTGTAAAGGTTATTTGAAACTTCATTTGAATATATACATACCTTAAATCTATAATATATATAAATGAAACATTTAAAAACTCTCTAATTGCTCTCTGCATTCTCTTAAGCCACCAGATTTTATTATTCTTAAATGTAGGTTTCTCATACATTTGACCAGAATTCACGGGTATGGGTCTCATCAAACCCAGATAATTCTTAAACAGGTTGTAACATCTCATTAAATTAAAAATTAATCTCACAAAATATTTGATATGAAAATCTTATAAAACAGGGATATACTAAAAACTAATATTTGAATTAAAAAATATTATTTATAATTAAGAAACAATATTATAGTAAAAAAATAAATGGGTCATGGGTCTCACCAAACTCATATATCATTTAAAACAGGTTATAACATCTTATTTATTTGTGAAATTCTTTAATCATCAAATCCTAACTATGTTATTAGCTTCTCTATAATAAATGAAAATAAAATCCAAAAAATATATAAATATTATAAACGAATAATATAAAACAACTCTGTAACACGGGGGATAAAAGCTAATGTGTATGTGTGTGTATAAATCAAACCTCCATATATTCTATCTAGCCACCAGATTGTTTAATTTGTAAATTGAAGCTTCTCATGCATTTGACCCGAATTCCTAAGTATGAGTCTTAACAAACCCAAATAGCCCTTAAATGGGTTATAATATCTCATTAAATTAAATATTAATGTCACCAAAAATATTTTATATGAAAATCCTATAATTAAGAAACAATTTTATATCTGCTTTTTTAAAAAAAATATATATAATTAAGAAACAATTTTATAGTGAAAAATTAAGTGTGTCGTGAGTCTCGCCAAACGTAGATAGCTTTTAAACCGAGCTATAACTTCATATTTATATGTGAAACTCTTTCATTATTAAACTCTAAGTATATTATTAACTTTCACTAAAATTAAAATCCAAAAAATATACAAATATTATAAACGGATAATATAAAACAACCCCGTAATGCAGTGGATAAAAGCTAGTTAATAATAAAGCAAACGACGTGTAAACGAACTCTTACCTATTCTCCTTTTTTTTCAGATGTGCTGCCTTGCGAACCACCCCGAACTTGTCGTCCCATTTAGAGGTGTACAAAACCAGTTTTAAACCCAAACCAAACCGGTTTGGTCAACGAATTATCAAAACCGGTTTGACTCAAACAGGTTTAAAAGCAAGATAGGCCGGCCTAGTCACGTCGGTTTGGTCTGGTTAATAAACCGGTTTTATCTAGTTTTAAACCGGTTTGATAGATCTTGAGGGGAGCCAATCCTGAAACTGGCGGTTTGAGTCGGTTTAGGTGAAACCGGTTTTTTTTACACCTCTAGTCCCATTTAGAGGTGCACAAATCGGTTAACCGGTTAATCTATAACCGGTTATTTTGCTAACCGGTTTTTTTTGGCGGGCATTAACCGGTTATACCGGTTTTTCGATTAGGGTAGTAACCGGTTTTGGCCGGCTAGCGAAGCGGTTTTGACCGGTTAGGCCGGACTGGTTAACCGGTTAATAACCGGTTTTTTATAAAATAATAATTAAAAAATCGGTTAACCGGTTTATAGCCGGTTTTGAAATCAAGAATAGAAACCGGTTACTAACCGGCGGTTAGGATCAGTTAGTGACCGGTTAGGATTGGACCGGTTACTAACCGGTTATAAAATCGGTTAGAAACCGGTTAACCGGTTTCTGTGTGCACCTCTAGTCCCATTCTAGAAAACCTTCTGTGGCGTTTTACTCCATTCGATGGCTAGCCCAACTGATTTTTGGTGGCCCAATAACAAAGAATAAACTCAAGCCCCCTAATTTTATAAGTTTTATAGGTTGTAGGCCTGTTGCCACTTGCCACTTGATGCGTCTAATGTCTTATAGAAGTCAAAACTCAAAACCAAACTCTTAACACATGATAATTTGTTTTTCTACTTTTTTTTATTTTCTTCTAATTAAATAATATGCCAAAAAAATCACTAAAATAACATGGAGCAGTAACCAAAAACCAAAATAAATATGAAAAGTCTTAAAAATATAGAGGCATCACCAAAATTAAGGACTTCATAAGTTTACAGATGGATGAAATATTGACTTTAGAGCCTTTATTTAATGGTTAGACCCACATATAAACCAAGACGTTTTCTTTTAAAAGTCTAAATATGCACCTGAATGTCTAGGATCAGAAGAAATGTCTCCAAGACGTTTTCTTCGGCTTTGACGCTTCCACTTTTTTATACGTTTACGCACATATGTAGATGTTTCTCGTACGTATTTAGATGTTTCGGGTTTTTTTTTCTAAATTTATTTTTAGACACTTCCATACGAGTTTAAGACGTTTCTTACAATTTTCGAACGCTTCATTATCATTTTTAGATGCTTAGTATGATTTTTAGACGTTTTCTATGGTTTTTAGAGACTTTAGCTAGTATGATATTTAGATGCTTCTATACAAATTTTTAGACACCTTGTAGGATTTTTAGATGCTTCGTACTATTTTTTTTAAGTCAAAATGTCTAGATTATGGTGCTTTTCGAAGAAAGCGCCTAGGGCTTGGACGCTACCTCTGAATTATGTCACGTGTCAAGCAAGTAAGTGGTCTATATGTGAGTCCGCTGTCAAATAAATCCCTTAAAGCTTGGACGTTTCACTTATGTGTGTCAACTTATGAAGTCCTTAGAATTCGTGAAGCATCCGTGTTTTATAGACTTCCCATGTTATTTTGGTTCTTGGTTGTGGGTACATGGTTAATTTGGGGATTTTTCTAAAAAACAATGCCATAACGAAACGAATCAAAACAACCAAGTTCCCGCCGAAAGCAGCTACAGAGAGAGATAAAGTTTGGATCCTTTCAGGTTTCCAGCAAGGTAACCAGCTAAGACGTTAAGGTTCATGAATTAAGTTCACGCTGCCGTAGCACGTGGGTCTCCAGCTTGTTTATTGTTTATACTCCCTCTGTCCCATTAAAAGGGTAATGGTTTGAAAAAACACAAATTTTAAGGTAGATCAATATTGTTTAACAAATTGCAATAATGTCATTGGAATAACGGATGGAGATTAAATAATTACTTTTTCGCTTAACAAATTGCAATAATGTCATTGGAAATTGGGCCCATCAATATTGTTTATTAATGTTAATTGTGTGTTTAAGGGTATATTTGAAAATTAAATAATAAATTTTAAAAATGAATTTTTGTAATGAGACAAACAAAATAAAAAATAGTGATATTTTTAATGAGACGGATGGAGAATTAATTAAGTTTCAAGTTCTTTATTGCCATTAACAAAACTAGAGGGATGTTGCCAAATTTCTATTAGTAGAGAATAGAGATATTTAAAGGCATTAATATTTGTAGTTTGAACACTATGAGCATTTAACCTTCACTAGAACAACTAAAACGAATATGAATAAAATTATTACTCTCGTCTTTAACTTTGTGATAAGGCCGGTTTGAAATTCACATATAATATCAGAAATGCCGTTACCATTTTAGTGGGGTGAAGGTGATCATGAGTTTTTGTGTGGGGTTTTTTCTGAGCGGTCACAGTTCAAATCTCGACTCATGTGCATTTTAAAATATGGGTAGTATCGTCGCTTGTAATAAGGATTTAAACTTGGGTGATGAGATTGAGGTATGACAAGTGTTATGACTCGTTAAGAGAGACACCATTAACATTACATACGTACTTTCAAAAATTATATATAAATAATAGAAACTAACTTAGATATACTTTTGAACATGCCAATTTCATTAAAAGTTTCAAGAGAGACTGATTATTCCATATTACATTAAACTTTCACGGTTACAACTTCCACCAGATATGACTCTTGTTGCATTAAAGTCTGATACGAATTTAGCATCTCTCGGTGATGATGTAAGTATAATAATATTATAGTCGATAGAAACAATTTTCAAAGGTTTAAAGGATTTAAGATATTTGAAAATAGAAAATTGGAACCGATGCAAAAAAGGAAAGATTTTAAATATTTAGTATTTATCGAAAATAACACACATTTTCGCATAAAGAAATTCCTAAAAAAAAGTATTTTTTATCGGAAAACCAAAATATATGCATACTTTTTATCTGGGTCAGGCTAAACGTACATCTTTCTCTTACTTGTCATACCCCCTCCTATGAACTTTAAATCCCTTCAAGAATTTTATTTGACATATTACTACCCTATAACATTTTTTAAATGTTATGGCCTCTCTTTAAAAGTTTTATTTTTATTTTTTTATTTCTAGAATGTTTTATTTATTTATTTTTGTTTCTGTCTTTCTTTTTGTGTTTATTGTCTTAGATCATACTTATTATATTTATAAAACTATATATAAATATATGTGTGTGTGAAAGATTAATACTAATATTGATATTATTAAAAAAATATTAATAATATTTACAATAATAATAAAAAATAGTTAATAATAACAAAATAGTGTTTAATTTGATATATTTAGTGAAGACTATTAAGTGAAAAAAAATATTGGAGGGACTAATATGTATGTAAGTAATGTTAAGGGAAAATGATAATTGATTTGATAAGCTTAAGAGGAGTGTATGTTTAGTAAATATCGTATGGAGGGAGTACGTTTAGCAACACCCTTTTTATATACGACCAGTGATGTAGTACACAATTGATCAAAATACAAATTAATAAAATCTTTGTATGTAATCTTTTTGACGGATCCGTTTAACGGAAGACCTACTTTACGACCGGCCAATGTATTTGTTTTTTGGTGGGTAGGAGGGAAACACACTTGTGTTGACCTCGCATAAGTGTCCCTCTTGTTGGGCTTAGAAACAATGGGGTTGTAGCAGGGCAGGCTGCGTTGAATGCGACATTGGGCATGATTGTTAAACACGAGAAAACTTGTTTGGAGAATCAACACGTCTTTCTCTCTACATTTGACACATTTGGTTTCTTAGCCCCGGAGACCGTGGACTTTGTTTTTAGTAATTTATCGGCTATTATGAACAAAAACTTTGTTTATAGTAAGATTGAGTTTGTTATCCAAAAGAAGATTGTGGCACAACTTGTTGTTCGTTTAGATATCACTTGATTGTAATCGTTTGAATGTTTATATATATATATATATATATATATATATATATATATATATATTGAATAAAATGTTTTGGTTAATTCATATTGTTGTATACTTATAATTTGAAATCACGGATGTGCTTTCAAAGCAAGAAAACATGCATGAAGTTGATAATTGACCAATTTCATTAAATGGTCACCTTTTCTAATGACGTCATATGTTTTCATACACGGAAACATGCATCTGTTGATCGCAGTTAATACATGAAATTTTAAAGGTTATCCTTACGAAATGTTACCATCTAATAATATTAACTTTGGTAAGTCCGGATACGGGATACATCACACTCTGTCACTCTTAGAACGTACTTCTAAATTTTCATTTGTTCACTATATAGGACTAAACGTTCCTCGAGCACTTGGTGAGTCACACTTTATCATACATCTTGATATCGGTAGTCTACAAGCTCCTAAACTCTATAGTTCTAAATAATTTTTAGAATGAGAAGAATTCACCCGGTAGGAACCTAACTTTTTGTTTGTAAAGTCACTTCGAATAAATCAATGGTGGGTGGAGGCGGTTGTCAATCAGTAAATGTCACTTGACATTAACTAAGTTTCTTTTTTTAATGAGTTTTCTTTATTAGAACGTCTTTTGCATACATTTGTATACAAAAGTTAAAAAATATATGTTAAAAAATGAAACTTAAAAAAAAACTGTGTTATTTATGAGTTTAAGTGACATTATAAAACTCATGGTTTCTTAATAAATCGCTAATATATATTCTAAGTTGGTAATCCAAAAAAGAAAGTGGCGAAATTTTGAACATATATGTATAAATTATAACGAATTTAAATTTGTTTCGGGGAAAAAAATTTGTCTCGTAAACGACTTTGACATGTGCTTAGACCAGTAAGTTTGACAAAATATATTTATGTTTTTCCACGTATATTGGAGGTCGCTGAATCGGTGGTCATACGGATATAGTGTCTCTTGGTGATGATGTAAGCCTAATCTACTCTAGTCGCCACAAACATTTTGTCAACGTTTTAAACACGTCATGTATTCGGAAATAGAAAATTGGGACCGATACAAAAGGGCAAGGTCTTAAAAGTGTATTATTTTAAGAAAATAATAAACATTTTAGCATAAAGAAATCCCAAAAGAAGATAATTCTTTTATTGCAAATCTCAAAAATTACATCCTTTTTTGGAACTAAAAATTACATACTTTTTATATGCGAGCGACCAGTGATGTAATCCACAATTGGTCAAAATACAAAAATATTTTAATCCAATTTGTTATATGCCGATAATTTGAAATTACGGATGTGTCTTAAAGGGAAGAAAACATAAAGATGAAATATAATTTATTGTATTAAATATTCTTTTTCTAAACTGTGATTTTATTTTTAAACTATCGCATGTATGACTTAAACTCAATACATCATCTTTCAAACATACGTGTTTAAAGACTTTTTATTTGTCAATGGACCACTACCCTATAGTATCGTATTAAATATATTTAATTGGTTAGCAAAGTAATAACATTAATTAACGAGTTAGTGATTAAATACTAAAAAATAGATGTCAAATGTTTTCACATACGAAAATATGTAATGTATGTTTTTTTTTCAATGGCTATTCTAATTACGAAACTAAACTATATCGGGACATTGATTTTCTTTAGAACTGTCAACTAACACTTTTTAAACATACACCTAAATTTATATGTTTGTCGAATATAGGATTGGAGCACCTAACCGCTTGAAAGGAACACCGCTAAACCCAGTGGCGGATCTAGGATAAATATTCAGGGTAACCTAATTTTTTAACGTATGGCCCCTGACGGAACCAGAAAATGTTAATCAAAGGGCCCGTGCTAACTTTTGTTATATTTTCGATTGTATGACGACTACTTTGTTTTACTAAACAATGTATTACAAACATCAAAATCTGAACTTCTTTTCACATTATCTTAATATCAAATTGGTATTTAAAACCTTGATAAATTATATATATTTTGAAAATAACAAATACCAAACTGATAAGTAAATAACTTGTTAAAAATACACTTAAAAAAAATAAATTTATACTCCAAATCATAAAATACATTAGTCAAATATAACCTCTGAACAATAAAAAAATATTAATCAAATATCTAAAAAAACTAAATGCTTATTCCAAAATTAATAAACAATAAACTAAACAAACTTTAAAAGTAAATAAAAGGTACTTTTTTTACGAAGCTGAATAAAATGATAAACATATATATAAATGAGAAAAAAATATTTGTTTAACAAATAAATAAAATATTTGTTACCTATCGAGAAAGGCCCATTATTTTTTAATTTTTAAACACTTTATTTTTTTTATAATGAAATGGGCTCTGGGTTTAAAAAGGCCCAATATTAGTATTAGGTCGGGTTCATCATCTTTCTCAAACTAACGAAGCATTTTGCAGAGCCCCAATGACAACAAAACAGAAATAATGAAACGAAAAATCCGGCTATTTCACTCTGTTTTCATCTCAATACTTTTTAAAGGTAACCTAATTTTTGCTCAGGGGTAACCTAGTACATAAAACCGAGAAAAAGAAAAAAATCGCACTAATTTTGCACTTCTCCGTGAAAGTTGAGGGGTAACCCGGGCAACCCCTGGATACACCCTAGATCCGCCCCTGGCTAAACCACAAGCCTTTTGGTTTCATAATTCTAACCAATTTCCTTAAAATGGTAACTAAAATGTTCAAATGTGACACTAGAGTCACTTGAACTTTTATGTAGTGTACTCTTTAACCAACTGGTTAAGTGTTCAAATCATACACAATACACATGTAGTTATTTTAGAAGTGTAATAGGTGTACAAGCCTACAAGGTGTGTGCGCTCGTTGGTAAAGAAATCAACATTAATTAAGCTCTCTAGACTCTAGTTCTATCAATTTTCTTTATAATTGTTTTAAGTGAGCTTGTGAAGCATGTATAAATCCTTGTAATGGTACTGATTGGACCAAACGACGGAATGCCATGGGGCCAAGCTTATCTGTGTATACTTCTTGTTTTATTTCAATATCGTAATAAACGTAACAGAAATTAACCGAACTCGTATCGATTTATCGCATTAACGCCTAGGATTTAGCAACGCCCGAAGATGATTGACTCAACACTCCAACGCGTGGGACCGAAAACGCTCGGGCTTTACTTTTACCAACCCGTGGTTTTAATGACCATGTTGTCTTTGTTCTGGTACTATAACAAACGTAAACTACAACGACCGAATTCGTGTCAACTCACCACCTCTACGTTCGGACGACAATGCTCAAGTTTTACCAATGCCTTGGTCTTACCGAATCCTTTGTTTTAGTTTAGGTACCATAACAAACGTAACAGAAACCGACCGAATTCGCATCGACTAACCGCCGCAACTGACAACTCTCAAATTTTACCAACTCACCGTTGCCACGCTCGGTTTTTATTGAACGATTAAACATCGTTTCAAATATTTTATTGTTTTTATATGTTAATTTTTTATACGTTAATTTGACGAATTTATTTTTTAGGTTTTAATGTGTCGGTTTTACCAACGTATTTATACCATAATGAACGTAACATATACTGTCCGATTTCATTTCGACTTGCCACTGTAACTCTCGATTTTTACCCGCTAGGTTTAATGACCAAATAAACATATTTTAGATATGTTAATTTTTTCCATAATATGTTATGCGAGTGTTAGCTACTTTATTTTCCTTTCTTTATTTTAAATATGTCAATTTGACTAATTTATATTTTAGATTCCACACCAAGGGAAGCTCTCTTATTAAATTCTGTAGCAAGCGTCTTTTAGTAAGGGCTTGCTATATCATTCGCTTCATATATGAGCTAATATTGGATGAAAGAAATGTTTAGTTTAAGTTATTCTTCATGGTACTTGAGATTATATCCTTATACTCGTATAGTAAGGTAGTGTTTGTTTTTAGAAAAAAGCTCCGCGGGGCAGTGGCGGACCTTGTATATTACTAGGGGTAGCCTCTGGTACCACTCAACTTTTCGTCGGCAGTACAAATTTTTATATGTTTAGGTCGGTTTTCGTATATCATTACCCTTGAAAAAAATATAATGTTACCCTTGTTTGTTTAAAACCCAACTGTGACATTCATCAATTTCGAGTTCTATTTTTATTCATTTGTGTATTCGTTTATCACGTAAACGACCCGATTTATATTCCGAACATTTCAAATATATAAAATATTGGATTTTATGTTACTAAATCATTCCCACATGTTCAATTTGAAAAAACCCCTTTTACGGATTCGAAAACGCCTTTAAAACGATCAAATTACAGCAAAAAACGAACTTACGGGACGCAAAATGAACCACACAAGACGAGCTGACCAAACCCACCCTCATGGGCGCCGCGCCTAACGGCCATGAAGGCAAGGGCGGCCGCGCGTGGCGGCCTCAGACCTGCAGCAATCCGAATTTTGTTGTTTTGTGTCTTGTCATGATCCATTTTGCATGTAATTACTTGATATTTATACCCATATCTGACCTATATCCTTACCCTATATATACACCACCATCTCCTTTCATTCTCCCCTGCTACATCTCCAAAATCTCTCTCAAACATCAAAGATTCAACGTTGTTATTTATGTGTTCTTGAAGGTTTGACTTCCAAAAGTCAAACTGAGTTTAATCCTTCATTCTAATTAACTTATATAGTCTTACGGACACTTGAATATGGTGGTACAACATATATATAATATACACCCCTTGTTACCTTTGGTAGTTACTTATCCAGCTCAGGTTGGTTAAGTTTCGGACCTTGTAAGGCAAGACTTCATGGAGGACTTCGTGTCCTTAATATATACATATATATATATATATATATATATATATATAACTTGTTTATACATACTAATCATGCTTGACTTCTGCTCATTTTGGTTTATTTACAAGTTCCATGATTATGGGTTCTAAGAGTCTAGCCTCGGTTTGACCGTAAATAGCTCTAGACCGTAAACCGAACTTTGTTTACTAGTTTTATTTAAATAATTTTTTAAACATGCTTATTGTTATATTTAAGTTTCTAAAATCATTTTTACAAGTTTCTTTGATATTTGGGCATGTGGAAACCATCTATGAACTTATTATGAGATGAAAACCGAACTAAACCGATTTTCACTCGCTTAAGACACATAAGTGTGTTTTTAGCTATCAAGACTTGTATAAATCTTTAAAAATACTTTATAAACTGATTTTAATTATCTTTTTAAGTACTTGGAAATGTTGGATCCAACTTGATCTCATAACAAAGTTTGGACCGACAAAACCAAAAACTCGTTTAACAGACGTTGTTAGTTCTAAAACAATAGAACTACATACTTGGTTAAGTCTTATTAAATTTTATTGAGTTATCTCATAACATCTATTATTTTGGAAAGTTGACTTTGGGTTAGACCAATTATCAAGACCCGAACCAACAACCCGAAACACTCGTTAAAACCCGTTTTAGTATCTAAATTACAAAGGGACTTGCATTCTCGCAGTTTTACCCACCTTATTACTTAACATGGGTTGAGTAAATATTAAGTGCTATATACTTTAACCCGGTTTCGAGCAAACTTATATTTTTAAAGGACTATTGTTACAATTTATTAAATATTTACATTTTTAAACCTTAAACTTTAAATGGTTTGCATTTATTATCATTTATTTTATTTGAAGACTTCCTAGACAACCATTACAATTCAAGACTACTTTTCATTTAGACTTTGCTCGTTAAACCTCATCCTTCCGGTTACTCGTCATTCTTACCAAATCAAGTTTGTTACTTGAATGTAAGTACTTTTATCCCCCGTTTTCCATCTTCCGTTTTGGGGTGATATTGCATACTTATTCAAACCAAATGTTTTATACTTGAGTCTTAAACCACAAACTTTATTGTATACTCTACTTAAATAAATGCTCGATTTGGTGTTCTATGCTTACATGCTTATATGCTTATGTGTTTACCGCTTTTGGTTGGTTGATTCATAAATTCGTGAACTATCTGGTATTCTCTTATAGCACGGTGCCGTTAATGTATTCTTATTAACGACCTCATGAAATCCGAATCCATTTGGTATTCTCTTATAGACGGTGCCGCTAATGTATTCTTATTAGCGACCTCATTTTATCCAAATTATTGCTTTTATTTAATGTTTCGTATACAAGTTGTGGCATTTCTTATTATATACATATTTGTTCAAAACTATGAAAATGCTCACCAACCTTTGTATTGATAAACTTTATTTTATGCAATGTTACAGGTTTGACTATAATTGACTCGAGGACTTGGAGAAAACGTTATCAAGACTATTAGGATATTAGTAAAACGAACAATATATTTGTTTGCATGTATTCAATTTGTTTTGTATGAACAAGATCTGTTGTTTATTGATTTTATGAAATAAATGAGTTGATTAAACATTGTCACTTTAATAGTATCTTGTGTATTTGTCCAATCACGTTGCACCCCGACATGTTCCGCCGCCTTTGGTCGGGGTGTGACACCAACCAAATTAAAATCCGAAACCAATTAAAGCCCAACCAAATTTAAGCACAAACTAAATAAAACCATTTGTTTGTTTTACCCTTATGCTTATAAAACGTTTGGTTTAAGTCGGACATCATCATTCAACGAAACAAAGTTCCATTCAATCGTGGCTAACACCCCACGCTGCCTCGACCCCCTGCATGCTGCAACCGAGTAGCCAACGTTCAGTGCTCCTTCATTCCCTCACTCCTTCGTCCACAGTTTGAATTCTATTTGTTCAATTTAGGTATTCTTCTACTTTTACTTAAAATTGTAACTGTTTATTTGTTTATATAAATTATTGATATGGAATTGTTTATGGGCAATTAAATAAATTTTTTTAAGGGATAACTTCTTTTAGTTTTTGATGTCTATAGGATTTGAACCCAATACCTACCCCTCCAAACCTAGGTGTTTTTTAGGATTTGCCTTTGGCAATGGAGCATCACCCCATTAGTAGCAATTGAATGATTGATAATGGTTTCTTGGATTTTCGCATAATATAAAACGGAAATTGTGTAACATCCCGAATTTTATATTAATAAATAAAAGAAGTCCATGATTTAAAATCGAGTGTTAATATTTAATTAATATTAAATATAGAAAGAATCATGGACTTGGGTAATTACATGGATTAAGATGGTGGGATGGGCCTTAGGTCCCTGGGCTTTAAGGGACATAAATACCCCCTTAAACCATCCTAAAACCCTAACTTCCCATTCCATCTTTCCATAATCCCTACACACACCCAAAACACACACACAACCCGAACCAAGATCCGGAGACGAGAACCCGAGCTTGTTGGTGCTAGATCGTCGTGACGGACCAAAGCAACATCAAAGACCAGCTCGTGTTCGTGTTCGACTCGTTTAAGGTACGTTTAGGATCGGAAATCATTTAATTAGGTTCGGATTCATCTTGAAATCATAGGATCTGTCTTAGTATGGTAAAAACGAATCCAACGAGGCCAAACTTACTGAAAATTGATTTCAGATTGATAGGTTAATCGTTAGCATGAAAAACCCGTATGTATATACATGAATCGCAGCCTGTAAACCCGATGTTTTGAACGATTGAATGGTTAGGGTTTGTAGGCGCTGCTTAGACGATTCCGTTGATACCTAAATCGATTTGTTTGGTTAAGAAACGATGACGATTTTGGGGATTAAGGACGAACAGCGGCGGCTGCTGCACAACTTCGCCTAAGCTAAGTTCGCCTGATGAGAACTTCGCCTAAGCTAAGTTCGCCTGATGAGAACTTCGCCTAAGCTAAGTTCGCCTGATGAGAACTTCGCCTATGCTTAAGTTCGCCTGATGAGAACTTCGCCTATGCTTAAGTTCGCCTGATGAGAACTTCGCCTATGCTTAAGTTCGCTTGATGACAACTTCGCCTATGCTAAGTTCGCTTGTTGTTAAGTTCGCTTAATGATAAGTTCGCTGGAATTAGCAAATTAGAAAATAAATTAAAAACCTAATGAAAAATGTGTTAAGACAGTTAATGGAAATAAAATTTTTCCAAGCTGACCTAGCAGCTCGACCCCAGCCAGGGGCTCTGCCCCTTGGACCCTGCTAGGGGCTGCCGCCCCTAGAACCCCGCTGCCAGGGGCGCTGCCCTCGGACCCCCGTTCGTTGTGGGTTATATAAAGATAGAAATACAACATGAGTAGTAGTAGTTAATTGATACGTGTAACCTATATACAGTTAGCAGAACACAGTTAAAGAGAGGAACCACGATAAACGGAGAAAGGAACCGCATTCAGGTGAGTTTCTAGCCCCATTCCTTGTTATGTTTTTCGGGGCTGTGTGCATACTCGATGTGATTAGTTAATACACTTACCTTAAGTGGTAAGTGTATGCCATATATGATATATGTGATAGATATGAATGATTGATTGTAGGTACGCGAACGATCTTCGGATATTGCGCGTACTGTCAGGTTGTAAACAAAGATATGAATGTTATAAATGGATGATGTATGATCGTTTTGAATGAATGCTTGTCGGGACGTGAACGATCTTCGGATATTGCACGGACCGACAAGAAGTACGATAAATGAATGAGGTGAAGAACGCCTAGAGTGTTCTTATGTTATAATGTAATTATTGTATATATGAAGTATGTGTATACAGGTACACGAATGATATGTGAGTTCTACGTTCGACATAGTAAGTTAGGATGGCAATTCCCTCTAGCTTCTGTTGGACATAGACTTGGCAGGTGAGGGCGTAGTTAAGGACTGCGGGCCTTATACGTGATATAGGTGATAGATGTAAACGTAGATAGGGACGGTGGGCCTTATACGTGTTACAGATAATAGACGACAACGTAGTTAAGGACTGCGGACCTTATACATATATAGATAGGCATCAGCATAGGAAAGGACTGCCGACCTTATACGTGCTGTAATTGTATTGTGGTAGCATAGGGGAGGACTGTGGACCTCGTACGTGCTATGAATTAGGTTGCAACATAGGGAAGGACTGTGGACCTTGTACGTGTTGTGGATGTAGGATGGTATAGGGAAGGACTGCGGACCTTGCACGTACCATGAATGGTGAACATAGGTAAGGATTGCGGACCTTTTACGTGTTCACGACCCTGAGTACAGGTATAGACGGCAGACTATGAACGTACTCTCGGTAGACTGAGGTTAGTGATTGTGGATATGTATGTATGTACGGTAGTAGGGTAACGGATTGAGTATGGCTATGTATCTTCGGATATGTATGTATGTGTATGTATTGTGTGGCGTCCGATTAACTAGAACTCACTCAGCGTAGCTGACTTTTAGTATGCATGTAGGTGAATGTAATGAGACAGCTAGCTTGAGCGGGCACATGGTGGGTGAATAGGAGACTGGCATCTGAAGACTCAAAATGTTTTAATGTTAATTGACGTTTATTTTGAAAGACAAGAATGTTTAATGAAGGCAAGTTTTGGATTTCTGTAATGTTTTATGAAAGTTTTTATATTCTGCGAAAGTTTTAATTAACTCTGATTTGCAAGAACTGTGTTTATGAGTAAATCCGACGCTAATGTAGGGCTACCGGGTTTGGGGCCTTACAAATTGCAGTTGATTAGGGATTTAAGGATTATGTGTAAATTGAAATTATTTATGGATATATGGTTTAAATTTTGTCCTTTTAAATATTAGGGAACTTGAAAGATGAAACAACAAAGTCTTATTAGTACTATTTAAACGAAAATTAAAAGAAATGGGTATTAACGGTCCAAAGGCAAATTAAACAAAAAACAAAATAAAAACTATTGTATGATATATCTTTAAAAAAGCCGGTTATTGTATGAAAAAACGGTAAAAACAAAATTCGGTTACATTGTATAAAATACGGTAAAAAAATATTTTTGAACGTTATCCCTGAGATTATAGTCTAGATCCGTCACTGTCTTCCGGAGCTCTTTAGTCTGTGCCGCGCAGACATGAGCTTTTACAGGGTGTTTGTTTTATCGCAGACGTTTCACTAAAACACATCTGCGCTGGTTATTCTTGGTGTAGATCGGTCTTAGTCGCTTTTTACCTCTTCTAACCTTTTTATGACCTTATAAACCATTGTTATCCTTCACAAACCCTCAACCCTACCAACCACCCTCACTCCTCCACCGGCCGTTGTCACACCCCGTCAAGGCAGAAACGCAACCGCGCAACATTCATGGATGATCATAGCTATTGATTAGAGCACCGGCACTAAATGAGACGCTTCTTCTTGATTAGTTGCAATGAAAAACATACTTTAAAATGTCAACATAATGTTGGTGGGTTCACATGTTTGAATGACATTATGTAAATGTTATTTTCATGCAAAATGTTTACATATTGTATTGTTTGATTGTTTTCCTCGAAAATACTAGTAATAGATGTATGTTCATAATGTTTGATAGTTTTCCTCAAAAACACTCGTAATAAGTGCATGTTTATACTGTTACTGTATTCATATATGATAAACATAAACCCTGTGTATGTTACGATAACCAAAACAAGTTAGGGGGATCCTCGTGGTCTAGCTAAAACTACGAGTTGTAATATATGAGTCTATACTCAAGCTTGACCGGTTTCATTTATCCCGTATTGTAGCAATTTACATGATAAATACTTGGACAATATAGGATCATTTGACTAGGTAAGTCAGCGATGAGCGCGACCAACCATTATCAGGGGTTGTCAGACCCAATAGTACTATTTGCATTTCCATAGCTAATGCGTAGTTAATGGTTATAAATTTAATGTTGAGTACTTAACGAGCTCTAATATATCTGTCTCATATATTCACAAGATCCGGTTATGCCGCTTGTTTTGTGTTATCATGGTAATACTGAAATAATATTAGTCATTTGTTTTCCCTTTGGTTTGTAAAACAGTTAAAAGGGACAGTGAACTCACCTTAGTATCGGAGTACGGGAACTAAAAATGTGAAGTAGTGCTTGCCTCTGTGTTGTCCTAAATTTACAAAGCACATTTAATAATCGAACACTAATGTTGATTATTACAAGTTGTTCATCCGACTTCTAAAACCGTTGTATTGGTTATTACAAACATGTAGTGTGTAGATACTAATCGATTCTAAAAATGAATGCTCATACAACATTTTAAGGCTCACACTTAATCATATAAACACCTAGAAAAAAATTGTCTCATTTCATAGTTTATTATTTCAGCACATTTAGTGTCAGTTTCTTAATCATGCCAGTTACTCGTATAATAACCAAATGGCCTCGCTAAGTAACCGATTGTCACGTTTTTCTAAGTCTAAGCATATAATAAATCAAAATAGATAACTTTACCCATATCAGCATGTATTTCAAGTATTATATCCTTAGTACGCATATCGAACAAAATACACCTAAACATGGAAACTTCTAAAATCATAACGGTATGATAGACAACATAGTAGTAGCACGTACGCACATAATACATCAAAATACATAACCTTACCCATACCGGCTTGTATTCTAACTATTATATCCTTAGTATGCGCATTACACCAAGTAAATTGCGCAACACGAAATCACATATAAACAAGTTAGAATAACATGATCAACCCATATATCTTAAGTTAACTGTTTTGTACTTAAAATATGTTCCTAAAACCTATCAAAAATCAATTTTCCATTTGCATTTCTT
Source organism: Bidens hawaiensis (assembly GCF_021521415.1). NCBI lineage: Eukaryota > Viridiplantae > Streptophyta > Magnoliopsida > Asterales > Asteraceae > Bidens > Bidens hawaiensis. The sequence continues at coordinate 453,968 of NW_027492054.1, forward strand.
TTAAAGCCGAAAACTCGTCGTTTAACCAACTTTTTAACCATAAAACGTGCATGCGAGTGTATTTAATCATCAAAATAGTTTGTTTATGTAAAATAGTAACTTTTCACTTAAAAATTAGTAAGAGTTTTGTAAAACTGATCTTTAATTTACTCATTAAAATGGCTTTAACGAGTCAAAAATCGAACGTTTAAACGATGTAAACTATCAAATAACATATATTATGATATCAAACCATCAGGTAACAAAATATGATACATATTTATAGTAAGAAAATTATATCTTTTCAGAAGTTAGATCCTATCTTCACACAAGTTCATGCATGTTACAAATGTAATTTTTAATCGCACTTGTAACTAGATCTAAGCATGTAAAATCAAGCTAATCACACCAAATATTCGTTGAATCAATATGTCATCATTTTTACAGTAATAATGTCAGAAATTATTTTTCACATGTCATCAAGACTTTCAAATCTATACATACATGTACCATGTAAGCTTTTTAAGAGGAGTTCTTACCAAAATCTAAGCATGCAATAGCTAGTAGTTATAGAAAATCAACATGCAAGACATATTTCAGCATATATCTAGTAATAGTAACTTATTTTTATATTCATAACTTCAAATATCTCAGATCTATTCATGCATGCCGGAATCTATTCATAAACGAGTCTTAAACGATTAGTCAGACACACGCATACATATACACATAAATGAATCGAATCAAACACATGCATTCATCAGAATCAAATACTTCTATGTTTAGGATCTGATTTTAGTATTTATTTTGAAAACCATTGTTTTAGAATAAACAAAGCTGAATAAATGAATAATCGATAAAATGATAGGAAATCAAAGTAGAAGTAGGTGAGTTTTATACTCTTGAAGATGGAAACGAAAGATATGATCAAGTTTATCTTGCTTGAGCTTCTTGTGGCTTGAATTCACCAAGAACACCTTCAAATCACTTCATCTTTGCATGCTTGCATGATGAAGGGATTTACTGAAAATTCCTCTTCGTTTAAAGGCATAATTAAGGTTGCTTCAGAGGCTCCTCCATGTACTTTCTCTAGACCCAAATGAACAAAATCATAGTCCTTATAAGTAGGAAAAATAATCAGGGGATTTGGACTTCTTTTGATACTTCAAAACAGCAAGATACTACTAGGTAATAGTGAAGCTCTGATATCGACGCAGTCGTGAAGAATGCATCAGTTGGGGGGTCGAATACTTCATGGAATGAAGTGAAACCGATATGAATATATACGGAAGTTATAAAGGTATATTTCATAAGTGGAATGTGGCTATTTGGTTGTGTTATTAGAGAGATATGGACGAGTTTGTGATGGTGTTGAATTATGGCAGCAATGGAGTTGTTTAAATAGAAAATGAAATAAGAGATTCAATGATTACAACACTTGCATGGATGACAAGTGGGAGAAGGCACTTGCATGGACTCCATGTAGAAGACATGGTTTTGCAAAAACAACGGGATGGTGGCCAATGGTTTTGGATGAGTACTTGTGGGGTCCACTTTTTTTATAAAATGAGTATTATACCGGGTGTTATCGTGTGATGTTTTTATAAATTATTTCGGTTTTTGGTATTTTCACACATAATATATATGGAATGATATTAATAGGTAATATTATATATATTTAAGATAATAACATTTGTACTAGGTGCTGGATAACTTATATTGGTTTAAAAATTTTGTGTAGACACTCAGTGCACACAAATTCTAAACATAATCAAACAAACTAACACAATGTTTTTCACACCATACCACTATATTCCGCGTTTCTAATATTTATTGGGTAGTGTCCAGTATGCATGTCTACTGCATTGTTATGCATAGATTGCACGAAATGAAATTGTATATAAAACGAATGTTCTTGTGTACCGTAAATGACCGAAATTAACTGTAATTAACTCTTAATTAAGATTTATGTCGTTGACTACAACGCAAGGATTTACCGATAATTTTGTTGGTTATCACAGTGGTCGCCCCTCCACAGCCCTACTCCATCGATTGAAATCCAACACTCGAAGCATAAAGCTATTGTACCCTGCTTCGCTACTTCTCGTCACCACTGCTCTCCAACACAGCCACCGCCTGCCATCTCTTTTGAACTTCAACGTTGACTGTAAGTGAAATTAACAGTCTTCGAATTTTTTATTTGCTAAAAGTTTCTCGTGATGAGATGAGTTCGAATAAATAAATTCACCGCTTAGTTGCTCTTTATTTCCCTTGCCATGAATTTTTCACCAACCACCATGGATAATTGTTTTCATGGATTTTCTATAAAACGATTACAATAAAGTGGCAGACAAACAGGCAAAAGCTGCGCCGCAACCCTCTTTTGAATAGCAAAGCCAATCCTGCTAAAAACAAAACTTTGGGACCTAGAAGCTGAAGAGGTCCCGTGTACGACGCACTGAACCCTATTTAAAAATTTCACAGCCTCTGGGGCCAGAAAACCAAATGTATCAAAGGCAAATGGTAGAAAGACGTGTTGATTATCTAAACAAGCTTTCTCGTGTTTAACAACTTTGCCCGATTCAGCCTTCAATGCAGCCTGACCCACAACAAACCCACGGTCCCTGAGCCCAACAAGAGGAGACACTCCTGTAAGATCCACACAGGCGTGTTTCCCCCCTGTCCACCCGAACACAAGAATATCAGCTGGTCGTAAAGTAGACCTCCTGTGATGAGATTGAAATTGGTCATTAGATTTACGTGTATTTGAAAGTTGAAATCAATGTATATATCATTTGAGAATTCCTGTTGAAAAGACCTAGGTTTAATTATAATGTTAAAAAACTCTTTTAAGTTTAAAAATCGGTTAAATTAAATTTCAGCTTATTTTAGCATACCTCAAAAGTTAAAAAAACAGTTTTATAAGTTATTACATATTGTGGACCTTTGGTCCACGTCTTCTTCTAATGTGGTTTGCAGATGTAGTTTGCAAACTACTGAAATTTTACCTCTTAAAAGCACCTAATTTTCTTTACAGAAGGGTTGACTTCCTGTTATTCACACACGAATCAATGTGGATTGCGTCAAAGGGTTTTGTTAATAAGTGAAGTTTCCAACGTAAACTTTCGTAGTGAGTTCTTTCTATTAGGAGTTACTCCCCCTTGCTTAATATGAGACAAATTACAAAGTTTTTTTTAAACTATTTTTCCACAATAAGTGAAGTTGTCGCCCTAGCTTGTGTGTTGAGCTCATTTTTAGGGGGGCTTATTATATCCTTACATTATACATGAACCAATACAATGTGAGATAAGCCAAAAAACAATGAGTGATCGGCCTTTGTTTGCTTGAAACCGAGAAATTGCAAGGAGGTAGTAAATTTTTGGTACCAAACTCTTGATACTTGTTTAAGCCCATAGAGTGAATTTATTTTAGCTTACAAACTCAGTTGTTGTCTCGTTTTCCAAAGCCTTGAGGTATCTTTATGTACAAACTCAAGTAAGTCACCATGCAAGAAAGTGTTATATACATCTAGTTGATGGGTGTGCCACTCCCTTTTGATGCTATGGCTAGCAAACTTCGAACCATGACCAACTTCACAACAGGAGCAAAGGTAATTTTATGACAGTAAACACCTTCTATTTGTGTGAAGCCTTTCGCAACGAGTCACGCTTTGTATCGTTCTATTTCTCCACTTGCACTTTATTTTGTACACCTACTTCGAGTCAATGGCTCGCTTCCCTTTTGGTAATTCTTTTAAATTCCAAGTCTTGTTTTTTTCAAGAACTTGGATTTCGGTCTTCGTATGGGTCTTGAACTGCTTGAGAAAAATATTGTGGCTCATCATTTGAGGTAATGGCCACCAAGAAAACTTAGTGAAAGTTAGTAAAATTATCATAAGAAACAAAATGTGCTATAGAGTGCATCGTTGAGGTTCATGATCGGAGCGAGGGGATGCTTGCTCAAGGTTTATAGATGGGGGCAAATTCACATCATAATCATTGAGATAGGTCGTCTACTTCTAGTTCTTTTGGGTGGTTTAAAGTTTTCAAGGCCAGATGCAACATTCACATTTTCTGGAGTTGGGCTTGTACATCCTCTGCTTGTGAGTTTGGGATGTCCACATTGTTTGTTCTTTCTAGATTTTGCATACGCATATCTTCTGTTTGTGGCCATGGAACATTTTCATTTTCCAAGGACTCATCTTGTTGCATATTGGGTTATTGAATATGTCACCATCCTTTTAAGCTTCACTTGTGGTATTTATAATTGGTTTTGTGGGTTGTGCAATTTGCTTAGTAGGCTCGACTTCATCATCATCCCAATGCTTAGGCCAAACAAAAACTTATTCTTCATTTTTAGGTATATTGACTTTCATGAGAGGGAAAACATCCTCTATAAATTTTATATCTCTTGTTATTGTGATCTTTTGGCGTTGAAGATCATAGATCTTGTTGCCCTTTGTGCCCTACGGATAGCCGAAAAATATTTTGGGCCTCACTCTAACTTCAAACTTATCTCCTTTCGTTTCCGTGCTTTGGTAATACGCGAGACAACCAAAGACCTTAAAGTGTTCATATTCAGCTTTTTTGTTGTATAATAATTCATAAGGTGTTTTGTTGTTGAGCGCATCGGAGGAAGTCGCTTTATGATGTGAGTGGTCGTTAGGACACACTCACCCCAAAACTGGCTTCAAATTCCAAGAGTTGTCGATGTTTTCGTTCCACAACATCATTTTGTTGTGGTGTATGTGGACAAGTTGTCTCTAATATGATCTCCTCCATAGCATAAAATTTGAGCATGTTGTTGAAAGTAAATTCCACCCATTGTCACATCTAATCCTTTTAATATTCTTTTCAAAATGAACTTGCACCATTTTCTGAAAATGAATGAGGCAGGTGCTAGCTTCATACTTATGTTTAAGGAGATAAACCCATGTGGCTTGATTAGAGTCATCGACTATAGTAAGAAAATAGTTGGCTTTTGTGAAAGAAGGTAATCGATATTTGCCCCCATACATCACAATGTATAAGTTCAAAGCAATTACTAGTTTTTGTTGTACTAGTTGAAAAAGGCAGTCTAGAAAATTTCGCATTGTATGAGGATCGACGCAATTCTGGTAGAGGTAACCAATTCACGAACTCCGACGGGTTGTTGAGACTTCTCCGGCAAAATGAGGCGCCATTTGGGCCATGCATATTATATGATAACTACATATTGAGAACATTTATTTGTATATAATTATCACATTACATTTCTAATCATATAAAAAGGCAGAAACAAATATTTATTAATCGGCTATTTCTATATCTATGTTTTGACTTGAATCTTTGAGAATGTGTGACCCTTTTAAAAGGCTACATGAATATTTATTGGGCTATTTTTATCAGTTTCTTGTACTTTACACTTTCTGATTAACTCAGACATCTTGGTGGAGCTTTGGTGAGCATGTATGAACCGCATCCGCAACCGTGAGAAAAATCTTGTTTTCGCCAATCAAGTCAGGGAAACCCGACGCGTATAGCTTGTCTAACACTTGTTGGCCAGGATTCGCAAGAACAAGCTGTACGTATTTAAACCAAAATTTTATTATTATAAGTCCTATGTGACTATTAGACTATATGTCCTTGAGTATATTATTGCCCCGTAAAGTTTTACTTACTTGAACATCTCTCTTTTTTAGGCTCCGGTGTAACTCTTCGAAGGCATGGATTCCACTGGTGTCGATGTCAGTAACCGCTGCAGTTAAACAACAAGATATGAGAACTTTAGACAACTTAAATAACATGATTTCGAGATTCTTACGTGACAATTCGACTATCAAGAATTGAATCTTGGGCTGATATGTTGCTTTCAGATTTTCTTCTTCTTCAGTTAACCATCTTAATATCCTGCAATAAAGTACTGGTGTGTGAATATCTGACATGACATGAACTTAACACGAAATTCGTGGGCTTGGGTTAGTGTTGTGTTTAACTCGTGAATTTTTTAATAATTGTTAAAATCATCACAATAATCCAAGTTTGTGAAAAAGATTCACCTTTCTTTGATGTAATTCGAGTTCGAGAAATAAACAGCAGAATCAACGCGAACAATCAAAACACCTGGAATCTTATTCGCTTCCGGATACTGTCCAACATTCCGGTAAACTTCGGTCATTGGAATCTTTCCAAGAACTGCGGTTCGTGGGCGTGTAACTTGCAGAAGAATCTTAGCAAAAGATATCGCAACCTGAATCAACAAACCGTAAAAATGTTTCCAAACCGAGCTTAAAGATTCAACAAAACAGTTAAAACGGTTTAATTCTTACAGCAATCAGAAGACCCGTCTCAACTGAGTCAAAAACGACACCAAGAAACGCACCCAAACACGCGATAAAATCAAACTTATCAATCTTCCAGATCAAAATTGCAGCATCGATGTCGATTAGCCCAATAACAGCCGATATAATAATCGAAGCTAGGATCGCGTTTGGGGTGTATTTGAAAAGAGGTGTTAAGAATTTGACAGTTAATAATACTACCATGGACATCACAATATTCGAAACTGCGGTCTGGCATCAGGCCATATAGTTAACTGCAGACCGAGAGAACGAACCCGTTGCAACGTAGCATGATGTCATTGAGCCGACAACATTCATCGTCCCGAGTGCTACCATTTCTTTGTTTCCGTCTACTTTGTAATCTTTCATTGATGCAAATGTTCTTCCGATTGCAACGGCTTCCTGACAGATTAAGGAACAAGATTAGATGTCATTTATAGCCGAGTTTATTATCTATTATTCTTATTATTATTTGATATAAGGATAGTTGTTAAAATGTTATCAATATCATTAGTTGGTTAGATTTATCATTATATTTTCCATCGTAAATACTCTAAAATGATATGTCCAAAGTTATTCAATATGCAAAAATATCATTCCACAAAATTGTTTTGTTTCTTTGAACTCTTTCACATGTGAAAAATGATTATCTTTTGGGCTAGAAACTAACCGTTAATGCGATCATGCCTGCCTCGACGCCGATTCTAAATCCTTTAAGTAGATTGTCACCAGAAAAATAGATTTTGTCAAGTGAGGGAGGGTTGATTCTTTCTTCAATCTTTCCTACCTGTCAAAACAAATTAGGGACATTAATTTTTGTTCACAGAGTTGGTGATTTTTGCTTGTAACAAATTATTTTTGTACAATTTGAAAAACTAAATCAAACAGTTTGACCATGAAAGTCAAAACCATGTTCTTACAATTGCAACACCTTCCTTGTTGGCATGGGTGATGTACACGAAGGAAGTCGATAAGATAACGGAGATCAAAGGTGCTATCGCGGGCACCCAAAAGAGTTTCGTGTTCTTCTTCCCCTGTTTCATGTGTATATTTAGAGACTTTGCATGAACGACTTTACTATGTTTAGCTAAATGGATTGTGTTCATGTTAACCCTACTAACTTTGTGTAGTTATTAAAAATGTGTATTCTATAATAAATTAAACTATTCGGGAATCGGGTATTTTTGTGTCAAAAAACTTTCAAGATAAATTGGCAAGGTATAAACATAACCGCTTACAAAAAAATATATATATGTAAATTTAGAATTTGAAAGTATTAAGATGTAAAAAAAATTAAATAATTTTTAGAGTCGTGCTCATGTCAACCTACGAATACACGTGTCATATTCGAGTTCATGGTGTGCCCAACAATATTTTTTGGTTCATCTTGTGTTTGGGTTTGACTAGCTAACCCACCAACACGACCCATTTAGTGGCCCTAATAACCACGATGCCTTACAATGTACTTGGCGACAAGTAAGAAAGCCAAGAAACTTGTTCCGATGACAATTGTCTGCCAGTTCCACTACAAAATGCAACAATTCTATTATTAATACAACCTTCACAAAACTTACATAGACAATGAGATTGAAGAACTCACCCCATGATGAGCGGATTTAAAGACCGACTTCATTACTGATATAACATCGGTCTCCTTCGTGAAATGTTCAGTGCTGATTCCAAGAAAGCCCTTGAGTTGTTGAAGGGAAATGGTGATCGCAGCCCCGCCCATAAAACCGACAACAGCCGCATGCGATAGAAAGTCTATCAAAAAACCCAATCTGATCATTTAAACCATTGTTAGAAACTAGATTAGGCTAGCTTAGAACACAATAGTCAGTAATGTTTATGCTAACTGATCTTATAACTTGTATAAGATTGGTTCATCTCACTGCTAAAGATCCAATATGTAGTGTGTGTACACACCAAAAACCATGACCGGCAAAGAGACAGGTACTTGTAATCCTAGTCATGCATCTGATTGTAAACCTGTGTCTTATACCCTACCTAATACCCGTGAGATATTTATCTGTGGAGTCAGAAGCGGACCTACCCTTTAGAGAGAGAGAGAGGGGGGGGGACCCACCTTAATTTTATTTTTTAGTGTAATTCGTATGTGAAAAATCCCCGCAAAAAATGGTTTTCAGGTAATATAAAACAAAAGAAAGTATTTTCGGTTACCTAAGAACTCCAAGAGTAGCTTGAGTTATCCCAGCAAAAAATGTAGCTGTAAACATAAGCCTAAGATACTCATCCGTTTCGGTCTTCGGATCATATTCATTCCGAACAAGCGTCCCCAATAACAATGAAACCACGGCCACTGGCCCAATAGCTATATCACGCGAGCTACCCATAAATGCATAGATTAGAGGTGGTACAAAGCTCGAGTCTGCATAAGAGTCGAACGTCGAATTTCATACTCATCATTTCAACCATAAATAAATAAAGAATCACATACAGAACATAATGCACACAATTTGTTCTTGTGTTTGCAGTTGTGTGCACCATTATTAGTCTTAACAAGCAGAGCCGTCTCTAGAGACAGCGAAATGAAGCTAGGGCTTTAAGCCTCCACTTCCTAAGGCGTCCAATTTTAAAACAATATTAATAATTATACATTTGGGATTTGGATGAATGTGTGTGATTTGAGCACCATTTAAACTGAATTAGGTCTAAGGAACTGCAGTACTTCTGTGTTTCAAAAAATGATGACAACATCTTGATTTATTTGGAGAGAAAGCAAGATAACTTCTTTTTACAAAGGCCCCATTTTTAAAAATGATTTTAAGCCTCCGAAGAGGTTGAGTCGTCCCTGCTAACAGACCGAACTACAAACGTATGAAGGAAACACTTACATAATCCATATTGTGGCTTCAGATTTGCAAGTTTTGAATAACCAATATCCTGAAATAATAAAAATATATGTCTAATTAAACAAACAGATAAAGGCACTCAGTAAATTCTCACTCATAAAATAGGGTCTAACGAGGATAAGATGAAGGCGAATCTTTCCTCTATTACAGAAGATAGAAAAGCCGCTTTTAGTTAGAACCCGACTAAAAAAAATGGTATAATAAAGTATACAAAGTATTTGAAGTAATACAAAGTACCTGAGGAATACAAAGGCTAGCAATAGTGAGTCCAGCAATAAGATCACCTCTAAACTTCTTGATATTATAGTCTCTTCCCCATTCAAGAATTGGGAAAATCGCTTGTGCACCGAGGATGATCTTTCTTGATTTTGGCTGATCTTTGAAGGACCGCAACGGATCATCAGCAAAAAATGTTTCTTTCACTGTGGTTTTGAATTCCTTCAAGAGATTTGGCTTTGGAGGGGCACCAATCTGGTGAATGTAAGGTACACTCGGTGATTGACCGTCCGGAAGAATCTTCGGGTTCATGTCAAGATCTTTGTCGTCTTGAACAGGCATTTGTTCTGTTTTTTGACGATAAAAATCTGAACAAGTCGTCAAGTTCAAGAAAAACAAAGTATCATAATTTACGTCCTTATATAAATTTGTTAACCACCATGGATGGTTGATGCTTTTAAATTAAATAACAATACACTTTAAAAAAAACCATATAAAAACAATTAAAAAAGTAAATAATAAAGGGTAATATATTACGTTACCATTTACGGAAATCTAGCTCGAATTCCGTCCTTGTTCATGGCACCCACTTGTACCTAAATTGACTTCATTAGCGACGAATAAAATCCAAGCTACGATATTGTGACAAAAAAGGATACAAATTCAAGAGATTTGAAACTGTTAAATGGGTACATATGAGTCATGGGGTTTCTGGTTTCGATTAGATCGGATTGGACTATGTGTGGAAGCAAGAGATTTGGGACCAATGATTTAGAAAATGTCAAATATTGTAGGGACGAAATTAGCGACGATTTTTGATTTTTGGGTCAACGGATTAGATTGATGGAGACTATGGAAGTAGGGGTGAGCAAAAAACGGTTCGGAACCGTCAGAACCGAAGAACCGGAACAAAACCGGTGCCTCAGAACCGCTAATGTGTGTACTGGTTCGGTTCTCGGTTCTCATAATTTGCATTAAACGGTTTCCGGTTCGGTTCCAGGTAAAACCGGCGGTTCTAGACTTGGAACCGAAGAACCGGAATATTCAAAACGTTTTAAATAAATACCAATCCCCAGAGTAACTTATTAACCGGCATCTATTCAATCATTTTTTAATTCAAATCTTCTTTCTTTACGTTCAAGAACTAACAACCATAGTCAATTTTGATTTAAGCTATCAAGGTAATTTAATATAAAATGATATGATCTTCCATTAATCTATCGTTGCTAATGATTTATTTAACTTCAACACTTAGATTTTAATAAAAAATATAACGGATGTCCATGTTCTAATCTAAATTAGTTTTACCGTGAAAGAAGACATACAATTGTATAAACTTGTTTTGCAATTTGCAAAGTTTGCATAACTCATTTGATAAATAAATGATCGAACCGGTTCTAGCCAGAACCGATTAGCGAGAACCGGATTTAGCGGTTCTGAAACCGAACCGGTTTGTTATAATAGGTTCCGGTTCCAGTTCTATTTTTCACTCATTTTCGGTTTCGGTTCGGTTCTCGCAGTTCTGAACCGTTACACAGCCCTAAGTGGAAGTCAGAGACAAAAAGTGCATAACGTGTTTTAAAACTTTAGAAATTGTGGTTTTGATTTGAAATTAATGAAAGTTAAGTATATCTTTATTATTATTATTATTATTATTATTATTATTATTATTAAAACTACATGTAACATGTATTTGAGTTCAACTTAATGCACTTGACCACTTGTTAAAAATGTATCATGGTTTTATACACAAAGTTTTGGTTGGACCTTCTTGTATGCTAGATTTCGTTATTACGGGCTTGGACTCGGTCAATATAAATTGAATGGTGGTTGTGTGGCCAACTGGCCGATGTGCACATGGAGGATGTGAAGGCTGCCGGTGGTTTTTAGTGTCGAATAAACTTTAGTTTTTTAGATTAGTGTCACTTAAGTTTCTAATTTTTACCCTTTAGCCTTTATATATAATTTAGTTCTTTAAAGCTTTGCCACCTTAATTTTAGGTATTTAACTTTTAGCCCCTTAACTTTGGTAATTACACTTTTTTTTTCTTTCAGCTTTCGCAACAATAACTGGACAGAAATCATAATAAATTGAAACATTATTGACTCAATTTGAATTAAAATCAACAAACCACAGGGACTAAAATAGCTATTCTTTAGAAAATGTTGTAATGTCAAATTTTGGTTTGCGTCGACATGGGATTCAGGCCGGTTCGGATTGGAATTCGACTCGGCATGGATTTAGGTCAGAACGGTTTCGGGTCAGAACACGTTCATGTTGGGACGGGTTTCGTTCGTGGGTTTTGGCTCGACATGGGTTCGAGTCGTGACGACTTTTCGGTCAAATCGAGTTTTGAGTCGAAGCGAGTTTCGTCCCGACATGAAACCCGTGATAACTCGAAACTCGCTCTGACCCGAAACCCATCCTCAACCAAAACATGCACTGATATGAAACATGTCCCGACAAAATACCCGTCACGTCAGCCCGTTGTTATCCTTGAGGCGAACTAATCACCCAACATAGTTATCTCAATTCAAGTACCACCAACATGTATTTTAGTAGAACCATTTGGTGCTATGCGTGAGACCAACAATCCTGTTTTCCATTTTACCATGTCATACTATGAGTTTGTCCTCTTAGGAGCATAGTTCCCATTTCCCAACGTCTCTTTCAGCACCCAAGTGAAATTCCTCCACTACTAGGTAGACATCTCAAACCATGATAAATTCAAACCTACTAAATCCAATCCCAACTTACACTTGATGCCTCTAAGTGCATCGTACAATCCTGCGCATTGACGATTTCATCTCGATAGAGCCAGAGATTATCTGAATTAGAGGAATTGGACCATGCAAAAAAGAATCAACAACAAGCGATTACGCCTAACATATGTGTCCACACCTTGAGTAAGTGAATATGAGGAATAGGAGGTCTGGCATGTCCAAGGTTCTCTTTACACTATTAGTCTCAGTCCAACCCATATGTCTCTTTCTACTTTACGTTACAATCCAAGACACAATAATATAACAACATTGTCTTTAAACTATGATCCCATACGGTCACATACTAAGCAATAAATTCAAATACATGTTTAAACTATGTTCTAACTGTAACACCACAAATTTAAAATAACTCTATTGCAGAAAATAGGTACCAAAATTTTTCTTTTTGACAACCACATCATAACTAGGTTTCATTAAGCAAATACCTACACATTACACTTACAACGTTAGATTTTGTATTGAAAACAATACTTGACCAAGACATCTTATAAAATGGAAGTTTAACTTGAAGATGTGTGTTGAAACTCAATTTCGAGCACTTGATCCTAAACTTCCTTAAAACCATTCAGAAGCTTTCACTTTAATCCAACACAACACCATTAGTAAGTATAACAAGTGTATAAGAACATGTATATGCAATACATGCATGTCTCAATATCAAAACATGAAAACTTACAACTTTTAGCCAAACCAAATTAGTTTAAGTCATCCCATCATAACCTACGATGTTGTCATAGGGGTCAACGTAGAGGTAAGCTAGGATACGCTAACGAGCATAGGATTCAATGTAGATAAGTGAGATTTCACCATAGGACTCCATGATCAGCATAGCGAACAACAAAATCGGACTAGCTACTTTGTTTGCAACTCAGATACCCATTTTTTGTTTTAAACATACCCATTCGATTCTAGGCTTCTCGCTCATAACAATTGAAGGTTAACATGCAATTCAAATCACAATCCAAATTAATCATCAACTTATTGTTACAACATGATATCTTAAATTGGAATAGACACAAGCGGATCAAAATAATATACAACTACCATGCTACCTAGTTTATTACCCACAAGTTAACAAATATTTATCACCTACAACCTGGTCATTTCTTTCTTTTTAACTAGATTATCAGTTAACTATATGTTATTGAGCCAAATGAATTTGATTGGGCTTAATTAAATTGAATTGTGCTTTTCTTTTTGGGTTGGGCCTACTTACAGTAATATTGAGCTATTGTTGAGACAAGTCCAACGTTCCATCAGTGAACTAGTAGAGAGTAGAGACTACTAGATTCAGTTTTGGTTTTTTTATTGAATTTTGACAGCAATATACATTTTTATTTTACAGGAAGCTGTTGCAGTTGGCAGGTCTTTTGCTACAGTCAAGGGGTATAATGTGGATGGGAATAAAGAAATGATAGCTATGGGGTTTATGAATATTGCTGGCTCCATGTCTTCTTGCTATGTTGCCACAGGTACATTAATTAATTATTATGGCGAAACTGAACTGTGGCGTAACGGAAACATCCTAACTAACAGAAAAGGTAGAAAAGAAGGACAAAAATCAGTTAACTTATATGCTCTACTTCATTTCATTTGTTCAGGTTCATTTTCGCGTACTGCTGTTAACTTTTTTGCTGGCTGTCAAACCGCGGTTTCTAATGTAGTCATGGCCATCACCGTGCTCATAATGCTACAATTTTTAACGGGGCTATTGTATTACACTCCTGTTGCTATACTATCCTCGATTATCTTATCTGCACTCCCGGGATTAATAAACTATACCGAAGCTTATAATATCTGGAAAGTTGACAAACTCGACTTCTTGGCTTGTGCCGGAGCTTTCTTTGGTGTGTTATTTGCTTCGGTAGAGATGGGTCTTATGGTTGCGGTAAGCATTCATTACCTTTAAGTACTAAGCTAATTTCTATATATTTGTTTACTTTCAAAATAATTGTTGTATCTAGATGTTCTTAATTAGACAACTAAAGATATATCGATACCATGATGGCATGATGAAGATGAACACATTGGTACTTAAGAAATAGTTTTCCGTTAATCGAAATTAAGAAAGAACTTGATCACATGTTCTTTCTGAATCATCATAAAATTTGTTCCTTCTTGTGATGGCAAGTGGCAATCATATAGATCTAAGTAATATACATGTTAAACATATATATAGTCACGGTTTCTAAGAAATTTTTTCTAAAAACTAAAAAAGTTCATAAACCAAGAAGTTTAGGGCCTTAATGAATGTGACAGTCCACTTATTAAATAGAGTGAATACTGAAAATGTAGTTGTTTCCATGACCATACATAAACCATAATATATTATCTTCTGATTGTTGGATGCATAAATCATAATCAATGGGAATAAATAGTGTAGCACTGTATCCAAATAGACCAAGGTCCCCAATGAACGATAAAAAGTAAACAGTTTCCAAGTTGACCTGGGTTCCATCATTCAATATGCATTCATCTTTTCAAAAGAAAATCAGTTATGGTGTTTATTGTTTAATCAATGCCTTCTACTGGAGTATGGTCAACTCAAATCCTTTTTCTTAAAAAAAAACAAATAGCTACTAATTAATATATATCAAGAGTAAAGATTCAATTTATATATTTGATTAATATTTAATAATTGTGTGTTTTTTAATGACAGGTTGCTGTTTCATTTGCTAAGATAATTCTCAACGCCCTACGTCCTCGTGTGCAAGAACTAGGGAGGCTTCCGGGAACAGATATCTTCTGTGAAGTTGATCAGTATCCTGTCGCGCAAGCAGTTCCAGGCGTTCTAATAATTCGACTCAATTCTGGCTTGCTTTGCTTTACAAATGCAAATCCCCTCAGAGACAGGTATATATTTGATTTATGTGAAAAAAAAAACTCATAGATTAATGCTATATGATTTTGAGAAAAGCAACTAATTTAATATCCTCATTCAACTCAATTTATTTTGCATACATACATATAAGCAAATAAACAGCTTCAATAATTAATCCCAAACACCCCTCAAATGAAATCATTTTAAAATGGAACGAGACAAGTTGTTTCTATAAGCAATCCTGATATCTGTTAGTACTAATCTTGGAATATCCTTTAGGATACTGAATTGGGTAGCCGAAGAGAACGGAAAAGAAGCAATAAAAAGACCAATCAATGGAATAATCCTTGACATGTCTAGTAAGTGAACTTCATCCATATTATATAACATTACTATATCTATGTTTCTTGATCAAAGCCTCCTGATTTGTTCATTGACTAATATTTCGGTAATTTTAGGTGTCACCAACATTGATTATGCCGGAACTCTAGCATTGGAAGAAATCAACAAGAAGTTGCTTTCAGGAGGCATCAAAGTAAGATTCTAATCACCAACTTCAACAATATTCTTTTACAGTGATTAAAGTGAGTTTATGTACCAAGCACAAGCCTTAATTAAGCCACTCCACTAATATTTACACAGTGAGTGATGCCTTAAAGAAAAATATAGGTGTTACTAACTTCAGTCACTATCGAATTAGATGCTTCACCTACAAATATAAAAGACTAGTTAAAGCTAACTACATACCCAAGAGAGATCATGAGGAGATGTTTGGACGTTTTGCCGCATTTTTATGAAAAAAAAAAAGCTTTAAATAACTCCAAATTTAGGATCATGTAATCACAACTTTTTAAAAGTATGATTAAAAATTTTAAAAAAATAATAATAGGAAACTTGTTTTCACCAAAGAAAATATATATATACATTTTCATTGTAAATTCTGGTGATATTTGGGATGACATTCTAACTATTGATGCAGTTAGCAATTGCCAGTCCAAGATGGCAAGTGATTCACAAGCTAAAGGTAGCAAAATTCGTAGATAAAGTTGGAAGAGACTGCATCTTCCTCACTGTTTGTGAAGCCGTCGATTCCTTTGTTGGTTCCAAGATCACTGGTCCTGGCAATTGTTGATCAACGCTTGTATCTATCCGGCTTCTAAAGAATGAGGCTGATCCCTAAACTCATCTAATATGTATGAATGGACTTCAATTATGTATAATATAATAGTTTGTGTTGTTTTCGCTTGATTGTTGAATAAATAAAACAAAACAATGGGTATCTTGAAGAGCCCCCCAAGTGTTCTTGATTATCATGAACCAGGTGCACTGTATTTCCCTTTTTGTGCAACATATAAAATAATATTATACAAAATGTAATGAAAAAGGCTTTGCCTACAGTTTGTATTTTTCCACTAGATTACATTATCTTTTTTTAGTGCCATAAAGTCATAGATTTGATTATTAGATAAACTCTAGCAGTATGGACATAATTATAGAGAAAGGGAACAAGCCATGCTTGGAAAACAAATCAATCAAGCCAAAGTTAATATTTCTGATTCTTTTGATTAAAAGTCCCCAATTCTATCGTTCTACAAAATATAGGACCGTTTGGAGCACCGCATCAATCAGTCTATCATTTGTCCCTTGAGTTTTATGCAGGAAAACAGCACACTATAAGGGAAAAAAGAAGTTAATCACCGACGCCACACTCATTGTTACGTTGTTAGCGACTTCTAACAGATAACCTAACCAAGAAAAGGAGACCAATACTTACGTATTAGATAGGAACTATCAAGCGTGTAGTCCGCATTTTGTTGTCTGCGTGAACATACTTTGATGGATTTTCTCTTGGTATTCTATCACCAACCTTAAGATTAGAATTCAGATGAAAATATTCTTGCACAGTATATTTGGATGTCTATAAGTGGGAACAAATTTTTGTCGCTAACTTTCGGATAATATTTTCCTTAACTTAGAGCATCCACAATGGTGGATGAGGAAATACAAACTGAACACGCCACATCAGATTTCCACTTATTCGCTTTCAAACACCAAAAACTCTTATTTTTCCTCCAACACTACATCTACTTTTTAACACCTCTGTATTCCACATAATCACATACTTTTATATTTTCTTTCTATAACTCAAATACTTTTATAATATTAATTAACTAAGGGGCCCACCTTTTTAATGTTCACATGCATTTAGAATTGTGAATGAATATTAACTGAACATCAACCTCCATTCTTCACTTGTCCAGTTCAAAAAAGTGGACATTGCCACATCAGAACTAAACAAAGCAATGGAGATGCTCTTAGACTTCTTAGGCATTTTTTCTGCCGCTTGTACTGATCCTACCACTGGCCTAAACACAATCCATGTAATTACACACCAAGTGTCTAATCCTTAACTAAACTAACTTGGGTAATTGGCACCATCCGGTGGCGTACTATAAACCATTTGTTGGATCAAACCCAAATCAATCACACAAAAACGAACGCATATCACATGCCTGTGTGATTAATGCTCATTCAAATGCTTAAACATAATTTATTCAAGTATGATTAACAAGTTCTTTAATCTAGATGTGCAATATAAATATTTCATTAGTTACATAGATATAACTTATATTAATTTATTGACTACCTTTGGGCACATATTATATATGTAAACTCCTACATATTGTCTTTACCCTAACTAAGCTAGCTATGGCACTAACACTTGCATTATATACTATAACTCGTCAAACAGTAATTAACACAGCCAAACAATAACACGTGAACAAATATGAACTCAACTCTCACAATTCGATAAAGTCTAGTGTCGAACACAAATGCTACACATCATAACCAGTGGCGGCCCAAGGTTTTAGGAGGCCACTATTAAGTTGGAGGCTTTTTCAAAAACTTTTTTTTATATAAACTCTCATCCTTTACCCGGGTTAGAGACCGTCATACCGACAACAATAAAGTTACACGTTTATAGTTGGCAGAGTTAAAAATTTTATTTTAAGTTATATCTTTTGTGTAAACAATATTTACATAAATTTATATTTCTAGCTTTCGATTTAACATTCAACTGTTAGTAATAATATTTAAGTATTCAACTAAAAGTTTTAATGTGCAATGCTTAACAAAGATTCTAAGAAATAAATAACAACAGATGATAAATTGGATTGTAATTACTAATTTGGACAAAATTTGGTGTTAGAATTGGCAATTAGCATATTAAAAACTGATAAACTAATTACCATTTAATGCACTCCTCAAAAGTCAACACAGCTGAACTGAGTAAATGAGTCCGCTTCATATGTTTCGCTGA
The DNA here is from genome assembly GCF_021521415.1 of Bidens hawaiensis. Classification (NCBI taxonomy): domain Eukaryota; kingdom Viridiplantae; phylum Streptophyta; class Magnoliopsida; order Asterales; family Asteraceae; genus Bidens; species Bidens hawaiensis. The sequence continues at coordinate 472,281 of NW_027492054.1, forward strand.
CCGCCCTTCCAAAGTTGCCCAGCATCGGCTAATTCCAAACACCTAATATATTATTTTTTTTTTAATTAAAATTAGAGGCCTTTATATTTATGAGGCCTCAAGCACTTGCTTGGCCCAACAAGACATTTGGGCCGGCCCTGATCATAACTTAACAAAAAGAACCAAACCATAGCCCGGTAGTAATCACGGATTCCTAATAATGAAAGACAAACTTTGTAAAGGTTATTTGAAACTTCATTTGAATATATACATACCTTAAATCTATAATATATATAAATGAAACATTTAAAAACTCTCTAATTGCTCTCTGCATTCTCTTAAGCCACCAGATTTTATTATTCTTAAATGTAGGTTTCTCATACATTTGACCAGAATTCACGGGTATGGGTCTCATCAAACCCAGATAATTCTTAAACAGGTTGTAACATCTCATTAAATTAAAAATTAATCTCACAAAATATTTGATACGAAAATCTTATAAAACAAGAATATACTAAAAACTAATATTTGAATTAAAAAAATATTATTTATAATTAAGAAACAATATTATAGTAAAAAAAATAAATGGGTCATGGGTCTCACCAAACTCATATATCATTTAAAACAGGTTATAACATCTTATTTATTTGTGAAATTCTTTAATCATCAAATCCTAACTATGTTATTAGCTTCTCTATAATAAATGAAAATAAAATCCAAAAAATATATAAATATTATAAACGAATAATATAAAACAACTCTGTAACACGGGGGATAAAAGCTAATGTGTATGTGTGTGTATAAATCAAACCTCCATATATTCTATCTAGCCACCAGATTGTTTAATTTGTAAATTGAAGCTTCTCATGCATTTGACCCGAATTCCTAAGTATGAGTCTTAACAAACCCAAATAGCCCTTAAATGGGTTATAATATCTCATTAAATTAAATATTAATGTCACCAAAAATATTTTATATGAAAATCCTATAATTAAGAAACAATTTTATATCTGCTTTTTTTAAAAAAATATATATAATTAAGAAACAATTTTATAGTGAAAAATTAAGTGTGTCGTGAGTCTCGCCAAACGTAGATAGCTTTTAAACCGAGCTATAACTTCATATTTATATGTGAAACTCTTTCATTATTAAACTCTAAGTATATTATTAACTTTCACTAAAATTAAAATCCAAAAAATATACAAATATTATAAACGGATAATATAAAACAACCCCGTAATGCAGTGGATAAAAGCTAGTTAATAATAAAGCAAACGACGTGTAAACGAACTCTTACCTATTCTCCTTTTTTTTCAGATGTGCTGCCTTGCGAACCACCCCAAACTTGTCGTCCCATTTAGAGGTGTACAAAACCAGTTTTAAACCCAAACCAAACCGGTTTGGTCAACGAATTATCAAAACCGGTTTGACTCAAACAGGTTTAAAAGCAAGATAGGCCGGCCTAGTCACGTCGGTTTGGTCTGGTTAATAAACCGGTTTTATCTAGTTTTAAACCGGTTTGATAGATCTTGAGGGGAGCCAATCCTGAAACTGGCGGTTTGAGTCGGTTTAGGTGAAACCGGTTTTTTTTACACCTCTAGTCCCATTTAGAGGTGCAAAAATCGGTTAACCGGTTAATCTATAACCGGTTATTTTGCTAACCGGTTTTTTTTTGGCGGGCATTAACCGGTTATACCGGTTTTTCGATTAGGGTAGTAACCGGTTTTGGCCGGCTAGCGAAGCGGTTTTGACCGGTTAGGCCGGACTGGTTAACCGGTTAATAACCGGTTTTTTATAAAATAATAATTAAAAAATCGGTTAACCGGTTTATAACCGGTTTTGAAATCAAGAATAGAAACCGGTTACTAACCGGCGGTTAGGATCAGTTAGTGACCGGTTAGGATTGGACCGGTTACTAACCGGTTATAAAATCGGTTAGAAACCGGTTAACCGGTTTCTGTGTGCACCTCTAGTCCCATTCTAGAAAACCTTCTGTGGCGTTTTAATCCATTCGATGGCTAGCCCAACTGATTTTTGGTGGCCCAATAACAAAGAATAAACTCAAGCCCCCTAATTTTATAAGTTTTATAGGTTGTAGGCCTGTTGCCACTTGCCACTTGATGCGTCTAATGTCTTATAGAAGTCAAAACTCAAAACCAAACTCTAACACATGATAATTTGTTTTTCTACTTTTTTTTATTTTCTTCTAATTAAATAATATGCCAAAAAAATCACTAAAATAACATGGAGCAGTAACCAAAAACCAAAATAAATATGAAAAGTCTTAAAAATATAGAGGCATCACCAAAATTAAGGACTTCATAAGTTTACAGATGGATGAAATATTGACTTTAGAGCCTTTATTTAATGGTTAGACCCACATATAAACCAAGACGTTTTCTTTTAAAAGTCTAAATATGCACCTGAATGTCTAGGATCAGAAGAAATGTCTCCAAGACGTTTTCTTCGGCTTTGACGCTTCCACTCTTTTTATACGTTTACGCACATATGTAGATGTTTCTCGTACGTATTTAGATGTTTCGGGTTTTTTTTTCTAAATTTATTTTTAGACACTTCCATACGAGTTTAAGACGTTTCTTACAATTTTCGAACGCTTCATTATCATTTTTAGATGCTTAGTATGATTTTTAGACGTTTTCTATGGTTTTTAGAGACTTTAGCTAGTATGATATTTAGATGCTTCTATACAAATTTTTAGACACCTCGTAGGATTTTTAGATGCTTCGTACTATTTTTTTTAAGTCAAAATGTCTAGATTATGGTGCTTTTCGAAGAAAGCGCCTAGGGCTTGGACGCTACCTCTGAATTATGTCACGTGTCAAGCAAGTAAGTGGTCTATATGTGAGTCCGCTGTCAAATAAATCCCTTAAAGCTTGGACGTTTCACTTATGTGTGTCAACTTATGAAGTCCTTAGAATTCGTGAAGCATCCGTGTTTTATAGACTTCCCATGTTATTTTGGTTCTTGGTTGTGGGTACATGGTTAATTTGGGGATTTTTCTAAAAAACAATGCCATAACGAAACGAATCAAAACAACCAAGTTCCCGCCGAAAGCAGCTACAGAGAGAGATAAAGTTTGGATCCTTTCAGGTTTCCAGCAAGGTAACCAGCTAAGACGTTAAGGTTCATGAATTAAGTTCACGCTGCCGTAGCACGTGGGTCTCCAGCTTGTTTATTGTTTATACTCCCTCTGTCCCATTAAAAGGGTAATGGTTTGAAAAAACACAAATTTTAAGGTAGATCAATATTGTTTAACAAATTGCAATAATGTCATTGGAATAACGGATGGAGATTAAATAATTACTTTTTCGCTTAACAAATTGCAATAATGTCATTGGAAATTGGGCCCATCAATATTGTTTATTAATGTTAATTGTGTGTTTAAGGGTATATTTGAAAATTAAATAATAAATTTTAAAAATGAATTTTTGTAATGAGACAAACAAAATAAAAAATAGTGATATTTTTAATGAGACGGATGGAGAATTAATTAAGTTTCAAGTTCTTTATTGCCATTAACAAAACTAGAGGGATGTTGCCAAATTTCTATTAGTAGAGAATAGAGATATTTAAAGGCATTAATATTTGTAGTTTGAACACTATGAGCATTTAACCTTCACTAGAACAACTAAAACGAATATGAATAAAATTATTACTCTCGTCTTTAACTTTGTGATAAGGCTGGTTTGAAATTCACATATAATATCAGAAATGCCGTTACCATTTTAGTGGGGTGAAGGTGATCATGGGTTTTTGTGTGGGGTTTTTTCTGAGCGGTCACAGTTCAAATCTCGACTCATGTGCATTTTAAAATATGGGTAGTATCGTCGCTTGTAATAAGGATTTAAACTTGGGTGATGAGATTGAGGTATGACAAGTGTTATGACTCGTTAAGAGAGACACCATTAACATTACATACGTACTTTCAAAAATTATATATAAATAATAGAAACTAACTTAGATATACTTTTGAACATGCCAATTTCATTAAAAGTTTCAAGAGAGACTGATTATTCCATATTACATTAATCTTTCACGGTTACAACTTCCACCAGATATGACTCTTGTTGCATTAAAGTCTGATACGAATTTAGCATCTCTCGGTGATGATGTAAGTATAATAATATTACAGTCGATAGAAACAATTTTCAAAGGTTTAAAGGATTTAAGATATTTGAAAATAGAAAATTGGAACCGATGCAAAAAAGGAAAGATTTTAAATATTTAGTATTTATCGAAAATAACACACATTTTCGCATAAAGAAATTCCTAAAAAAAAGTATTTTTTTATCGGAAAACCAAAATATATGCATACTTTTTATCTGGGTCAGGCTAAACGTACATCTTTCTCTTACTTGTCATACCCCCTCCTATGAACTTTAAATCCCTTCAAGAATTTTATTTGACATATTACTACCCTATAACATTTTTTAAATGTTATGGCCTCTCTTTAAAAGTTTTATTTTTATTTTTTTATTTCTAGAATGTTTTATTTATTTATTTTTGTTTCTGTCTTTCTTTTTGTGTTTATTGTCTTAGATCATACTTATTATATTTATAAAACTATATATAAATATATGTGTGTGTGAAAGATTAATACTAATATTGATATTATTAAAAAAATATTAATAATATTTACAATAATAATAAAAAATAGTTAATAATAACAAAATAGTGTTTAATTTGATATATTTAGTGAAGACTATTAAGTGAAAAAAAATATTGGAGGGACTAATATGTATGTAAGTAATGTTAAGGGAAAATGATAATTGATTTGATAAGCTTAAGAGGAGTGTATGTTTAGTAAATATCGTATGGAGGGAGTACGTTTAGCAACACCCTTTTTATATACGACCAGTGATGTAGTACACAATTGATCAAAATACAAATTAATAAAATCTTTGTATGTAATCTTTTTGACGGATCCGTTTAACGGAAGACCTACTTTACGACCGGCCAATGTATTTGTTTTTTGGTGGGTAGGAGGGAAACACACTTGTGTGGACCTCGCATAAGTGTCCCTCTTGTTGGGCTTAGAAACAATGGGGTTGTAGCAGGGCAGGCTGCGTTGAATGCGACATTGGGCATGATTGTTAAACATGAGAAAACTTGTTTGGAGAATCAACACGTCTTTCTCTCTACATTTGACACATTTGGTTTCTTAGCCCCGGAGACCGTGGACTTTGTTTTTAGTAATTTATCGGCTATTATGAACAAAAACTTTGTTTATAGTAAGATTGAGTTTGTTATCCAAAAGAAGATTGTGGCACAACTTGTTGTTCGTTTAGATATCACTTGATTGTAATCGTTTGAATGTTTTTATATATATATATATATTGAATAAAATGTTTTGGTTAATTCATATTGTTGTATACTTATAATTTGAAATCACGGATGTGCTTTCAAAGCAAGAAAACATGCATGAAGTTGATAATTGACCAATTTCATTAAATGGTCACCTTTTCTAATGACGTCATATGTTTTCATACACGGAAACATGCATCTGTTGATCGCAATTAATACATGAAATTTTAAAGGTTATCCTTACGAAATGTTACCATCTAATAATATTAACTTTGGTAAGTCCGGATACGGGATACATCACACTCTGTCACTCTTAGAACGTACTTCTAAATTTTCATTTGTTCACTATATAGGACTAAACGTTCCTCGAGCACTTGGTGAGTCACACTTTATCATACATCTTGATATCGGTAGTCTACAAGCTCCTAAACTCTATAGTTCTAAATAATTTTTAGAATGAGAAGAATTCACCCGGTAGGAACCTAACTTTTTGTTTGTAAAGTCACTTCGAATAAATCAATGGTGGGTGGAGGCGGTTGTCAATCAGTAAATGTCACTTGACATTAACTAAGTTTCTTTTTTTAATGAGTTTTCTTTATTAGAACGTCTTTTGCATACATTTGTATACAAAAGTTAAAAAATATATGTTAAAAAATGAAACTTAAAAAAAAACTGTGTTATTTATGAGTTTAAGTGACATTATAAAACTCATGGTTTCTTAATAAATCGCTAATATATATTCTAAGTTGGTAATCCAAAAAAGAAAGTGGCGAAATTTTGAACATATATGTATAAATTATAACGAATTTAAATTTGTTTCGGGGAAAAAAATTTGTCTCGTAAACGACTTTGACATGTGCTTAGACCAGTAAGTTTGACAAAATATATTTATGTTTTTCCACGTATATTGGTGGTCGCTGAATCGGTGGTCATACGGATATAGTGTCTCTTGGTGATGATGTAAGCCTAATCTACTCTAGTCGCCACAAACATTTTGTCAACGTTTTAAACACGTCATGTATTCGGAAATAGAAAATTGGGACCGATACAAAAGGGCAAGGTCTTAAAAGTGTATTATTTTAAGAAAATAATAAACATTTTAGCATAAAGAAATCCCAAAAGAAGATAATTCTTTTATTGAAAATCTCAAAAATTACATCCTTTTTTGGAACTAAAAATTACATACTTTTTATATGCGAGCGACCAGTGATGTAATCCACAATTGGTCAAAATACAAAAATATTTTAATCCAATTTGTTATATGCCGATAATTTGAAATTACGGATGTGTCTTAAAGGGAAGAAAACATAAAGATGAAATATAATTTATTGTATTAAATATTCTTTTTCTAAACTGTGATTTTATTTTTAAACTATCGCATGTATGACTTAAACTCAATACATCATCTTTCAAACATACGTGTTTAAAGACTTTTTATTTGTCAATGGACCACTACCCTATAGTATCGTATTAAATATATTTAATTGGTTAGCAAAGTAATAACATTAATTAACGAGTTAGTGATTAAATACTAAAAAATAGATGTCAAATGTTTTCACATACGAAAATATGTAATGTATGTTTTTTTTTCAATGGCTATTCTAATTACGAAACTAAACTATATCGGGACATTGATTTTCTTTAGAACTGTCAACTAACACTTTTTAAACATACACCTAAATTTATATGTTTGTCGAATATAGGATTGGAGCACCTAACCGCTTGAAAGGAACACCGCCAAACCCAGTGGCGGATCTAGGATAAATATTCAGGGTAACCTAATTTTTTAACGTATGGCCCCTGACGGAACCAGAAAATGTTAATCAAAGGGCCCGTGCTAACTTTTGTTATATTTTCGATTGTATGACGACTACTTTGTTTTACTAAACAATGTATTACAAACATCAAAATCTGAACTTCTTTTCACATTATCTTAATATCAAATTGGTATTTAAAACCTTGATAAATTATATATATTTTGAAAATAACAAATACCAAACTGATAAGTAAATAACTTGTTAAAAATTCACTTAAAAAAAATAAATTTATACTCCAAATCATAAAATACATTAGTCAAATATAACCTCTGAACAATAAAAAAATATTAATCAAATATTTAAAAAAACTAAATGCTTATTCCAAAATTAATAAACAATAAACTAAACAAACTTTAAAAGTAAATAAAAGGTACTTTTTTTACGAAGCTGAATAAAATGATAAACATATATATAAATGAGAAAAAAATATTTGTTTAACAAATAAATAAAATATTTGTTACCTATCGAGAAAGGCCCATTATTTTTTAATTTTTAAACACTTTATTTTTTTTATAATGAAATGGGCTCTGGGTTTAAAAAGGCCCAATATTAGTATTAGGTCGGGTTCATCATCTTTCTCAAACTAACGAAGCATTTTGCAGAGCCCCAATGACAACAAAACAGAAATAATGAAACGAAAAATCCGGCTATTTCACTCTGTTTTCATCTCAATACTTTTTAAAGGTAACCTAATTTTTGCTCAGGGGTAACCTAGTACATAAAACCGAGAAAAAGAAAAAAATCGCACTAATTTTGCACTTCTCCGTGAAAGTTGATGGGTAACCCGGGCAACCCCTGGATACACCCTAGATCCGCCCCTGGCTAAACCACAAGCCTTTTGGTTTCATAATTCTAACCAATTTCCTTAAAATGGTAACTAAAATGTTCAAATGTGACACTAGAGTCACTTGAACTTTTATGTAGTGTACTCTTTAACCAACTGGTTAAGTGTTCAAATCATACACAATACACATGTAGTTATTTTAGAAGTGTAATAGGTGTACAAGCCTACAAGGTGTGTGCGCTCGTTGGTAAAGAAATCAACATTAATTAAGCTCTCTAGACTCTAGTTCTATCAATTTTCTTTATAATTGTTTTAAGTGAGCTAGTGAAGCATGTATAAATCCTTGTAATGGTACTGATTGGACCAAACGACGGAATGCCATGGGGCCAAGCTTATCTGTGTATACTTCTTGTTTTATTTCAATATCGTAATAAACGTAACAGAAATTAACCGAACTCGTATCGATTTATCGCATTAACGCCTAGGATTTAGCAACGCCCGAAGATGATTGACTCAACACTCCAACGCGTGGGACCGAAAACGCTCGGGCTTTACTTTTACCAACCCGTGGTTTTAATGACCATGTTGTCTTTGTTCTGGTACTATAACAAACGTAAACTACAACGACCGAATTCGTGTCAACTCACCACCTCTACGTTCGGACGACAATGCTCAAGTTTTACCAATGCCTTGGTCTTACCGAATCCTTTGTTTTAGTTTAGGTACCATAACAAACGTAACAGAAACCGACCGAATTCGCATCGACTAACCGCCGCAACTGACAACTCTCAAATTTTACCAACTCACCGTTGCCACGCTCGGTTTTTATTGAACGATTAAACATCGTTTCAAATATTTTATTGTTTTTATATGTTAATTTTTTATACGTTAATTTGACGAATTTATTTTTTAGGTTTTAATGTGTCGGTTTTACCAACGTATTTATACCATAATGAACGTAACATATACTGTCCGATTTCATTTCGACTTGCCACTGTAACTCTCGATTTTTACCCGCTAGGTTTAATGACCAAATAAACATATTTTAGATATGTTAATTTTTTCCATAATATGTTATGCAAGTGTTAGCTACTTTATTTTCCTTTCTTTATTTTAAATATGTCAATTTGACTAATTTATATTTTAGATTCCACACCAAGGGAAGCTCTCTTATTAAATTCTGTAGCAAGCGTCTTTTAGTAAGGGCTTGCTATATCATTCGCTTCATATATGAGCTAATATTGGATGAAAGAAATGTTTAGTTTAAGTTATTCTTCATGGTACTTGAGATTATATCCTTATACTCGTATAGTAAGGTAGTGTTTGTTTTTAGAAAAAAGCTCCGCGGGGCAGTGGCGGACCTTGTATATTACTAGGGGTAGCCTCTGGTACCACTCAACTTTTCGTCGGCAGTACAAATTTTTATATGTTTAGGTCGGTTTTCGTATATCATTACCCTTGAAAAAAATATAATGTTACCCTTGTTTGTTTAAAACCCAACTGTGACATTCATCAATTTCGAGTTCTATTTTTATTCATTTGTGTATTCGTTTATCACGTAAACGACCCAATTTATATTCCGAACATTTCAAATATATAAAATATTGGATTTTATGTTACTAAATCATTCCCACATGTTCAATTTGAAAAAACCCCTTTTACGGATTCGAAAACGCCTTTAAAACGATCAAATTACAGCAAAAAACGAACTTACGGGACGCAAAATGAACCACACAAGACGAGCTGACCAAACCCACCCTCATGGGCGCCGCGCCTAACGGCCATGAAGGCAAGGGCGGCCGCGCGTGGCGGCCTCAGACCTGCAGCAATCCGAATTTTGTTGTTTTGTGTCTTGTCATGATCCATTTTGCATGTAATTACTTGATATTTATACCCATATCTGACCTATATCCTTACCCTATATATACACCACCATCTCCTTTCATTCTCCCCTGCTACATCTCCAAAATCTCTCTCAAACATCAAAGATTCAACGTTGTTATTTATGTGTTCTTGAAGGTTTGACTTCCAAAAGTCAAACTGAGTTTAATCCTTCATTCTAATTAACTTATATAGTCTTACGGACACTTGAATATGGTGGTACAACATATATATAATATACACCCCTTGTTACCTTTGGTAGTTACTTATCCAGCTCAGGTTGGTTAAGTTTCGGACCTTGTAAGGCAAGACTTCATGGAGGACTTCGTGTCCTTAATATATACATATATATATATATATATATATATATATATATATATATATATATATATATATATATATATATATATATATATATAACTTGTTTATACATACTAATCATGCTTGACTTCTGCTCATTTTGGTTTATTTACAAGTTCCATGATTATGGGTTCTAAGAGTCTAGCCTCGGTTTGACCGTAAATAGCTCTAGACCGTAAACCGAACTTTGTTTACTAGTTTTATTTAAATAATTTTTTAAACATGCTTATTGTTATATTTAAGTTTCTAAAATCATTTTTACAAGTTTCTTTGATATTTGGGCATGTGGAAACCATCTATGAACTTATTATGAGATGAAAACCGAACTAAACCGATTTTCACTCGCTTAAGACACATAAGTGTGTTTTTAGCTATCAAGACTTGTATAAATCTTTAAAAATACTTTATAAACTGATTTTAATTATCTTTTTAAGTACTTGGAAATGTTGGATCCAACTTGATCTCATAACAAAGTTTGGACCGATAAAACCAAAAACTCGTTTAACAGACGTTGTTAGTTCTAAAACAATAGAACTACATACTTGGTTAAGTCTTATTAAATTTTATTGAGTTATCTCATAACATCTATTATTTTGGAAAGTTGACTTTGGGTTAGACCAATTATCAAGACCCGAACCAACAACCCGAAACACTCGTTAAAACCCGTTTTAGTATCTAAATTACAAAGGGACTTGCATTCTCGCAGTTTTACCCACCTTATTACTTAACATGGGTTGAGTAAATATTAAGTGCTATATACTTTAACCCGGTTTCGAGCAAACTTATATTTTTAAAGGACTATTGTTACAATTTATTAAATATTTACATTTTTAAACCTTAAACTTTAAATGGTTTGCATTTATTATCATTTATTTTATTTGAAGACTTCCTAGACAACCATTACAATTCAAGACTACTTTTCATTTAGACTTTGCTCGTTAAACCTCATCCTTCCGGTTACTCGTCATTCTTACCAAATCAAGTTTGTTACTTGAATGTAAGTACTTTTATCCCCCGTTTTCCATCTTCCGTTTTGGGGTGATATTGCATACTTATTCAAACCAAATGTTTTATACTTGAGTCTTAAACCACAAACTTTATTGTATACTCTACTTAAATAAATGCTCGATTTGGTGTTCTATGCTTACATGCTTATATGCTTATGTGTTTACCGCTTTTGGTTGGTTGATTCATAAATTCGTGAACTATCTGGTATTCTCTTATAGCACGGTGCCGTTAATGTATTCTTATTAACGACCTCATGAAATCCGAATCCATTTGGTATTCTCTTATAGACGGTGCCGCTAATGTATTCTTATTAGCGACCTCATTTTATCCAAATTATTGCTTTTATTTAATGTTTCGTATACAAGTTGTGGCATTTCTTATTATATACATATTTGTTCAAAACTATGAAAATGCTCACCAACCTTTGTATTGATAAACTTTATTTTATGCAATGTTACAGGTTTGACTATAATTGACTCGAGGACTTGGAGAAAACGTTATCAAGACTATTAGGATATTAGTAAAACGAACAATATATTTGTTTGCATGTATTCAATTTGTTTTGTATGAACAAGATCTGTTGTTTATTGATTTTATGAAATAAATGAGTTGATTAAACATTGTCACTTTAATAGTATCTTGTGTATTTGTCCAATCACGTTGCACCCCGACATGTTCCGCCGCCTTTGGTCGGGGTGTGACACCAACCAAAATAAAATCCGAAACCAATTAAAGCCCAACCAAATTTAAGCACAAACTAAATAAAACCATTTGTTTGTTTTACCCTTATGCTTATAAAACGTTTGGTTTAAGTCGGACATCATCATTCAACGAAACAAAGTTCCATTCAATCGTGGCTAACACCCCACGCTGCCTCGACCCCCTGCATGCTGCAACCGAGTAGCCAACGTTCAGTGCTCCTTCATTCCCTCACTCCTTCGTCCACAGTTTGAATTCTATTTGTTCAATTTAGGTATTCTTTGTAACACCCCGACCAAAGGCGGATTATACATCGGGGCGCCACATATTGTTTCATTACTCGTGACACTATTGGGTGTCAATATTTAATAAATACGTTCATTCGCGCACGCGCAGGGTAAACACAAGATAACATAAATCATCATAAATCAATATATTATAAATCATAATAATAAAACAGCAATAACTTGTCTTGATACATTTTAATCTAGGTCCAAAATAAAGAAAACTTCCTAGGTGTCCACAAGCTCCAAAACAGCTACTGCAAACCTGAACATGTGTTAAAATAAACGTCAAACACTTGCGTGTTGGTGAGAAATCAAGTTTAATACAATACATAGATAACAATAAATCTGCGCGCAACATGTGTATGTCTGGTTTTCAACAAGGGTGTAATCTGATCGGGACCAACTCTAAGATTCATAAGACTGCCAGTGCTCACAATTGAGCTCACAAACAAGACTAACTGTGCATGTGTAAACAAAAGAGAAAATCATAAACGATAGTTCTCCCGTGTTCATCTAATGGTACCATGAAAACTGCGGAATAGACCGACAAGACGGTTAATGATCCACACATACAAATAAACAGCCAAGTCTACGTCCTCAACACATGGGATACTGCGCGACTAAAGTTCATAAACAGTTTAAGACTCTAAGTTTGTATGAACACATGAACATCCCAAAACATTAAAAGCAAAAAGGGATTAGGTACGAGATTACTCACATGATAAACGATGCGGTGTAAGATAAAGCAAGAACCAACTTTAAACAAGCACAAGTTAACCTATAAATAAGATTATTGTTTTAATGATTTGTTTTAAGTCTTGATATAAGTTAGCATAATTAATAAGTAAATTATTATATATAATATTTATATTACCGGAAAAGCAGGACAGAACAGGAGAGACGAAGGCAGAGAGGAAGACGGCAGAGAGAGCAAGGAGCAAGAGAACAGGAGAGATTAAGTGTTTTGTGTGTGTAGTGTTATGAAAATATTATTATTATTTATAGGAAAACCCTAGGAGACATAATCCCTAGAAAAGGGGAAAAGATCTTTAACAGGATCAAGCAAAAGATATCAAGAGCATAAGAATCCAAAAGCAAAAGATATCAAAAGATATGGCAGCTGCAGGGAGCAAGATAAAGCTGTCAGGGAACAGTAAAAAAAAGCATGAGCGGATCAGATAAAGGTACTGGTCAAGCATGGAAAAAGCAGATCTCCAAAGATAATGTCAGTCACTTTTTCTGCCAACCAATGGGGTTGGTGCGCATGCTGCGCCGAAAGTAACTTTTCAGACATAAAGCAGATTAGGTCAACAGCACAAAAGATAAGACAACTCAAAAGCAACGGCTAGATTAAACAGAAGAAACTCAAAGGGGGTTTAGCGCGAGAAGGCTCGAGCGCGAAGGCAAAAGTGCGCGAGCGTGAAGGCAGACAGAACCAACCTTAACGCGTCGCGGGAAGAATTATATTTCTAAGCGCGCCGCGGGAAGAACTTCAATTCTAAGCGCGTCGCGAGAAGAACTATATTCCTTAGCGCGTCGCGGGAAGAACAGTATCCATAGCGCGCCGCGGGAAGAACTAAAATCCTTAGCGCGCTGCGGGGACAGTTCGTCTCGCGTATCGCAGTAACAGGTGGTCTTCACGCAGGCTTCCTTGTAAAGAGTCTGGCGCGTGGAGCTGCGCAGACAACCTTAGGCGGGAAGGAACAAAGGACAGAGGTTCAAGGCTTAAGGGCGGGACGGCGACAAGAGGAAAAGAAGGCGGAAAGAGAGAAGGAGAGGGAGGGACGGCGGAAGGAAAAAGAGAGAAAGAGGCGGGAAGGAAAACATTATTATTAAAAATAAAGTATAAGTATAAATAAATATTAAATCATAAAAGAAAGAGATCGGGTCAGAGAAACGGGTACCTGGGTCGGGTCGGATCGGGGCAGATGTCACAGTCTCCCCTACTTTAAGAAATTTCGTCCCGAAATTTATCTCGAAGTAGGTTGCGCAGAGAACAGGTGCGGGTACTTGATCTTCATTTGATCTTCCCTTTCCCATGTAAACTCGGCTCCGCGCTTGGACTCCCAGCGAACTTTAACAATAGGGATACGACTGCGCTTGGTTTGCTTAACCTCGCGATCCATAATCTCAACAGGCTTCTCAACGAAATGCATAGTTTCATCAACTTGAACTTCATCAAGTGGAATGTGAAGGTTCTCGTCAGCTAAACACTTCTTGAGATTGGATACATGGAACGTTGGATGCACATTACTGAGCGCGGGTGGCAGGTCAAGTCTGTAGGCAACTTTTCCTACACGCGCGAGAATCTTGAATGGACCAACATAACGAGGAGCAAGCTTACCTTTCTTCCCAAAGCGGACAACACCCTTCCAAGGCGACACTTTGAGGAGAACAAGATCACCAACTTGAAATTCGAGAGGCTTTCGCCTACGATCTGCGTAACTCTTCTGTCGGCTTCTGGCAGTCAGCAGATGATCACGGATCTTGGCGATTTTATCGGTTGTCTCTTGAACAAGTTCGGGTCCTGTGATTTGAGATTCTCCCACTTCGTTCCAACAAATCGGGGAGCGGCACTTACGACCGTAAAGTGCTTCAAATGGGGCCATACCGATACTGGAATGATAGCTGTTATTATAAGAGAACTCGATCAAAGGCAGGTGCGAATCCCAATTACCTCCAAAATCAAGAACACAAGATCGGAGCATATCCTCAAGAGTTTGAATAGTTCGCTCAGACTGACCGTCAGTCTGAGGATGATATGCCGTACTCATGTCCAAGCGAGTTCCTAGCGCAGATTGGAGAGATTTCCAAAAGCGAGATATAAAACGGCCATCGCGATCGGATATGATGCTCAAAGGAGTACCATGGCGGCAGACAATTTCCTTGACATAAAGCTGCGCGAGTTGCTCAACACGGTAGTTTTCACGAATGGGCAGAAAGTGAGCAGACTTAGTCAAACGATCCACTATTACCCAAATGCTATCATGTTTGCTTGCTGTCAAAGGTAACTTGGTAATAAAGTCCATCGCTACACATTCCCATTTCCACCTAGGAATTTCAGGTTGTTCGAGCAAACCAGATGGGCGTTGGTGTTCAGCTTTTACTTTAGAACAAGTCAGACATTTAGCTACGAACACAGCAATATCCTTTTTCATACCGGGCCACCAATAAGTAATGCGCAAATCCTTGTACATCTTATCAGCGCCAGGATGAATAGAATACCGAGATTTGTGCGCTTCACTCAGGATATCAGCGCGAAGATTCTCATCAAAGGGAATCCAGATGCGATTAAGATAACAGAGAATTCCACTCAGATTGGGCACAAAATGCGCTTCCGCGCCACACGCTAACTCGGCGCGAAGGTTACCATTACTGATGGATGCGCGCTGCGCGTCACGAATACGCGATTCAAGGTTGCTTTGAATCGGCGCGAAGTGAAGCTGGGTGCGCGGCAAAATACAGTTAAGTTGGCAGGGTTTTCGGCTGAGCGCATCGGCTACCACATTAGCCTTACCAGGATGATACCGGATCTCACAATCGTAATCGCTGATGAGTTCGTTCCATCGGCGTTGCCTCATGTTGAGTTCCTTTTGATCAAAGATATGCTGAAGGCTTTTATGGTCAGTGTAGAGGATACACTTAGTGCCATAAAGGTAGTGTCTCCAGATCTTCAAGGCAAAAACAACTGCACCAAGTTCGAGGTCGTGAGTTGTATAATTCTTTTCATGAACCTTAAGTTGCCTTGATGCGTAAGCGATAACCTTGCCTCGTTGCATAAGAACACAACCGAGACCTTGGTTGGATGCATCGCAATACACGACAAAATCATCATTACCCTCAGGTAGCGCAAGAACAGGAGCTTCACACAACAGACGCTTGAGCGATAGGAAGGCTTCTTCTTGTTTCGAGCCCCAAATATACGGTTTACCTTTGTGCGTTAGAGCTGTTAAAGGCAAAGCGATCTTCGAGAAGTTCGAAATGAATCGCCGGTAGTAACCAGCTAAGCCCAGAAAGGAACGGATTTCGGTAGGAGTGGATGGCGTAATCCAGTTCTTGATTGCTTCAATCTTGGATGGGTCGACATGAATACCCATCTTGTTGACAACATGGCCAAGAAACTGTACTTCATCAGACCAGAATTCACACTTGGCAACACCAACCGGAGATGTTGCTCATGCTCGGCCTTGGTCTTAGAATACACCAGAACATCATCGATAAACACGATCACAAAACGGTCCAAGAAAGGCCTACACACCCGATTCATTAGATCCATGAAAACGGCGGGTGCGTTGGTTAGACCGAAGGACATGACCAAGAATTCAAAATGGCCATAACGAGTTCGAAAAGCAGTCTTCGGAATATCTTCATCGCGGATGCGCAACTGGTGATAGCCAGAGCGGAAATCAATCTTCGAGAAACAAGAGGCACCTTGGAGTTGATCAAAGAGGTCGTCAATACGCGGTAAATGATACCGGTTTTTAATGGTGAGTTTGTTCAACTCGCGGTAATCAATACACATGCGAAACGATCCATCTTTCTTTTTAACGAACAACACCGGAGCACCCCAGGGCGAAGAGCTAGGGCGAATGAATCCTTTAGCAGTCAACTCTTGAAGTTGGCTTGCCAATTCTTGCATCTCAGCGGGTGCAAGACGATAAGGAGATTTAGCTACGGGGGAAGCACCAGGGACAAGATCAACACGAAACTCGACTTCACGAGCGGGAGGGATACCAGGAAGATCATCAGGAAAAACTTCAGGGAAATCACGCACAACAGGGATATCGCAAAGCTTCTTCTTTTCTTCAGCAGGTTTGACCACATGGGCTAAGAATGCAACACACTTCTTCCGCATAAGCCTTTGGGCTTCGGCGCAAGACATAAGTTTAAGACCGCGGGAGGGTTTTTCGCCGTAGATGTGAAGATCACCATTTTCTCGAGGTATGCGAATCATCTTCTTGGCGCAAATAACTTCGGCGCGATTATGCGTAAGCCAGTCCATACCAATGATAACATCAAAGCTTCCAAGAGGCATGGGGATGAGGTCAATCAGAAAATCGTTTTCGTTAAGGTTAAGTGTGCAATCTTTAATCACCGAGTTAATATAAACAGTTTCGCCATTAGCCAATTCAACTGAAAAATCTTCTTTTAAATCGTTGCGCGGTCGCGCAAGCTTCTGCTCGAAGGCGCGAGAGATAAAACTTCGATCGGCGCCAGTATCAAAAAGTACAGAAGCATAAAATCCGTTAAGCAAAAATGTACCATTAACTACGTCATTATTCGCTTGCGCTTGGTGCGCGGTTATGTTAAAAGCTCGTCCACGCGTTACTTGGTTCGAAATCTGGTTCACCGGATTCGCTTGTGTAATCTGAACTTGTAGGCTTGGGCACGCGTTCCGGAAATGACTGGGATCACCGCAGTTAAAGCACGATCTGGGTCGTGGGTTTTGGTAGATTGATTGTGGGTTCTGCGGGTAGACTGGTGGTGTTGGCGCAATTGGATTGGCGGGAAGGACTCTACAGTTCTCAGTAGTATGACCAGTACGGCCACATCGGTTACAAAGTCGACACGGGGTTTGGGTTGGGTGGTGAAATCTACAGGTTGGGCAAAAGGGATGGTTTCCTGTGTACGGTTTCTTAGGTGGCAGGGCAGGGAGTGCGGGATTGGTTAAGGCATAGTTGTGGACTACAGGAGGTGTTGGGTAGGCTGACAGAGGGTTAGGCGCGTATACTGGAGGTTGGTAGGCGGGTTGCTGGACTATGGGCGGGTTGGTAAGCGCATAGGCCTTGCGCCTGCGCTTGAGGTTGTTACGGTTTGAGGGTTCAGGTTTGGTTTCTGCGGGTTCATGGACAGTTTTGGTGGGTTTGGTCTTCTCCGTTCCCCGCAGGAACAGGGTTCCTGCTCTGACATGGTTGTCGCTGAGCACAGCGGCCAACTCGATGGCGTCAGAGAGGGTTACTGGGTTTCTGGCCCATACAGAATCTTGAATTTCCATGGGGAGACCCCCAAGGAATTTCTCTATGGCTCGGCGGGAAGGGGTAACAAGGTGAGGGACAAGCAGGCTTAGTTCATGGAAGCGCGTCGCGTACTCGCGCGCTTCACCGCTGTATTGCTTCAGGTTCCAAAATTCTTCCTCCAGGCGCTTTACTTCGTTGGGAGGGCAGAATTCTCGCGTAAGAATCTCCTTGAATTCCTCCCATGTCATGCTAGAAGCAGCCTCTGCGCCACGCGCATGAGCTACTCCATTCCACCATGTAAGCGCTCTAGATTCCAGGACACTGGAAGCATATAGGGTTCGTCTGTCTGAGGGGCATTGGGTGTGGAGGAAAGCGTTTTCTATTTTCTCAAGCCACTGGAGCATCACGGTGGCTCCTTCAAGACTTGTGAACTTTGGAGGGTTACCCGCGTTAAAGGACTTAATGTTGTAACCAGAGGTGTTGGTATTGTTTTGGCTCAAAGCTTGGGCTATTGCGGCGGCCATTTCCTGGGAACGTTGCTGTCTACGCATGCGCGAGGCTTCTCTTCTCTGAAATCGGCGAGATAGCGGAGGCATTCTATAAAAGTTTTAATTTTAGTTAATATCTTGGTTTTAGCGCAAAGTTTTAATCTTATAAAGCTTGGTTTCGCAGAGTTAGATACTATCAAAAGTTAAAGTAGATTAAATGACCCTAAATGCAGACTTAATAAAGGTAACAAATTCGAATCAAGAAATCGACAATTCATGTATCACCATGACTTTCCGAATTCCCAATTTAAAATATACGGGCAAACGAGTATTGGAGATTGACGATTCATGTATCACCATGACTTTTCAATCTAAAATATAAAATATACAAGAAAATGAGTATTGGAAGTTGACAATTCATGTATCACCATGACTTTTCAAGTCTCCAACCTCAGAACATAATCGTAAATGGAAATTGAAAATCAACTATTCATGTATCACCATGACTTTTCGGATTTTCAAACCCAACAAACGAATATGTAAGAAAAATCAATAAAAATCGAAATTCAACAAAAAATCGAAATATCGCGAAATAAAACATAAGATCATATACTACGCAAGCGCGAGCATATTCATAAATAACGAGTAATTAACAATAAGCGCGCAAACATGAGATTTCTCTCATGCGCGAGAAGGGACTCTTAGGTATTCTAGGCCGTTACGTCTAACCACCTATCCTAAAGTCAACGAGCTCTGATACCAATCTGTAACACCCCGACCAAAGGCGGATTATACATCGGGGCGCCACATATTGTTTCATTACTCGTGACACTATTGGGTGTCAATATTTAATAAATACGTTCATTCGCGCACGCGCAGGGTAAACACAAGATAACATAAATCATCATAAATCAATATATTATAAATCATAATAATAAAACAGCAATAACTTGTCTTGATACATTTTAATCTAGGTCCAAAATAAAGAAAACTTCCTAGGTGTCCACAAGCTCCAAAACAGCTACTGCAAACCTGAACATGTGTTAAAATAAACGTCAAACACTTGCGTGTTGGTGAGAAATCAAGTTTAATACAATACATAGATAACAATAAATCTGCGCGCAACATGTGTATGTCTGGTTTTCAACAAGGGTGTAATCTGATCGGGACCAACTCTAAGATTCATAAGACTGCCAGTGCTCACAATTGAGCTCACAAACAAGACTAACTGTGCATGTGTAAACAAAAGAGAAAATCATAAACGATAGTTCTCCCGTGTTCATCTAATGGTACCATGAAAACTGCGGAATAGACCGACAAGACGGTTAATGATCCACACATACAAATAAACAGCCAAGTCTACGTCCTCAACACATGGGATACTGCGCGACTAAAGTTCATAAACAGTTTAAGACTCTAAGTTTGTATGAACACATGAACATCCCAAAACATTAAAAGCAAAAAGGGATTAGGTACGAGATTACTCACATGATAAACGATGCGGTGTAAGATAAAGCAAGAACCAACTTTAAACAAGCACAAGTTAACCTATAAATAAGATTATTGTTTTAATGATTTGTTTTAAGTCTTGATATAAGTTAGCATAATTAATAAGTAAATTATTATATATAATATTTATATTACCGGAAAAGCAGGACAGAACAGGAGAGACGAAGGCAGAGAGGAAGACGGCAGAGAGAGCAAGGAGCAAGAGAACAGGAGAGATTAAGTGTTTTGTGTGTGTAGTGTTATGAAAATATTATTATTATTTATAGGAAAACCCTAGGAGACATAATCCCTAGAAAAGGGGAAAAGATCTTTAACAGGATCAAGCAAAAGATATCAAGAGCATAAGAATCCAAAAGCAAAAGATATCAAAAGATATGGCAGCTGCAGGGAGCAAGATAAAGCTGTCAGGGAACAGTAAAAAAATGCATGGGCGGATCAGATAAAGGTACTGGTCAAGCATGGAAAAAGCAGATCTCCAAAGATAATGTCAGTCACTTTTTCTGCCAACCAATGGGGTTGGTGCGCATGCTGCGCCGAAAGTAACTTTTCAGACATAAAGCAGATTAGGTCAACAGCACAAAAGATAAGACAACTCAAAAGCAACGGCTAGATTAAACAGAAGAAACTCAAAGGGGGTTTAGCGCGAGAAGGCTCGAGCGCGAAGGCAAAAGTGCGCGAGCGCGAAGGCAGACAGAACCAACATTAACGCGTCGCGGGAAGAATTATATTTCTAAGCGCGCCGCGGGAAGAACTTCAATTCTAAGCGCGTCGCGAGAAGAACTATATTCCTTAGCGCGTCGCGGGAAGAACAGTATCCATAGCGCGCCGCGGGAAGAACTAAAATCCTTAGCGCGCTGCGGGGACAGTTCGTCTCGCGTATCGCAGTAACAGGTGGTCTTCACGCAGGCTTCCTTGTAAAGAGTCTGGCGCGTGGAGCTGCGCAGACAACCTTAGGCGGGAAGGAACAAAGGACAGAGGTTCAAGGCTTAAGGGCGGGACGGCGACAAGAGGAAAAGAAGGCGGAAAGAGAGAAGGAGAGGGAGGGACGGCGGAAGGAAAAAGAGAGAAAGAGGCGGGAAGGAAAACATTATTATTAAAAATAAAGTATAAGTATAAATAAATATTAAATCATAAAAGAAAGAGATCGGGTCAGAGAAACGGGTACCTGGGTCGGGTCGGATCGGGGCAGATGTCACATTCTTCTACTTTTACTTAAAATTGTAACTGTTTATTTGTTTATATAAATTATTGATATGGAATTGTTTATGGGCAATTAAATAAATTTTTTTAAGGGATAACTTCTTTTAGTTTTTGATGTCTATAGGATTTGAACCCAATACCTACCCCTCCAAACCTAGGTGTTTTTTAGGATTTGCCTTTGGCAATGGAGCATCACCCCATTAGTAGCAATTGAATGATTGATAATGGTTTCTTGGATTTTCGCATAATATAAAACGGAAATTGTGTAACATCCCGAATTTTATATTAATAAATAAAAGAAGTCCATGATTTAAAATCGAGTGTTAATATTTAATTAATATTAAATATAGAAAGAATCATGGACTTGGGTAATTACATGGATTAAGATGGTGGGATGGGCCTTAGGTCCCTGGGCTTTAAGGGACATAAATACCCCCTTAAACCATCCTAAAACCCTAACTTCCCATTCCATCTTTCCATAATCCCTACACACACCCAAAACACACACACAACCCGAACCAAGATCCGGAGACGAGAACCCGAGCTTGTTGGTGCTAGATCGTCGTGACGGACCAAAGCAACATCAAAGACCAGCTCGTGTTCGTGTTCGACTCGTTTAAGGTACGTTTAGGATCGGAAATCATTTAATTAGGTTCGGATTCATCTTGAAATCATAGGATCTGTCTTAGTATGGTAAAAACGAATCCAACGAGGCCAAACTTACTGAAAATTGATTTCAGATTGATAGGTTAATCGTTAGCATGAAAAACCCGTATGTATATACATGAATCGCAGCCTGTAAACCCGATGTTTTGAACGATTGAATGGTTAGGGTTTGTAGGCGCTGCTTAGACGATTCCGTTGATACCTAAATCGATTTGTTTGGTTAAGAAACGATGACGATTTTGGGGATTAAGGACGAACAGCGGCGGCTGCTGCACAACTTCGCCTAAGCTAAGTTTGCCTGATGAGAACTTCGCCTAAGCTAAGTTCGCCTGATGAGAACTTCGCCTAAGCTAAGTTCGCCTGATGAGAACTTCGCCTATGCTTAAGTTCGCCTGATGAGAACTTCGCCTATGCTTAAGTTCGCCTGATGAGAACTTCGCCTATGCTTAAGTTCGCTTGATGACAACTTCGCCTATGCTAAGTTCGCTTGTTGTTAAGTTCGCTTAATGATAAGTTCGCTGGAATTAGCAAATTAGAAAATAAATTAAAAACCTAATGAAAAATGTGTTAAGACAGTTAATGGAAATAAAATTTTTCCAAGCTGACCTAGCAGCTCGACCCCAGCCAGGGGCTCTGCCCCTTGGACCCTGCTAGGGGCTGCCGCCCCTAGAACCCCGCTGCCAGGGGCGCTGCCCTCGGACCCCCGTTCGTTGTGGGTTATATAAAGATAGAAATACAACATGAGTAGTAGTAGTTAATTGATACGTGTAACCTATATACAGTTAGCAGAACACAGTTAAAGAGAGGAACCACGATAAACGGAGAAAGGAATCGCATTCAGGTGAGTTTCTAGCCCCATTCCTTGTTATGTTTTTCGGGGCTGTGTGCATACTCGATGTGATTAGTTAATACACTTACCTTAAGTGGTAAGTGTATGCCATATATGATATATGTGATAGATATGAATGATTGATTGTAGGTACGCGAACGATCTTCGGATATTGCGCGTACTGTCAGGTTGTAAACAAAGATATGAATGTTATAAATGGATGATGTATGATCGTTTTGAATGAATGCTTGTCGGGACGTGAACGATCTTCGGATATTGCACGGACCGACAAGAAGTACGATAAATGAATGAGGTGAAGAACGCCTAGAGTGTTCTTATGTTATAATGTAATTATTGTATATATGAAGTATGTGTATACAGGTACACGAATGATATGTGAGTTCTACGTTCGACATAGTAAGTTAGGATGGCAATTCCCTCTAGCTTCTGTTGGACATAGACTTGGCAGGTGAGGGCGTAGTTAAGGACTGCGGGCCTTATACGTGATATAGGTGATAGATGTAAACGTAGATAGGGACGGTGGGCCTTATACGTGTTACAGATAATAGACGACAACGTAGTTAAGGACTGCGGACCTTATACATATATAGATAGGCATCAGCATAGGAAAGGACTGCCGACCTTATACGTGCTGTAATTGTATTGTGGTAGCATAGGGGAGGACTGTGGACCTCGTACGTGCTATGAATTAGGTTGCAACATAGGGAAGGACTGTGGACCTTGTACGTGTTGTGGATGTAGGATGGTATAGGGAAGGACTGCGGACCTTGCACGTACCATGAATGGTGAACATAGGTAAGGATTGCGGACCTTTTACGTGTTCACGACCCTGAGTACAGGTATAGACGGCAGACTATGAACGTACTCTCGGTAGACTGAGGTTAGTGATTGTGGATATGTATGTATGTACGGTAGTAGGGTAACGGATTGAGTATGGCTATGTATCTTCGGATATGTATGTATGTGTATGTATTGTGTGGCGTCCGATTAACTAGAACTCACTCAGCGTAGCTGACTTTTAGTATGCATGTAGGTGAGTGTAATGAGACAGCTAGCTTGAGCGGGCACATGGTGGGTGAATAGGAGACTGGCATCTGAAGACTCAAAATGTTTTAATGTTAATTGACGTTTATTTTGAAAGACAAGAATGTTTAATGAAGGCAAGTTTTGGATTTCTGTAATGTTTTATGAAAGTTTTTATATTCTGCGAAAGTTTTAATTAACTCTGATTTGCAAGAACTGTGTTTATGAGTAAATCCGACGCTAATGTAGGGCTACCGGGTTTGGGGCCTTACAAATTGCAGTTGATTAGGGATTTAAGGATTATGTGTAAATTGAAATTATTTATGGATATATGGTTTAAATTTTGTCCTTTTAAATATTAGGGAACTTGAAAGATGAAACAACAAAGTCTTATTAGTACTATTTAAACGAAAATTAAAAGAAATGGGTATTAACGGTCCAAAGGCAAATTAAACAAAAAACAAAATAAAAACTATTGTATGATATATCTTTAAAAAAGCCGGTTATTGTATGAAAAAACGGTAAAAACAAAATTCGGTTACATTGTATAAAATACGGTAAAAAAATATTTTTGAACGTTATCCCTGAGATTATAGTCTAGATCCGTCACTGTCTTCCGGAGCTCTTTAGTCTGTGCCGCGCAGACATGAGCTTTTACAGGGTGTTTGTTTTATCGCAGACGTTTCACTAAAACACATCTGCGCTGGTTATTCTTGGTGTAGATCGGTCTTAGTCGCTTTTTACCTCTTCTAACCTTTTTATGACCTTATAAACCATTGTTATCCTTCACAAACCCTCAACCCTACCAACCACCCTCACTCCTCCACCGGCCGTTGTCACACCCCGTCAAGGCAGAAACGCAACCGCGCAACATTCATGGATGATCATAGCTATTGATTAGAGCACCGACACTAAATGAGACGCTTCTTCTTGATTAGTTGCAATGAAAAACATACTTTAAAATGTCAACATATTGTTGGTGGGTTCACATGTTTGAATGACTTTATGTAAATGTTATTTTCATGCAAAATGTTTACATATTGTATTGTTTGATTGTTTTCCTCGAAAATACTAGTAATAGATGTATGTTCATAATGTTTGATAGTTTTCCTCAAAAACACTTGTAATAAGTGCATGTTTATACTGTTACTGTATTCATATATGATAAACATAAACCCTGTGTATGTTACGATAACCAAAACAAGTTAGGGGGATCCTCGTGGTCTAGCTAAAACTACGAGTTGTAATATATGAGTCTATTCTCAAGCTTGACCGGTTTCATTTATCCCGTATTGTAGCAATTTACATGATAAATACTTGGACAATATAGGATCATTTGACTAGGTAAGTCAGCGATGAGCGCGACCAACCATTATCAGGGGTTGTCAGACCCAATAGTACTATTTGTATTTCCATAGCTAATGCGTAGTTAATGGTTATAAATTTAATATTGAGTACTTAACGAGCTCTAATATATCTGTCTCATATATTCACAAGATCCGGTTATGCCGCTTGTTTTGTGTTATCATGGTAATACTGAAATAATATTAGTCATTTGTTTTCCCTTTGGTTTGTAAAACAGTTAAAAGGGACAGTGAACTCACCTTAGTATCGGAGTATGGGAACTAAAAATGTGAAGTAGTGCTTGCCTCTGTGTTGTCCTAAATTTACAAAGCACATTTAATAATCGAACACTAATGTTGATTATTACAAGTTGTTCATCCGACTTCTAAAACCGTTGTATTGGTTATTACAAACATGTAGTGTGTAGATACTAATCGATTCTAAAAATGAATGCTCATACAACATTTTAAGGCTCACACTTAATCATATAAACACCTAGAAAAAAATTGTCTCATTTCATAGTTTATTATTTCAGCACATTTAGTGTCAGTTTCTTAATCATGCCAGTTACTCGTATAATAACCAAATGGCCTCGCTAAGTAACCGATTGTCACGTTTTTCTAAGTCTAAGCATATAATAAATCAAAATAGATAACTTTACCCATATCAGCATGTATTTCAAGTATTATATCCTTAGTACGCATATCGAACAAAATACACCTAAACATGGAAACTTCTAAAATCATAACGGTATGATAGACAACATAGTAGTAGCACGTACGCACATAATACATCAAAATACATAACCTTACCCATATCGGCTTGTATTCTAACTATTATATCCTTAGTATGCGCATTACACCAAGTAAATTGCGCAACACGAAATCACATATAAACAAGTTAGAATAACATGATCAACCCATATATCTTAAGTTAACTGTTTTGTACTTAAAATATGTTCCTAAAACCTATCAAAAATCAATTTTCCATTTGCATTTCTTTTAAAGCCGAAAACTCGTCGTTTAACCAACTTTTTAACCATAAAACGTGCATGCGAGTGTATTTAATCATCAAAATAGTTTGTTTATGTAAAATAGTAACTTTTCACTTAAAAATTAGTAAGAGTTTTGTAAAACTGATCTTTAATTTACTCATTAAAATGGCTTTAACGAGTCAAAAATCGAACGTTTAAACGATGTAAACTATCAAATAACATATATTATGATATCAAACCATCAGGTAACAAAATATGATACATATTTATAGTAAGAAAATTATATCTTTTCAGAAGTTAGATCCTATCTTCACACAAGTTCATGCATGTTACAAATGTAATTTTTAATCGCACTTGTAACTAGATCTAAGCATGTAAAATCAAGCTAATCACACCAAATATTCGTTGAATCAATATGTCATCATTTTTACAGTAATAATGTCAGAAATTATTTTTCACATGTCATCAAGACTTTCAAATCTATACATACATGTACCATGTAAGCTTTTTAAGAGGAGTTCTTACCAAAATCTAAGCATGCAATAGCTAGTAGTTATAGAAAATCAACATGCAAGACATATTTCAGCATATATCTAGTAATAGTAACTTATTTTTATATTCATAACTTCAAATATCTCAGATCTATTCATGCATGCCGGAATCTATTCATAAACGAGTCTTAAACGATTAGTCAGACACACGCATACATATACACATAAATGAATCGAATCAAACACATGCATTCATCAGAATCAAATACTTCTATGTTTAGGATCTGATTTTAGTATTTATTTTGAAAACCATTGTTTTAGAATAAACAAAGCTGAATAAATGAATAATCGATAAAATGATAGGAAATCAAAGTAGAAGTAGGTGAGTTTTATACTCTTGAAGATGGAAACGAAAGATATGATCAAGTTTATCTTGCTTGAGCTTCTTGTGGCTTGAATTCACCAAGAACACCTTCAAATCACTTCATCTTTGCATGCTTGCATGATGAAGGGATTTACTGAAAATTCCTCTTCGTTTAAAGGCATAATTAAGGTTGCTTCAGAGGCTCCTCCATGTACTTTCTCTAGACCCAAATGAACAAAATCATAGTCCTTATAAGTAGGAAAAATAATCAGGGGATTTGGACTTCTTTTGATACTTCAAAACAGCAAGATACTACTAGGTAATAGTGAAGCTCTGATATCGACGCAATCGTGAAGAATGCATAAGTTGGGGGGTCGAATACTTCATGGAATGAAGTGAAACCGATATGAATATATACGGAAGTTATAAAGGTATATTTCATAAGTGGAATGTGGCTATTTGGTTGTGTTATTAGAGAGATATGGACGAGTTTGTGATGGTGTTGAATTATGGCAGCAATGGAGTTGTTTAAATAGAAAATGAAATAAGAGATTCAATGATTACAACACTTGCATGGATGACAAGTGGGAGAAGGCACTTGCATGGACTCCATGTAGAAGACATGGTTTTGCAAAAACAACTGGATGGTGGCCAATGGTTTTGGATGAGTACTTGTGGGGTCCACTTTTTTTATAAAATGAGTATTATACCGGGTGTTATCGTGTGATGTTTTTATAAATTATTTCGGTTTTTGGTATTTTCACACATAATATATATGGAATGATATTAATAGGTAATATTATATATATTTAAGATAATAACATTTGTACTAGGTGCTGGATAACTTATATTGGTTTAAAAATTTTGTGTAGACACTCAGTGCACACAAATTCTAAACATAATCAAACGAACTAACACAATGTTTTTCACACCATACCACTATATTCCGCGTTTCTAATATTTATTGGGTAGTGTCCAGTATGCATGTCTACTGCATTGTTATGCATAGATTGCACGAAATGAAATTGTATATAAAACGAATGTTCTTGTGTACCGTAAATGACCGAAATTAACTGTAATTAACTCTTAATTAAGATTTATGTCGTTGACTACAACGCAAGGATTTACCGATAATTTTGTTGGTTATCACAGTGGTCGCCCCTCCACAGCCCTACTCCATCGATTGAAATCCAACACTCGAAGCATAAAGCTATTGTACCCTGCTTCGCTACTTCTCGTCACCACTGCTCTCCAACACAGCCACCGCCTGCCATCTCTTTTGAACTTCAACGTTGACTGTAAGTGAAATTAACAGTCTTCGAATTTTTTATTTGCTAAAAGTTTCTCGTGATGAGATGAGTTCGAATAAATAAATTCACCGCTTAGTTGCTCTTTATTTCCCTTGCCATGAATTTTTCACCAACCACCATGGATAATTGTTTTCATGGATTTTCTATAAAACGATTACAATAAAGTGGCAGACAAACAGGCAAAAGCTGCGCCGCAACCCTCTTTTGAATAGCAAAGCCAATCCTGCTAAAAACAAAACTTTGGGACCTAGAAGCTGAAGAGGTCCCGTGTACGACGCACTGAACCCTATTTAAAAATTTCACAGCCTCTGGGGCCAGAAAACCAAATGTATCAAAGGCAAATGGTAGAAAGACGTGTTGATTATCTAAACAAGCTTTCTCGTGTTTAACAACTTTGCCCGATTCAGCCTTCAATGCAGCCTGACCCACAACAAACCCACGGTCCCTGAGCCCAACAAGAGGAGACACTCCTGTAAGATCCACACAGGCGTGTTTCCCCCCTGTCCACCCGAACACAAGAATATCAGCTGGTCGTAAAGTAGACCTCCTGTGATGAGATTGAAATTGGTCATTAGATTTACGTGTATTTGAAAGTTGAAATCAATGTATATATCATTTGAGAATTCCCGTTGAAAAGACCTAGGTTTAATTATAATGTTAAAAAACTCTTTTAAGTTTAAAAATCGGTTAAATTAAATTTCAGCTTATTTTAGCATACCTCAAAAGTTAAAAAAACAGTTTTATAAGTTATTACATATTGTGGACCTTTGGTCCACGTCTTCTTCTAATGTGGTTTGCAGATAGGGATGGCAAAAAAACCCAAACCCGATGGGGAAAACCGAAACCCGCCCCGAACGGGGCGGGTTCGGGGACACTTAATCGGGGACGGGTCCGGGTTCGGGTTTTCCCCGTTTAAGTTAATCGGGTTCGGGGCGGGTATGGTATAGCCTGTACCCGCCCCGTATACCCGCCCCGTATACCCGTTTAAAACCCGTTTAATTAAATATAATTTTTATATTTATATATAATATATTATTTATTAAATATAATTTTTATATTCGGGTATGACTTATTATTTACATTAATTTAACTTTATTCATTAATTGTATTAACTTTATTTATATATTAGGTGTCACAACGGAGCTTGATTTGTATCTACAAGAGAAAGTTTGGATAAAAGAAACTGAGATTGACCTTTTAGCTTGGTGGAAAACAAATGGTGTCAAGTACCCAAGGTTGCAAAAGATTGCTCGAGATATATTGGCGATTCCAATATCTACCGTTGCTTCCGAGTCCGCTTTTAGTACAAGTGGTAGATTGGTAAGTCCACATCGTAGCCGTCTTCATCCAAAAACATTGGAAGCGTTAATGTGCGCCCAAAGTTGGTTGTTGAATGAAATCAAAGGTAAACAAACATTTTATTTTTTATTTTTAACTTAGCTACTATATAAACTTTTGACTTTTGTGATATGAATATAGCAACTTGTTCAGAAGAATCCGAGGCATATTGCCAAACTATTGAATATGATTGTGACGATGGTATTGAGGTAATACATATATATATGGTTTATCGTTTACATTTTAATATGGTTTAACATTGATTCTTATATAGTTTCCAATTAATATGTTAATGTTTGATTATCATAGCAATCCGGCGTGACAAGTGTTTGAATGGTTGAATGGGTGCGGTATGGACGTGTAAGAAGGATCAATCATGAAGTTAATTTCCGTTGTGATGGGAGAAATAAACATTTTTATGTATTAATAATGTCTTTTGTATGTGTAATGTGTTTGGATATTGAACTTTTTGTGTATTAATATTGTATTGTAATTTTGTATCATTTTCTTACAATCGGGTTTTAAACGGTGAACCCGACGGTTAAATGGGGATCCCCACGGGGAATTTAGCCCGTTTAAAAACCATTTATGCTAGACGGGTTCCCCGAATACCCGCGGTTTTCCCCGAATCCCCGATGGGGATTCCCCGTTTAGTCCCCGCGGGTTTTTAGACGGTTTTGGTAATGAGTTTTATAAACCGGGGCGGGTATGGGATTGGCATTCCCCGCCCCGAAACCGCCCCGTTGCCATCCCTATTTGCAGATGTAGTTTGCAAACTACTGAAATTTACCTCTTAAAAGCACCTAATTTTCTTTACAGAAGGGTTGACTTCCTGTTATTCACACACGAATCAATGTGGATTGCGTCAAAGGGTTTTGTTAATAAGTGAAGTTTCCCAAGTAAACTTTCGTAGTGAGTTCTTTCTATTAGGAGTTACTCCCCCTTGCTTAATATGAGACAAATTACAAAGTTTTTTTTAAACTATTTTTCCACAATAAGTGAAGTTGTCGCCCTAGCTTGTGTGTTGAGCTCATTTTTAGGGGGGCTTATTATATCCTTACCTTATACATGAACCAATACAATGTGAGATAAGCCAAAAAACAATGAGTGATCGGCCTTTGTTTGCTTGAAACCGAGAAATTGCAAGGAGGTAGTAAATTTTTGGTACCAAACTCTTGATACTTGTTTAAGCCCATAGAGTGAATTTATTTTAGCTTACAAACTCAGTTGTTGTCTCGTTTTCCAAAGCCTTGAGGTATCTTTATGTACAAACTCAAGTAAGTCACCATGCAAGAAAGTGTTATATACATCTAGTTGATGGGTGTGCCACTCCCTTTTGATGCTATGGCTAGCAAACTTCGAACCATGACCAACTTCACAACAGGAGCAAAGGTAATTTTATGACAGTAAACACCTTCTATTTGTGTGAAGCCTTTCGCAACGAGTCACGCTTTGTATCGTTCTATTTCTCCACTTGCACTTTATTTTGTACACCTACTTCGAGTCAATGGCTCGCTTCCCTTTTGGTAATTCTTTTAAATTCCAAGTCTTG
Organism: Bidens hawaiensis; assembly: GCF_021521415.1. Lineage (NCBI taxonomy): Eukaryota > Viridiplantae > Streptophyta > Magnoliopsida > Asterales > Asteraceae > Bidens > Bidens hawaiensis. Next base: position 503,507 of record NW_027492054.1, read on the forward strand.
TTTTTTTCAAGAACTTGGATTTCGGTCTTCGTATGGGTCTTGAACTGCTTGAGAAAAATATTGTGGCTCATCATTTGAGGTAATGGCCACTAAGAAAACTTAGTGAAAGTTAGTAAAATTATCATAAGAAACAAAATGTGCTATAGAGTGCATCGTTGAGGTTCATGATCGGAGCGAGGGGATGCTTGCTCAAGGTTTATAGATGGGGGCAAATTCACATCATAATCATTGAGATAGGTCGTCTACTTCTAGTTCTTTTGGGTGGTTTAAAGTTTTCAAGGCCAGATGCAACATTCACATTTTCTGGAGTTGGGCTTGTACATCCTCTGCTTGTGAGTTTGGGATGTCCACATTGTTTGTTCTTTCTAGATTTTGCATACGCATATCTTCTGTTTGTGGCCATGGAACATTTTCATTTTCCAAGGACTCATCTTGTTGCATATTGGGTTATTGAATATGTCACCATCCTTTTAAGCTTCACTTGTGGTATTTATAATTGGTTTTGTGGGTTGTGCAATTTGTTTAGTAGGCTCGACTTCATCATCATCCCAATGCTTAGGCCAAACAAAAACTTATTCTTCATTTTTAGGTATATTGACTTTCATGAGAGGGAAAACATCCTCTATAAATTTTATATCTCTTGTTATAGTGATCTTTTGGCGTTGAAGATCATAGATCTTGTTGCCCTTTGTGCCCTACGGATAGCCGAAAAATATTTTGGGCCTCACTCTAACTTCAAACTTATCTCCTTTCGTTTCCGTGCTTTGGTAATACGCGAGACAACCAAAGACCTTAAAGTGTTCATATTCAGCTTTTTTGTTGTATAATAATTCATAAGGTGTTTTGTTGTTGAGCGCATCGGAGGAAGTCGCTTTATGATGTGAGTGGTCGTTAGGACACACTCACCCCAAAACTGGCTTCAAATTCCAAGAGTTGTCGATGTTTTCGTTCCACAACATCATTTTGTTGTGGTGTATGTGGACAAGTTGTCTCTAATATGATCTCCTCCATAGCATAAAATTTGAGCATGTTGTTGAAAGTAAATTCCACCCATTGTCACATCTAATCCTTTTAATATTCTTTTCAAAATGAACTTGCACCATTTTCTGAAAATGAATGAGGCAGGTGCTAGCTTCATACTTATGTTTAAGGAGATAAACCCATGTGGCTTGATTAGAGTCATCGACTATAGTAAGAAAATAGTTGGCTTTTGTGAAAGAAGGTAATCGATATTTGCCCCCATACATCACAATGTATAAGTTCAAAGCAATTACTAGTTTTTGTTGTACTAGTTGAAAAAGGCAGTCTAGAAAATTTCGCATTGTATGAGGATCGACGCAATTCTGGTAGAGGTAACCAATTCACGAACTCCGACGGGTTGTTGAGACTTCTCCGGCAAAATGAGGCGCCATTTGGGCCATGCATATTATATGATAACTACATATTGAGAACATTTATTTGTATATAATTATCACATTACATTTCTAATCATATAAAAAGGCAGAAACAAATATTTATTAATCGGCTATTTCTATATCTATGTTTTGACTTGAATCTTTGAGAATGTGTGACCCTTTTAAATGGCTACATGAATATTTATTGGGCTATTTTTATCAGTTTCTTGTACTTTACACTTTCTGATTAACTCAGACATCTTGGTGGAGCTTTGGTGAGCATGTATGAACCGCATCCGCAACCGTGAGAAAAATCTTGTTTTCGCCAATCAAGTCAGGGAAACCCGACGCGTATAGCTTGTCTAACACTTGTTGGCCAGGATTCGCAAGAACAAGCTGTACGTATTTAAACCAAAATTTTATTATTATAAGTCCTATGTGACTATTAGACTATATGTCCTTGAGTATATTATTGCCCCGTAAAGTTTTACTTACTTGAACATCTCTCTTTTTTAGGCTCCGGTGTAACTCTTCGAAGGCATGGATTCCACTGGTGTCGATGTCAGTAACCGCTGCAGTTAAACAACAAGATATGAGAACTTTAGACAACTTAAATAACATGATTTCGAGATTCTTACGTGACAATTCGACTATCAAGAATTGAATCTTGGGCTGATATGTTGCTTTCAGATTTTCTTCTTCTTCAGTTAACCATCTTAATATCCTGCAATAAAGTACTGGTGTGTGAATATCTGACATGACATGAACTTAACACGAAATTCGTGGGCTTGGGTTAGTGTTGTGTTTAACTCGTGAATTTTTTAATAATTGTTAAAATCATCACAATAATCCAAGTTTGTGAAAAAGATTCACCTTTCTTTGATGTAATTCGAGTTCGAGAAATAAACAGCAGAATCAACGCGAACAATCAAAACACCTGGAATCTTATTCGCTTCCGGATACTGTCCAACATTCCGGTAAACTTCGGTCTTTGGAATCTTTCCAAGAACTGCGGTTCGTGGGCGTGTAACTTGCAGAAGAATCTTAGCAAAAGATATCGCAACCTGAATCAACAAACCGTAAAAATGTTTCCAAACCGAGCTTAAAGATTCAACAAAACAGTTAAAACGGTTTAATTCTTACAGCAATCAGAAGACCCGTCTCAACTGAGTCAAAAACGACACCAAGAAACGCACCCAAACACGCGATAAAATCAAACTTATCAATCTTCCAGATCAAAATTGCAGCATCGATGTCGATTAGCCCAATAACAGCCGATATAATAATCGAAGCTAGGATCGCGTTTGGGGTGTATTTGAAAAGAGGTGTTAAGAATTTGACAGTTAATAATACTACCATGGACATCACAATATTCGAAACTGCGGTCTGGCATCAGGCCATATAGTTAACTGCAGACCGAGAGAACGAACCCGTTGCAACGTAGCATGATGTCATTGAGCCGACAACATTCATCGTCCCGAGTGCTACCATTTCTTTGTTTCCGTCTACTTTGTAATCTTTCATTGATGCAAATGTTCTTCCGATTGCAACGGCTTCCTGACAGATTAAGGAACAAGATTAGATGTCATTTATAGCCGAGTTTATTATCTATTATTCTTATTATTATTTGATATAAGGATAGTTGTTAAAATGTTATCAATATCATTAGTTGGTTAGATTTATCATTATATTTTCCATCGTAAATACTCTAAAATGATATGTCCAAAGTTATTCAATATGCAAAAATATCATTCCACAAAATTGTTTTGTTTCTTTGAACTCTTTCACATGTGAAAAATGATTATCCTTTGGGCAAGAAACTAACCGTTAATGCGATCATGCCTGCCTCGACGCCGATTCTAAATCCTTTAAGTAGATTGTCACCAGAAAAATAGATTTTGTCAAGTGAGGGAGGGTTGATTCTTTCTTCAATCTTTCCTACCTGTCAAAACAAATTAGGGACATTAATTTTTGTTCACAGAGTTGGTGATTTTTGCTTGTAACAAATTATTTTTGTACAATTTGAAAAACTAAATCAAACAGTTTGACCATGAAAGTCAAAACCATGTTCTTACAATTGCAACACCTTCCTTGTTGGCATGGGTGATGTACACGAAGGAAGTCGATAAGATAACGGAGATCAAAGGTGCTATCGCGGGCACCCAAAAGAGTTTCGTGTTCTTCTTCCCCTGTTTCATGTGTATATTTAGAGACTTTGCATGAACGACTTTACTATGTTTAGCTAAATGGATTGTGTTCATGTTAACCCTACTAACTTTGTGTAGTTATTAAAAATGTGTATTCTATAATAAATTAAACTATTCGGGAATCGGGTATTTTTGTGTCAAAAAACTTTCAAGATAAATTGGCAAGGTATAAACATAACCGCTTACAAAAAAATATATATATGTAAATTTAGAATTTGAAAGTATTAAGATGTAAAAAAAATTAAATAATTTTTAGAGTCGTGCTCATGTCAACCTACGAATACACGTGTCATATTCGAGTTCATGGTGTGCCCAACAATATTTTTTGGTTCATCTTGTGTTTGGGTTTGACTAGCTAACCCACCAACACGACCCATTTAGTGGCCCTAATAACCACGATGCCTTACAATGTACTTGGCGACAAGTAAGAAAGCCAAGAAACTTGTTCCGATGACAATTGTCTGCCAGTTCCACTACAAAATGCAACAATTCTATTATTAATACAACCTTCACAAAACTTACATAGACAATGAGATTGAAGAACTCACCCCATGATGAGCGGATTTAAAGACCGACTTCATTACTGATATAACATCGGTCTCCTTCGTGAAATGTTCAGTGCTGATTCCAAGAAAGCCCTTGAGTTGTTGAAGGGAAATGGTGATCGCAGCCCCGCCCATAAAACCGACAACAGCCGCATGCGATAGAAAGTCTATCAAAAAACCCAATCTGATCATTTAAACCATTGTTAGAAACTAGATTAGGCTAGCTTAGAACACAATAGTCAGTAATGTTTATGCTAACTGATCTTATAACTTGTATAAGATTGGTTCATCTCACTGCTAAAGATCCAATATGTAGTGTGTGTACACACCAAAAACCATGACCGGCAAAGAGACAGGTACTTGTAATCCTAGTCATGCATCTGATTGTAAACCTGTGTCTTATACCCTACCTAATACCCGTGAGATATTTATCTGTGGAGTCAGAAGCGGACCTACCCTTTAGAGAGAGAGAGAGGGGGGGGGGACCCACCTTAATTTTATTTTTTAGTGTAATTCGTATGTGAAAAATCCCCGCAAAAAATGGTTTTCAGGTAATATAAAACAAAAGAAAGTATTTTCGGTTACCTAAGAACTCCAAGAGTAGCTTGAGTTATCCCAGCAAAAAATGTAGCTGTAAACATAAGCCTAAGATACTCATCCGTTTCGGTCTTCGGATCATATTCATTCCGAACAAGCGTCCCCAATAACAATGAAACCACGGCCACTGGCCCAATAGCTATATCACGCGAGCTACCCATAAATGCATAGATTAGAGGTGGTACAAAGCTCGAGTCTGCATAAGAGTCGAACGTCGAATTTCATACTCATCATTTCAACCATAAATAAATAAAGAATCACATACAGAACATAATGCACACAATTTGTTCTTGTGTTTGCAGTTGTGTGCACCATTATTAGTCTTAACAAGCAGAGCCGTCTCTAGAGACAGCGAAATGAAGCTAGGGCTTTAAGCCTCCACTTCCTAAGGCGTCCAATTTTAAAACAATATTAATAATTATACATTTGGGATTTGGATGAATGTGTGTGATTTGAGCACCATTTAAACTGAATTAGGTCTAAGGAACTGCAGTACTTCTGTGTTTCAAAAAATGATGACAACATCTTGATTTATTTGGAGAGAAAGCAAGATAACTTCTTTTTACAAAGGCCCCATTTTTAAAAATGATTTTAAGCCTCCGAAGAGGTTGAGTCGTCCCTGCTAACAGACCGAACTACAAACGTATGAAGGAAACACTTACATAATCCATATTGTGGCTTCAGATTTGCAAGTTTTGAATAACCAATATCCTGAAATAATAAAAATATATGTCTTATTAAACAAACAGATAAAGGCACTCAGTAAATTCTCACTCATAAAATAGGGTCTAACGAGGATAAGATGAAGGCGAATCTTTCCTCTATTACAGAAGATAGAAAAGCCGCTTTTAGTTAGAACCCGACTAAAAAAATGGTATAATAAAGTATACAAAGTATTTGAAGTAATACAAAGTACCTGAGGAATACAAAGGCTAGCAATAGTGAGTCCAGCAATAAGATCACCTCTAAACTTCTTGATATTATAGTCTCTTCCCCATTCAAGAATTGGGAAAATCGCTTGTGCACCGAGGATGATCTTTCTTGATTTTGGCTGATCTTTGAAGGACCGCAACGGATCATCAGCAAAAAATGTTTCTTTCACTGTGGTTTTGAATTCCTTCAAGAGATTTGGCTTTGGAGGGGCACCAATCTGGTGAATGTAAGGTACACTCGGTGATTGACCGTCCGGAAGAATCTTCGGGTTCATGTCAAGATCTTTGTCGTCTTGAACAGGCATTTGTTCTGTTTTTTGACGATAAAAATCTGAACAAGTCGTCAAGTTCAAGAAAAACAAAGTATCATAATTTACGTCCTTATATAAATTTGTTAACCACCATGGATGGTTGATGCTTTTAAATTAATTAACAATACACTTTAAAAAAAACCATATAAAAACAATTAAAAAAGTAAATAATAAAGGGTAATATATTACGTTACCATTTACGGAAATCTAGCTCGAATTCCGTCCTTGTTCATGGCACCCACTTGTACCTAAATTGACTTCACTAGCGACGAATAAAATCCAAGCTACGATATTGTGACAAAAAAGGATACAAATTCAAGAGATTTGAAACTGTTAAATGGGTACATATGAGTCATGGGGTTTCTGGTTTCGATTAGATCGGATTGGACTATGTGTGGAAGCAAGAGATTTGGGACCAATGATTTAGAAAATGTCAAATATTGTAGGGACGAAATTAGCGACGATTTTTGATTTTTGGGTCAACGGATTAGATTGATGGAGACTATGGAATTGGAGTGGAAGTAGGGGTGAGCAAAAAACGGTTCGGAACCGTCAGAACCGAAGAACCGGAACAAAACCGGTGCCTCAGAACCGCTAATGTGTGTACTGGTTCGGTTCTCGGTTCTCATAATTTGCATTAAACGGTTTCCGGTTCGGTTCCAGGTAAAACCGGCGGTTCTAGACTTGGAACCGAAGAACCGGAATATTCAAAACGTTTTAAATAAATACCAATCCCCAGAGTAACTTATTAACCGGCATCCATTCAATCATTTTTTAATTCAAATATTCTTTCTTTACGTTCAAGAACTAACAACCATAGTCAATTTTGATTTAAGCTATCAAGGAAATTTAATATAAAATGATATGATCTTCCATTAATCTATCGTTGCTAATGATTTATTTAACTTCAACACTTAGATTTTAATAAAAAATATAACGGATGTCCATGTTCTAATCTAAATTAGTTTTACCGTGAAAGAAGACATACAATTGTATAAACTTGTTTTGCAATTTGCAAAGTTTGCATAACTCATTTGATAAATAAATGATCGAACCGGTTCTAGCCAGAACCGATTAGCGAGAACCGGATTTAGCGGTTCTGAAACCGAACCGGTTTGTTATAATAGGTTCCGGTTCCGGTTCTATTTTTCACTCATTTTCGGTTTCGGTTCGGTTCTCGCAGTTCTGAACCGTTACACAGCCCTAAGTGGAAGTCAGAGACAAAAAGTGCATAACGTGTTTTAAAACTTTAGAAATTGTGGTTTTGATTTGAAATTAATGAAAGTTAAGTATATCTTTATTATTATTATTATTATTATTATTATTATTATTAAAACTACATGTAACATGTATTTGAGTTCAACTTAATGCACTTGACCACTTGTTAAAAATGTATCATGGTTTTATACACAAAGTTTTTGTTGGACCTTCTTGTATGCTAGATTTCGTTATTACGGGCTTGGACTCGGTCAATATAAATTGAATGGTGGTTGTGTGGCCAACTGGCCGATGTGCACATGGAGGATGTGAAGGCTGCCGGTGGTTTTTAGTGTCGAATAAACTTTAGTTTTTTAGATTAGTGTCACTTAAGTTTCTAATTTTTACCCTTTAGCCTTTATATATAATTTAGTTCTTTAAAGCTTTGCCACCTTAATTTTAGGTATTTAACTTTTAGCCCCTTAACTTTGGTAATTAAACTTTTTTTTTCTTTCAGCTTTCGCAACAATAACTGGACAGAAATCATAATAAATTGAAACATTATTGACTCAATTTGAATTAAAATCAACAAACCACAGGGACTAAAATAGCTATTCTTTAGAAAATGTTGTAATGTCAAATTTTGGTTTGCGTCGAAATGGGATTCAGGCCGGTTCGGATTGGAATTCGACTCGGCATGGATTTAGGTCAGAACGGTTTCGGGTCAGAACAAGTTCATGTTGGGACGGGTTTCGTTCGTGGGTTTTGGCTCGACATGGGTTCGAGTCGTGACGACTTTTCGGTCAAATCGAGTTTTGAGTCGAAGCGAGTTTCGTCCCGACATGAAACCCGTGATAACTCGAAACTCGCTCTGACCCGAAACCCATCCTCAACCAAAACATGCACTGATATGAAACATGTCCCGACAAAATACCCGTCACGTCAGCCCGTTGTTATCCTAGAGGCGAACTAATCACCCAACATAGTTATCTCAATTCAAGTACCACCAACATGTATTTTAGTAGAACCATTTGGTGCTATGCGTGAGACCAACAATCCTGTTTTCCATTTTACCATGTCATACTATGAGTTTGTCCTCTTAGGAGCATAGTTCCCATTTCCCAACGTCTCTTTCAGCACCCAAGTGAAATTCCTCCACTACTAGGTAGACATCTCAAACCATGATAAATTCAAACCTACTAAATCCAATCCCAACTTACACTTGATGCCTCTAAGTGCATCGTACAATCCTGCGCATTGACGATTTCATCTCGATAGAGCCAGAGATTATCTGAATTAGAGGAATTGGACCATGCAAAAAAGAATCAACAACAAGCGATTACGCCTAACATATGTGTCCACACCTTGAGTAAGTGAATATGAGGAATAGGAGGTCTGGCATGTCCAAGGTTCTCTTTACACTATTAGTCTCAGTCCAACCCATATGTCTCTTTCTACTTTACGTTACAATCCAAGACACAATAATATAACAACATTGTCTTTAAACTATGATCCCATACGGTCACATACTAAGCAATAAATTCAAATACATGTTTAAACTATGTTCTAACTGTAACACCACAAATTTAAAATAACTCTATTGCAGAAAATAGGTACCAAAATTTTTCTTTTTGACAACCACATCATAACTAGGTTTCATTAAGCAAATACCTACACATTACACTTACAACGTTAGATTTTGTATTGAAAACAATACTTGACCAAGACATCTTATAAAATGGAAGTTTAACTTGAAGATGTGTGTTGAAACTCAATTTCGAGCACTTGATCCTAAACTTCCTTAAAACCATTCAGAAGCTTTCACTTTAATCCAACACAACACCATTAGTAAGTATAACAAGTGTATAAGAACATGTATATGCAATACATGCATGTCTCAATATCAAAACATGAAAACTTACAACTTTTAGCCAAACCAAATTAGTTTAAGTCATCCCATCATAACCTACGATGTTGTCATAGGGGTCAACGTAGAGGTAAGCTAGGATACGCTAACGAGCATAGGATTCAATGTAGATAAGTGAGATTTCACCATAGGACTCCATGATCAGCATAGCGAACAACAAAATCGGACTAGCTACTTTGTTTGCAACTCAGATACCCATTTTTTGTTTTAAACATACCCATTCGATTCTAGGCTTCTCGCTCATAACAATTGAAGGTTAACATGCAATTCAAATCACAATCCAAATTAATCATCAACTTATTGTTACAACATGATATCTTAAATTGGAATAGACACAAGCGGATCAAAATAATATACAACTACCATGCTACCTAGTTTATTACCCACAAGTTAACAAATATTTATCACCTACAACCTGGTCATTTCTTTCTTTTTAACTAGATTATCAGTTAACTATATGTTATTGAGCCAAATGAATTTGATTGGGCTTAATTAAATTGAATTGTGCTTTTCTTTTTGGGTTGGGCCTACTTACAGTAATATTGAGCTATTGTTGAGACAAGTCCAACGTTCCATCAGTGAACTAGTAGAGAGTAGAGACTACTAGAGAGCCACTAGTTTAATAGTTAGTTTACTTTAAAAACATTAATATTATAGTATTTTAAGACTTCTAGAAGATAGAGATCTTACCATTGAACTTGAATGTTCATTTTCGATCCATTGATGTATAATTTAACTAGGTCATAAACGTTCGATCACACGTACTAAATCATTGTGATGTGTGTGACGTGTTTTAAGAATAATCAATTCAACTTGAAATACTTTATTGACACACTTATATGATATGTGCATGGATTATCTCTTGCAACATAAGTTTTTCATAGACATGAATCCATATCAAAAAGCTCATGTACCTCGCCAATGCCCAACTTACTAAACGATGCATGTGAATCGTTGTTTACATGAACTGTTCATATGAGATTCAAGAAATTATGGTAAAGGGATACTGACCCACGACCAACATTAACATGCATTGAAACGATTTTTTTTATATATCAAATTCAGTCGCATATTATAATGCATGCTTCCATGGATTCCATAATCATTATATAAATATCAACAACCTTGTAATGCCCTTTAAACACAATCGAAGTATTAATTAGAAAAGAATCCTCTAGAGGTGATCTCTAGATCTTTAACAATTGACTACGACTTGTTACTAAATTAATATACGAACTTTGATTAAGTATACACGTGCAAACTTACCTCCAATTAGTGACAAATCTTGAACCCGAGCTACAAAGTTAGATCAAAACTCAAATACTAATAAGGTGATGTCGAATGTTGAGAAATAAAAATAATCATAATCTTATTCATCTCACAAAGAGGTCATATATAGTTACCAGTCCAACGATATGGATATCCATTAATAACCATCCATTTCAAAATTCACTTTTTGTGTCACTATGATAGTGATATGATATTCAAATATTGGCACATATTTCAGTCGATTATAACAAGTCGTTACAGACAAAGCTTTAGAGAAAGTTAAAACGAGACATACTATCGAAGTTTTTGCAAATGAACTTTCACAAAAATAATAAATAACATATTAATTAATTATTTGTTAACAAGCATCCATAATCCACTTATGTAGGAGTTCAGGGCATTAAGATAGGAAAAGGTTGCACTATCCAAAAAGTTAAAAGATATACTTGAAGAGATTTGAGTCCACACATGCAATATATGATTATATTCCATTAGGTTAGGTTGCCAAATTGCCCACTACCCCATATGCTAACTACATATTGCATTGGTGCACTTTATTTAGTTGTTGACCTGTCACATTCTTGTATTGCACAATGACATCATGTTCTAAAGGAACATTTCATTTTGGTATATTTGTCTCCAATACTATTCATTTAAACAAAAACAATAAGTGTTTATCCAAAGGAATCGTCCATAAAATAATATAAAGAAAACCTTTAAACTGAATTACTAGAAACGAAATGAAAGCCGTAAATTACAATATTTTTTACAACTGAATTAAATACAATATAAGAACGAGTAGAACAAGGTGAGAATTGATTCGTGTTCAACGTCACGAGTCACTTAAATTACAATATTTGTTACCCACTCGTTCAGAAAACTCTGCCATTACAACTCTGGTGGGGTGGTCAGTGAGGTTTTCTCAACAGGTTTCCTTCATGGGGTGGTCAGGGGTCGAGTCCTCTGTCCTTAGAGGAGAAAATTTGCTAAAAGTACATTTCATTGACAACTGTGTATTTGATGTAAAAATAAGTTCAGGAATCTCCAATCGATCACTACATTTAATTTTATGTTGGAAAAGAAAAGGGGTTCCAGAAATAAATATCTGCTTGCTGTATAAGCTGAGTTTCTGCCAAGTGCCAAGCAATTACAATGGTGCTTGTAGATAGTCAACGGCTGTTGTTCTTACAATGGTCAAGTTGTCAACATCTGGGACAATGAAATCAAGTATAGCTTTAAATGAACAAGACTTGTACAGAAGACCTTAGAGGATTGTCTATTTCGTTTAATTTATTGGTGGTACTGGTACCCTTTATGAATATATACGATCCTCTAGTATATATTGGACGTTGACACATACACAATTATTGAACAAGTAATTATGTGTCTCAACGGGACATTCCAATGGTAAAGTGTTATACCACCCAAACTAGCGGTTGTTGGTTCAAATGCACTCCATCCTGTGAAGTGCGTGTGTGGTACTTTTAGGAATTTAATAGATGTTGAGTAGAGACGTAGAGCATGGGTATGTTTGCCGGGTAAAAAAAATACAAAAAGTAGTTATGCAATGCATGTCAATATTTAAAACTGGGGGTGTAAACGAGCGGAGCGGAGCCCAAGCTCGACTAGACTAGAGCTCGGCTCATTTTGACTTATGAAAGTTTGAGCTCTAACTCGGCTCGTTTTGAACTCCTTTTTTAAAGTTCATGCTCGGCTCGTGAGTTGTTTCAAGCTTGAGTTCAGCTTGGACTTGTTTATTATTTATTAATCAATTTATATACATTTTGCATAGTTTTATATATTTTAAAATTTTAATTTTTATCTAATGTATATTATTTAGCTACTTTTATCATACTTTTATCAAATAAATATATATTTAATATATTAAACAAAAATTATATGAATAACAAGCTCTTTTAGGCTCACGAGCCAGCTCGAGCTCAATATTGAATCTCAAGCTCTGACTCATTTATTAAACAAACTTATTGTAAGACTCGAGTTTTTTTAAGCTCAACCCAATTCAAGATTTTAACAAACAGGTTTTGAGTAGCTCACAAGTTGGGTGGAAACCTGGCATTAGTTACCGCATTATCCGTCACAAATCGATTGCAAATAGGTTACTAATTTTGCGAATGTTAAGAGTTTGGTTGCAATGGTTCGTTATGTTTTTTTCGTCCTAAATCAGTCGCTAAGATTTTGTTTTTCGTCGCAGCTGCCCTTTCCTATTAGTGGAGGCCTCAATTAAAAGAAACCAGAATAATATAAAGCTAGTCATTGGACATGGACCACCCACACACAAGAGAGCAACAAACAGCGACTCCAACTACCTACAAGAAATCAATGATGTTGGCGCAAACACGTTGATCGTGCAAATAAAAACAAAACTAAAATACACCAAAAAAACTTCATCACCTTCACTTTAAGTCTTTAACCATCAAAAGTGCCCTTTTGGTTGTTTAGATCGACTTATCCAAAATCGGCCCCATTCGAGTCTACCACATTTTGTGGTGGAAAAGAAACGATGTGCAAGTTTAAATTAAGGACCAGTTTCGATCGGATAGGATATGCGGCATTATGTGCGGGAGGACCTCTTAGTAATAAAAACAACACATTGAATATGACCAAATCAGCATCTTGCTTAAACACACAAGAAATTGTTCCCTGGGGCAGTAAGAATACAAGATTTTTGTCCAAGTTGTGCTATAGGAAGCAACGTTGAGCTGTCCTCATCAAGCATATTAATTATAAGGTAGTGCATATATATTGTGGAAATAGCTGACCGATGCATGATGAAATTGCCAGAAATCTCTTTTTTTAGTCTGAACGACGTTTGAATCCAACTAGTGGTGCTTTACCCAAGCTTAAACCCGAGAATATTGCACGTGAGTAGAATTCGAACCCGCGATGTCAGGCAAACAAACCCTTAGGTGAACTTGATGTAAAACTTACCACCCGACCAAAGTGGTGATAACATGCCAGGAATCTCTTCATCATGAAAGTTAACTAATATTATTTATGTAACATCTTGAAGAATCAAATTAGCCAACAAGATTCATTGCAAAATTGTGAACTAGTCTCGGTCACTAGCAAATTAATAATATCTTTAAGTACATTATATATTTATCTTCAAGGGTGGTCTAGTGATAGATATCTTCAAGGGTATACAACGACTGTGCGTGTGTGAGTATGAAAACAGTACTATACATATATATATATATAGAGGAGGGTTAACGTACAATAATAAGTTATCGAATATTAGGTACGCGAGACCCTGCACCACCAGATCCTAATTGCAATTAAAACTACGCGGTGGCATAATTGTAATTAAATCAAAAAAATACTTCTCGCACAACAGATCGTCATTTGTTGTAAGCCTTCAACCATAATCAAATCATCCACAAAACTAAAGCATAATCAAAATCGATAAACCCATTATCGCCATAATTTAATAATCTTCAAATTGATCAAAAATTGTTGATTTAATCAATAGAATTGATGTGTAGGAGGCTTTAGAATCATCAATCGATTATGAAATTGCATAATAATACACTTAATTGAGCTATAATTAGGGTTCATGTTTAAACGTTCTGCACAAAAACTTTAAACGTTCTGGACTTTTTGTACAAAACTTTTAAACTTTTTGTACAGAACTTCTAAATTTTTTGTCTAAAACTTCTAAAGTAAAAAAATTTAGACCAAAATGAAGAAAAAGTTTAAATGTTCTGACCAAAAATGAACAAAAAGTTTAAACGTTTAACTAATACGCTCTGATCAAAACTACAAATTTAAACGTTCTGACCAAAACGAACACATTTAAACATTCAAGTTTAGATGTTCTGTACCAAAACTTTAGAAGTTCTAACAAAAGGTTTAGAAGTTCTATACAAAAAACTTTAGAAGTTCTATACAAAAACTTTATATGTTCTATTTACACGTATTATACGTTCTATTTAAACGTTCAGAACAAAAATCAATTAAACTTCAAAAAGTTCAATACAAAAAAGTTTATACGTTTTAGGTTAATGTTAATACGTTCAATGTTAAAACCCAGAACTCAAACTCAAAATTGATAACTGAAACTTCAAATTGATGATTAATTGGATCAATTTCAAAGTTTAATTGATCAATTAGTTCATCAATTTCAATTTCAATTAATCAATTTGATAAACTAACCTGTGAACAACTCGTGACGGAGGAAGATGGTGTTCACGACGGTAACGTCGATGGTCGCGACGGAGAATACAATCGTTGGATGGTGACGAATTGATGAACGGTGATAGTGAAGGCGGACGGAATCGATGGGAGCAGTGGATCATAGTTGATGAAATTTACAATATTACCATCGCGTGATTTTGAAATCAACAGTGTAGGAACTCGCGTACGTAATGTACGATTATGGATTACTGTATTGGATCTTTTATCTATATATATATATGCTACCCATTTAAAAAAGGATACAACTTTTTAAGTGATGTGTATTGGAATTAGATGCGTCATTATTGAGTGACAAAAAAACATTAGACAGCGACATACATGTGTGTTTCAATCAAGTTTATGGATCGAAAATTCGAAATTAACATTGTTGTTCAACCATTGAAATATATTCTCCAAATTGACCAAAGAACAGCTACAATTCAACTTATTAATCGGATAAGATTGCTCGAGCTTATGCATGTGGGTCCGTCATGAAATCACTACCAAATGTTTTCGATCGTGTCCCATATGACAAAACTTCTTTGTTGTTTAAGAACTTAAGTACTAAAATTACTAGAAAAGAGTGATATATAGCATAGAATAACATACATATTCTTCTAATAATACATAAGTGAAAAGATCATATCATCTTAATTAGGGTAGGCGGGGCATCCAATCCAAAGCCTCGGAGCTCGCACGGGTTGGGCTAGGACACCGTCCACAACCTGAAAACACATTACTTGTGTTTGTGAACTCAGTTGGAAAGAAAAGCAATCACCATAGGCTTGTTCAAGTTTACGCAAATAACCAATTCAATTAATATATTCTTAAATAAGAAATCACATAGACATGACTTTGGAAATTATTATTAATCAACTGACCCAATATCAAATTATTCTCAATGAAAAAAAAAGAAACGATGAATTGAGCAAAATCAACCAAAGCCAAACTGTTTAAATAAATCGAACAGACAATTGAATTCAAAAGGGCTTAGCGTGTCCACAAATCCGGCCAATCCTAAACAAAAAACAATATAAACCTAACAATAACTTATTCAAACCCTACACCCGGGTTAATATTACACAGAAATTAGCTTTGTCTCATCATTGTAACAGCTTCAGATCTTGATTCGGTTGATGCAATCATGATCGGAAACTTGATTGGAATGATTAGAGAAGTTCAAAATCACCCTTGCTACTCCCAAAATAGGCTAGAAAAGTTCTCTTACAAAACTCTAAACATAATGTATTCATAGTGCAAAATCTGTATATTTCGCATCAGATCGGGCCCTTGTGTATTGTACCTCATAACCACCATAATGTACGTCGCTGCGTGACAAGCCATACGCTAATCTGCTCCCATACGCAATCTGATACGTCACGACATACCATATGCCAGTAACGACGTAACGTACTCCCCATCCAGATTTCAAAACCTTATACTTAAATTTAGCTAGCCGTGAAACCCAACATTCATATTTTATTGTTCTTGTAACCTATTTTAGCCCGATATATGCCGTAACACGCTATGACACTTTTCCTTGCAACTTGTCTTGCTCGTTTAATGCCTCAGTAACTGCACTTACAAAACTAATCAAAATAATTTTGTTTGATATAATAAAATAGTTAAAACATGATTAAATGTTATAAACACGTCAAATCACCCGCTCATCACAAAAGTTCAATTCATATATTATTTGCTAGTAGTTAGAGCATTCACATCAAATTATTCGTCTCCACTCTATAATTTAACCAGACATCATATTTCTCTAAATTTATCTTTAAATTTTCTTTAACCTTCCACGTTTGGTTATCTATCTCATTTTTATCTCACTCACAAATATTTATTATTTTATTTTATTTCTTTTTTTTATATACTAACAAATATTTATAGAGATGATGAATAGTACATCTCTATAAGAGTATTGCTATTTACTAAACTCTAAATTATATAAATAGAGATGAAGGTAGAAAACCTACAGGAAATTTTCTTTAACCTTCACATCAAATTATTCGTCTCCACTCTATAATTTAACCAGACATCATATTTCTCTAAATTTATCTTTAAATTTTCTTTAACCTTCCACGTTTGGTTATCTATCTCATTTTTATCTCACTCACAAATATTTATTATTTTATTTTATTTCTTTTTTTTATATACTAACAAATATTTATAGAGATGATGAATAGTACATCTCTATAAGAGTATTGCTATTTACTAAACTCTAAATTATATAAATAGAGATGAAGGTAGAAAACCTACAGGAATGCAAAATGTAGATATCGATATACGTTAGAGATAAATATGGTTATATATATGGTGATTTTAGCATGATCTATATAAATACGCGTGTGTGGGTTTTATAAATTATATGGTATATGTGGTTATGAGTGGTCGTGAGTAGATGAGCAAGAGAGAGAAAATGTCATGTGGGAAATTAAATTTGGTTTTATAGCGTTCACACCGTATAATATTTTAATATTTTATGTAAGTGGTTGTGAGTGAAGAAGTGAGAAACAATAATGATAAAGATATATAAAAGTATTATTTAATTGAAAATGATAGAAAAATATAGTAAATTTTAATGTAATTATATGAATATGGATAGAGAATGAGAGTCTTATCTTTAAACCTAAATGTATACTAAAAATCACTATTTTTTCTGTTTTTTTCAACTAAATAATATTTTTTATACATTTATTGTTACATTTTCTCTCTTCTATATTAAAAAAATTGTATGGTACTAAGACATTTTCAAATATATAACAAAATCATATCATTTCTCTTTCTTTTACTCACAATACCTTAAATCACTCTGTAAATTATAAAACTTCACTCACATAGAATGATGTGATGGATGAATCGCGAATGCTCTAAGCTAGATCATCACCAACAAATATAAACTGTTTTACTGTACTAAAGGATAGATATTGTGTGGGGTAGCATTAATAATTACTATAGGAATCAAACCGAAAATGTGCAACTGCTTTGTGTTGATTATGAGCTTTTGAATTATACTTGAACAACTAAAGTGTGTTTGAGGGTTTGCTTGTTTTTTTGGTGGCCATATATAAGCTGCTTTTTTTGTTAAATAAAAATTTTGAGAAACATTGGTTTTAAATGAAAGGAATACAATACTTCCAACTTTGGATGAATCACATTTTAAGATAGAACCAACTTAAAAATTTTCAAAGATATCTTGAAAAGGAGAAACTTTAAGAAATTTGCGTTGATCTTTAGGTGCACATCCGATGAACACTAACCCCTATTATATAATGAGTTTATTCTGTTACAAATAATTTAATCTTTTAATTGTTTATAAACCTAACTTCAATGTAGCATGTGTTGGAATTAATTAACATATTTTTAACAATAATACATTAAATAAATTTTATTTTGATCATCAAAATCTTTTCATCCCGTCATTCCAACTTTGATGGAATGGTAAGGTACATGATTAAAGTTAAAATTAGAGGCCATGGGTTTAAACCTTATGGAGTGCAAAAAATGTAGTAGTTAAAAAAATATATTTTTGATTTTATCCTACTAAGTTACCCCGAGGTAGGGATGAGATTTATTTCCCGAATACCCATACTCATACCCGTTTACTACCCATTTATTCGGTACGGATACCCAGATTTACTTACTTTAGGTACGGGTACTCGGTACCCGTTTGGAATATGTAGGGGTTTTATTGGGATTTCCAAAACTCATAACTCTAACCGTGTTTTTATTGAGATTTCATCGAGGCTTCAAGCAGACTTTTCAAAACCATTGATAATCAAAATATTAAGTAAATAACAGTTCTAATCAAACCAATCAAACCCTAGTTTTCTTCTCTTCTTCTTCCCATCAATAACTCGTAATTAATAGCAACCATTAAACGTGCGGCTCCACATTTTTTTAGTATTGGTATTATGTTTTGGTTGCAGCATTACGGTTTTGATATTATAGATAATTGATTGTCGATACCATGCCAGTATCTCCAAGTTTAGTGGATATTTTTTTTAAAAAAGAACAAAGTGGTACTAAAGCGACTCGAGTACCGTACCTAAAGTACATGTACCCGTATCAAACAATTTGGTACGGGTACCCAGATTTAATGAGGTACATATACGAGTATGGTACCGATCTCATCCCTACTCCGAGGTCAGACCAATACAAAAAAAATAATCCCCCAACTAGTCTCTTTTATCTAGAATATAAGTATCGGTTAAAAGAAATGCATAAAAGACCTTTTATACATTTAAATACTTTTTAGAGATTGGCACCGTCTTTGTAGTGGGTTCCTCCTATAGAAAGATAAAAGCGCTAGCCACTTCACTGCTCTGACTGTTTACCGCTCATAGCAAAGAACAGCTAAAAAACGCATCTTCTCTCCCTTCCATTCTCATACTCGTCTCACATAACCTGTTATTCAATGTTTATTTGTACAAAAACATCCATCCTTTCGCTCCTCAACATCATGCCTACCATCTTCCACATGAACTCAAAAACTTAACAATATGCCATATCATGGCTGCTACAAAAATTGTCTATTAGTTATGCTTATCCGATTTATAGATTAATTAACTATGTGTACGGTGTAAATTTAAAATAATTTGCTCCAAGATGCTCTATGATCATGTTGAGTCAAGGTTTTCTAGTCTCGATATTCCCAAGCCTAATGCGCTTTATAAACCATCCATTCATTTATGTGTTGTTTTGGTATCTTGTCCTATATATTGGAATCAACTTAAAAAGAATGGTTCGAATTAAAGCTAAATGAAACTATAAATTGTTTATAAAAGATTATATATGCAGCAACCTGACTACATGGTCCAAAAACCCAAAGTCATTCTGAAAAGACGAGCTTAATTCTCTTCCGATGTTTTTACACCTCCCCTTTTTCATCATAATATATACAATGTTCTTTTTCAGAAAAAGCCACTACTTTACACAAATTCTAATGGGACATATCCACCATAGGTGTATAGAGAAGCTTCACATCTGTTAGTTCAATGCATGTAGACAGCATTCGGTACCATATTCATATGTCACTATTCAAAAAGGCACACACACATTAACTCAGTGAAGCACTGTAGCAGCACTAACCTTAAGTGGGGTTTAGTGTTTTACTATTTGTGAAAATTACTAGCAACTAGTGTCTAGTTTTTAAACCTTATAAGTTCCAGCAAATCTTTGTTGTAAAGATTGAAAGGATATGAGAACAACATAAATGTAGGTTGTGTCCTTTATCATCTATAGCTGGATAATTTTCAAGTTTATATTCGTTCCTTAAACTGCATGTTTTGTTCCGTAGCATGAATATTTAAGTGAACATTTAAGTCTCACACCCGGGTTTCCCCAAACACTTCAAAGAAACAAAAGCATGGCTACATCACTGCCAACGTCTGATGTTTCCGCTGCTTCTGATCATGTCTTTAATGTTGAAAGACATGATGAGTTGCAGCTTAGTCCGGAGGATCGTAAGCGAATCACTGAGCGAACCAAATGGGTTCTTGATTCGCCTGATCCTCCAGGCTTTCGCCAAGAGATTATTGGCTCTATCAAAAATGCTGTTTGCTCTCAGAAAAACAACAAACCGAGTTCGTCACAACCTCCATTGGCTTGGGTTGTGACGTTTCTCCGTTCCATGTTTCCGATACTAAATTGGGCTAGGGATTACAAGGCTTCCATGTTCAAGGATGACTTGCTTTCAGGGCTTACACTTGCTAGCCTTTGCATACCCCAGGTACATTTCTTGAGCAAAAGGTACACTCATTTACACCATTTCTCTAATGGAATATTTAAACTATGCAGAGTATTGGGTATGCTGCTTTAGCCCAACTAAATCCTCAATATGGTCTATGTAAGTTTTGAATAATTTTCATTTTACTAATGTTGTGTTTTGTAGCAAGAATTCAGGCTCTTTTTCCTTTCTGAAATATGTGTTACATTATTTTACTTTCATAGACACTAGTGTTGTCCCTCCTCTAATATATACAACAATGGGGACTTCACGAGAGCTAGCCATCGGTCCGGTTGCTGTGGTTTCCCTGCTGATATCTGCCATGGTCTCTAAAGTAATAAATCCTGTTGTTGATCCTATATCATACACTAAGCTTGTGTTCACAGTCACCTTCTTCACCGGTACATTCCAAGCTCTTTTTGGATTGTTCAGGTAATATTTTATCTTCTTTGTATTCGGGTTTAAAAGCCGTAATACTTATCATTCGTTCAAGTTACAATTACATTTACATTGTGTATATGTTTAATTACACATATTAGTTTAACATTCTATTAAAACCAACTCAAATACATACATCACAATTTTGGAATTCTAGTGAGAATAATGGTATTATTCTTTTGATTAATTTGTGTCCTTTGACGTCATAGGCTGGGATTTCTTGTTGATTTTCTGTCGCAAGCGGCTATAGTAGGGTTCATGGCGGGTGCCGCAATTGTTATAGGTCTCCAACAGCTCAAGGGTTTGCTTGCCATAAGCCATTTCACAACAAAAACTGATATTGTTTCCGTGTTGATTGCTGTTGGTAAATCATTCCACACTTCAGTAAGTTTACATCTTTTCTTTTCTAGACATATCTACAATATATTTTCCCTTTTTTATTTTCAAATATATTAAATAAATATTCCAAACTCCCAAGATGTCGTTGTCAGGATGACAATAAAGGGCATTACTCCTACTTTTAACTTATGTACTTCATTTATTTAATATTTTCTTCCACTTATTGCATATTTTAACAGTTTTTTTTTTCTTCATTCTAACAGTGGTACCCTCAGAATTTCATCCTTGGCTGTTCATTTCTCATCTTCATCCTAATCACCAGAATTATTGTAAGTAACAAAATCAACTTTAATTCTATATACGTTGTATGTTACTAGTAGTAAACCAGCACGATGTTGCGACGACGACAATATATTCAAATAGATTTTTAGTAATTGTAGCATTTTAAACAAATGGTAAGATACGTTTTTGTTAAATGATCTGAATTCATGACATATACGCCGTTTTGATGCGAATCAAATTCGATGTATTTTTTTTAAATGATTCTAACTCATTATGCTCATAAAATGTTTTAACCAGAACCGAAATTGACAGATTTTTTAATAACCCGAACTCATTTTACGTATTACTCGTATTGACCTGAACAAAAATTTAAGCTTTTTTTATAATGACCTAAACCTATTTGACTTACATCCCTTTAAAACTCGAATGCGTTTTGATCTGTCAAAGTCCTCGTTGTTTGACCCGAAACAAAAATAATATTTTTTTAATGATTGAAACTCATTCTGCTGAGATTTTGACCACAAACAAAATTAATTTTGTTGTTTAAATACACGAAAACATTTTGCTTATAACATTTACATTGATATTTGGTAAATCTTATCTTCCATTAATACGTCGACAAAATAAACACATCATGATTGTATATTTGAAATTTATTAAAACTTTTTGTTTCAAATATATAAAAGAAAAATAAAGAAAATAGATGAATGTATGGATAAATTTAAGGGAATGGAAGGGTAATATTAATTAAATTTACAAAAGTTGAGTAGAGTTAAAAGGTTAAAGTAGTAATTATAATTTAGGTTTATAATTACATATTCAAGTTGCACTCTTATGTTTAATTGACTTGTACATTATAATAAACATATCAAAATGTAATAAAATTTGCATTAAAACGTCGACAAAATAACCACGTCGCATTGATAAGTTCAGGTTTTTTAAAACATAATATATTAAAAGATATTGAACATATAAAAATTTAAAATGAACTTATCAAATAAATAGGTAAATATAAGGGGGTTTATGTATAATTACTTTATATATTAACAAAATTATCTTGAAGTTGAAGAATTATATATGTAAATATCTCCTAAACTAAATATTCTTAACCGATATAAGATGCCAAAAATACTATATTTCTCATACAATTCCAAATTTTGTGCATTGTTAATTGTTACTTTTGCATCAATTGTTGTGCCTCTTAAATTTTAAGAGATATTTTTTATTCTCTTTAATGTAATTACAAATGAAATAAACGTGTTAATTGTGATAATCAAGTAGAGCAATTATATATATACAAGAAGAGTTTTTATGTAATTACATTATAGAGTAATTATGTAATTACTCTATGATGTAATTACATAAGTACTCTACTTGATTGTCTCAATTAGCACGTTATTTTCATTTGTGCGTTAACTTTCCTCTAACTGCATATATATTTATAGGTATATAAGTTACAGATATGTAAGTTATATAAATAAACGAACATTCAAGCGAAATAATTTCTTCATTTTTTTATTTTAGGAGATTTAAGTGAGAAAACAATAAATAATATATCATTTTCTTTTATTTTTAGTTTGTTTAAGATTGGAAAAATGAATTGGCCATTTTCTTTTATATGTTCTCGCAATACATGGTACTGTTCTACATAGATCCCTCCATATGTGTTTGTGTGTGTGTTAATTAGTTATTTTATTTTTTATCATCTTAAGACAAATACAATTTAAAATATGTAGGATTGAACAAGTTTAAAAGGATTTAAGATACCAACTGAAAAACTTACAAGATTTAATGATAAAGTTTTTAACTCATGGAAAATTTGTTAACTCACATGGAAAATACGTTCCAGGGAAAAAGGAACAGAAAGTTATTCTGGTTACCTGCGGTCGCTCCTCTGGTATCAGTGATTCTCTCAACTGCGATCGTCTACCTAACGAGAGCTGATCAACACGGAGTTAAAATAATCAAGCATGTCAAAGGAGGATTGAATCCAAGTTCAGTTAATGAGTTGCAGTTCAACAGTCCACACCTCAGAGAATCAGTCAAAATTGGGCTCGTTTGTGCAGTCATTGCTCTAACGGTTCGCCTAGCTCAATTATATGACCAAAAATTAAGATTCAGTTTTGGTTTTTTATTGAATTTTGACAGCAATATACATTTTTATTTTACAGGAAGCTGTTGCAGTTGGCAGGTCTTTTGCTACAGTCAAGGGGTATAATATGGATGGGAATAAAGAAATGATAGCTATGGGGTTTATGAATATTGCTGGCTCCATGTCTTCTTGCTATGTTGCCACAGGTACATTAATTAATTATTATTGCGAAACTGAACTGTGGCGTAACGGAAACATCCTAACTAACGGAAAAGGTAGAAAAGAAGGACAAAAATCAGTTAACTTATATGCTCTACTTCATTTCATTTGTTCAGGTTCATTTTCACGTACTGCTGTTAACTTTTTTGCTGGCTGTCAAACCGCGGTTTCTAATGTAGTCATGGCCATCACCGTGCTCATAATGCTACAATTTTTAACGGGGCTATTGTATTACACTCCTGTTGCTATACTATCCTCGATTATCTTATCTGCACTCCCGGGATTAATAAACTATACCGAAGCTTATAATATCTGGAAAGTTGACAAACTCGACTTCTTGGCTTGTGCCGGAGCTTTCTTTGGTGTGTTATTTGCTTCGGTAGAGATGGGTCTTATGGTTGCGGTAAGCATTCATTACCTTTAAGTACTAAGCTAATTTCTATATATTTGTTTACTTTCAAAATAATTGTTGTATCTAGATGTTCTTAATTAGACAACTAAAGATATATCGATACCATGATGGCATGATGAAGATGAACACATTGGTACTTAAGAAATAGTTTTCCGTTAATCGAAATTAAGAAAGAACTTGATCACATGTTCTTTCTGAATCATCATAAAATTTGTTCCTTCTTGTGATGGCAAGTGGCAATCATATAGATCTAAGTAATATACATGTTAAACATATATATAGTCACGGTTTCTAAGAAATTTTTTCTAAAAACTAAAAAAGTTCATAAACCAAGAAGTTTAGGGCCTTAATGAATGTGACAGTCCACTTATTAAATAGAGTGAATACTGAAAATGTAGTTGTTTCCATGACCATACATAAACCATAATATATTATCTTCTGATTGTTGGATGCATAAATCATAATCAATGGGAATAAATAGTGTAGCACTGTATCCAAATAGACCAAGGTCCCCAATGAACGATAAAAAGTAAACAGTTTCCAAGTTGACCTGGGTTCCATCATTCAATATGCATTCATCTTTTCAAAAGAAAATCAGTTATGGTGTTTATTGTTTAATCAATGCCTTCTACTGGAGTATGGTCAACTCAAATCCTTTTTCTTAAAAAAAAACAAATAGCTACTAATTAATATATATCAAGAGTAAAGATTCAATTTATATATTTGATTAATATTTAATAATTGTGTGTTTTTTAATGACAGGTTGCTGTTTCATTTGCTAAGATAATTCTCAACGCCCTACGTCCTCGTGTGCAAGAACTAGGGAGGCTTCCGGGAACAGATATCTTCTGTGAAGTTGATCAGTATCCTGTCGCGCAAGCAGTTCCAGGCGTTCTAATAATTCGACTCAATTCTGGCTTGCTTTGCTTTACAAATGCAAATCCCCTCAGAGACAGGTATATATTTGATTTATGTGAAAAAAAAAACTCATAGATTAATGCTATATGATTTTGAGAAAAGCAACTAATTTAATATCCTCATTCAACTCAATTTATTTTGCATACATACATATAAGCAAATAAACAGCTTCAATAATTAATCCCAAACACCCCTCAAATGAAATCATTTTAAAATGGAACGAGACAAGTTGTTTCTATAAGCAATCCTGATATCTGTTAGTACTAATCTTGGAATATCCTTTAGGATACTGAATTGGGTAGCCGAAGAGAACGGAAAAGAAGCAATAAAAAGACCAATCAATGGAATAATCCTTGACATGTCTAGTAAGTGAACTTCATCCATATTATATAACATTACTATATCTATGTTTCTTGATCAAAGCCTCCTGATTTGTTCATTGACTAATATTTCGGTAATTTTAGGTGTCACCAACATTGATTATGCCGGAACTCTAGCATTGGAAGAAATCAACAAGAAGTTGCTTTCAGGAGGCATCAAAGTAAGATTCTAATCACCAACTTCAACAATATTCTTTTACAGTGATTAAAGTGAGTTTATGTACCAAGCACAAGCCTTAATTAAGCCACTCCACTAATATT
Organism: Bidens hawaiensis; assembly: GCF_021521415.1. Lineage (NCBI taxonomy): Eukaryota > Viridiplantae > Streptophyta > Magnoliopsida > Asterales > Asteraceae > Bidens > Bidens hawaiensis. The sequence continues at coordinate 529,152 of NW_027492054.1, forward strand.
TACACAGTGAGTGATGCCTTAAAGAAAAATATAGGTGTTACTAACTTCAGTCACTATCGAATTAGATGCTTCACCTACAAATATAAAAGACTAGTTAAAGCTAACTACATACCCAAGAGAGATCATGAGGAGATGTTTGGACGTTTTGCCGCATTTTTATGAAAAAAAAAAAGCTTTAAATAACTCCAAATTTAGGATCATGTAATCACAACTTTTTAAAAGTATGATTAAAAATTTTAAAAAAATAATAATAGGAAACTTGTTTTCACCAAAGAAAATATATATATACATTTTCATTGTAAATTCTGGTGATATTTGGGATGACATTCTAACTATTGATGCAGTTAGCAATTGCCAGTCCAAGATGGCAAGTGATTCACAAGCTAAAGGTAGCAAAATTCGTAGATAAAGTTGGAAGAGACTGCATCTTCCTCACTGTTTGTGAAGCCGTCGATTCCTTTGTTGGTTCCAAGATCACTGGTCCTGGCAATTGTTGATCAACGCTTGTATCTATCCGGCTTCTAAAGAATGAGGCTGATCCCTAAACTCATCTAATATGTATGAATGGACTTCAATTATGTATAATATAATAGTTTGTGTTGTTTTCGCTTGATTGTTGAATAAATAAAACAAAACAATGGGTATCTTGAAGAGCCCCCCAAGTGTTCTTGATTATCATGAACCAGGTGCACTGTATTTCCCTTTTTGTGCAACATATAAAATAATATTATACAAAATGTAATGAAAAAGGCTTTGCCTACAGTTTGTATTTTTCCACTAGATTACATTATCTTTTTTTAGTGCCATAAAGTCATAGATTTGATTATTAGATAAACTCTAGCAGTATGGACATAATTATAGAGAAAGGGAACAAGCCATGCTTGGAAAACAAATCAATCAAGCCAAAGTTAATATTTCTGATTCTTTTGATTAAAAGTCCCCAATTCTATCGTTCTACAAAATATAGGACCGTTTGGAGCACCGCATCAATCAGTCTATCATTTGTCCCTTGAGTTTTATGCAGGAAAACAGCACACTATAAGGGAAAAAAGAAGTTAATCACCGACGCCACACTCATTGTTACGTTGTTAGCGACTTCTAACAGATAACCTAACCAAGAAAAGGAGACCAATACTTACGTATTAGATAGGAACTATCAAGCGTGTAGTCCGCATTTTGTTGTCTGCGTGAACATACTCTGATGGATTTTCTCTTGGTATTCTATCACCAACCTTAAGATTAGAATTCAGATGAAAATATTCTTGCACAGTATATTTGGATGTCTATAAGTGGGAACAAATTTTTGTCGCTAACTTTCGGATAATATTTTCCTTAACTTAGAGCATCCACAATGGTGGATGAGGAAATACAAACTGAACACGCCACATCAGATTTCCACTTATTCGCTTTCAAACACCAAAAACTCTTATTTTTCCTCCAACACTACATCTACTTTTTAACACCTCTGTATTCCACATAATCACATACTTTTATATTTTCTTTCTATAACTCAAATACTTTTATAATATTAATTAACTAAGGGGCCCACCTTTTTAATGTTCACATGCATTTAGAATTGTGAATGAATATTAACTGAACATCAACCTCCATTCTTCACTTGTCCAGTTCAAAAAAGTGGACATTGCCACATCAGAACTAAACAAAGCAATGGAGATGCTCTTAGACTTCTTAGGCATTTTTTCTGCCGCTTGTACTGATCCTACCACTGGCCTAAACACATTCCATGTAATTACACACCAAGTGTCTAATCCTTAACTAAACTAACTTGGGTAATTGGCACCATCCGGTGGCGTACTATAAACCATTTGTTGGATCAAACCCAAATCAATCACACAAAAACGAACGCATATCACATGCCTGTGTGATTAATGCTCATTCAAATGCTTAAACATAATTTATTCAAGTATGATTAACAAGTTCTTTAATCTAGATGTGCAATATAAATATTTCATTAGTTACATAGATATAACTTATATTAATTTATTGACTACCTTTGGGCACATATTATATATGTAAACTCCTACATATTGTCTTTTCCCTAACTAAGCTAGCTATGGCACTAACACTTGCATTATATACTATAACTCGTCAAACAGTAATTAACACAGCCAAACAATAACACGTGAACAAATATGAACTCAACTCTCACAATTCGATAAAGTCTAGTGTCGAACACAAATGCTACACATCATAACCAGTGGCGGCCCAAGGTTTTAGGAGGCCACTATTAAGTTGGAGGCTTTTTCAAAAACTTTTTTTTATATAAACTCTCATCCTTTACCCGGGTTAGAGACCGTCATACCGACAACAATAAAGTTACACGTTTATAGTTGGCAGAGTTAAAAATTTTATTTTAAGTTATATCTTTTGTGTAAACAATATTTACATAAATTTATATTTCTAGCTTTCGATTTAACATTCAACTGTTAGTAATAATATTTAAGTATTCAACTAAAAGTTTTAATGTGCAATGCTTAACAAAGATTCTAAGAAATAAATAACAACAGATGATAAATTGGATTGTAATTACTAATTTGGACAAAATTTGGTGTTAGAATTGGCAATTAGCATATTAAAAACTGATAAACTAATTACCATTTAATGCACTCCTCAAAAGTCAACACAGCTGAACTGAGTAAATGAGTCCGCTTCATATGTTTCGCTGACCGCCCTTCCAAAGTTGCCCAGCATCGGCTAATTCCAAACACCTAATATATTATTTTTTTTTTAATTAAAATTAGAGGCCTTTATATTTATGAGGCCTCAAGCACTTGCTTGGCCCAACAAGACATTTGGGCCGGCCCTGATCATAACTTAACAAAAAGAACCAAACCATAGCCCGGTAGTAATCACGGATTCCTAATAATGAAAGACAAACTTTGTAAAGGTTATTTGAAACTTCATTTGAATATATACATACCTTAAATCTATAATATATATAAATGAAACATTTAAAAACTCTCTAATTGCTCTCTGCATTCTCTTAAGCCACCAGATTTTATTATTCTTAAATGTAGGTTTCTCATACATTTGACCAGAATTCACGGGTATGGGTCTCATCAAACCCAGATAATTTTTAAACAGGTTGTAACATCTCATTAAATTAAAAATTAATCTCACAAAATATTTGATATGAAAATCTTATAAAACAGGGATATACTAAAAACTAATATTTGAATTAAAAAAATATTATTTATAATTAAGAAACAATATTATAGTAAAAAAAATAAATGGGTCATGGGTCTCACCAAACTCATATATCATTTAAAACAGGTTATAACATCTTATTTATTTGTGAAATTCTTTAATCATCAAATCCTAACTATGTTATTAGCTTCTCTATAATAAATGAAAATAAAATCCAAAAAATATATAAATATTATAAACGAATAATATAAAACAACTCTGTAACACGGGGGATAAAAGCTAATGTGTATGTGTGTGTATAAATCAAACCTCCATATATTCTATCTAGCCACCAGATTGTTTAATTTGTAAATTGAAGCTTCTCATGCATTTGACCCGAATTCCTGAGTATGAGTCTTAACAAACCCAAATAGCCCTTAAATGGGTTATAATATCTCATTAAATTAAATATTAATGTCACCAAAAATATTTTATATGAAAATCCTTTAATTAAGAAACAATTTTATATCTGCTTTTTTAAAAAATATATATATAATTAAGAAACAATTTTATAGTGAAAAATTAAGTGTGTCGTGAGTCTCGCCAAACCTAGATAGCTTTTAAACCGAGCTATAACTTCATATTTATATGTGAAACTCTTTCATTATTAAACTCTAAGTATATTATTAACTTTCACTAAAATTAAAATCCAAAAAATATACAAATATTATAAACGGATAATATAAAACAACCCCGTAATGCAGTGGATAAAAGCTAGTTAATAATAAAGCAAACGACGTGTAAACGAACTCTTACCTATTCTCCTTTTTTTTCAGATGTGCTGCCTTGCGAACCACCCCAAACTTGTCGTGCCATTTAGAGGTGTACAAAACCAGTTTTAAACCCAAACCAAACCGGTTTGGTCAACGAATTATCAAAACCGGTTTGACTCAAACAGGTTTAAAAGCAAGATAGGCCGGCCTAGTCACATCGGTTTGGTCTGGTTAATAAACCGGTTTTATCTAGTTTTAAACCGGTTTGATAGATCTTGAGGGGAGCCAATCCTGAAACTGGCGGTTTGAGTCGGTTTAGGTGAAACCGGTTTTTTTTACACCTCTAGTCCCATTTAGAGGTGCACAAATCGGTTAACCGGTTAATCTATAACCGGTTATTTTGCTAACCGGTTTTTTTTGGCGGGCATTAACCGGTTATACCGGTTTTTCGATTAGGGTAGTAACCGGTTTTGGCCGGCTAGCGAAGCGGTTTTGACCGGTTAGGCCGGACTGGTTAACCGGTTAATAACCGGTTTTTTATAAAATAATAATTAAAAAAATCGGTTAACCGGTTTATAACCGGTTTTGAAATCAAGAATAGAAACCGGTTACTAACCGGCGGTTAGGATCAGTTAGTGACCGGTTAGGATTGGACCGGTTACTAACCGGTTATAAAATCGGTTAGAAACCGGTTAACCGGTTTCTGTGTGCACCTCTAGTCCCATTCTAGAAAACCTTCTGTGGCGTTTTACTCCATTCGATGGCTAGCCCAACTGATTTTTGGTGGCCCAATAACAAAGAATAAACTCAAGCCCCCTAATTTTATAAGTTTTATAGGTTGTAGGCCTGTTGCCACTTGCCACTTGATGCGTCTAATGTCTTATAGAAGTCAAAACTCAAAACCAAACTCTTAACACATGATAATTTGTTTTTCTACTTTTTTTTATTTTCTTCTAATTAAATAATATGCCAAAAAAATCACTAAAATAACATGGAGCAGTAACCAAAAACCAAAATAAATATGAAAAGTCTTAAAAATATAGAGGCATCACCAAAATTAAGGACTTCATAAGTTTACAGATGGATGAAATATTGACTTTAGAGCCTTTATTTAATGGTTAGACCCACATATAAACCAAGACGTTTTCTTTTAAAAGTCTAAATATGCACCTGAATGTCTAGGATCAGAAGAAATGTCTCCAAGACGTTTTCTTCGGCTTTGACGCTTCCACTCTTTTTATACGTTTACGCACATATGTAGATGTTTCTCGTACGTATTTAGATGTTTCGGGTTTTTTTTTCTAAATTTATTTTTAGACACTTCCATACGAGTTTAAGACGTTTCTTACAATTTTCGAACGCTTCATTATCATTTTTAGATGCTTAGTATGATTTTTAGACGTTTTCTATGGTTTTTAGAGACTTTAGCTAGTATGATATTTAGATGCTTCTATACAAATTTTTAGACACCTCGTAGGATTTTTAGATGCTTCGTACTATTTTTTTTAAGTCAAAATGTCTAGATTATGGTGCTTTTCGAAGAAAGCGCCTAGGGCTTGGACGCTACCTCTGAATTATGTCACGTGTCAAGCAAGTAAGTGGTCTATATGTGAGTCCGCTGTCAAATAAATCCCTTAAAGCTTGGACGTTTCACTTATGTGTGTCAACTTATGAAGTCCTTAGAATTCGTGAAGCATCCGTGTTTTATAGACTTCCCATGTTATTTTGGTTCTTGGTTGTGGGTACATGGTTAATTTGGGGAATTTTCTAAAAAACAATGCCATAACGAAACGAATCAAAACAACCAAGTTCCCGCCGAAAGCAGCTACAGAGAGAGATAAAGTTTGGATCCTTTCAGGTTTCCAGCAAGGTAACCAGCTAAGACGTTAAGGTTCATGAATTAAGTTCACGCTGCCGTAGCACGTGGGTCTCCAGCTTGTTTATTGTTTATACTCCCTCTGTCCCATTAAAAGGGTAATGGTTTGAAAAAACACAAATTTTAAGGTAGATCAATATTGTTTAACAAATTGCAATAATGTCATTGGAATAACGGATGGAGATTAAATAATTACTTTTTCGCTTAACAAATTGCAATAATGTCATTGGAAATTGGGCCCATCAATATTGTTTATTAATGTTAATTGTGTGTTTAAGGGTAAATTTGAAAATTAAATAATAAATTTTAAAAATGAATTTTTGTAATGAGACAAACAAAATAAAAAATAGTGATATTTTTAATGAGACGGATGGAGAATTAATTAAGTTTCAAGTTCTTTATTGCCATTAACAAAACTAGAGGGATGTTGCCAAATTTCTATTAGTAGAGAATAGAGATATTTAAAGGCATTAATATTTGTAGTTTGAACACTATGAGCATTTAACCTTCACTAGAACAACTAAAACGAATATGAATAAAATTATTACTCTCGTCTTTAACTTTGTGATAAGGCCGGTTTGAAATTCACATATAATATCAGAAATGCCGTTACCATTTTAGTGGGGTGAAGGTGATCATGAGTTTTTGTGTGGGGTTTTTTCTGAGCGGTCACAGTTCAAATCTCGACTCATGTGCATTTTAAAATATGGGTAGTATCGTCGCTTGTAATAGGGATTCAAACTTGGGTGATGAGATTGAGGTATGACAAGTGTTATGACTCGTTAAGAGAGACACCATTAACATTACATACGTACTTTCAAAAAATATATATAAATAATAGAAACTAACTTAGATATACTTTTGAACATGCCAATTTCATTAAAAGTTTCAAGAGAGACTGATTATTCCATATTACATTAAACTTTCACGGTTACAACTTCCACCAGATATGACTCTTGTTGCATTAAAGTCTGATACGAATTTAGCATCTCTCGGTGATGATGTAAGTATAATAATATTATAGTCGATAGAAACAATTTTCAAAGGTTTAAAGGATTTAAGATATTTGAAAATAGAAAATTGGAACCGATGCAAAAAAGGAAAGATTTTAAATATTTAGTATTTATCGAAAATAACACACATTTTCGCATAAAGAAATTCCTAAAAAAAAGTATTTTTTATCGGAAAACCAAAATATATGCATACTTTTTATCTGGGTCAGGCTAAACGTACATCTTTCTCTTACTTGTCATACCCCCTCCTATGAACTTTAAATCCCTTCAAGAATTTTATTTGACATATTACTACCCTATAACATTTTTTAAATGTTATGGCCTCTCTTTAAAAGTTTTATTTTTATTTTTTTATTTCTAGAATGTTTTATTTATTTATTTTTGTTTCTGTCTTTCTTTTTGTGTTTATTGTCTTAGATCATACTTATTATATTTATAAAACTATATATAAATATATGTGTGTGTGAAAGATTAATACTAATATTGATATTATTAAAAAAATATTAATAATATTTACAATAATAATAAAAAATAGTTAATAATAACAAAATAGTGTTTAATTTGATATATTTAGTGAAGACTATTAAGTGAAAAAAATATTGGAGGGACTAATATGTATGTAAGTAATGTTAAGGGAAAATGATAATTGATTTGATAAGCTTAAGAGGAGTGTATGTTTAGTAAATATCGTATGGAGGGAGTACGTTTAGCAACACCCTTTTTATATACGACCAGTGATGTAGTACACAATTGATCAAAATACAAATTAATAAAATCTTTGTATGTAATCTTTTTGATGGATCCGTTTAACGGAAGACCTTCTTTACGACCGGCCAATGTATTTGTTTTTTGGTGGGTAGGAGGGAAACACACTTGTGTGGACCTCGCATAAGTGTCCCTCTTGTTGGGCTTAGAAACAATGGGGTTGTAGCAGGGCAGGCTGCGTTGAATGCGACATTGGGCATGATTGTTAAACACGAGAAAACTTGTTTGGAGAATCAACACGTCTTTCTCTCTACATTTGACACATTTGGTTTCTTAGCCCCGGAGACCGTGGACTTTGTTTTTAGTAATTTATCGGCTATTATGAACAAAAACTTTGTTTATAGTAAGATTGAGTTTGTTATCCAAAAGAAGATTGTGGCACAACTTGTTGTTCGTTTAGATATCACTTGATTGTAATCGTTTGAATGTTTTTATATATATATATATATATTGAATAAAATGTTTTGGTTAATTCATATTGTTGTATACTTATAATTTGAAATCACGGATGTGCTTTCAAAGCAAGAAAACATGCATGAAGTTGATAATTGACCAATTTCATTAAATGGTCACCTTTTCTGATGACGTCATATGTTTTCATACACGGAAACATGCATCTGTTGATCGCAATTAATACATGAAATTTTAAAGGTTATCCTTACGAAATGTTACCATCTAATAATATTAACTTTGGTAAGTCCGGATACGGGATACATCACACTCTGTCACTCTTAGAACGTACTTCTAAATTTTCATTTGTTCACTATATAGGACTAAACGTTCCTCGAGCACTTGGTGAGTCACACTTTATCATACATCTTGATATCGGTAGTCTACAAGCTCCTAAACTCTATAGTTCTAAATAATTTTTAGAATGAGAAGAATTCACCCGGTAGGAACCTAACTTTTTGTTTGTAAAGTCACTTCGAATAAATCAATGGTGGGTGGAGGCGGTTGTCAATCAGTAAATGTCACTTGACATTAACTAAGTTTCTTTTTTTTAATGAGTTTTCTTTATTAGAACGTCTTTTGCATACATTTGTATACAAAAGTTAAAAAATATATGTTAAAAAATGAAACTTAAAAAAAAACTGTGTTATTTATGAGTTTAAGTGACATTATAAAACTCATGGTTTCTTAATAAATCGCTAATATATATTCTAAGTTGGTAATCCAAAAAAGAAAGTGGCGAAATTTTGAACATATATGTATAAATTATAACGAATTTAAATTTGTTTCGGGGAAAAAAATTTGTCTCGTAAACGACTTTGACATGTGCTTAGACCAGTAAGTTTGACAAAATATATTTATGTTTTTCCACGTATATTGGTGGTCGCTGAATCGGTGGTCATACGGATATAGTGTCTCTTGGTGATGATGTAAGCCTAATCTACTCTAGTCGCCACAAACATTTTGTCAACGTTTTAAACACGTCATGTATTCGGAAATAGAAAATTGGGACCGATACAAAAGGGCAAGGTCTTAAAAGTGTATTATTTTAAGAAAATAATAAACATTTTAGCATAAAGAAATCCCAAAAGAAGATAATTCTTTTATTGAAAATCTCAAAAATTACATCCTTTTTTGGAACTAAAAATTACATACTTTTATATGCGAGCGACCAGTGATGTAATCCACAATTGGTCAAAATACAAAAATATTTTAATCCAATTTGTTATATGCCGATAATTTGAAATTACGGATGTGTCTTAAAGGGAAGAAAACATAAAGATGAAATATAATTTATTGTATTAAATATTCTTTTTCTAAACTGTGATTTTATTTTTAAACTATCGCATGTATGACTTAAACTCAATACATCCTCTTTCAAACATACGTGTTTAAAGACTTTTTATTTGTCAATGGACCACTACCCTATAGTATCGTATTAAATATATTTAATTGGTTAGCAAAATAATAACATTAATTAATGAGTTAGTGATTAAATACTAAAAAATAGATGTCAAATGTTTTCACATACGGAAATATGTAATGTATGTTTTTTTTTTCAATGGCTATTCTAATTACGAAACTAAACTATATCGGGACATTGATTTTCTTTAGAACTGTCAACTAACACTTTTTAAACATACACCTAAATTTATATGTTTGTCGAATATAGGATTGGAGCACCTAACCGCTTGAAAGGAACACCGCTAAACCCAGTGGCGGATCTAGGATAAATATTCAGGGTAACCTAATTTTTTTAACGTATGGCCCCTGACGGAACCAGAAAATGTTAATCAAAGGGCCCGTGCTAACTTTTGTTATATTTTCGATTGTATGACGACTACTTTGTTTTACCAAACAATGTATTACAAACATCAAAATCTGAACTTCTTTTCACATTATCTTAATATCAAATTGGTATTTAAAACCTTGATAAATTATATATATTTTGAAAATAACAAATACCAAACTGATAAGTAAATAACTTGTTAAAAATACACTTAAAAAAAATAAATTTATACTCCGAATCATAAAATACATTAGTCAAATATAACCTCTGAACAATAAAAAAAATATTAATCAAATATTTAAAAAAACTAAATGCTTATTCCAAAATTAATAAACAATAAACTAAACAAACTTTAAAAGTAAATAAAAAGTACTTTTTTTTACGAATCTGAATAAAATGATAAACATATATATAAATGAGAAAAAAATATTTGTTTAACAAATAAATAAAATATTTGTTACCTATCGAGAAAGGCCCATTATTTTTTAATTTTTAAACACTTTCTTTTTTTTTATAATGAAATGGGCTCTGGGTTTAAAAAGGCCCAATATTAGTATTAGGTCGGGTTCATCATCTTTCTCAAACTAACGAAGCATTTTGCAGAGCCCCAATGACAACAAAACAGAAATAATGAAACGAAAAATCCGGCTATTTCACTCTGTTTTCATCTCAATACTTTTTAAAGGTAACCTAATTTTTGCTCAGGGGTAACCTAGTACATAAAACCGAGAAAAAGAAAAAAATCGCACTAATTTTGCACTTCTCCGTGAAAGTTGAGGGGTAACCCGGGCAACCCCTGGATACACCCTAGATCCGCCCCTGGCTAAACCACAAGCCTTTTGGTTTCATAATTCTAACCAATTTCCTTAAAATGGTAACTAAAATGTTCAAATGTGACACTAGAGTCACTTGAACTTTTATGTAGTGTACTCTTTAACCAACTGGTTAAGTGTTCAAATCATACACAATACACATGTAGTTATTTTAGAAGTGTAATAGGTGTACAAGCCTACAAGGTGTGTGCGCTCGTTGGTAAAGAAATCAACATTAATTAAGCTCTCTAGACTCTAGTTCTATCAATTTTCTTTATAATTGTTTTAAGTGAGCTTGTGAAGCATGTATAAATCCTTGTAATGGTACTGATTGGACCAAACGACGGAATGCCATGGGGCCAAGCTTATCTGTGTATACTTCTTGTTTTATTTCAATATCGTAATAAACGTAACAGAAATTAACCGAACTCGTATCGATTTATCGCATTAACGCCTAGGATTTAGCAACGCCCGAAGATGATTGACTCAACACTCCAACGCGTGGGACCGAAAACGCTCGGGCTTTACTTTTACCAACCCGTGGTTTTAATGACCATATTGTCTTTGTTCTGGTACTATAACAAACGTAAACTACAACGACCGAATTCGTGTCAACTCACCACCTCTACGTTCGGACGACAACGCTCAAGTTTTACCAATGCCTTGGTCTTACCGAATCCTTTGTTTTAGTTTAGGTACCATAACAAACGTAACAGAAACCGACCGAATTCGCATCGACTAACCGCCGCAACTGACAACTCTCAAATTTTACCAACTCACCGTTGCCACGCTCGGTTTTTATTGAACGATTAAACATCGTTTCAAATATTTTATTGTTTTTATATGTTAATTTTTATACGTTAATTTGACGAATTTATTTTTTAGGTTTTAATGTGTCGGTTTTACCAACGTATTTATACCATAATGAACGTAACATATACTGTCCGATTACATTTCGACTTGCCACTGTAACTCTCGATTTTTACCCGCTAGGTTTAATAAGCAAATAAACATATTTTAGATATGTTAATTTTTTCCATAATATGTTATGCGGGTGTTAGCTACTTTATTTTCCTTTCTTTATTTTAAATGTCAATTTGACTAATTTATATTTTAGATTCCACACCAAGGGAAGCTCTCTTATTAAATTCTGTAGCAAGCGTCTTTTAGTAAGGGCTTGCTATATCATTCGCTTCATATATGAGCTAATATTGGATGAAAGAAATGTTTAGTTTAAGTTATTCTTCATGGTACTTGAGATTATATCCTTATACTCGTATAGTAAGGTAGTGTTTTTTTTAGAAAAAAGCTCCGCGGGGCAGTGGCGGACCTTGTATATTACTAGGGGTAGCCTCTGGTACCACTCAACTTTTCGTCGGCATTACCCTTGAAAAAAATATAACGTTACCCTTGTTTGTTTAAAACTCAACTGTGACATTCATCAATTTCAAGTTCTATTATTATTCATTTGTGTATTCGTTTATCACGTAAACGACCCGATTTATATTCCGAACATTTCAAATATATAAAATATTGGATTTTATGTTACTAAATCATTCCCACATGTTCAATTTGAAAAAACCCCTTTTACGGATTCGAAAACGCCTTTAAAACGATCAAATTACAGCAAAAAACGAACTTACGGGACGCAAAATGAACCACACAAGACGAGCTGACCAAACCCACCCTCATGGGCGCCGCGCCCAGCGGCCATGAAGGCAAGGGCGGCCGCGCGTGGCGGCCTCAGACCTGCAGCAATCCGAATTTTGTTGTTTTGTGTCTTGTCATGATCCATTTTGCATGTAATTACTTGATATTTATACCCATATCTGACCCATATCCTTACCCTATATATACACGACCATCTCCTTTCATTCTCCCCTGCTACATCTCCAAAATCTCTCTCAAACATCAAAGATTCAACGTTGTTATTTATGTGTTCTTGAAGGTTTGACTTCCAAAAGTCAAACTGAGTTTAATCCTTCATTCTAATTAATTTATATAGTCTTACGGACACTTGAATATGGTGGTACAACATATATATAATATACACCCCTTGTTACCTTTGGTAGTTACTTATCCAGCTCAGGTTGGTTAAGTTTCGGACCTTGTAAGGCAAGACTTCATGGAGGACTTCGTGTCCTTAATATATACATATATATATATATATATATATATATATATATATATATAACTTGTTTATACATACTAATCATGCTTAACTTCTGCTCATTTTGGTTTATTTACAAGTTCCATGATTATGGGTTCTAAGAGTCTAGCCTCGGTTTGACCGTAAATAGCTCTAGACCGTAAACCGAACTTTGTTTACTAGTTTTATTTAAATAATTGTTTAAACATGCTTATTGTTATATTTAAGTTTCTAAAATCATTTTTACAAGTTTCTTTGATATTTGGGCATGTGGTAACCATCTATGAACTTATTGTGAGATGAAAACCGAACTAAACCGATTTTCACTCGCTTAAGACACATAAGTGTGTTTTTAGCTATCAAGACTTGTATAAATCTTTAAAAATACTTTATAAACTGATTTTAATTATCTTTTTAAGTACTTGGAAATGTTGGATCCAACTTGATCTCATAACAAAGTTTGGACCAACAAAACCAAAAACTCGTTTAACAGACGTTGTTAGTTCTAAAACAATAGAACTACATACTTGGTTAAGTCTTATTAAATTTTATTGAGTTATCTCATAACATCTATTATTTTGGAAAGTTGACTTTGGGTTAGACCAATTATCAAGACCCGAACCAACAACCCGAAACACTCGTTAAAACCCGTTTTAGTATCTAAATTACAAAGGGACTTGCATTCTCGCAGTTTTACCCACCTTATTACTTAACATGGGTTGAGTAAATATTAAGTGCTATATACTTTAACCCGGTTTCGAGCAAACTTATATTTTTAAAGGACTATTGTTACAATTTATTAAATATTTACATTTTTAAACCTTAAACTTTAAATGGTTTGCATTTATTATCATTTATTTTATTTGAAGACTTCCTAGACAACCATTACAATTCAAGACTACTTTTCATTTAGACTTTGCTCGTTAAACCTCATCCTTCCGGTTACTCGTCATTCTTACCAAATCAAGTTTGTTACTTGAATGTAAGTACTTTTATCCCCCGTTTTCCATCTTCCGTTTTGGGGGTGATATTGCATACTTATTCAAACCAAATGTTTTACACTTGAGTCTTAAACCACAAACTTTATTGTATACTCTACTTAAATAAATGCTCGATTTGGTGTTCTATGCTTACATGCTTATATGCTTATGTGTTTACCACTTTTGGTTGGTTGATTCATAAATTCGTGAACTATCTGGTATTCTCTTATAGCACGGTGCCGTTAATGTATTCTTATTAACGACCTCATGAAATCCGAATCCATTTGGTATTCTCTTATAGACGGTGCCGCTAATGTATTCTTATTAGCGACCTCATTTTATCCAAATTATTGCTTTTATTTAATGTTTCGTATACAAGTTGTGGCATTTCTTATTATATACTTATTTGTTCAAAACTATGAAAATGCTCACCAACCTTTGTATTGATAAACTTTATTTTATGCAATGTTACAGGTTTGACTATAATTGACTCGAGGACTTGGAGAAAACGTTATCAAGACTATTAGGATATTAGTAAAACGAACAATATATTTGTTTGCTTGTATTCAATTTGTTTTGTATGAACAAGATCTGTTGTTTATTGATTTTATGAAATAAATGAGTTGATTAAACATTGTCACTTTAATAGTATCTTGTGTATTTGTCCAATCACGTTGCACCCCGACATGTTCCGCCGCCTTTGGTCGGGGTGTGACACCAACCAAATTAAAATCCGAAACCAATTAAAGCCCAACCAAATTTAAGCACAAACTAAATAAAACCATTTGTTTGTTTTACCCTTATGCTTATAAAACGTTTGGTTTAAGTCGGACATCATCATTCAACGAAACAAAGTTCCATTCAATCGTGGCTAACACCCCACGCTGCCTCGACCCCCTGCATGCTGCAACCGAGTAGCCAACGTTCAGTGCTCCTTCATTCCCTCACTCCTTCGTCCACAGTTTGAATTCTATTTGTTCAATTTAGGTATTCTTCTACTTCTACTTAAAATTGTAACTGTTTATTTGTTTATATAAATTATTGATATGGAATTGTTTATGGGCAATTAAATAAATTTTTTTAAGGGATAACTTCTTTTAGTTTTTGATGTCTATAGGATTTGAACCCAATACCTACCCCTCCAAACCTAGGTGTTTTTTAGGATTTGCCTTTGGCAATGGAGCATCACCCCATTAGTAGCAATTGAATGATTGATAATGGTTTCTTGGATTTTCGGATAATATAAAACGGAAATTGTGTAACATCCCGAATTTTATATTAATAAAGAAAAGAAGTCCATGATTTAAAATCGAGTGTTAATATTTAATTAATATTAAATATAGAAAGAATCATGGACTTGGGTAATTACATGGATTAAGATGGTGGGATGGGCCTTAGGTCCATGGGCTTTAAGGGACATAAATACCCCCTTAAACCATCCTAAAACCCTAACTTCCCATTCCATCTTTCCATAATCCCTACACACACCCAAAACACACACACAACCCGAACCAAGATCCGGAGACGAGAACCCGAGCTTGTTGGTGCTAGATCGTCGTGACGGACCAAAGCAACATCAAAGACCAGCTCGTGTTCGTGTTCGACTCGTTTAAGGTACGTTTAGGATCGGAAATCATTTAATTAGGTTCGGATTCATCTTGAAATCATAGGATCTGTCTTAGTATGGTAAAAACGAATCCAACGAGGCCAAACTTACTGAAAATTGATTTCAGATTGATAGGTTAAACGTTAGCATGAAAAACCCATATGTATATACATGAATCGCAGCCTGTAAACCCGATATTTTGAACGATTGAATGGTTAGGGTTTGTAGGCGCTGCTTAGACGATTCCGTTGATACCTAAATCGATTTGTTTGGTTAAGAAACGATGATGATTTTGGGGATTAAGGACGAACAGCGGCGGCTGCTGCACAACTTCGCCTAAGCTAAGTTCGCCTGATGAGAACTTCGCCTAAGCTAAGTTCGCCTGATTAGAACTCGCCTAAGCTAAGTTCGCCTGATGAGAACTTCGCCTAAGCTACGTTCGCCTGATGAGAACTTCGCCTATGCTTAAGTTCGCCTGATGAGAACTTCGCCTATGCTTAAGTTCGCCTGATGAGAACTTCGCCTATGCTTAAGTTCGCCTGATGAGAACTTCGCCTATGCTTAAGTTCGCCTGATGAGAACTTCGCCTATGCTTAAGTTCGCTTGATGACAACTTCGCCTATGCTAAGTTCGCTTATTGTTAAGTTCGCTTAATGATAAGTTCGCTGGAATTAGCAAATTAGAAAATAAATTAAAAACCTAATGAAAAATGTGTTAAGACAGTTAATGGAAATAAAATTTTTCCAAGCTGACCTAGCAGCTCGACCCCAGCCAGGGGCTCTGCCCCTTGGACCCTGCTAGGGGCTGCCGCCCCTAGAACCCCGCTGCCAGGGGCGCTGCCCCCGGACCCCCGTTCGTTGTGGGTTATATAAAGATAGAAATACAACATGAGTAGTAGCAGTTAATTGATACGTGTAACCTATATACAGTTAGCAGAACACAGTTAAAGAGAGGAACCACGATAAACGGAGAAAGGAACCGCATTCAGGTGAGTTTCTAGCCCCATTCCTTGTTATGTTTTTCGGGGCTGTGTGCATACTCGATGTGATTAGTTAATACACTTACCTTAAGTGGTAAGTGTATGCCATATATGATATATGTGATAGATATGAATGATTGATTGTAGGTACGCGAACGATCTTCGGATATTGCGCGTACTGTCAGGTTGTAAACAAAGATATGAATGTTATAAATGGATGATGTATGATCGTTTTTAATGAATGCTTGTCGGGACGTGAACGATCTTCGGATATTGCACGGACCGACAAGAAGTACGATAAATGAATGAGGTGAAGAACGCCTAGAGTGTTCTTATGTTATAATGTAATTATTGTATATATGAAGTATGTGTATACAGGTACACGAATGGTATTTGAGTTCTACGTTCGACATAGTAAGTTAGGATGGCAATTCCCTCTAGCTTCTGCTGGACATAGACTTGGCAGGTGAGGGCGTAGTTAAGGACTGCGGGCCTTATACGTGATATAAGTGATAGATGTAAACATAGATAGGGACGATGGGCCTTATACGTGTTACAGATAATAGACGACAACGTAGTTAAGGACTGCGGACCTTATACATATATAGATAGGCATCAGCATAGGAAAGGACTGCGGACCTTATACGTGCTGTAATTGTATTGTGGTAGCATAGGGGAGGACTGTGGACCTCGTACGTGCTATGAATTAGGTTGCAACATAGGGAAGGACTGTGGACCTTGTACGTGTTGTGGATGTAGGATGGTATAGGGAAGGACTGCGGACCTTGCACGTACCATGAATGGTGAACATAGGTAAGGATTGCGGACCTTTTACGTGTTCACGACCCTGAGTACAGGTATAGACGGCGGACTATGAACGTACTCTCGGTAGACTGAGGTTAGTGATTGTGGATATGTATGTATGTACGGTAGTAGGGTAACGGATTGAGTATGGCTATGTATCTTCGGATATGAATGTATGTGTATGTATTGTGTGGCGTCCGATTAACTAGAACTCACTCAGCGTAGCTGACTTTTAGTATGCATGTAGGTGAGTGTAATGAGACAGCTAGCTTGAGCGGGCACATGGTGGGTGAATAGGAGACTGGCATCTGAAGACTCAAAATGTTTTAATGTTAATTGACGTTTATTTTGAAAGACAAGAATGTTTAAAGAAGGCAAGTTTTGGATTTCTGTAATGTTTTATGAAAGTTTTTATATTCTGCGAAAGTTTTAATTAACTCTGATTTGCAAGAACTGTGTTTATGAGTAAATCTGACGCTAAAGTAGGGCTACCGGGTTTGGGCCTTACAAATTGCAGTTGATTAGGGATTTAAGGATTATGTGTAAATTGAAATTATTTATGGATATATGGTTTAAATTTTGTCCTTTTAAATATTAAGGAACTTTGTCACACCCTCAAAATCCACTAATGGAGTTTTACCGTCAGAGGGTGTGAACTAACAGGATCGGAATCATCAGTTATAATCAAACCATAAAAACGTTTAAATGAAAATAGGTGCGGAAGCGTAAAACCATAGAAACAATGTTACGTCACGCAGGACGATTTAAAACCAATGATAACAGTTAAAAGTAAGTTTGCATAGTTAAAAGTTTATCAAGCAATGCATGTTCCTAAACCGCGCGCCCGCCTCGGCTACCTGAGAATAACATACTAAAAGTGTCAACACAAGGTTGGTGAGTTCACAAGTTATATAAAAATAAATCGTTTAACGTTTGCGTTCAGCGTTGCAGCGTTTTGCGTTAAGCGTTTTGCGTTACAGCGTTACAGCGTTTTGCGTTACCAGATAGTGTTATGTCAAATTATATATCGATAGGTAGCTAGTCTATACAACAAGTATTACTAAGTGTTCGACACCGAAGCTGACTCGTTTATTAAGTGCCTTGTCACCAGGTCCTCCAGACCATGGTACGTGTTAGCCAAAATTACACCCGCTAGACCTCCAGTCGAGTTTAGCGTTGGGTGGGGTTTGTCAAACCCAGTAGTACTACTCAACAGTGACTCGCTATTCTAAATATTAACCGGTTCGATGTGTAGGACTTCAAATGTTTCGTTTGCCACTTAGCCTTTACAAGTGATATATAATTTATAACAAAATCTTAAATGCGTTGTGGAGTATGTTATCTCCCCCAAGTGAAAAACGTTTGAAAACAGTTTAAAGAGGGGAAAGTGAAACTCACTGTTTGCGAAGAATTTCCCAAATTAAATCACCAAGATGCGCGTCACCGAAAAACTCTCTCTAGCGTTCTAAAACAATAAAGAGATTTTTCTAAGTGTCGGAATATTATCGAGTCTCTAGACCCGGCACATAATACCTATGCACATAACATGTTTCGTGTTTCGTTTGTGAATCGTGTGTGACTTTAACAATGTATTTGTGATACGTTACATGTGTAAGCAATCATTTACGTGTCACGTATTCATAAAGTACATCACTAGCAATTACTTCCCGTAAGGGCAATTTGGTCAACACATAACAATTAACTAGCAACTATTCCCCATAAGGGCAATTTGGTCAAATTATGACAATCAATTAGCAGTTATTCCCTGCAAGGGTATTTTGGTCAAAACATAACAATTATATAGCAAGTATCATGTTTCATGCATTTTTACACAACTCAGCAGCTAGTTTCACCGAGACAGAAATCCTACTAGAAAGATTGTACTATTTCACCGATAATAGCATCTCAATTAATTTACCAAAAATCATCACAGAAGCACATATGTCTTAGGTTTCCAGAACATATTTTATTACATTTTTATTCCTCATAGTTTTCTCACAATCATCAAATCATTACAGCAAACTCATAACAGTCAAATTCATGCGCAACAGAATGTTATTTGCAATTCCCGTTAAACAAAAATCCAATAAATGCAAGACCACTTGGGTTAGGTTCCTATCTCAATAAGTCAACTTCCAGAAGTGGAACCAACCCAATTGGTCTCGTAGTTCATGAGATATAACATTTACAAAACAACCTAACAGCAGGTCTAACAGCTCAGCTTTGCACAACGTTTTTGTAAAATCATAAAAGTTAACTTCTACTTGTCCAAAAATTACAAATTTATACTTTATAGAAACTAGACTCAACCTAGTTTACTGTAGTACCAATAATCTCAATCAATTTTCACGTTTACACTTCGTTACAGTCACTTAAACATCATATACACATTCTGTCCAGAAACTGATTGCATCCAAACTCAACATAATAACAATCTATGAACTATCATGCATTCATATAACCCTCTAGACTCCATAAACACCATCCATGCACATCAATTACATATTACATACTTGATTAGGGTTTGTGTTTGAACTCAAATCAAAGACACAACAATCAACATGCAACAAGATTCAATCTAGTTATCAAATCATCATTCAATCAACCACAGTCATATTAGCTATATACATACACAAAATCGGCAGCTTAGGGTTTGTGGTTAACCCAACAAACATCAAAATCAAGCAACAAGAATGTATAGGATGATCAATTATACCTTCCTAGCACCTAGTTCTTCAATCACAAGCTTGATTTCTTGGTTGAATGTGTGTATAAAGTGGACGGCAGCCAAGGGTTCACAAGGAAGGAGGCCGATCGGAGCTTGGGGTTATGATAATAAGTTAGGGTTAAGTTATTAAGGCTATATTTATAGACATACAAGTTACACTCAAGTCCCTCTACTTTCAATTGTTGTTTTTCTAACTTAACTAACTAGTTTACATCTTGAGTTAATGTTTATAACCATGTTATCACATAACACATAAGTCTAACACATAATTATCACATAATTACTGTTTTGACGTTTTTCGTTTATTTATCAATCGTTTGCGTCAACTCGTTTGCGTTTCGGTGCAATTCCCGAAAGACTACACATGTAGTAAGTGTTAAGCGTCATTTAAACCCTAGTTTAAATGTAATGAAGTGTGTGTTATAGATTCAGTGATCTTAAGTTTGAATTGACGGAGTTGAGTTAACGGAGTTAACCTGAAATTGACGATTGTCACAAACTTGAAAGATGAAACAACAAAGTCTTATTAGTACTATTTAAACAAAAATTACAAGAAATGGGTATTAACGGTCCAAAGGCAAGTTAAACAAAAAACAAAATAAAAACTATTGTATGATATATCTTTAAAAAAGATGGTTATTGTATGAAAAAACGGTAAAAACAAAATTCGGTTACATTGTATAAAATACGGTAAAAAAATATTTTTGAACGTTATCCCTAAGATTATAGTCTAGATCCGTCACTGTCTTCCGGAGCTCTTTAGTCTGTGCCGCGCAGACATGAGCTTTTACAGGGTGTTTGTTTTATCGCAGACGTTTCACTAAAACACATCTGCGCTGGTTATTCTTGGTGTAGATCGGTCTTAGTCGCTTTTTACCTCTTCTAACCTTCTTCTGACCTTATAAACCATTGTTATCCTTCACAAACCCTCAACCCTACCAACCACCCTCACTCCTCCACCGGCCGTTGTCACACCCCGTCAAGGCAGAAACGCAACCGCGCAACATTCATGGATGATCATAGCTATTGATTAGAGCACCGGCACTAAATGAGACGCTTCTTCTTGATTAGTTGCAATGAAAAACATACTTTAAAACGTCAACATAATGTTGGTGGGTTCACATGTTTGAATGACATTATGTAAATGTTATTTTCATGCAAAATGTTTACATATTGTATTGTTTGATTGTTTTCCTCGAAAATACTAGTAATAGATGTATGTTCATAATGTTTGATAGTTTTCCTCAAAAACACTCGTAATAAGTGCATGTTTATACTGTTACTGTATTCATATATGATAAACAAAACACTGTGTATGTTACGATAACCAAAACAAGTTAGGGGGATCCTCGTGGTCTAGCTAAAACTACGAGTTGTAATATATGAGTCTATACTCAAGCTTGACCGGTTCCATTTATCCCGTATTGTAGCAATTTACATGATAAATACTTGGACAATATAGGATCATTTGACTAGGTAAGTCAGCGATGAGCGCGACCAACCATTATCAGGGGTTGTCAGACCCAATAGTACTATTTGCATTTCCATAGCTAATGCGTAGTTAATGGTTATAAATTTAATGTTGAGTACTTAACGAGCTCTAATCTATCTGTCTCATATATTCACAAGATCCGGTTATGCCGCTTGTTTTGTGTTATCATGGTAATACTGAAATAATATTAGTCATTTGTTTTCCCTTTGGTTTGTAAAACAGTTAAAAGGGACAGTGAACTCACCTTAGTATCGGAGTATGGGAACTAAAAATGTGAAGTAGTGCTTGCCTCTGTGTTGTCCTAAATTTACAAAGCACATTTAATAATCGAACACTAATGTTGATTATTACAAGTTGTTCATCCGACTTCTAAAACCGTTGTATTGGTTATTACAAACATGTAGTGTGTAGATACTAATCGATTCTAAAAATGAATGCTCATACAACATTTTAAGGCTCACACTTAATCATATAAACACCTAGAAAAAAATTGTCTCATTTCATAGTTTATTATTTCAGCACATTTAGTGTCAGTTTCTTAATCATGCCAGTTACTCGTATAATAACCAAATGGCCTCGCTAAGTAACCGATTGTCACGTTTTTCTAAGTCTAAGCATATAATAAATCAAAATAGATAACTTTACCCATATCAGCATGTATTTCAAGTATTATATCCTTAGTACGCATATCGAACAAAATACACCTAAACATGGAAACTTCTAAAATCATAACGGTATGATAGACAACATAGTAGTAGCACGTACGCACATAATACATCAAAATACATAACCTTACCCATATCGGCTTGTATTCTAACTATTATATCCTTAGTATGCGCATTACACCAAGTAAATTGCGCAACACGAAATCACATATAAACAAGTTAGAATAACATGATCAACCCATATATCTTAAGTTAACTGTTTTGTACTTAAAATATGTTCCTAAAATCTATCAAAAATCAATTTTCCATTTGCATTTCTTTTAAAGCTGAAAACTCGTCGTTTAACCAACTTTTTAACCATAAAACGTGCATGCGAGTGTATTTAATCATCAAAATAGTTTGTTTATGTAAAATAGTAACTTTTCACTTAAAAATTAGTAAGAGTTTTGTAAAACTGATCTTTAATTTACTCATTAAAATGGCTTTAACGAGTCAAAAATCGAACGTTTAAACGATGTAAACTATCAAATAACATATATTATGATATCAAACCATCAGGTAACAAAATATGATACATATTTATAGTAAGAAAATTATATCTTTTCAGAAGTTAGATCCTATCTTCACACAAGTTCATGCATGTTACAAATGTAATTTTTAATCGCATTTGTAACTATATCTAAGCATGTAAAATCAAGCTAATCACACCAAATATTCGTTGAATCAATATGTCATCATTTTTACAGTAATAATGTCAGAAATTATTTTTCACATGTCATCAAGACTTTCAAATCTATACATACATGTACCATGTAAGCTTTTTAAGAGGAGTTCTTACCAAAATCTAAGCATGCAATAGCTAGTAGTTATAGAAAATCAACATGCAAGACATATTTCAGCATATATCTAGTAATAGTAACTTATTTTTATATTCATAACTTCAAATATCTCAGATCTATTCATGCATGCCGGAATCTATTCATAAACGAGTCTTAAACGATTAGTCAGACACGCATACATATACACATAAATGAATCGAATCAAACACATGCATTCATCAGAATCAAATACTTCTATGTTTAGGATCTGATTTTAGTATTTATTTTGAAAACCATTGTTTTAGAATAAACAAAGCTGAATAAATGAATAATCGATAAAATGATAGGAAATCAAAGTAGAAGTAGGTGAGTTTTATACTCTTGAAGATGGAAACGAAAGATATGATCAAGTTTATCTTGCTTGAGCTTCTTGTGGCTTGAATTCACCAAGAACACCTTCAAATCACTTCATCTTTGCATGCTTGCATGATGAAGGGATTTACTGAAAATTCCTCTTCGTTTAAAGGCATAATTAAGGTTGCTTCAGAGGCTCCTCCATGTACTTTCTCTAGACCCAAATGAACAAAATCATAGTCCTTATAAGTAGGAAAAATAATCAGGGGATTTGGACTTCTTTTGATACTTCAAAACAGCAAGATACTACTAGGTAATAGTGAAGCTCTGATATCGACGCAGTCGTGAAGAATGCATCAGTTGGGGGGTCGAATACTTCATGGAATGAAGTGAAACCGATATGAATATATACGAAAGTTATAAAGGTATATTTCATAAGTGGAATGTGGCTATTTGGTTGTGTTATTAGAGAGATATGGACGAGTTTGTGATGGTGTTGAATTATGGCAGCAATGGAGTTGTTTAAATAGAAAATGAAATAAGAGATTCAATGATTACAACACTTGCATGGATGACAAGTGGGAGAAGGCACTTGCATGGACTCCATGTAGAAGACATGGTTTTGCAAAAACAACGGGATGGTGGCCAATGGTTTTGGATGAGTACTTGTGGGGTCCACTTTTTTTATAAAATGAGTATTATACCGGGTGTTATCGTGTGATGTTTTTATAAATTATTTCGGTTTTTGGTATTTTCACACATAATATATATGGAATGATATTAATAGGTAATATTATATATATTTAAGATAATAACATTTGTACTAGGTGCTCGATAACTTATATTGGTTTAAAAATTTTGTGTAGACACTCAGTGCACGCAAATTCTAAACATAATCAAACGAACTACACAAGGTTTTTCACACCATACCACTATATTCCGCGTTTCTAATATTTATTGGGTAGTGTCCAGTATGCATGTCTACTGCATTGTTATGCATAGATTGCACGAAATGAAATTGTATATAAAACGAATGTTCTTGTGTACCGTAAATGACCGAAATTAACTGTAATTAACTCTTAATTAAGATTTATGTCGTTGACTACAACGCAAGGATTTACCGATAATTTTGTTGGTTATCACAGTGGTCGCCCCTCCACAGCCCTACTCCATCGATTGAAATCCAACACTCGAAGCATAAAGCTATTGTACCCTGCTTCGCTACTTCTCGTCACCACTGCTCTCCAACACAGCCACCGCCTGCCATCTCTTTTGAACTTCAACATTGACTGTAAGTGAAATTAACAGTCTTCGAATTTTTTATTTGCTAAAAGTTTCTCGTGATGAGATGAGTTCGAATAAATAAATTCACCGCTTAGTTGCTCTTTATTTCCCTTGCCATGAATTTTTCACCAACCACCATGGATAATTGTTTTCATGGATTTTCTATAAAACGATTACAATAAAGTGGCAGACAAACAGGCAAAAGCTGCGCCGCATCCCTCTTTTGAATAGCAAAGCCAATCCTGCTAAAAACGAAACTTTGGGACCTAGAAGCTGAAGAGGTCCCGTGTACGACGCACTGAACCCTATTTAAAAATTTCACAGCCTCTGGGGCCAGAAAACCAAATGTATCAAAGGCAAATGGTAGAAAGACGTGTTGATTATCTAAACAAGCTTTCTCGTGTTTAACAATTTTGCCCGATTCAGCCTTCAATGCAGCCTGACCCACAACAAACCCACGGTCCCTGAGCCCAACAAGAGGAGACACTCCTGTAAGATCCACACAGGCGTGTTTCCCCCCTGTCCACCCGAACACAAGAATATCAGCTGGTCGTAAAGTAGACCTCCTGTGATGAGATTGAAATTGGTCATTAGATTTACGTGTATTTGAAAGTTGAAATCAATGTATATATCATTTGAGAATTCCTGTTGAAAAGACCTAGGTTTAATTATAATGTTAAAAAACTCTTTTAAGTTTAAAAATCGGTTAAATTAAATTTCAGCTTATTTTAGCATACCTCAAAAGTTAAAAAAACAGTTTTATAAGTTATTACATATTGTGGACCTTTGGTCCACGTCTTCTTCTAATGTGGTTTGCAGATGTAGTTTGCAAACTACTGAAATTTTACCTCTTAAAAGCACCTAATTTTCTTTACAGAAGGGTTCACTTCCTGTTATTCACACACGAATCAATGTGGATTGCGTCAAAGGGTTTTGTTAATAAGTGAAGTTTCCCACGTAAACTTTCGTAGTGAGTTCTTTCTATTAGGAGTTACTCCCCCTTGCTTAATATGAGACAAATTACAAAGTTTTTTTTAAACTATTTTTCCACAATAAGTGAAGTTGTCGTCCTGGCTTGTGTGTTGAGCTCATTTTTAGGGGGGCTTATTATATCCTTACCTTATACATGAACCAATACAATGTGAGATAAGCCAAAAAATTTAAAATTTTTCCACACTATTAAAGTTTTCTCTTTAAAACTTTGAAGTGAGCTTCTTTTTATAAGGGTTTATGATGACCGTCGTTTGAGTCAATCAAAAACCTAATTAAACTACATAGATAGGATAAGTAAGGTATGGAGTATGTGGTCAATGTAATTCATGTACAGATTTAATATTATGAAGTGAATGGTTTTTAGTGCTGATCACACAAGCAATTAAAGTGAATTTAGAGAAGTAAGTAGCACGCAAGTAAACGAGTTTCAAGCAATTAACAAAGCAAATCACACCCGGGAATTCAAGTAAGCAACCTACAGTTATCTCATACAACCTAACAGATTAATTATTAACGATTAACTAACGACTGATTAATCAGACAAAACCTTAGACATCAACAATCACTTTACACACGACACTAGTTATCAACAGTCCTTGCCAGTGTGACTCAGTTAAGGGTAATTGTATGTTTTATTATATTCAATCTAACCAAACAATCATATGATCAATTATCTAGCAACTGGTAACAAATCGTTCAGACTAACGTAAACCTAAACCGATTGAACACTCAGAAATACCAAACATCAATAATCATATATCAATCTATGAGAAAAAAAACTGCAAAGATTACAAACTATACATCCCGGGTGCGATTCTAGGAGATTAGTCGAGCCTTGACATCATTGGATCTTCAATACAGATGATATGAATCATATGTAGGGTCTTGGCACAAGCTATGGTGGTGAAAATCGCCTCTTGTAGCTGCTGGAATCGCCTCTTGTTCGTCAAAACAGAGTTAGGATTGTTTATGATGAAGAATGAGATATAAACCTAAAATTCCCGTCCGCGCCCCTAATCGCGATACGCGATGGGGTCTTCAATGGTCCATCGCGTATCGCGATGGACCAGAAAGTCAACATCACTTTTAAACCAAGCGTGATACGCGATGGATCCTCAGCAAGCCCATCGTGTATCGCGATGGGTCTTGTTACCAGCAAACTTCATTAAACTTCCTCGTTTCACGTGCTGGACATCTCGGGTCTTCATACCATGTCACAACAGGTCCAAATTGTATACTTTAACACCTGTGACCTGAAATCCAATAATACATGTATGAAGTATCAAAAGTTCTAGAATAAACTATTAAAACTAAATAATAAACGAACTAAAACATATACAAATTAACCGACCATCAGTCTACTCCCTCCCTTAATTCATAAAATAACTAGTGGGACAAGCCAAAAATTTTAGTTTGTTCTTCTTAATAATAAGTGAAGTTCTTTTTTAAACTTGTGTAGTAAGCTCTCTTTTAACTTTTTTTCTCCCTAGATTTTGGATGCCACTCTAGGATGAAAAGTTCAATTTTTGTCACTTAACTTTCAATATTTCAAGGTTATTATCTAAAAACCAACATGGTTAATCAACTTTTAGTTTCACAATTTGTTTTACAATTATGTTTCAACCTTTCAATATTTCAAGGTTAACATCTGAAAACTAAAACTAATTATTATCATCTGAGAACCAACTTTCAAAACATGGTTCAACAATGTATATACTTCTAATAGAGTTATTAGTTATGATCTTCTCCCTCACTACATCTCTCTAATACGTTTTTCAATATATTGTCAAAATATGATACTACACACACCTAGCAAAGTTCTTACATCAGTTTTCTTTCATTAACACTTTTTTCATTTCAGAAAAACATGTAACACGTTCAAGTTTGCGGTGTTACAATACCATACTATATGTTAAATTATTGAAGCGATATGGACACTTTTAAGATAAAATGTCTTGAACTTGGAATCTTTGAGTGATTAAGAGACTTTGGTGGTTTTTGCTTTTCCAGAAAAAATCTTCTTGACATTTGTTGTCATGCAAACCACACACAGACGTTTAAGTCTGCAGTGTGTTTGTTTTTTAAAAGACCTTTAATTAAAAAGGCATGTGTGCCTTCTAATCCTAGAATATCTGGACTATAGTATTCTAACCTCTTCAAAGTTTGAAAATCTAATCATATGTAAAAAACATCGACTCTCTCCTCCTTCCTCATTCCTGTTGTCATCCTCCTCTCATCCACTACCACTGCAGCGATTCCCCTTAGATCCTCCACCCCCACCGTAGTTTCTCCCTCACCTCAACCCCCACAGTCGTCCGCTAACTCACCTTCTCCACCCACCCAATTGTCGCCCCCTCACCTCCACCACCACCGCCGTAGCTACTAGACACCGTCGCACCACCTCATCCAAGCCACAGCCACCGACAAATCTCCACCCACTTGTAATGTAACCAATTATGTTATGTTTTGTGATTAGTGTTTAGGTTTGAATATGTTTAGGCTTGAATTGAACACTTGACCACCTCTTCCAAGCCACAACTATCGGCAAATCTCCACCCACTTGTTAATGTAACCAATTATGTTCTGTTTTGTGATTAGTGTTTAGGTTTGAATTTGGCACTTGGTTTGAATATGTTTAAGTTTGAATTGAGCACTTAATTTGTGCATTGGAAAATTGTTTAGGTTTAGGTTTGAATTAAGCATTTGAAAAATTGTTTATGTTTAGGTTTAAATTGAGCACTTGAAAAATTGTTTAAATTTTAATTTATTTTTGCAATCTGCAGACGTACGTTAAAAAACAAACAATCTTCTTCTTACAGACTGTAGAAGCTATTCTCCATCTTCTTCTACAGATGTCTGCAGATGCAATCCGCAGACTACAAACATTTTATTTAAGATAAAACAAATAGCACATTTGTCTATGCTAATATACCAACCCCATGTTAACATATGGTAGTTAACATGGAATTTTAATTACAATAAAACTTGCATATGATGAAAAAGAAAGAGAAATTGTATTACAAACTTTTGATAAGAGATTTTCTTTGATAATGCAGTCTTAGGAATGATCTTTATATTGAATGCAGTTCGTTGTTTAATTAATTTATAGAATAATGATTATATAAATAAACTATATATATGTATTACCTTAAATATAAAAAAAACTCTTTTTATAGTATTTAATTTAAAAAAAGAGTAAAATAAATATAAAAACATGACATATATTAGCTGTCACTTCAATACTTCATATCCCTTAATATCATTCTCCACTTAATTTTGATCCTATTTATATCCCTAGGTTAATTCTTCTCCTTCGTCCTCACAGATCAAAACCTCCATTTTCTCTCTCTAATATACTCTACCATGCACGCTACTGATCTCGGTGATTACATCGGCATGGAGAGCTGTATTGATCTTGTTACTGATGGTCCAGTTACACCCTTGACTCGTAAACCATGGGGACTCATTCACAAACACAAACAATCAAAACCCGTTAAAGAATTCCCACCGCCGTTGCCGGTGCACACGTCCACCGTGTTTAAACGGTATCACACCGATGACGGCAGGCTTATTATTGCTGAAGAGAAGATTGATAGTCCCAAGTGTCATTTCACTGCTCATAGATCTAAGGGCAGACTCACTCTTGAAATCATTCCTTCTGAGTCTTATGTTGTTATGGAAGATGATAGTAAGGTGACGGTGGAAAGTGACGGTGACGGTGACGGTGACGGTGGTATTGTTGTTGGTGGTGGTGGTGTAGAGGAATGTTTTAAGTATAACGCCGCCGTGAGAGTGGCGGCGACGGGACCGTGTTTGATGGTGGAACAAAAACAACTTCATGCGATAAGGCCAGTGCAGATATAGCAAGGCCGATATGATGAGATATTATTATATTAAAATAGTTTTTTTTTATTTTTTTTATTAAATTTTGTTATTTTTTTTTTTTTTGAGTTATGAGATAATAAAAAGTCTCTTTAAGTTCCGGAAATTTATGAACCGTTTTATCCGAGTAGAATTCAAAAGTTAACTTTGAGTTTGAATATGTTGTTTCACTTTCAATGGTATATGTGTGATTGATTAGCTCATTAACAAAATATATAGTCATAATTTGGGTCATTGGATAAATATTAATTCCCAAGGCTAATAATATATGAATTTTAGATCATGTTTTACACATGATTAATATCAGAAAATTTTAACATATTCTTATTTTTACATGAAAAAACTACACTCAATAAAATTTTATCACATTAAAGTATTTAAGCAATACAGGAAAACACATAAAGGTTAGTCAACCCGGCCAATATAGCTTGTTATATCGAAATTACTAGACTTGTTTAGAATATATTTATTGATGGAAAACATTTATGTTGTGTTTAGGATTGCTTATTTAAGTGAAAAAAGAACTTTTTGTTGAAATAACTTATAAACTTGTGAATATTTTAAAATAAGTTTTTTAAAAAATGTTTGGATTCGCTTATGTGTTTTGGAAAACCAAAAAGACTAAAAACACATTTTTTTAAAAGGAGTGTAATGAGTTGTGAGGGTTTAGGTAAATCAACCAATTAAATTAATAAGTTACATATTCCATCATTTTCAAAACTCTTTTATTTTGTCTTCTATATAAATTAAAATCCATAAGGCATTATGATTTGTCAAACACCTTATACACCTTATTAACTTTTTTAAAAAGTTTATAAGTCATAAGTTGATGACAATAAGGAATCCCAAACACACCCTTAAATAATGAATTCAATTTTAAATTAATCAAAATTTAGTATAGTGACATAATTTTTTTAACAAAAAGATTATGTAATCTATTTGTGTGATACCAATTTATTACTTAAAACTATGTTAGCAATCTATGTGCTACACGAGTTGAAACAACTTAAATTATATAGATAAGTAATAAAAAAAACTCAAAAGGTATGATATATTTAATAATGAATTAACTATTCAATTAAACTTACATTAATTTAGAATTGAGTTACTCTCACATGAATAAAAGAGGAAATAAAATGCATTAGGTAATGTATTGTGAAGTAAGCATTGATATGTATTGTGAAGTAAGCAATGATATGCTAGCTTATTTTCATATGT
Organism: Bidens hawaiensis; assembly: GCF_021521415.1. Classification (NCBI taxonomy): domain Eukaryota; kingdom Viridiplantae; phylum Streptophyta; class Magnoliopsida; order Asterales; family Asteraceae; genus Bidens; species Bidens hawaiensis. Next base: position 559,729 of record NW_027492054.1, read on the forward strand.
ACTAAAGGGGTGTTTTGGTAAACTTTTAAATTCTGTTTGTTTAATTTTTAAAAAGTAAAAGTATTTTTAAAAAGCTGTATTTTAAAGCTTTAAATAGGTTTGTTAAACACCTTTTAATTTTTAAAAATCAAATAAATAAATTTGAAAAACTCACCCAAACATCCCCTTAAGACATTTTGTTTTATTATATATGAAAGATGAAAATATTTTTCCAAAATAAATGTATTATCCAAAATAAATGAATTTAGACAAATGTAATCTACCTATCTACCTATACTAATAAAAGAAAATAGTTTTGACACATGACATTCTAACGTTAATTCTCACCATCAAATTCCCGTCAAAATCACAACTATTCTATTAATGAAAAAGAAAAAAAAAATTGGTTCTAAATGTAGTATTTATTATAAATTCAACATACATATTAAATGGTCAATCTCCATTAATTAATTATTAATACAATAAATTATATTCTAAATATACTTAATATAAAAAAAATATAAGTATAATAATTATGTGTCATAAATATATATTTTCTTTAAGACTGAAATGTATATATATAAAAGAGTTTATGTTTTATATATAAAAAAGTTTATGTTTAAAGAGTACATTCAATTTTTTGAGACATCTTCATATTGAAGAAAGCTATAATAATTTTTTTTTCTTTTATAAATATTTAGTCTTAAAAATCTAGACAGATTTTTTGATTTTTATATTTATTATAAGACTATTGTGATAGTTGAACAACAATGTGTTTATAAGGACAACATGAAAACTGTTTAAAAAGGAAAATCTGTTGTTTTTTCTTCTATGGTCGAGTATGGAACGTATAACATTTTTGTGAAAGACTTTAGCTACATCTTTCACATTAAAATGCCTCATTGTTTTAAATGTCGCTTCCAGTGACATTGTTTCATTATTGTTTACCGATAGTAGAACAACTCATTCTCGATTTAAAATTTAAATATATTTGATGATATAAAACGACTATATTTGTAATACATTTTTTTTACATAATATAAAGAGACTTAATTATATATTTTTTTATTTGTATTAAACTATTCATTGTGATTTATACATTAATTTATCCCGTGTAATACATGGGTTTCTAAAGCTAGTAACTTTAATATTGGACTTCACTTTTTTTTAAAAGCTTATAGACGGTAATATGTAAAAATTATATTAAATAAAGGTTTTTTTTTAAATAAGAAAGCATGATTAGCTTTGATATATTCCTTATTAAATAGTGTTAATTAGTAAGTTTAATTTATGGTTATACTAGTTTAAGGTCCGCGTACTACACGGGTAGTTCTTGAAAATACAATACTTAATAAATAATCAGTATACAAGAAACAATAAACCCGTTAAACACTATTAATACAATCGTTGTACAATTTTTTTTAAAACAATTTTAAAGTAAAAGATAATTATAAGCATCAAATGTTTGAAAAAAATAGGAAGTAATATTATATTAACAACTTTTGAATCATAAATTTTAAGAATGATAATTTTTATTTTATTAGAGAGTATAAATATATATTATTTTGACGCATATAAAATTCTTGGATTCTTTTTTCACTTGTAATGGTACTGTAATAACATGTAGCACCGATGAATCACTCAAATGAATTTTACAAAGTTAAAACAATATATAAGTGCATTTATCAAAATACTCCGTAATAAATAGACGTTGACTGTAAGTTTGAGAATAAGCTATCTTTATCGGAGTTTGACTTTCTATGTAAGTCTAGCCCCCTAAAGTTAAGAAGAACTAGAGGTGGTAATGTGAGTGGGTTAGGTTGGATTTGGGTGATGGATCAAGATGAGTATAGGTCAGGATGGGTATGAGGTCAGGATGGGTTTTTAAAATAAAGGGTTAGGAACCTAACCCATCTTGACCCAAGTGAAGGTTGACATACAAAGGATTTTAAAAATCTCTCAAAAAAATATTTAAAAAAACTATTAAAAAATAATAACTCAAAATATAAATAAAAAACGCAAAATGTAAAAAAACTAAAATGTTTCCCCCGTCATCCTCGTTCATTAAAAAAAATACCGTTTTGTACCGTTACAGATTCGAGTTTTTCGGGGTATTTTTCGGTTCGGTTTTGTTTCTTTTTTTTTTTCATTTCGGTCGATTTCGGTATTTGCTCGGTTTCAATGATTTCGGTTTCGATTTCTCGGTTTTTTCGGTTTCAGTGTTGTTTTGTTTTAGTCAGTTTTTTCGGTTTCATTTCGTTTTTTTTTTTTTCGTTTCGATTCATTTTGTTTTATTTTGGTCGGTTACGTTTCAGTTTTTTTGTTTCGTTTTGGTAAGCTTTTTTATTGCATTTCGCTTTTCTTTGTTTCATTTTGGTCAGTTTTTCGGTGTCATATCGGTTTTTTTTGTATCGTTTTGGTTGTTTTTCTATTTCGGTTGAGTTTCTTTTCAGTTTTTTGTTTCATTTTGGTCGGTTCGGTGTTTTTAATTCGTTTTGATTCGATTTTTAAATTGCATTTAGTTTTTTATGTTTCTTTTTTGTCAGTTTTTCAGTTTCAATTCATTTTTTTTGTTTCGTTTCGATCGTTTTTCTATTTCAGTTCAGTTTCGTTTCGGTTTTTTGTTTCGTTTTGGTCGGTTCAGTGTTTTTGTTTTGTTTTGGTCAGCTTTTCAGTTGCATTTCGGTTTTTTTCGTTTTGGTCGTTTTTCTATTTCGGTTCAGTTTCGTTTTGGTTTTTTTGTTTCGTTTTGGTCGGTTCGGTGTTTTTGTTTTGTTTTGGTCAGCTTTTCATTTGCATTTCGTTTTTTTTTTCATTTTGGTCAACTTTTCGGTTTCATATCAGCTTTTTTGTTTCGTTTTGTTTGTTTTTCTATTTAGATTTAGTTTTGTTTCAGTTTGGTCGATTCGGTGTTTTTGTTTAGTTTTGGTTAGCTTTTCGGTTGCATTTCGCTTTTTTGCTTCGTTTTGGTCAGTTTTTCGGTTTCATTCCGTTTTTTTTGTTCCGTTGTGGTCGTTTTTCTATTTCGGTTCAGTTTGGTTTTTGTTTTTTTGTTTCGTTTTCGTCGGTTCGGGGTTTTTGTTTCGTTTTGATCGTTTTTTGGGTTTCGGATGAGTTTTGTTTCGCATGTGATAGTTTGCGTATTTTAAAATTAGATAAATTTTAGATAGCTTTGATATTTTGTTTTGACTCATTTTAACCTATAAATGAAACTCACTTGTATATTTCCAACCCATCATGACCCACTTGAAGAATTTTAATGATCTATCCTAACCCATTTTTACTTTTAAAGCTTAACCAAAAACAATCCATTTGAGTTGAGTTTGCCACCCTTAAGCTGAACCATATATCTTAATATCAATAATATTCAACACGTTTATTAAAGTTGATTTTGTTAACTAAAATTACAATGATATAACACCATCCTTAGCGCATTAGGAGTGGCTTTAATGCTATTTGTAACATCTGATCACTTATATTATTAATATTGTCCGTTTTACCCAACTCATGGATTATATTTTTTTAGTTAAGCAGAACCATATATCTTAATATCAATAATATTCAACACATTTATTAAAGTTGATTTTGTTAACTAAAATTACAATGATATAACACCATCCTTAGCGCATTAGGAGTGGCTTTAATACTATTTGTAACATCTGATCACTTATATTATTAATATTGTCCGTTTTACTCAACTCATGGATATTTTTTTTGTTGCCCAGGTGAAGACTTTCCAACAGGTCACTCGTCCTGATACTATTTTCACTTGAGCATATTTAATTGTGGAGTTCTCCTCTTATCTACTAGCATTAAGTCTAAAACGCGTTGATGATTTCATAGACGAGGTATTCCTTATGAAACAAAAATCTCTCATGTCTACAGTGTTATTGTCTCCATAAAAGATCTATGTAAAAGAAAATGCGCTTACAAAAAAAGACATAAATATTCAACAATAATCATTTTATTAGTGATATTTATTATGAATTATCATATGCCTTACCCGTTTCATTATTTTATTTCACATTTTTGTTTATTTGAATCATTAAAGGTGTATTTAGCTTAACTTGAATCAATTTCGGTTTAAAAGTAAATCGGTCGAAAAAGTAGAATGAATGATATTTCTTGATTTTGGTTTACATTATGTGCCACTTTTTCTTGTTTTTGGTTGATTAATGTGTTATTTTTCAGAAGCGAAGAGCCTAAAGCTAGGCAAATTTAAGAGCAATTCTTCGACTAGCTAAAACAAATGAAGGAAAAAAGTTAAGAAATAAAACTACAAATGCTATATCCATTTGAAGTTTTAGAACAAATACAAAAGTGTAAGGCCCCGTTACCGGTAACCCTACTTTCGTGTTGGATTTACTCATAAACACAGTTCTAAATATCAGAGTTAATTAAAATCTTTACGCGGAATATAAAACTTTCATAAAACATTACATATCAATTCATAATCATGTCTTTAAACATTCCTCTTGTCTTTCAAAATCAAAACGTAACTTATAAAACATATCGGATCTTCAGATGCCAGGCTTTAGTCTTCTGCCATGTGTCCTCCACTCAAGCCAGCTGTCTCATCCTACTCACCTGCGTGCATACTAAAAGTCAGCTACGCTGAGTGAGTTCTAGTTAATCATACACTACCATACAATACCTTGTTACATACATACGTACTTAACCTCATAACTTTCTTTTATACACACATAAGTACTCATACCTTCATTCTTACTTACATACTTTCTTTCTTTCATAATCATACGTTTTAAAGAGCCTTTCGCCCTATAACCTCACAGATATTATAAGGGTCTGGTTCCTAACATCACAGATATTATAAGGGTCTGGTCCCTAACATCACAGATATTGTAAGGGTCTGGTCCCTAACATCACAGATATTATAAGGGTCTGGTCCCTAACATCACAGATATTATAAGGGTCTGGTCCCTAACATCACAGATATTATAAGGGTCTGGTCCCTAACATCACAGATATTATAAGGGTCTGGTCCCTTGCTTTCGAATATTAGTAGGGTTCAGTTTCCTCTTCGTTACCATACAACCATGCAACATACCTCGAGTATTATTAGGGCTTGGTACCCTTTTCGTAACCATACAACCCTACAACCGTCATTTCCTTCTTTTATTAACTTTATTACGTTCATACACGTAAACATACATATCATACTTGCCATATTTATAACGTTACAACCTGACAGTACGTGCAATATCCGAAGATCGTTCACGTACCATCAAGCAATCATTCATACATATCACATATATCACATATGGCATACACTTATCACTTAGGATAAATGTATTAACAACACATCGAGTATGCACACAGCCCCGAAAACATAACATGGAATGGGGCTAGAAACTCACCTGGATTCTGTTACGCTCGCCGTTGATTGTAATTCCTTTCTTTAACTGGGCTCGGCTAACTGTATAATATTTCCACATATCAATTACTACTACTACTACTACCACTACTCATTTTTGATAACCGCCTTAACACATTTTCCATTAGGTTTTTAATTTATTTCATAAACGAACTTCACTTCAGGCGAATCTTGGAAACAACTTGGTTCTGGCTTGATTCGATCGAATAGGGACATATTCGATCGAATCTGAGACACATTCGATCGAACTAGACACACACTCGATCGAACCAGTTGGGAAAACTCGTTCGGCTTGGTTCTGGCTTGATTCGGTCGAATAGGGACATATTCGATCGAATCTGAGGCACACTCGATCGAACTAGACACACACTCGATCGAACCAGTTGGGAAAACTCGTTCGGTCGGACATGGCACTTGTTCGATCGAATAGGAACTCGTTCGGTCGGATATGAAGCTCATTCGGTCGAATAAGATGGAGACCGTTCGGTTGCTTCCCTATTCGGTCGACTGGACTTGTTCGATCTACACATTCGATCGAATGGACTGATTCGATCGACTGATTCGATCGAATGAGTCTGATTCGACTCCTTCAAGCTGGGCGACGGAGAAACCCACGGGTTTTCCAGATTTTCCAGATTTTTGACCCAAAATCGAAGTTTTTGACATGGAAATGCTCGGGATTGAAAGGGCTATCGATTCCTAGTACTTTTAAACACAAAAGCTTGCATTTTGACACCAAAACAAGGCGGTTTTTGACCCGAAAACTCAAGTTACGTTTTTGCTCGATTTGAGGCCGAAATGGTTATGAAAACGGATGATTTTCGAGAGGGACTTACCAAAAACGATTAGGAACAAGATTGTGGACTCGGATTTGTGATTTGAGAACTTTCTCTCTCTAGCTTCTCTCTCTAGAAATGAGAGTGTTTGGGTGGGTGTAAGTGAAGGAAGATGGTGAAAATGGTGGAAGTGTCAAGAACTTTCGTTTATATACTACGGGTTTGGTTAGGCTCGGGTTGGCTTCCTACGGGTCGAGACAGGCCGAGTTCATAAAATAACTAAGCCCAAGACCCGTTCCTTACTCGACATTAAATAACTAAAACGTGAATTTACTAAACATAACTTTCTTTTATTTATCAATATAAAAATTTTAGGATGTTACAAGTCTTCCTCCCTTAAAGAGGTTTCGTCCTCGAAACCTAACTATTACAAAAACAAACTAGGGTAAAACTTGCACATCTCATCCTCGACTTCCCAAGTAGCATCAGATCCCTTGCGGTGTTTCCATATCACTTTGACCAAGGGTATAATCTTGTGACGAAGCTGCTTCTCCTTGCGATCAACGATCTTTATCGGTTGCTCGATGTAGTTCAATTGTTCATCAACCTCAACGTCCAATAATGGCACGTGAGACGTGTCATCAGCTAGACACTTCCTCAGATGAGAAACATGGAAGGTTGAATGAATTCCTTCTAACTCATCGGGTAAATCCAGTTTGTAAGCTACTTCACCCACACGTTTTACAATCTTGAACGGTCCAATGTACCTCGGACTCAACTTTCCTCTTTTCCTAAAACGGATAATCCCCTTCCAAGGCGAGACCTTAAGCATCACATAGTCGCCAACGTTAAACTCAATTGGTCGTCGCCGCTTATCCGCATAAGACTTTTGTCTGTCTTGAGCGGCTTTCATTCTTGCTTTGATCTGATCGAACTTTGAAGACGTTTCTTGAACCACTTCTATACTTCCCATTTCCTTCTGACCAATCTCACCCCAACACACCGGGGTTCTACATCGTCTACCGTACAGCATCTCAAACGGTGGCATACCAATACTCGAATGGTAACTGTTGTTATAGGAGAACTCTGCCAGATGCAGATGATCATCCCAACTTCCACCAAAATCTAAAACGCAAGCACGTAGCATATCCTCAAGGGTTTGGATCGTCCTTTCAGACTGTCCATCGGTTTGAGGATGATACGCCGTACTGATGTTCAACCTCGTCCCCATAGCTTCATGAAATTTCTTCCAGAACCTCGAAGTAAACCGTGTATCCCTATCAGACACGATCGATAACGGTACTCCATGCTTGGTTACAATTTCTATAATGAACAAGCTTGCTAACGTTTCTGACGAGATGGCCTCTCGTATGGGCAGAAAATGAGCACTCTTGGTCAAACGGTCCACAATCACCCAGATGGTATCATGAAGCTTAGCTGTACGAGGTAGCTTAGTTATGAAATCCATGGTGATGTGTTCCCATTTCCACTCAGGTATCTCTAGCGGTTGCATCTTCCCATAAGGCTTTTGGTGCTCGGCCTTGACTTGTAAGCAAGTTAAGCACTTACTAACATAATCCACTACATCACTCTTCATTCCTGGCCACCAGTAATCTCTTTTCAAGTCTTGGTACATCTTTGTAGCTCCAGGATGGATTGAGTACCTTGACTTATGAGCTTCATCTAAGATTCGACTTCTAAGATCACCATGGCGTGGAATCCACATACGGTCAAATCTAGTTTTAACTCCATGAGTGTTTTCCATCAACTCATCTTGCTGGCCATAAATCCTTTCTTTCTTTACTAACCCTTCGTCTACTAACACTTCTGACTGCACTTTGATGATTTCTTCAAAAAGACTTGAGTTCATGATCAACTTGTATGACTTCACTGTTGCAAGGACTTCCTCATTCTTCCGACTTAACGCATCAGCGACCACGTTAGCTTTACCGGGGTAATACTTAATCTCACAGTCGTAATCCTTTATCAATTCTAACCATCTTCTCTGCCTCATGTTCAGTTCTTTCTGCTCGAAGAAGTACTTTAAACTCTTATGATCTGTATAGATAGTACACTTAGTGCCGTACAGATAATGCCTCCATATCTTAAGAGCATGCACTACAGCTGCTAACTCCAAATCATGCGTCGGGTAAGTACTCTCATGGACCTTCAACTGTCTAGACGCGTAGGCTATCACCTTCCCTCGTTGCATCAACACGCAACCTAACCCTTGATGCGAGGCATCAGCACAAACAACGAAATCCTCATCACCATCGGGTAAAGTAAGGATTGGAGCTTGCGTGAGTCTCTTCTTTAATTCTTCAAAGGCTTCCTCCTGAAACTTTCCCCAATTGAATACTATCGTCTTACGGGTCATACCGGTCAGCGGTGCGGCTATCTTGGAGAAACCTTCGATGAATCTCCTATAGTAGCCAGCTAACCCTAGGAAGCTTCGTATATCAGTCGGATTCTGCGGAGTCTTCCAATTCGTTATCGCTTCAATCTTAGCTGGGTCCACGGTAATCCCCTCCGGATTAACCACATGACCTAAAAATTGCACTTCCCTTAACCAGAACGCGCACTTCGAAAACTTGGCGTACAACCTTTCTTTCTTCAGAACTTCCAATACCTCTCTCAGATGCTCGGCATGGTCAGACTCACTCTTTGAATAAATCAATATATCATCGATGAAGACGATAACCGACTTATCCAACATCGGTCGACACACCCTATTCATCATGTCCATAAATGCTGCAGGAGCATTTGTTAGACCGAATGACATTACAAGGAACTCGTAGTGTCCATACCGCGTTCGGAACGCTGTTTTAGGGATGTCTACCTCTTTCACCTTCAGCTGATGGTAGCCTGATCTGAGATCTATTCGTGAGAACCAACTCGAACCTTGCAGATGGTCAAACAGATCGTCAATCCTAGGCAAGGGGTATCTATTCTTTACCGTAAGCTTATTCAACTCACGATAGTCTATGCACATTCTCATACTCCCATCCTTTTTCTTCACAAACAAAACCGGTGCGCCCCACGGAGAAACACTCGGTCTGATAAAACCCTTGTCGAGGAGTTCTTGCAGTTGGGACATCAATTCCTTCATCTCGGACGGTGCTAGACGGTAAGGCGCCTTCGCGACGGGCTGGGCTCCTGGTACTAGATCTATCTGAAATTCTATCTCTCGCTCAGGTGGCAACCCCGGAAGATCCTCAGGGAATACTTCTGGGTAGTCGCGCACAATAGGAACATTCTTCATTTCTTTCGTCTCGGCCGTAGCGTTGACAACATACGCCAGGTAGGCACCGCACCCTCGCCTTAACAAACCCTCGGCTTTTATCATCGAAATGACATTAAGCCCATAACTCTCCTTATCACCATAAACCGTCACCGCACTACCATCCAATGACTTTAACCTTATCATCTTACTTTTACATACTATCTGAGCCTCAAACTCAGACAACCAATCCATACCCAAGACTACATCGAACCCTCCTAAGGCCATAACATACAAAGTAACAGGGAACTCATGTCCCTCTAACTCTATCTTACAATTCTTCACCATTTTTGTTATTTTCACCGAAGTGTCACTTGCGGTTTCTACTACAAAAGTTTCAGACACTCGGCAGCCTTTCATTTTAGCTAGTTTACTAAACGTCGTAGCTACAAAACTTCTATTCGCACCAGAATCAAATAATACAGAAGCGGAAACATCGTTCACCAGAAACGTACCTGTGACGACATCCGGAATCTGCCTGGCTTGTTCCTGGGTCAGCATGTAGGCTCTAGTTCTGGGCCTAGCTTGATCGGCATCCTTCTTTCCACTACCTCCAGCTACACCTTCAGTGCACTCTCTTGACATATGGCCTGTCTTGCCACATTTGTAACATGTTGGCTTCGCACTGCACTCATTGGCATAATGCCCTACCTTCCCGCACTTATAACAGGCATTCGACCCCATTCTGCATTCTCCACCATGAGCCTTTCCACATTTGAGACAAACATTAGAACTTTTACCCCACTTGCATTCACCACCATGCCTCTTTCCGCAGGTCTTACACGATCTCTTCTCCCACACTTTCTGTTTCTTATCCCTGGAGTTCCATAACTGAGTACCGGGTCGTTTAGCAGGAGTGACCCCTTTCTTCTCTTTCTCTTCGTCCCTTTCCACCCTATCATCCGCGGCCACGTCAGCATAGACCATTTCCGCGAGTCCAACAGCCGAATCAAAAGTAGCAGGTTGAATCGCCCTGACTAACATGCGGACCTTTTGTGGCAACCCCCTCACATAACACTTGATTCTCTTGACCTCAGTGTCAACCATGTCAGGCACCAACCTAGATAGTCGGTTGAACTCCGTGGTATACTCACGATGCGTCATCATACCGGCTTTTAAATTCTGGAACTTCATCTCCGTTCTTTCAACCTCGGCATCTGCACAGAACTTCTTCATTACCAACTCTTTCAAATCTTCCCACTTCATCTCTTTGATCTCTTCACGGGTCTTCCTCTGCTCCACACTCTCCCACCAATACATAGCCTCATCTACGAATGACTGAGTAGCATAACCCACAGCTTGGTCGGGACGGCATTCGCTAATGCGGATAACCTTGTCCACAGCGGTTATCCACTGGAGAGTAGCGATTGCGTCTCCTAAACCAGTCAGCTTAGGCGGGTCACAACCTTTGAAGGACTTATAGCTGCACCCACCTTGTCCTCCTCTCCTATCATCGACTTTCACAGACTTATCCCCACTCGAGGCCCCTCTTTCACCTTCCCCATCCCTTCTACCATCACCACCCGCCCCTTCAGCAGTTCGCTCACGGCTTCCAGCAGATCCTTCGGGATTCAGGTTCTTCACAGCAGCAACTACAGCCTGAACGATGGCTGCTTGAACTGCGGGGCTAAGTTGAACTTCTTCGTTGTTGTTCTGGTCTCCTCCAGCTGCGCTTCCCTCATCTTCGGTGTGGGAAGCTTCTTCCACCGAGGGTTGCCGGACAAGACGAGGCCTGCCACGACGTCCAGTGCGACCCCCAGCTTCAACAAATTCTCCAGCTCCAGCCATCAGTATCCTATATGAGAAAACACAAACATCATCACTCAAGGAACTATTTAGTACAAGGATAGTAAGGCTAACAGGTAATAACAGTGGCCAGTTGTGATTAGCTGATCACGTTACTTTCCGTGTCCTATACACTTCCCTTTATGAGTCTATTTGTGCTGGTTCTACTTAAGCAGTTTGTCAAATCAAACAATCAATTATTCCTATCCCTGACGTTCACATATCTTTCCTTTCTCATTAATATATATCATTTAATCATACACCTTACCTTCACTGATCTTGCTTGAGCGACACATGGCATTCTTGGACTGGCATCTTCTTTCCTTTCTTACTTAAATCCCATTCTCTGTTCGAGTCTAAGCATGTAGGATGCTTAAATCTCTCGAACTTTGCTCTGATACCAACTTGTAAGGCCCCGTTACCGGTAACCCTACTTTCGTGTTGGATTTACTCATAAACACAGTTCTAAATATCAGAGTTAATTAAAATCTTTACGCGGAATATAAAACTTTCATAAAACATTACATATCAATTCATAATCATGTCTTTAAACATTCCTCTTGTCTTTCAAAATCAAAACGTAACTTATAAAACATATCGGATCTTCAGATGCCAGGCTTTAGTCTTCTGCCATGTGTCCTCCACTCAAGCCAGCTGTCTCATCCTACTCACCTGCGTGCATACTAAAAGTCAGCAACGCTGAGTGAGTTCTAGTTAATCATACACTACCATACAATACCTTGTTACATACATACGTACTTAACCTCATAACTTTCTTTTATACACACATAAGTACTCATACCTTCATTCTTACTTACATACTTTCTTTCTTTCATAATCATACGTTTTAAAGAGCCTTTCGCCCTATAACCTCACAGATATTATAAGGGTCTGGTCCCTAACATCACAGATATTATAAGGGTCTGGTCCCTAACATCACAGATATTGTAAGGGTCTGGTCCCTAACATCACAGATATTATAAGGGTCTGGTCCCTAACATCACAGATATTATAAGGGTCTGGTCCCTAACATCACAGATATTATAAGGGTCTGGTCCCTAACATCACAGATATTATAAGGGTCTGGTCCCTTGCTTTCGAATATTAGTAGGGTTCAGTTTCCTCTTCGTTACCATACAACCATGCAACATACCTCGAGTATTATTAGGGCTTGGTACCCTTTTCGTAACCATACAACCCTACAACCGTCATTTCCTTCTTTTATTAACTTTATTACGTTCATACACGTAAACATACATATCATACTTGCCATATTTATAACGTTACAACCTGACAGTACGTGCAATATCCGAAGATCGTTCACGTACCATCAAGCAATCATTCATACATATCACATATATCACATATGGCATACACTTATCACTTAGGATAAATGTATTAACAACACATCGAGTATGCACACAGCCCCGAAAACATAACAAGGAATGGGGCTAGAAACTCACCTGGATTCTGTTACGCTCGCCGTTGATTGTAATTCCTTTCTTTAACTGGGCTCGGCTAACTGTATAATATTTCCACATATCAATTACTACTACTACTACTACCACTACTCATTTTTGATAACCGCCTTAACACATTTTCCATTAGGTTTTTAATTTATTTCATAAACGAACTTCACTTCAGGCGAATCTTGGAAACAACTTGGTTCTGGCTTGATTCGATCGAATAGGGACATATTCGATCGAATCTGAGACACATTCGATCGAACTAGACACACACTCGATCGAACCAGTTGGGAAAACTCGTTCGGCTTGGTTCTGGCTTGATTCGGTCGAATAGGGACATATTCGATCGAATCTGAGGCACACTCGATCGAACTAGACACACACTCGATCGAACCAGTTGGGAAAACTCGTTCGGTCGGACATGGCACTTGTTCGATCGAATAGGAACTCGTTCGGTCGGATATGAAGCTCATTCGGTCGAATAAGATGGAGACCGTTCGGTTGCTTCCCTATTCGGTCGACTGGACTTGTTCGATCTACACATTCGATCGAATGGACTGATTCGATCGACTGATTCGATCGAATGAGTCTGATTCGACTCCTTCAAGCTGGGCGACGGAGAAACCCACGGGTTTTCCAGATTTTCCAGATTTTTGACCCAAAATCGAAGTTTTTGACATGGAAATGCTCGGGATTGAAAGGGCTATCGATTCCTAGTACTTTTAAACACAAAAGCTTGCATTTTGACACCAAAACAAGGCGGTTTTTGACCCGAAAACTCAAGTTACGTTTTTGCTCGATTTGAGGCCGAAATGGTTATGAAAACGGATGATTTTCGAGAGGGACTTACCAAAAACGATTAGGAACAAGATTGTGGACTCGGATTTGTGATTTGAGAACTTTCTCTCTCTAGCTTCTCTCTCTAGAAATGAGAGTGTTTGGGTGGGTGTAAGTGAAGGAAGATGGTGAAAATGGTGGAAGTGTCAAGAACTTTCGTTTATATACTACGGGTTTGGTTAGGCTCGGGTTGGCTTCCTACGGGTCGAGACAGGCCGAGTTCATAAAATAACTAAGCCCAAGACCCGTTCCTTACTCGACATCAAATAACTAAAACGTGAATTTACTAAACATAACTTTCTTTTATTTATCAATATAAAAATTTTAGGATGTTACAAAAAGATATGAATGGATATTTACATGTATTTTGTACAGTTTGTATGTGTTGATCCCGCTGTTAAGAACACATAAAAAAAAGAATACATGAAATATACATAAAGATAGATACACTATAGTTATAAATAAAACTATAAATATTGTATACAGAGAAACATTTAGAAATTTAGGAATTTTCAACATGTAAATATATTTTTTTTCGTATTGTTTAATATGTAATTTATGATACTGTATAATACATATATAGATATATAAATAGTTTAACACACTTTTTTATTTCATATTGTGTCGTCGTTTGAATAAACTTATTTATTCCAATCTATATTGTACACGAGTACCTATTTATGTCTGTGTATTTATATAAACAGCTTAACAAATTCCATATTTTTGTTTTTGATATAGAAATAAAGGAATTATATCTTGTTCTTGGAAATTGATTAAAGTGCAATGGGTTAAATGGAACTATTAATAGAGGGTATTTGTGTATTAAATCCTAGAAAAAACAACGCATTCCATTCATTTCTTTCTTATAAAGAGTGTGTGTTTGTGTTTGTGTTTGTGCAACCCGTGAGGAAGAAACCGTGATTAGGAAAGGTCAAAATCTTGCCTTTTTGAGCTTGGATTGAAGGAGTGTTTGCCTAGCTAGATCGTGCGAGTTGATTCATCGTTGGAAATCCTTGGATTCAAGCTCAAGCTCCATCATTTTGGATCTCATCTTTAGATTTGGAGGGAAATGTCGACGTCAATAGTTCAAGTGGGCTAAATTTTAAAATAGCGTCACAACCTGCATCATTCCCTTCGCCACATAAATGAAAACATCGCTTTATAATTTTGCTGTTTAGTTCCATGAAAAGAAAATATTTTTCTGATGCATTTTCAAACAAAGTTGGTGAATATGAAAGTATTGTTGTCATGGCTGCCGTACGTACTTTAAGAATTAAGAAACGAACGCGAAATGCATAACTTAAATAGGAAATATCATAAAAAACCAACATACTTTCTCTTTTTGCTTATAAAAGTCCCTTAACAAATTTTTGCATGTTAAAGTCCCTCCACATGCTAATTTTGAACATAAATGTGATATAACTTATAATAACATGTTTTTTTTGCTTATGTTGCATACACATAAAATTAAATACGTTAACATGAACGTCAAAAATTGACATGTGAGCAAATTATGTTGATAATTCTTTTTATATTGTTCCTTTTGAGTCTTTTGTAATGTGGTTATTGTTATTTTTATATTTTAATTTTTATACTTTTATAAATACAATATACTCCACAAGTTTCAAAAAAAAAAGCTATTTTTTTAGTTAGAAGTCTTTCTTGGTGACGCCGACGACTTTAGGTTTGAGTAGGCAGTTAATATTTTTTTCATTTTCCATGTGTGTGGAAGCTATAGATAAACTTTGGATTGTGTGAGTTACTACAAACTCAATGTTTTGTCTTCATTCTTATACTTATGATCATAAATTCATAATGAACGATGTCTGTGCTCAAGGATTGTTATAACTTGTATCATCTTTAACTTTATGTTGGAACTCTATATTGTTGTTCAACATATCCTTTTGAAAATGAACATGAGATTTCTTCCAGTATATATAAGCAAGTAAATAAATTGATTGTAGTTGCTTATAAAGCAAATATTTATATATAAACAAAATAATAACATCATGTTTACCATTTACACTAAAATATATGTACAATTTCTACGTGTTTATAAGAACTCGTAAAAATAATCAAGTTTAGAGAGGAAGTGGCACTCATGGGTATTACTCATGCATTAATTAATAATGTAATGCCACCTCATTTCTACCATTAACTACCCAAAAACCACAAACTTACAGGCAACACCTACCCACAAGTACCCTAAAACTTCATTAATTCATTTTAATTTTTAATGGCCAATAATGAATCAATGTTGTGTGGCAAACCTTTGCCATGAAATGAAGCCATGCACCTTACCCACATGGGATGGGATGGTGTTGCCATGTGTTTTGTAAGCCATACACCCTACCCATATGGGTGCCCCTTCCCCTCTTATGTCCAACATGTAAATGCTATAACCTTCCAAATTTGAGAATATAATAGAACCACATTTATGAGTGTATAAACTATAAAGTAATTTAGAACTTAAAGCCTAAAAATAGACACAAATGAAATGAATGAAATTTGAAAAATCTATACATTTGTAATATATATGTAGAATATAAACTTCGGCAAGAACCTACATTTAATTTTACCCATTCTTAGGCATATTGTAACAGTTACAAATGTGCATGCAATACACTAATACTATAAACGTGTTTGGGTAGTTGTGTCATGACAGACTGTTAAAAGCATTTCCCTTAAAACCTCCACATTCGAAAGAAAATGAGTAAATGATCCTTAAAGTTATATTAATCTCCACACTTTCTGAAGATAGATTTTGGACCCTAGTAAAAATTAAAATACTTATATACATCAAATAACATTTGACTTTTTGTTACAAGTTGTCGCATAAGGTTTTATCTTTATCTTTCTAAAAGATGATAAAAGGTTGATATCCCATGATTAAAAAAAGTTGTAGTAAGGGAGTTTTAATTTGAACAAAATACATTCAGAGATCATAAAACATAACGAGTTCGAAATGTAAAATTCAAAGGGTTTTTACTACACAAGAGAAAATGTCTTTTGATCTTCATTTTCCTTTAGCAATCTGTGAGCATGCTCCAATTTTAGTGAAGACTTATGTAGTGTATTTTTGGGGTTTGTTTATAATGGATGAGGGAATGAAACGAACAATGAAATAAAATGGACAATGTAATCAAATGCATCATTATTATTTTCTTGTCGTGTTTTATTAACGTATGTGAATTGATGAATCTTTGCATTATTATGTTTGTTATGTAGAAAAACACGCATGACTGAAATGCAAATTACAAACATATAGCTTCCTCAAAATAAAAGAAAATTTACCAAAATAACGTATGCGATCGAGTCAAATAAGAAGTTTGTACTTTGTATACGAACTTAAGCAATTGCAAAAAATATAACGAAACCAACATTGAATTTGCAGGGTACAAAATTGGTTGATTAACGAATTGCCGATTACTGTGTATACTAGTTTCAATTTTATCCGTTAGGTTAAAAGTCAATTTTTTAAAATATATGGGCTATAAAAATATATCAAAAAGCTCTTGGGTTAAAAACCGGTTTTCCGGTTTAAATCA
Source organism: Bidens hawaiensis (assembly GCF_021521415.1). Classification (NCBI taxonomy): domain Eukaryota; kingdom Viridiplantae; phylum Streptophyta; class Magnoliopsida; order Asterales; family Asteraceae; genus Bidens; species Bidens hawaiensis. The sequence goes on from NW_027492054.1 coordinate 576,795, forward strand.
GTATTTTTGAAAACAAAAAATAATAAATGTGGTATAATTTTCAAGTAAACGCCCAAAAAATCCGGGCTCTAAATACCCGATGCCTTACCAAAATCCGGTATAACTATACGTACCGGTTATCTAAAACATTGATGCACTTATGACCTAAATGCCTTTATCGGAAGATTAATTTTACGCATCAAATGTTTTGAAAACCATTCAAGCCACATGTTTGATTTTTTAACTATATTTGAAAAGAGTTAACGTATTCACAGTTGTTTAAAGGTCAAACATATCCACCTTTGTTTGTCTTTCCAGAAATGACAGACCATCTTGATATTATTTATGTTAGTTTGATCTATAGTTCTAACATAGGTTCGTCTCATACCTAGATATTGTATGATCTAACTTCAGACCTCCACGTAGTTTTATAGTTTTAAACCTTTCTTTACAAGTAATTTACATTGTTTTATAGTTCAAAACCTATTTAATAAACCATTCTTTCTTTATTTTCTTTCAGATATACCAGAGTAACAGTTATACAATCAATCTATCTATATGCATAATCCTATATTTATATCATATGTTTCTTTTTCATGAAGAAAACATTTATTTTATCAAAACTTTTGTAATAATAAAACATCCCGGCCTTTTACTTTTCTAAAATACTAAAACAATGTAGATTTTCACTCATTCTGTTTGATCAATCCTATCTTTATTTGAAAGACGTTTCTTCATTCTCATAGAAACATTTACTTGTCAAAATTTTGTATTAAAACTAACTCAAATAATTTATACTTTGTATCAATGTTTGACTATAACCACATCTAAAGTCATAGTTTAAATAAGGGAGAATTCTCTAAATAGCTCATTTGAGGAAAGAGAAACACCCAAATAGCTCGTGAGATTTCATTTTCCTAAAATAGCCGTCCAAATCCAACTTCCACGGGACATTGGGAATTTCTCCGTGATATTTCGTTGACCAATCAAAAACTGCCATTTGTCAAGCCCTCCCACCTACCACGCAAGTTTTAATCACAAATCCGTCTTAAACGTTACTTTTTACATCAAATCTAACCTGATAAAACCCAACTTTAACGTGATGTTTCAACCTGTTTCCGTCTCCAACGTGAGTTTTAAAAATTACGGTTTTTTAAGTTTTTTGAAATTCATCTTCAAAGATGAATTTTAAATGAATTTCAACTTCGGAGACGAATTGTGATTAAAAGCCAACTGCCAAGATGAATTTCAAGTCATGTTCATTTTTTATTCTATTTTCCTTTTGTTTTTCATATCCTTCACAAAAACCATCTTCTTCTTCTCCCACTGCCGTATGAATCCATCCATGGTTTTTAAGGTGTTATTATGCTATGAAAGTAGTGGAAAATGAGGTCTTGGCATTGAAAAAGATCCATAGAGCTGCTACTAAGAAGAAGATATTGAATATGCTTGATCACCCGTTTTTGCCGTCGTTGTATGCGCAATTTAAAGCTTCGCATTTCTCGTGTGTTGTTATGGAGTATTGTTTTGGTGGAGACTTGCATTCGCTGCGACATTTACAGCCACGTAAACACTTTTCTCTTTCCGCGGCTAGGTAAATATTACACTAGAAACCAGTATTTAATTCATGGATGGACTCATACGGGAGTGGGAGAAGAAGAACATGGTTTTTGTGAAGGAGATGAAAAACAAAAGGAAAATAGAAAAAGAAAATGAACATGACTTAAAATTCATCTTGGCAGTTGGCTTTTAATCATAATTCGTCTCCGAAGTTGAAATTCATTTGAAATTCATCTTTGAAGATGAATTTCAAAAAAACTTAAAAAACCGTAATTTTGAAAACTCACGTTGGAGATGGAAACAGGTTGAAACATCACGTTAAAGTTGGTTTTTATCAGGTTAGATTTGATGTGAAAAGTAACTTTTAAGACGGATTTGAGATTAAAACTTGCGTGGTAGGTGGGAGGCCTTGACAAATGGCAGTTTTTTATTGGTCCACGAAATATGACGGAGAAATTCCCAATGTCACGTAAAAGTTCGATTTGCAGGGCTATTTTGGGAAAATGAAATCTCATGGACTATTTGAGTGTTTCTCTCTCCTCAAGGGGGCTATTTAGGAAATTCTCCCTTTCAATAATAAGTAAGCACATAAGCGTATAAACCTTACCTCAACAAGTTTAATACTAGCAACAAGGAAAAGCTGCAACTTTGAACGATCGAACAGAATCTTCACGCTAATCGAGACACCAAGGTCGATTTATAGCTTTTAGGCGATTAGAAAAAACTTTCGCTTAAAATAAAGTTGGAACTCCGGACACACGACGCACACTTCGAGGCCTCAAGAACACAGTTACATGTCTTGGAAATCGAGAATAGGAATGCTTCAAATGAGCAGCCTAAATTTGCTATTTATAGATGAGTTCGTTCTCCATCGGTGGACCGTTGGGAACTTTCCTGGAGGTCCGTTGGTGCGCACTATTGTCGAATCATTAGATACGCGGAAAATCCGATGTTTTTCCGGCCCTCGGAGGTCTATCGGGGCAATGAGTCATCGAAACATGTCAAGTGTCAGTGAATTATCTATCACGTGTCAACTCGTCTTTGATTGCTAATTAATCGAGATAACAAACTCGTAGCAGACCGTTGAGAGGGCCGCTAATGGTCCTCCTGGACCAAGTTTAGCAGTTTTACACTTTAGTCCCGGAATATTAACATGCTGAACGACTCTTTGGTCCCTCAACTTTTAAAGTTGTTAAAATTAGTTGGAATTTTTCTGAGATATCATAGAACGAGAGAATGGAATGAAAAAAATTGTTGGGGTGCAAAGTAATGGTCTTGATGTGTTTAGAGAGAATGAGATTCATTGTGCAATCGTTTATTCAATTTCATTAAATAACCAAACACCCTAGTGACGAGGAATTTCAGGTAAAGCCAACATGATTTAATTGAATCCTTACATGATATTGAATTTTTTTTGTTGTTGTCAAATTCCTAGTTCTAGTTCCACTACACTTGAGAACCTATAGCCGGTTGGGCTTATGATGAGAAGCTAAATGTTTACTCAATTATAAGGGAAAATGGAACTGTAATCACCTTCAAAGGTGTTGATCTAGACATTTAAGTAAATCGATGTATGGAGAAGTCTCTGATTTTCTGATATATATATACTCCAGTTATTGTTGAGGCTAGTAATAAAACTATAATCTATATCCTAACTAAAATGAAGGTTTTCCAAATCAACTTATAACAAACGATTTCGAGTACAAGAGTTTCAAACCTCCTAAAAACTTGTACATTAGCAAAGGCTGAATTCGTATTATGACATTCGTATTATAAAACCTCAAATACTGTTTGTATTGTTGTTCTCTATGATTAGGGTTACAAGAAAGGGGTTACTTATAATACCAATAGTTACAATAACTACCCTCTAACTATAGCTAAATGTAGAATAGTCTAACCGGTTATGAATTTCGATGCATAGCTAGTTCAATAATCAACACATTCGTATTTTTGACCAGCGGATATAGACAAATAGTTTGAAAGGGGTCAATTTTGTTGGTTAAATCCCGATCTCGTGAAACTTTAGTTAATATTTACTTAGTTATGATAGGTTAATTATGTAATTAGCTAAATAATTATACCGATTTGTCACTTTTTTTAGTTTGACTGTCTCTCGTATCCAAATTGCTTCGTATGATACCCTAATTTAACTTAATTTTTTTTCCATTATTTCATGATTTGATTTTCGGTCTATATATAAAAAATGCATGAATAAGGAATTCCAGTTTTTCAAGATTTACAATGCACCCATCGAATGTGTAGCTAAGTCTTGGTGTAACGTCATGAAAAATAATTTTACTTATGTCTATTAAAGAATGTACGTACTTTGATTGTGAATTATGCTCCCGGACCCACCACGGTGGTGTGGTCTATGTCCGATGTGTGATTCGACTAAGGTTAAGATTATATGTAACACCAAATAAATATTTATGACTTGACACAAAAGACAAAAGAAGTCATGAGAATTGTACTTTATAGGAGCAATCATAGAAGGTATCAAAAGAAGACTGGTACAACTTTGTCCACAAGACATTAATGGGATCGAATAAGTTGTAAATCTCGGAAGGCTCGAATCTCATCACCCACAAACATCCAATTTCATCAGTGGGATTTAGGGTTTACATTTTCATGAATGATATGATCATGGATGACAGCTAACTAGCTCAAAATATATATGCAATGGTGATCTCACATTCTTGATAGTAAACCAGAATATTTATTATTAAAATATCAGTAGGATTGTTTCATGCATTACATTTGTATTCATTAATTATCCGCACAAGCTTCAATGTATCATAAATTGTTCATCTATCTGGGATTCATTCGTTCATGCAATATATTTGAATTTTATTAAATAACCACACAACCTTCAATATGTTATTTTTTAACATATTATGGATCTAACTCGAAGAAAAAACATCCGTTGCCGTGTTACTTTCTAAATTAAAGTATTTCCGGTATACGCTATCAATAATCGGATAAGATAGAAAATTCTACAAATAACGAGAACGCATTTTCTATGAAAATAGAAGTTAACCAAAGGTAGAATTTTGACAGTAAAAGATAGGTACATAAAATTACACAAGGGAAAATATCATCTTAGCATGCGCGCATTGAGGTTTTTGAATAACAAAATGAACATAAACTGTGTTAATATATATAGTCAACTGTAACAAAAATGGGCTGCAGTATATAGAAGTGTTTTTTGTTGCATTTTTTAGTTAAGCAAGTATTGAATGCATAGACAAAAAACGAAACTGTGTTGTATTTAAGGAGGCGACTGACTCAAGCAGGTAATTCATATAGGATATGCTTTAGTAGAATAGCTGTAGCTGTGAACTGAAGTTAAAAGAGTACCTACCTGCAAACAATTTAATAAAGCATTATAATCTAATTAAGTAATGTTTTATTTTAAGTAAAACAAGTTACCTAATAAATTACTAGCTAATTAACTGGCGCAACCACTTAAACCTTTATCTTGTTTAATCTATGATGAGATCAATTAACGCAAGTCCATAAGTGTATTAGGCAACTTGTTGTGGGGGCGCCAAACGGGTCTGCAAAGCAGAGGTACTGGCCGGGCCTTAACGCCGGTTACACCGCACCAGACCATTAAGGTCGGGGCGTTATGGTGGGTTAGTTAACACAGGTTCGGGGCTTTTATCAAGGAAATGGTTGGTCAACCCCCCCCCCCCCCCCCCCCCCCCCAAAAAAAATAACCAATCACATTTTTTTTTATTTAATGTCTAGTTAGACCACAACGCGTGAGTTAACGGGTGGGTTAGTTAAAACTTCACTGCCTATGTTAGGGGTGTGTTTTTTAACCATATGGTCCGTACCCGAACACCAAACCCGACTCGAAGCCACCCGAATCCGATTTAGAGAACGCCCAAAAAACCCGAACCCAACCAACCCGAATGATTCGGTTATCAGGTCATTTTCTCTCAAAAAAACCCGAACAACCTGAACATTTATTATCTTTTCTTTCTACATGTGTTTGGTTTGAAGTCTTTTGTATCTTAAATATCATGTTTTAAAGTTTGTTGTGGGACTTTTGAACATCATATTATCATATACAATGTTTTATGAAATTTATAGTTCGTAGCATGTGATATTTTATGAACAAAACATTTTTATTTTTCAATTTACGTTTAAACCCAAAAACTAGACAAACTGACCTGAACTAACCCAAACCTGAATAACCATGAACAACCCGAATATAAATGGGTTGGTTATCGGGTCCTTTTCCTTGGCCAAAAGCCTGAAGAACAACCCTGGCTTATGTAGCAATGACGTGACACTTCAACTGACTAGCAAACCCTTTTCCACAACAACCAGCCTTAAGGTTAATGAGTTAATGGTCATTTTTGTCCATGTGGTTTGCTATTTTCTCAACTTCAGTCCAAAGTTTAAAATTTTGTTAATTTAGTCCTCATAGTTTTAAATATTAGCCAATTACGTCTCATCCGTCTAACGACATTCAACTATGACGTTAGTTTAAGGGTATTTATGTCTTTCTCCTTTTTATTTTGAGTTAATGGTCATTTTAGTCCTTGTGGTTTGATACTTTTGTCACTTCAGTCCAAAGTTTAAAATGTTATCAATTTAATGTTCAGTTTAATTCAGTTTTTTTTACCCTAAAGAGCATCATCCATGCCCAAAACCATAGAGCACCAACCAAAACAGGTTTGCATTTACTCTGCCAACAACAGTACCCGTACCCCCCTTCCCTCGTAGATGTTTCCTAAACTCTCCCCCATGGTGGAATTCAACGGTAAAGTGGTCAAGGCAATTCCTTGAAACCAAATTGTACAGAGAAAACTAAAAATCGTTTCTTTGATTAATGTATCATAGTTGATTTCGACCCAGATGTTCGCTATGATATGTTAATCTCTAAATCCTAACTGTTGTGCATTCATCAAAGAAACGATTTTAGTGTTTTCTGTGCAATTCGGTTTCAGGGAATTGCTGTAACCACTTTACCGTTGAATTCCATCATGGGGGAAAGTTTAGGAAATGTCTAGAAACTAAATACGAGGGGTGGGGGTATGATTATTGTTGTCGACATAGTAAATGCAGACCTGTTTGGTTGATGCTCGATGGTTTTGGGCTTGGATTATGCTCATCAGGGTTATATACAAAAAAATTAATTAAACTGGGCATTAAATTGACAAAATTTCAAACTTTGAACTGAAATAGCAAAAGTATCAAACCCCCGTGACGAAAATGACCATTAAGTCAAAATAAAAAGGAGAAAGACAAAAATACTCTTAAACTAACGTCATAGTCGGATGTCATTAGACGGATGAGACGTAATTGGCTAATCTTTAAAACTATGAGGACCAAATTAACAAAATTTCAAACTTTAGACTGAAGTGGCAAAAGTAGCAAACCACAGAGACAGAAATGGTCATTAACTCTTTTTAGAAACTAAAAATCTCATAAAATATTTCACTCTCTCATATTTAACTTTACAATTTAAAAAAAAAACAAATACAGATGAACTAACATGAACAACTTAAGTAGATGTAAAGTGGAGAATGTATTGCATGTCTAAAACATAGATAATAAACAAAACAAATTCAGATTTGCAGACACCAAGATTGTTTGAAGCGACTAATTTCACAATGGTCCAATGGAAAATTTCTCAACATAATTGTTAGAACTTCTTGCCTGTAACTTTTTAGGGTGTAAAGGTTGTAAGAAGATTGACAAAGGAACGGAGAATGAAATGGATTGACATAGTCAAATTCAAATTTTGAACTTAATAGTATTAGGATGTGTGCAAATTGATGGTGAAAATGAATAATAAAAATAATAACAACAAATTAATGATTTGATTAGTTGAGATCCTTAGCTCTCCGTTGTGGAGGCTTGGAGAAGGCGCCATAGACCATGTCATCATCCAAATTAAGCGCCAATCCACAACGAAGGCAATAACATTTAGGCGCCATCCAGTTTTCCCCTCTCTAGCGCTATAAAGACAACGAAAGTATCACAATAGTGGTGGGGTTCACCCCCACTAACCACCAGTCCCATTTTTTCCTTTTCTATTTAAAAAAAAAAATTAAACCTTGTTAACCCACAACGCTTAAATGAATGACTAGTTATTGTCTAACCACTTGCGTAATGGCGTGATAACTAGCTCTTGCTAGTTATCTCACAACACTAAACCTATAGATATTTATGCCTTTAATCAGAAAGTCATCACTATGGCCCAATTTTTCCACCAAAGTTTTACTAAATGGGCATTAAATTTTGTTTGAAACGGATCTAGCCAATGGAAATGTGTCACATGATGGCACACAACACATTGTACATGCATGTGTTTCAATTTTTTTTACTTGTATGTCAACATCTGCAACCAACTAATATTTATCACGTGTCATCTTTCAGAAAATTTATTATATAATTTACATCATTTATTTGTTTCTTTATCCCGATCCAAATAAGTTTATTTGTTTCTTTATCACATGTTTTGTAGTATGTATTCATTGGCTCTCTTTAGGCTAAATTTTTTTGCTCTTTTTCTTAATCATATCATAATGTTGAATCTAGCAAATGTATAATCCAAAAGCTACTTAGGGAAAGTTACAACAAATATAAAAAAACAAAAAATAAATAAATAAATTCCCAAAATAAAAAGAAACAAAAAACAACTTTACTATACGTTATGAAAATTTTGAATTACATATAAAAGGGGCAATCCAAATGTTCCATTAACACATCTACCCCTCATAATTTAAACTCAATGCCAACTAGTTAACTTTTATTATTTACATCATCATAAAAGATAAAACCTTTGCAACTTTAGCCTTTTTCCCCTCCTCACAACAACATTCTTATTCACAAAACCTCATACTTTTAACAAAATATTTGCCGCGTTTTGAAATTTATAAAGCTTGATCTCCTAAAGCAGCCATCGATGAGCGATTCGAACGAAGCAAATTCCTTGAAGATCGCACGTTCTTGAGCGTCATCATCAACTTTTGTCTCTCCCCTTCGACTTCTGCAAATTGCAAGCTTAACTGAGAGTATCGATCATGCATTTCCTTAAGTTCGTTTTCGACATTTACATATTTTCCTTTGATTTCCAACATGTCTTTGATCAATTCGTTGATGTCTCTAAAGCTCTTAAACACCGCTTCCTCGTCACTATGTTGTTTCAGGAAAGAACTGACAATAAAAACAAAATCAGATGAAATTTGTAATGAAAGAAAATCATCAATTGGTAAATACTAAATACCTTTGGAATTGTATGCTTGATTTCTTTTTTGTCTTAAGTGCTTCGGCAAGCTCGATTTCCAAAGCAAGAACCCTTTCTAATGCATTTCCGTTTCCCCGAAAATCAACAAAATTCGGGTATATGCTTCCTAACTCTTCATTGGCCTTTAAATTTAAAATATAACAATCATAAGAAAAAAAATGTGGCAAAAGGCAAAGAAATTAAACATCATTAGAGTAATATACAAACCTGATTTAGTTGTGCAAGCTCTCTTTGTAAATCTTGGAAACCAGGGTCGAAAGTAGTCAACGGAAGATGTGAGTTATCGTTTTTCATCTTTTCCAACTACCATGAGACGAATGCCATAAACTTAAGTCAAGATTAAAGTATAGTATATCAATATTAATCAGACGTGCTAAAAGTTTACCTCTTCGTCTAGTTGCTCCATACAAGACATCAAATGTTGAGTCCTGAATTGATCGTTTACAACAGTTAGTTGTTTTGAATCATTGACCAGTTGACTTTCTTCGTCATCATACGCGCGCTCTGTAACTCCCTGCTAGACCAAATATTAAATAAATAATTTAGTCAACAATCATTTTACGATGTTTTCATTTGAATATTTTTTAGCATTCTTTACTAAATTGTAAAACTTATATATTTAGCTTGGGATCAGATAAAACAGAATTTAGCGTGCGAAGTGTGCCTACTGTGTGAAGCACTAGAGTATTATTTCGCTACAGCTTTTAAGTAGCAAAATAATTAATCGAAGTAGAGTAATAATAGTTACTTCAGAGTAATTTCTAGCAGGTTAATTACACTCTATTTGCAAAAATGTCACCGCCATATGTGATCCATACACACACACATAAATATTTTTTCCTTCACTCTGCACGATTCGCATCGAACTGTTTGTATGTGATCCACACACACACACACATAAATATTAGAACAGCTGTAAGATTGATGTATCTTCAGTTCTTCACAAGTGTCGTTTAAAATGCTGAATTATAAAAAAATAAAAAGTACAAAAATACGTTTTTCTGCACCAAATCCAGCCAAGAGCGCTTGTAAATGTAAAAATGAACAAACATTTCCCTTCAATTCGGTGTAAAATTAAATAGGGTGCTTGGTGTTTGTTTTAAAAATAATTATGTGATATTAATGATCAAAATCATATAATCACTCATAAATTGAAACACACTGCCAAGAAATTATTTAAAAAAATTGGCTCGCAGAAATTATTAGATGAAATCATAAACTTAGCTTAGAAATTAACTTTGAAATTTTATTTCAAACCTGAATTTCTTGCAGATTTACAGAACCATTTTCTTCTTTTTGAGCAAGCTGTTCTTTAATTAAAGAGAGTTCTTCTGAAATTCTTGTTTTTTCATCTTCACACTCTTGTAATAAAGCAACAAGCTTTTCTTTTTCTTCCTTACAATATTCAAGGCTCAAGACCGCACACTCTAATTCTGCGCGTAACCGATCATTATCGGATTTTTCCAAAATTACTGATTCGCCCTCAGCTTCCAATTCTTGAATTCTCCGCAACAAAGAAGCTTCAGATTTTTTCATACTTTCAATTTCATCAAGAGCATCTTGTAGCTTAAATAACATTTCTTCATTATGCCTTTTTGAAACCGAAAGTTGTTGCTTTAATTCTTGAATTTTTGTTTGATGTTGTTCTTTAATAAACGCCATTCTCAAAGATTCGGTTGGCCCTTCCAGGTCTTTTTCTTTTTTATCGTGTGCCACGTCAGCATTGTCTTTAAGCTCCTTCAAGTAGACTGACAAGTTCTTGAACTCTTCCGTTTTTAATTTCTGTTCAGAAAGTTTGTTGGTAAGTTGGTTGCATTTATCGTGTAGCGTGATTAATTCAGCGTGTTGTTCTTCCAACTTTGATTTGAAAATTAATAATGTAATCGAGTCATTGAGGGCGTTTTGGTAGTTTACTTCAGTCAGTTTGGTCTCTGCATTTTGAGCAATGTAATCCTCTAATTTCAGTTTTAAAGATGTAACTTCTGTTGCTAAACTTTTGTTTTCTTCAATGTGGCGAGTGACTTCTTCGTTTGACTTGGTCAACATATCTTTCAGTTGACTCGCCTCAAGAGCATGCTCGGTTTTGGATTCTGTAATTTCAGAATTTTTAGCAGTGGAAGCCTGTAACTCTGATCTAAGAGATTCAATTAACGTTACTAAATTTCGGTTTTCTTCAATATGTTGAGTGACCTGTTCCTTTGACTTGGTCAACATTTCTTTCAGTTGACCTGCCTCGAGAGCATGCTCGTTTTTAGTTTCTGAAATTTCAGCATTTTTAGCAAGAGAAGCCTGTAACTTCGATCTAAGAGATTCAACTTCTGTTACTAAATTTCTGTTTTCTTCCATATAACGAGCAATTTCTTCCGTTGACTTGGTCAACATTTCATTCAGTTGACCAATCTTCATAGCTTTCGCATTTTCAGATTTTGAAATTTCAGAATGTTTAGAAACAGAATCTTGTAACTCGAATCTAAGAGATTCAATTTCCGTCTCTAGATTTCTGTTCTCTTCATTTGACTTGGTCAACATGTCTTTCAATTGACACACCTCGACAGCATGCTCGGTTTTAGATTCTGAAAGTTCAGCAACAGAAGCCTGTAATTCTGATCTAAGAGATTCAATTTCCGTTACTAGATTACGGTTTTCTTCAATATAACTAGCAACCTCTTCCTTCGACTTGGTCAACATTTCATGCAGTTGACTCGCCTCAAGAGCATGCATTGTTTTGGATTCTGATATTTCAGCAACAGAAGCTTGTAACTCTGACCTAAGAGATTCAATTTCCATTACTAACTTTCTGTTTTCTTCACTATAACAAGCAACCTCTTCCTTTGACTTGGTCAACATTTCCTTCAGTTGACTTAACTCGATAGCATGCTCGGAGTTGGATTCTGACATTTCAGCATGTTTAGCAACAGAAGCTTGTAACTCTGATCTGAGAGTTTCAATATCAGTTACTAAATTTCTGTTCTCTTCAATATAACGAGTGACCTCTTCCTTTGACTTGGTCAACAATTCTTTCAGTTGACTCGCCTCAAGAGCATGCTCATTTTTAGATTCTGCAAATTCAACATTTTTAGCAACAGATGCATGTAACTCTGATCTAAGAGATTCAAGTTCCGTTGCTAAATTTCTGTTTTCTTCAATATAACGAGCAAGCTCTTCCTTTGACTTGGTCAACATTTCGTTCAGTTGACTTGCCTCATGAGCATGTCCGTTTTTGGCTTCTTGAACTTCAGCAACAGCCACCTGCAACTCTGATCTAAGAGATTCAAGTTCCGTTACCAAATTTCTGTTTTCTTCAATGCAAAAAGCCTCCTTTTCAAGACAACCGTTCAATCTAGACTCTGTATCATCAAGTTTCATTTGAACCTCTTTTAACTGCTCTACCTCTGCCTTTGACTTAGTCAACATATCTTTTAACTGCCCTACCGCAACAACACGCTCTTTACTTACATTTTCCAAAGTTTCATTCAATTTTGAAATCTCCGCAATTTTAGCAACAGAAGCCTCAAACTTTAACTTAAAAGATTCAAGGGTTGTGATCAAATCTTCTTTTTCTTTCATATAACGACAAAGTTCTGACCTTTGACTTTCAAGTTCAGAGGTCAAATCTTGATTCTTGTTTTTCAACTCGGAAATGATTTGTTCATGAAAAATTTTATCTTCAGATGATATCTTTTGCAGCTCAAGTTCTAATAAAGAAAGATTACTTAACATCACTTCACTATTCTGCACGTGTCTTTCACCTGATTCCAAACTACTTTTAAACATTTTAGCAACCGAATCAATCTGCAACTGAAGTTTCTCAAAACAAGGATTTTCGGTTTCCATTTTTGACACCGTTTGATGTAAACCGTTCATAAACTTCATCTTTACATTATCAGTTTCCTTTTGAAGATTCCGTTTATCAAAAGCTTCTGCTTCTAGAAGCTTCTCAACATCCTGTTTTTCAGCAGAGACGACTTCGTATTTGCCTTTATAAACTCGGTATTCCATTAACAGCGCTTCACATTCGGTAATCTTTTCCATCAAAAGAAAATTCTCATTTGAAAGATTCCCTAAATCCGATTCCAACAATCGGTTTTGCAGTTGATAATCGTTCAATTTGGAAATATAATACCCATTTTCTTCAAGTAAAGAATCCCGAGATTGGTTCGAAAGCTGTAACTTTTCGTTTATTTTTCTTATATAATCACTGGCTTCAATTAATGTTTCCTTCAGTGTTTCAGAGTACACGTTTAAGTGTAAATTTGCAGAGCACATTTCACCGAGCTCTTCTTCGACCTTTTTATAGATATTTTCTTGTAAACTCAATGATTGTTTCAAGTCATTGGAGAGATGTTTTGATGATAGTTGTGAATTGTCGGCAAAAGCTTCTTTAATGACAGTTTGATTGGTTTCAAACATCGACAAAACTTGAAACGAAAGCATGTCGAGATCTTTCTGCAACTGACTCACTGCAATCGAGTAATTTAAACGGGCCCGTTTGAGTGCTGATTCTGAAACCGTGACCCGTTTTTGAAGCTCGTTGTTGACTGAAGTCAACTCATTTGCATCGGTTTTGAGGTTTTGAAACTCGCCCAAAATCCGTTTTTGGTTTTCTTCTAGCTCGTGTATAAGTGACTCGTAGTAACACTCCATTTGATCCATTTTCTTAACAAGATTTTCGTTTTCGGTTTTTGCAGCATCCAATTTTTGATTTGATATTTCACAAAACGTTTCGTTATTAAGATTTTGAACGGTCCTGAGTAGCACGTCGAAATCGGACTGTATAAGATTCAAATCCAACTCAGGGGAAGCGATAAAAATCTTTTCTTGGATCTCCTGAATTTGACTTTCCACAAGTTTGACCACATTGACTTCTGTATCATTCTCGGTGTTGTGTAACTTTTGTTCCATAATCTTTGAGTTTGAGTTAACTTCTTTAAAATGCTGTAGATCATTTTTGAATTTTGAACATTCGGATTTCAAAAAGTTGACTTCTTTGACCAACTCTTGACCAGAAGCAATCTCGGTGGTAAGTTCTTGTGCAAGCTTCTGTGTTTCAGTTCCCATTTCGTTAGCATGAGTCTGCAAAGCAGCCAATTCTTGTTTGAGCTCAGAAATTGATGACTCGGTAGCTAACAAGCTGGCTCTAAGCTGGTTATTCTCTTCATAAATGATTGCCACGTCATTGTCCAGCTTGGCTCGATCTAAACCGCTCGATTTTTCGGGTGGTGACTCGTGCTTGTCAGCATAGTAAGTATCTGATGCGTTTGATGACTCGTCACACGTAATTTGTGAATCTGAATATTCTCCATGTATGCTTGTTTCTTCTCTGAGTTGTATTCGTGTTTTAGCCTGTTTAAAATGAAATAAATAAAAATTGGAAACATTTCAACAACATTTAAAATAGATAAAATAAATATTCTCTCATCGTAGTCCAAATTTCAACATTTTAGGCAAAGAGTTTCATTAATTTAGACATGATTTTAGATTTTTTTTAAAAAAACATGCGAAAATTATCGTCCACATTTCTCTTTAGTTTATCCCAAATAACTATACATGTTAATAAATATGCATTAACTAGATATCACAAATTATCTTTTTTTTGGACAATAATAAAGAGAATAGAAAGAAAAAGATAACCTTATTAACCAGATCATCAGGTATCTGCAACTCAGAAGATGATGATGACTTGGAAGTACTATTTTCAGTCTCTTTGTTTACATTATTGCCACTTTGCAAGCCTTTATCCCTCTGTTGCTCAAATTCCCTAAATTAAAACAACAAATCACTTAAATACTTAATAAAAAGTAACTGATATTCTAATAGCACCTTAATAATTATTTCACGAACATATAATAATACCTGAATCCAGTTTTAGCTGTCAGCAGCTGAACTGTCACCTGTAAACATAACATACAGTCAACCGGGACCATATAATTAAAACATTTATAGAAAAACTTTGATTAAAAAGTTCAAATTTCTCACATGCAAAACGGTTCCATGATCGGATCCGTTAAGAGGGAGATTAATAATGGACGGTTGGGATGCATCCGCATAATCAGCAAGATTGATTGCAGCCTCACCGAGGATGCTAGACCGTGAAGTACCCTGCGGTCCAAATTATAGTTGATCACAATTAAAGCTATCGATAGCTAAATTTTTATAAAGAAAGTTGAACGAATGGTCCCGGTGATTTGACCATCTTGCACGTTTAGTCACCAGCTTTCAAAAACTGCAAACTTTGTCCAAACTTTTGTGAGAGCGTGTTTAGTCCCCACCGTTAATCCCAGTTAGTTTTCAATGGAAAAGTGATGTCTGGTGCCATTCATGAGAGGTTAGTTGTGTCTTCTCCAAATAAAATACTCTTTCAAACTCCAATACTCCTCACGTCGAAGGTTCAATGCGTAATCAAAGGTGATGAAGTCGACTTTAGGAGTTGTGGAGTTTGAAAGAGTCTATTAAAACTCCAAATTTGAAAAGACACAATTACCCTCACATGAATGGCACATGACATTATTTTTCCATTAAACACTAACTCGGATTAACGGTGGGAACTAAACGTCCAACCCTCTCACAAATATTTGGACTAAGTTTGCAATTTTTAAAATCTAGAGACCAAACTTGCAATTTTCTCTAAAAGGAAACTTACCATTCCTACAACAAGTTTGTAGAGCTTATCATCATATTGTTTGGTCTTTGAATCTAAAAGAAGCCGTGTGGTTTCATAGATGGGGTCCGCCCATTTACACGACCCGCCTCTCACATTTGCTTTGCTCGTCTTTGCAATGGCCTTCCCGGTGTCAGTTGGAATAAAAGATATAAATAACTTTTCCCAATTTTGCGGTATCTGAAACATGATCATTTTTCAAATTGGTAAATCTTTGATAATACTACTGTATTTCATGTAATAATTATCCTAAACTCGTATAATAAACATTGAAAATCATAACTTCTAGAAAACACTACAATATAGAAAAGAAGAATATAATTTTTGGTTCCTCCAACTGTTTCTTCCTTGTAAAAATATTCGTTACTCCAAACTTTTTGACAATTTTACCCTTAAAGAAGGGGATAAAAAGAAGTAAACAAAACTAAAATCATCAAAACTTGCTCATTTAAAACAGTCTATGCAACAAAACAAGGCATAACTCTCTATGTAATATGTAAGTGATAAAATTCATATCACTTAAAACTACCATACACAAGTTATTTAACAGTATTCAAATGCTGATAAAGAAACAAGATTGAAAGAAGATGAGCGAGTAACTTACATGTGACGCATGAAATTGTAACCGAAATACAACTTTTACTTTAGCTTTCTCAACTTTCCATTTGGCGACCCTCGACATTATTACATAAACAAAAAAAACACAACCTGCAAATCATAAAATTCACAAAAACAAGTCCATATCATAGCAATTTCAAACATGAAAGTCAAACATCCACAAAATGCCATATAAATTATCAAAAAGCCAACTCATTTAATAGTTTTAAGCGGTAAATTTGGTACCTTTAAATCAAATCTAGCATTAATATTCCCTAACTGATTAGATCCAGAAACTTTTTGTGTGATAGAAGTTAAATCTTTACGCATTACAGGCCCCATAGTTGAAAAAGTACTAAATACTAACAATAAAGCATAAAGATCCCGAAGAATTTAATCATTTATTAATACCAAAATCTTAAATAAAGCTACAAATACATAATGTGGTAAAACCATGATTAAGATATAATTTTTTAATTAACCCTAGATTAAACTTTATCCAACAGTAGTAAATCACCACCCACCCCCCTAATCATATAGATTTGTGAAGCATAAACCTAGATCTTTACTGTTGGTATAATAATTCAAGAACTACAACCAACCTACATTCAATTTCTTCATGATCAAACAAAAATTAAGCTCAAGAATCAATCAAATGCTTACCTTATTCAATCTAGTGACAAAAACACTTCTGATCCAAAACCCTAAACAGTAAAAACAAGAATTTGAATCAAGAAAAAGTAGAAAAAGAATCCCAAAAAAAAGATAAAAAAACCCTTTTTTTTTTCCTTGAATTCAAGAAAAGCTAAAATTGACAAGAACAGAGTAAACCCACTTCATAATTTCAAGAAAACAAGTGAAAAAACATCAACATTTGTTCAAAGATTGAATCTTTACACCAAATTTGGAATACCCAGTTGAAGAAAGTAGTGAAATAGTGAAAAAAGATTAAAAAATAATAAAAAAAAAAAGATGAGTTGAGTTATTAGAGTGAGAAATGAGCATTATGTTACCTAACAATGCGGGATCTGAAATGGGGTACTTGCAATTGAAGCAAAATGAGAGGAATCTGAGACAAAGATAGATAGTGCGATGGGAAACGTAAGAAATCAGTAAAAAAATGGAAATTGAAATTGGGTTTTAAAATTTAAATCAAATCTTGAAATTGCCATCAAAATGAGGAAAAGGATGTGATGTGAAGTAGCAGAGACAACAAGAAAGAGAGAGAGAGAGAGAAAGAAAAGGTTGAAACTTGAGTTGAAATCTTGAAATTAATTAATATTATTATTTTTATTTATTTTTTTAATTTAACGTCCGACGAATCTTTTAAATAGGCTACTGAATAATTTCATAACATCGGGAAACACTCGTATTTCAATCCGAGAAAACATTCGCCTGAATGCACAGCAGTGCTGAGATAAAATCCATTCAGTTCAGGGATCCAACTAGTAAACGTCATATGCACGTCTAGTCTCCTATCATTACCTTGATGCCTCTGAGACTCCATGCTATGGGCGCGGTGGAGGGCGGCCTTGGGGCGCGGAGGGCGCGAAACACCGCTGAGAGGGGGGCGCGGTGGGTTGAGGTTTCAGAACGATGGCCGCCTTTGGGCTCCATCTCTCTCACACACATACATATATATGTATATATCTATACTATATATAATGCACCACCTATGGCAAATTAAGTCATCTAAATTTTAAGTAATTTACAATTTTTCAAACAAATAGTACAACCTTTACAACCTTGCTCCCTCAACTTTAATCGACATTTAAAAATTTAAAGAATAGTTACAACTTTGATCCCCATCTTTTAACTATATATTATTTATAATTTCACTTTTAACCCAAATTCCCCCACGATTTTTAAACGGTCATAACTTTTTCATACGTTAATATTTTTTTTAAAAAAATTGCACCATAAAAACGAGCATTTAATTCTCTTTAATTTGAGTATGATATTGTCATAGTTTGTTTTCATTTAAAAAAATAGCATCTTACGTATAGACGTTTGTGGTCCGGTTTTAATGGTTTTAAACTAAGCCGTGAGCCAAGCCGTTTTTTGTCATCGAAAACTGAAACCAAACCGTTGAAAATTAAAACCCAATAAAAACAAACCATTAACAATGGTTAGATTTCGGTTTCATTTGTACTTCGCTACTAAATTGAGTTTAAAATAAGAATTCTTAATCCACGGTTTCAAATGGAACGATGAGCACCCAAAAAACTCTTACGTGATTATTAAGGACTGTATTTCCCGCTGCATCGCGCGGGCACTCGTCTAGTATATATATAATAGGGCCGTCAATGGGCTTTAAACCACAGCAGGGCATTATTGGTTGGGGCTTCGATGCCCTTGATGATGACGTGGCACTGTGGAGGGGTTTCGATACCCCCATAAAGGATAGTCTAAAACTAAATGATCAGGGCATCGAACCCGATTCACATAAAACACAAGTCTCTTTGTTATTATTCCACCACTAACTTATTGGCTTTATTTTTGTTTTTGTTTTTATGGGTTTGGAAAAAGTGGGAAAAAAGAAAAACATTTGGGTATCCCGCCAAAGGTTGTGATGGTTCGGAATTAATTGGATCAAGCCATGTAAGAGTGTTTTTTAACTTTGGTTTGTGTTTCAGGTATTTGGTGGGGTGAAGTTTGGTGTTTCAAGATAAATGGCAAAAAAAATATCATCTTTTGGTGTAAATGTGTGATCACGTGCTAAAGTAATCACTTTTTGTTTTTAGATTGCAATTCTATCCTTTTGCCGGAAATCTATATGAAAATCAACAATATGGTTTTACTCACATGAATTTTGAGATTTTATTTGCTTTTATTTTAAGTTACTTATGTAGCATAAAAATGTATTTCATATTGTGTAGTGTGATTTTAAAATATGTATTTTTATGAGACAAGTTTATTTAATTAAAATAATCATGTTGTGGAGTCGTTAAAATTGATTTTGAGTTTTGAGTCAACATCACTCTTGCACGAGCTAATAACGATATGAATTGAGTTGGCTTGATTCATAATGTATAGTCTCAACTTGAAAATCGACTTGTATTCAGCTCATGTCATTTTTGTGGCTTGATGATTAGGTCGCTTTTTTTAAACTTTAATAATTTATATGTTTTAGCTTATGCATGTATTAAAAAATATGTTTATCGTAAGTAACTCTTAACTTAGACTCGGTCATTCATCCATAAAGACCATGACCGACCATTAGAATCTGGCTTGTCTTTACCCCAAATAAAGACATCTTTTATTATTATGACTCTTTTTCCCATCACTCTTACATATAAGCTTCATTTCTTCTCTTTTTTTTACGGCTGCCTATATATGAGTTTCTTTACATTACTAATTTAATGATTTTTCTTGCATTGAGACCTGTAGTCCTCACCATGAGTTATTTCTTTTATCTATTTTAAATTTTTATTTTATGATATTCACATTTATCTTATCCCCACTTTTTACGATATATCTTGTTGCACGTGATTCAAAATTGGTCAAGGGAAAACGAAGAACTATGCTATTGTTGAAACGTGTTAAAATTTTAATTTTTTTTTCAATCAAAAACCTTTTATATATAACACAAACCGAACTACATCTGAATAATGGGTAAGCGAGCAACAAGTTGCGCCGCTATCCCCTTTTGAATCGCAAAGCCTATTCTACTAAATATAAATCCTTGGTTCCTCGGGCTCTGCGAGTCACTGTGGACCACCTTCTGCACCCGCTCCAAGAAGCGAACTGCCTCGGGAGCTAGGGATCCAAAAGTGTCGAAGGCAAATGGAATGAACACCTGCTGATTCTCTAAACACGATGTCTCATGCTTAGCAACCTTCCTAGACTTCGCTCTCAAAACCGCTTGTCCCGGTACGATGTCACTGTCTCTCAGCCCCACCAACGGGGACACCCCAGTGAGGTCAACACACGCATGCTTACCCCCTGCCCAGCCAAACACAAGAACATCCGCAGGACGTAGGGTAGATCTTCCCTCACGCGGATCAGTCAAAAAGTTAACAGGTGCCTCTTTCTTGGCTGAGATCCCGGCACGTCTAAGCACATCCCATAACACATCTCTAACCCAGTCATGACGATACTTGAATCCCGACAATTCCTTACAGTGGAGGGCATGCTCACCGAATCTATCCAAACAAGCTTTTTTACAAATGGGGCATAATTCATCTGAAGGGAAAAGAGGAATCATAAGCCGGTATTTAAGGATGGCTCTGTATTCAACTGCCGACATCCGTTGTCTAAGACCTTCAATGGGCACAACAGTCAAAAAATCCTGGGAATGAGCCCCCTTGAGACAAGCTAAAACTGCCTTTTGTCTCGGGGTCATATCGAATCGCTCCTCCAAATCATGTACGTGTTTACCATAAAGAGCACTCGCCAAGGTTTGTTGAGGTTTCTTGGGGGCGATCTCCTTATCAGTAAAACCGCCTATATCAAGGTTCGGGAGAGTTGTTCCAATATTACCAAGTGCAAAAGAGTAGTCAGGATCTACCCCCGTAACACCAGCGTTTCGCAGGACGTGGTCCTGCAATTTCCACGACTGAGACCTGGAAGCCACAAATGCATATGCTGAGACATCCTCAGCTGAGAAAATTCCTAAGCCTCCGCAACGCATAGGGAAGGAAGCCAACCTCCACTAAAGGTCCCCAAAATGCGGTCCTCCACACACAACAATATCTTCAATTGCCCCCCGCAGGCCCGCATCAAAGATGGACACAGCCTCTTTGACATGTTTAAGTTGACAGGTCCGGAGCCCAAACACTAACTTAGAAACCCCCATGCACGAGCGTAACAAAAGGAGCTCACTTTGGGGGTCCCTCAGGTCCGGCAGGCGTTTCAAAAGTTCAACCGCCCTCAAAGCTCTTTTAGTTGCCAAAGACCGAATAAACCCTGCATCCCGACTAACCGCTCCCCCCAAGAGTTTAACTCCCATCGCAGGCCTGCTAATCTCTCCAGGGAATAAACCCGACACTTTCTTCGAATCATCACATGACGGCCAAAAAACCTCTGTTTAAATGGAACGTGTATTCTCACTTCAAGGTTGCTCGAGCCTACGCTCTAGGCCCAGTTATTTTCTCACTACATTATTGGTTTATTGGTGTTTTCAAAAAGCCAATAAACT
Source organism: Bidens hawaiensis (assembly GCF_021521415.1). Taxonomy (NCBI): domain Eukaryota; kingdom Viridiplantae; phylum Streptophyta; class Magnoliopsida; order Asterales; family Asteraceae; genus Bidens; species Bidens hawaiensis. The sequence continues at coordinate 597,996 of NW_027492054.1, forward strand.
TAAATGTGTTTGGCAATTACAAAAAACTTTCTTATTTTAGTTTTTTAAAATGGTTAAAAAGCAGTTTTTCAAAAGCCTAGATCCTGACTTTTTAAAATAGTTTTTTGAAAAAACCAATAAACCATTAAGTATATTTCAAGCTCAACCCCAAACATGCTAGAATCAATACCAATTTATTAACACCCAAGAAAGGAAATGAAAAGTCAATTATTGTTTGAAAAGTTATACGAACTAGCTGCCTTCACTTGTACCATATTCTAAATTTTATACGAGTCAAATCAACTCAACCTAATTTCAATCATATTTATGATGAGCTAAGTACGAATGAGTTGTATATCAAATGTTGACCGTGAAAAGATGTAATATTTATACTGCTTTATGCTCAAAACATATAGAAATACAAAGTAAGAGTGTTATATTTTTGAGTTGGCTAACCATACACCTTGAAGCTATAAGTTGGTTGTGGCTCAGTGGTAGAGCACTTACTTTATAAGTGAGAGGTAGGGGATCAAACCTTACTACCACCAACTTATATGGGAGATATGAAGGATGACTATGGCTTGCCAGGGTTCGAGTTCTGATCTCACCCGGTTTTACCGGTTCCTCGCTGTCGTGCTGTTTGGCGGGCGTGGGGGTCGGGTTTTATCCGGTGAGTCCCTCAACAGGTGGACCGCTAGGGGCTCCGTCCGTCCGGACTAGTGGCCGGCTCGGGCTACCTTTAGCCAATGGGGGCCGCGTACGGGGTACACGGCGTTACTTAGTTGGCCGTTAAAAAAATACACCTTGAAGTTAATTAAAGTAGAAACAAATTGGATAAAAGAAAATCATTGTTGGACAATAGTTAATTGCATAATTATACCATCTACTACCTACACGCTTTAAAGTACATTATGTTAGATTCAGAATTAAGAAATCATTATTGTGGATTAAATATCTAAATGTGAAAAAGAGGAATAATGTATAGGACTATAGTTATTGGAAGTACATTCAAAGCAGTAGTAACATGTGATGCGTGTGTTAAAAAACAATAAAAAAAAGTACATAAACAGATAAATTTATTCTTTTAAGGAATAAATGTCAATAAATGGATTTGTACATATGCTGCATGACATACAAAAGATGTGATCTCTTTGTTCACACTTGGTGAAGAACCCAAAAATTCATTTTTACCTAGGGAAAATTTTACAGACAATTGTTTACTGTTAAGGGCGTTTGGGATTGCTTATTTTCACCAACTTATAACTTATAAATTTTTTGAAAAGTACTAAAGTGTTTGGGATTACTTATATTGTGAGAGAAAAAGTTCCATAAGTTATAATGTTGTAACTTATTAACTTAATAAAAAGTTATAAGGAGGTCAAATAAGAAATCCCAAACACCCACTAAATATTCCAAAAAAATCAAACTAGTTCAAGTTAATTAAATTAGTTAATGTCATAACAGAATTCGGATGACAATCAAATTTTAGTGATCTAATAACTAATCTACCAACTAGTTTCAGTTACTAACACACAGACACATAGTAACATTCAAGTAATTGTGAACTAATAAGATAAAATATAGAGAAAATGTTTTAAAACAGGCATGTAATTGTGAATTATGCATATCAATTGTTTTATGGGGTGGTATAAAAACTTTACTAGCGGTCGTGACTATATCGTATGTATACTATTCAAAAAGGGTTTCATATAATAAGAAGCCGAAAGCTCGAAACAATAAGAATCAAGTTGATTTCTTTGATTAGGGTTATGCAATATTCTTATAGTTTAACTCTCTTCAATTCCTTCGATTGTTAAATACAAAGTATTCTAAACAAATGTAATAAAACCTAATGTGATCACTAGCTTTGTGTAAATTTACGTTGCTTCGTAATCACAATACACAACTACAAGCAAAATTAATGATGAGACTCAAGATTGTCTATGAGTTGGGATCGAAAAGAGTTTTTATTTTTAAAGTAACTTTATGTGAATCTCGCATTAATCTCATTATTTTCATATTAGTTGGTGGTAGCATGATCTAGGTTGACTTGCTAGTCATATTTAAGGTATTGGGAACCTAATACCATTGTAGTAGTTATCGTTTACATGGATGAAAATAAATTATTTTGGGTACAAAGGTGTGCTATCTAATATAAAAATCAATGGCTAAGCTCGATGATGACGACAACGACAAGGATGACAAAATTGGAGACGATGACAATGATGGCGACGATGATAAAAGTGAAGACAATGAAAATGATGATGGACAACAAGGAGGAATGATGATGTCACAAGTCTAGTGAATATGTTTGGAGAGGTGTTTATGGGTATCTATTCGAAAAATGTGTCAACAAAAATAGTAAAAAAAATGGTTTCAGCATTTGAGTGGTGATAGATTAATCTATCCATGTATAAACTTATCGGTGGTGTGTTATATATATTTTTCTCTTTATATGAAATTTTATATGTTGTTGCTACCAAAATAATAGACAGTGAAGAGTGTCAAGCTCTTAATCTTGGTAGCGTGAACGATCTTGCTAAGAAGAAAACGATAGTTAGACGTGTAAAGTTACCATGATACATGGGGTGACTAAGGCATCCTTTTATAGGAGTTTTTCGCCCAAGCTGAATTTAGCACTAACTAGCTCATTAGCTTGATTGGGTATACCATTTTCCTTCTTTTCTAAGTCGAAGGGCTTGCATCTACCTCTTTGATTTAGAGACTAACGCCCACTTTTTAGGGGACAAAGCGCATTTACCCAATACCCATGTGATTGTATGATCTTGCGAGCTGTCAACGCATGTTGACTTTATGACCTACTGCTGTGTAGTTATATCAGGAGATGATTTTTGTCATTTTACCATTCGACCATCAAAGCTAATGATCTTCTCTGTTGGTAGAGTGAAATGCTTTGTTTTAGCATACTGATCTATCTTTGTCATCATCAACAAACTTGAATCCGCCACTCCCAGTACAATCGATGGAACCCATAAGCATCACCGTAATCGAAAGCACAATTGATACAAAGGCGTTCTATCCCGAAACACAGTAAAACACGTAATTGTAACGTTAGTTGGTTTTAAGGAAAAATGTATTACGACTTACAACTGATTAGTTAAAACTAAAAAAAAAACGTAATTTCTAAAAACTTGGAACCGAAACCGTAATCTAAATTCTAATACATCCAGTGTAGTCAAGCCTATTTAAAATTGTACATGATATAATGTGGTGAAGTATCTATCACTATTAGACTGGGCTTTCATTGTGGGTCATATCATTCACTATTAGACTCAAAAAAGATTCTAAACTTGATCGCCCATTTCATTCTTTCTAGGCTACAACCAAAAATATGATTGGCATAACACTTAAGTTTGTTTTATTGATTTATGAGTAAAGTGTCATTTTCGTTCACGTGGTTTAACAAATAATGCGAATTTAGTCCAAAAAGTTTATTATTTGCGTTTGGACCCTTCACGTTTCCCAGTTCTTGTCAATTACATCCAAATCACTAACCCCGTTAAATTTAATCGTTAAGTCAGGGGTAGACATGTCTTTTCACTCTTTCTTTATATAATACGTTAATACTTATTTCAGTGAACCGCGGTTTTCGTCATTCTGGTTTGTCCAAATCTGCAGTTTTAGTCCAGTAGTTTCGAATTTGCAATTTTCTTCCCTATGGTTTCATTTCACTTGAAATTAAACCCGAATTCCCTAATCTCATTAAGTCTGGTCGTTAAACTCATCAGTGTGCCTTTCACATGAGGGACAGCTTTGTTCCTTCTTTTTTTTTTCCTTTTTCCCCAAATACACCCCAGCCCCTCACGTGATGGGGGTTGTGAATTAAGAATGAGGTTTATTTGAGAGAAAAAGGACAAAATTGTCCCTCACGTGAAAGGCACACTGATGAGTTTAACGACCGGACTTAACGAGATTGAGGAAGTCGGGTTTAATTGCAAGTGAAATGAAACCGTAAGGAAGAAAATTGCCAATTTGAAACTACTGGACTAAGACTGCAGATTTTGACAAACCAGAAGGACGAAAACCGCAGCTCACTGAAATAAGTATTATGGTATTATATAAAGAAAGAGTGAAAAGACATGTCTACCCCTGACTTAACGATTAAATTTAACGGGGTTAATGATTTGGATTTAATTGGCAAGAACTGGGAAACGTGAAGAGTACATATGCAAAAAATAAATTTTTTGGACTAAATTCACATTATTTGCCAAACCACATGGATAAAAATGGCACTTTACTCTTGATTTATTTAACTCGATTATAATATATTTATTTGTCATAATCTGAAAGTTGTAAATTCAATTATTGATCACATTGAAACGTCAATCAATCACTAGGAAAAAGATTTTATCAAATAATCATACACGAAAACCGTTCTTTTATACATACAACTACCGTCGAACCCGTCAAGATGACAGCGATTTGTCGTAAGGAAACAAAGTGACCATGATACAATAAGCACAAACGCAACTAATATTCATTCGTACACAAATACCATGAACTACTAATATGTACTAACTATTATATAGTCATTTGAGACAACCTAAGTGTCACAAATGTAGGTATTTCATGACATATGACAGCATATATGTTTTTAGTGATCAACAAACATTCGGTCCAAATCCCATAAGCCCGTTTGCGGAATCAAAAGAAATCTGAATGCCTTCTTGTTGGATATTTCCAATAATTGATAACCCTGATGAAGTCGGGGCGAAGGCAAAACAAAATTTCCCCATCTCATTCATTGGAATTAAGTAATTTGTAGCTGGAAGTGTTAAAATCGGTCCACCTGTAAAGTAGAATGAAACTGTGGGGACTTGAACGGTGACAAAGTCGTTTAGGTCGTAACACGTGTCAAACAGGCTATCAGGTGGAGCACTAGGTAGGTTGGTGGTTTGTGCGATGAAAGCGTCACGAAAAGCAGTATAGGCGACAGTGGGAAGTCTGGGTGACGGCTGTCCCGGTGTCCATCACGACTCCTCCATGACCCATATCACTCATTTCAAATATGGGTTCAGGTATGCTCACCTGAACCCCTCCCACACCAAGACCTGAAAGTCCCACGTAATAAAAAGTAGGGACTCTCGGGTTTCTTAGTAGTGGGACCCAAACCGCACTATCTGTCGGGAGAGACTCTCTCCCGAACTCCAGTGAGCCTGGAGAACCAGTTTCCCGACTAACAAGACAATAGCTAAACGCACCATCAGATGCACCACCAAGTTGACTCACTAATGACATCGATCCACCACCGATGCCAAGTAATCCAGCGGCTCCTATAAACAACCCTTGGTTTCTATGACCACAACCAATGGCAACCTTTTGAACAAAGGTATCGCCAAAGGTTAGCGTCTCGAGGGCCAACGTTCCCTTCGTGTAGGACCCGTCCCCATACGAAACCTCGTACTCGCACCACCTACCACCACCGTTACCACGACATCCAACCGCTGTGTCAGCATGTTCACAAACAGCAGACCCACAAGACACGGCTACAAAAGAAGCCGAGCTAGCCGGGTCAAACACCGGGTCTGACTGCTGATAACATTGCTTGCATGGCACGCACTGGACCCACACAACATCGCTACCAGAGTCAACCACCATGTATTGACTCTGCACGGGACTTCCCACCCCGATTCTCACAAAATACTCTCCACTTCCCTGTTGCATACCCGAAACCACCTCCGACCCAAAATCCGCCACCTCAAACCGCCGTTCTCCACCACCCATGGTGTCATGACTACCATTCACTATCCTACTATTCAAAACCGCCACCCTTTTCACGTCCCTCTTCAACCGAGCTTCCACCTGCCGCCTATGACCACCATGGTGCTCCGACAGCCTGTCACGGTGTACAAGGTTAAGCCTCCACCGTTTGTTGTCACGGGACTGGTCGGGTTCCAATACTTCATGGTCAAAGAGTTGTGTTTGGGGTTTGTGGGAGGCTGATTTTATTGTGTGTATGATTTCATGGACAGTGAGGATATGATGAGATGGATGGGACGATGATGCTGCGACGGTGGTGAGGGTGGCGAGTGGTGGAAATAATATTATGACCGTCCCTACTGTAATTAGCATGAAGGCTCTCTTCATGGTGTTGCTTTTGTTACAATGGCTTATGGAACAAGCATTAACTCATGGTGTATATAAAGAGTTTCCTCAACTAATATTATACAAAAGTAATAATAAAATAAATAATATAGTATAACCATATACAACTAGAGTAAGAAAGTATATATTTTATAACATGTATAAAGTTATTGAATACCAAGTATTTGTTAAGAGTATTAGAGTGGTTATAAATATAATTAGTAGAGCTAGAGTTTTCTAGTTTTGGTAGTTGTAGTTAGCAGTGTATTCAATTTTTTTTTTCTAAAACGCGGTTTTGTTAGGTGCTCGGATATCAAATCATCGATCAAGTTTTCGATTCGGATTGGTCGCATATATACTAATGATAACTTGTCAATACAACCAGTAGTCTAGAATACGATAAGGTTTTCGAGGTAATAAAAAAGGTAGTGTTGTTAATAATAATTTAGAAAGAATAACATAAGTACTTAATCAAATTTGGTAGTCATTTGTAAGTTGTTCGCGAGTCTCATCTATTGCCGTTCCTCTCTTGTTTATAATACAAAAGTTCATTAAAAAAACGTTGTTTCTTGATTGCAACATGTGTGTATTAGGCTATTTCAAAGATCTTAGGTTTGATCGAAATAACTGAAATATATAAAGGGAGCTAGAGATTTCAAGATATAGAAAAAGGAAAACACATTTTAGAGAATACTTTTCCCTTAGATTTAGCTATCTAAATCTATGTTTTCTAATAGAAGAAAAAATAATTAAACCAATTATCTAAAGTAAGCAAAATCTAGAGAAAAAGAAATGGTATGATAACGCATAATGTTTTTTCTCTAATTAAAAGATACCGAGACATCAATACCTTTACACTGAAATAATAATAATAATAATAATAATAATAATAATAATAATAATAATAATTGTTATTATTATTTTTAATGCAAATTTTTATGCATTCCGCAGCTTGTGGCTCTTTGAAAAGAAAAACCGTTTGCGCGCATATAAATTAATCAAGACGTAATATACTTGTTTTTCTTAAGAAAATTAACATTTAATATCAACATTTAACAAATACTATTTTGTTTGCTGTATATTATTTAATTTAGTACTTTTTAAATAAATTTAATTTAATCAAACTTTTGAAGAAGCATGGATGATGGATGTATCAACTAATCCACTAACTGCTGCTTTCAACCATGGTGGCACAAAATTAAATCAAATTAGCCACTGAATATATTTATTCTAATGTGTCCTCCCAAAGAAAAACCTAAAGCAAATTCTACTATTTTGTAGATATCATATGTTGCTATGTCAATATAAAGATAAAAAAAGATCATATTTACCTTTTCATTATTACAAAATTACAAGTTAGCTTTATCTACTCATGTTTCTATTAATTCAATAGTGACTTCTTTTGGTTTGAAATCTAGATGACTAGATCTAATCATTTGCTACGAAGATGATATATCCGCTTCAGTCATTACCTGGTTAGCATGTTCAACCATAACTTACTAGTTTAACCCAACTAGTTAAATGTATGCGTAAAGATTATGAAAAAGCATGTTTTCGGTTTGATAATTCCAACTTTTAGAAGTATGAATGAGCCATTGAGGCTAAAAGCTATCATCCCAAGTTTACGAGCTTTGTCTACGTCTGTAACAACACATGAGTATTACCTACAGATCATTTTTGTTTTTCAACTAACAAATATAATTCTTAAAACTCATAGTATTTATATCATTTATTTGCGGTGAGATGGATACAGTAATCAAACTAAATATAACAAAAGTGTATCAATTCGAATAATTCAGTGATTAAATAAGACAAAAACAAAAATGAATTGGGCACAAATAAATAAGACAAGAAAAAAGAAATAGTTATTTACTTACCAAAAACGAAAACAGTCAATTATTCACAAAAAATGAAAAGTTTTCTTTGAGTGGGAAGATAAGAAAAACAAATAATATGAAGAATATGGACTACATAAGATGCACAAATATTTCAATTATTGAGCCATCATTAAGCCAAAAAGTTAACTTTTACTAGAAGATTATAAAATATTAGTATAGATAGATAAATATATATTTGTCTTCTTACTTTATTTTCTTTGTTTAATAGAAAGTGTTACTTATTATTCAAAAGCAAATGCATTATCAGCGATTTGCCATAATGTTACTTAATATTTTCATAGAAAACCTCTTAACAATAAATAATCAATTTTAGGTGGAAAATATGTAAATCACATAAGCATTATACATTTAGTTTTAACTAGATATTTACCCGGCACGTTGCGCCGGCCTTTATTTTTTTTCTATATCGTACTACTTGCGGGAAATACGAACATAATGTTATCTTTGTTAAACCTGGTAGTTTAACTACATAAACAGCTGAGAAAGTATAAGGGTAGCATTTAACATGACTTGAATCCCAACATTTTACTATCTTCCTAGCGGAGTTGCTATCTTACATGCTTACAACTTTAGGGTTATCCACAACTATGTATTTGCATGCCATGTTGTTGCTGCTACCTGACTGATGATGTGGGTTGCAAAAGGTTTTGTTGAAGAAAATTGCAGTGGTATGTCTGGAGCATTTACCTCTGTTACGGTTCCGATGCAGCTGACTTACCGTCTCTTTATCAGTGACACGATAACAGTACTTTATGTTAAATGGGTGGTTGTTGTGAATGTAATTTAGCATCATGTACGTACCGTTGTCTGGTTGTTGAATAGGTCCATTAATGCGTAGCTCCTTATACCTGCAAGTGGTTTAGGCAAAACTGCAAAAGTAATTTTGAGCAGGATGTAGAGGTGCACAAATCGGTTTTTTTAAAAAAACCGGTTCGGTTATTAACCGGACCGGTTTTTTTTGGCCCGGAAAAAAACCGGTTCGGTTAATAACCGGACCGGTTAATAACCGGTTTTTGTATGTCAAAACCCTAACCGGTCTAACCGGTTAGGACCGGTTTAGAAACCGGTTAGAACCGGTTAATAAACCGGTTTTTTTATTAACCGGTTTTTTAATAACCGGTTTTTAGGTTAACCGGTTTTTTTTTTTTTTTTTTTTTTTTTTTTAAATAACCATTATTTTTTCACAGTATAAACAAACCGGTAACTACAAGGCAAAACGGACTGACCGAAGCCATTCTTTGCTTTCGTTGTTAGGGTTCTTTGCTTGGAAGATTAAAAACACATAACTTTCATTTATAGTTTTTACATTAAAAATACAAACATTAAATCGTTATCGCATATTCGTAACTCAAAAATACAAACATTAAAGAATGCTTAGATACGATTACATGAACAACTTGCTGTTTCTTACTCATTATTTGCCTCAATGTTTGCTGTTTCTTTAACTAATTTTCTTCGCTACCCGATCCCGAGCTATTCCTTAGGTAATCGTCGTACGCGGCTTCTTCATCGGTCATTGGTTGAGTGTGTCTTGATTGACCTCGTCTTCATACAAGCCCGCCTCATACTCCATTTCCCCCTCGAGTGAGCGTTGATGTTGTGCCCTATCTAAAGAGTCCAAGTAATCCTTGTAGCAAATCGACATCTCTATAGCTGGTGGAGTGAGTCGAGTTCTCCTAATCGATATAACCCTGCCAGAAACAGAAAAAGCAGACTCCGAAGCTACCGTGGAAGCTTGGACCGTTAGTAAATCTTTGGCCATGGCGGCGAGGATCGGAAACTCATCCTCCTTACCTCTCCACCAAGCCAGCAAATCAAGACTTCTAAATTCATCCGGAGTCATGTGTTTCACAAAGTTGGTACCACCATACCTTGTTCACTGCTTGGGGTGTTTACCTTTTGACGTTTACCGGCGTCTTCCCAAATCATGTAGTACATCCCCATTTCAAGGTCGGTTTGGGATTGGGATTGGGCAACAGCTCTTAACGAGTCATGAATTTGGGAAGACGACCCGTATTTTGTAAGGTAAACATCATACATGTTTGACAAGGTGGTGTTGAAAGCATTCTTTAAAGTTTGGCTATAATAGGGGTTTTGATCGTCGTTTAACTCTAGCTCATCACAAATTTTTTCTATTAAAGCTTCAACACCACCAACATTGATGCAAGGGTTTAACGCAGCAGCACATGTCAAAACAGCGGGTAGTTGTTGAAAATATTTTCTAAATTTTTCTTTCATTTTTACACCCATATCAAAATAAGGTGCACCCCTACAATGAAGTTCACTCAACTTTGTGCACATGACAGCAATTTTTGGTAAAGCAATGGGGCTTGTTGGATAGTAAACCCCGGATAAACTAGTTGTGCAAGATTTAAAAATTTGAAGGACCTCCGTAACGATCTCAATCAATAACCAGTTTCTAGGATCGTACGGTGCACATTTACCCCTACTTGACAAAATTTGATGAAACGCAATTAATGATTCTTTTTGTTGGATGGCTTTCTCAAACATATCACAAGTCGAGTTCCATCTTGTTGGACAATCCCAATTTGGCCCCAACCATTGACAATTAGCTTCTACACAAAATTTTTTGTATCTTGAAAATGTTTTATTGTTGCTAAAAACATCTCGTAACATTCTTTTAAAATTGTTTCTTTGCGTTTCGATCACGTTTAACCCATCTTGCACGGCCAAGTTGATAATATGTGCAATGCATCGGCTATGAAAAAACGCTCCATCACAAATAAGTTTATACTTTAATTTTAAATGGCCAACCGCGGCCGTATTGTTGGACGCGTTATCAAACGAAATTGAAAAGATTTTATGTTCAATCTTGTATTGTCGAATGACTTTATCCAAGAGTTTAAAAATATTTCTACCCGTGTGCGGGTAATCAAACAATTGAAACGCAACGGTTCGTTTCATCATTTGCCACGACTCGGGGTCAACCCAATGAGCTGTCACACAAATGTATGAGTCGGGCGAACCATTAGGTACCGACCACACATCCGTTGTTAAGTTTACACCAGTTTGTAAGTTTGAAAAGTATGAAATTAGTTCGGATTTAGCGTTTTTCCATGCTTTAAGACAATCTCTTCTAAGGGTCGAACGACTTACGTGTTGGTAGCGTGGTTGAACATACTTTTGCATCATCTCCGTGAATTGAGGGTTGTCGAAGTGGTTGAAAGGAAGTGTTTGTTGAATCACAAAGTTTGAAAACTTTTGACGTACCGCTTCAAGGTCGTACGTAAACACTGTTCCTTGATTCGTCATCTCCGGCTGCGAACTACTTCCCGATTCGTCCTTCAAGGCCTTGCAAAAGGGCCTTTGTACATGCGCTTTTAAAGTGGAGTTTGCATCTTTGCCATAAAACTTCAAACAATGTTTGCATCGAGCTTTTTGGCTACCGTTAGACATTTCGCATAGGTCGAAATGTTGCCAAACATCTTGGTTTCGTTTCGTGGGGATGACCCGAACGACCGTTTCTCCCGTGTTCGAGGCACCCATGTTGACGGATGAAGCATCACTTTGGGAGGCCATGATAATCGACTACGAAATAAGAGCGTATGGAGTGGTAATGTGGTATAATTGAGCGTGAGATAACAAAATAATCGCGTATGAAATAAACGTTTAGAGCGTTTGGAGTCGTATAATCGAGTGTGATCTAACCAATACCCAACCTAAACTATATATAGATGTTTGTGGGGGTAAAATGGTAAAAAAAAAAAACGGTCAAAAAAAAAACGGGCATATAGCCGTTACAACGTTCAAAAACCGGTTTTTAACCGGTTAACCGGTTATGGAGAAACCGGTTAACCGGTTTTTCCACAACGGTCAAAAACCGGTTTTTTTATAAACCGGTTAACCGGTTTTTCCATAACCGGTTATAAAAAAACCGGTTTTTTTAATAACCGGTTCGTTAACCGGTTTTGACTCTAAAACGTGTAACCGAAATACGAACCGGCGGTTTGTAAACCGGTCAAACCGGTTTTTAAAAAACTGGTTTTCTTAAAAACCGGTTTCCGGTTTAAACCGGCAAACCGGTTCCCGGACCGGTTTTTTTGACCATCTCTAGCAGGATGCTCAATACTATAAGTTACATGAAAATGTTTTCTTTTTCCGGGTAGCTATTAGTTAAGTTATTGTGCCATCGAATGAAATGGGGCAAGTGCTCACTCCATTACAGGTATGCATCATGTTTTACTACCTTTTGTCTTCAAGAGAATTGGTTACGAAAAACTGATAAATAAGAAATAAATAAATAAACAGAAAATGTTTACCAGTTATGTTGCAAAAATGGACTTTGGCTGATATTGTTAACCAACTAACCTTATGTTGACATAGCCTAACAATCTCTCAATTGATGCAATTGAAAGCACATATCTTGTAATGAACACTATGATCATATAGTGCACAGGCACACAACTCATATGGTGCCTTATGTATCATGCTAACTATCCTCACTCGTCTACATAACTCTTTTAACAGATTTGTGATTTGTGAATATTGAAGACCTCTAAAAATAACATAAATCAAGACTTATCTACGGGGATCACAAAGATAATTCCTTCGGATGTTGATGCTAGTATTACTTAAAACTTAATTAAAACAAATAGTATATTATATGCATATATCTTAATAGCATGAATCGCCTCCCCAGTTAGAAAACCAGGCCAACTAACCTCGGTTCATAACGTGTGGGAAGTTGTACACCGGGACAATTAATCCTTGGAGGTGCCCTATATTAGTGAAGCTCACTTATGGTGTTTTAAGAACCTGAAAAGAAACAAATTCCCAAGAAAAGTTGATAAAAACCTAACTTAGCAACGATATTAAAATAGTTATGATCCAAAGTTAAAAACTAAGAACCCACTCACTTTAATTCTTCGTTGGTGAGATGCAGTTTGGTCTAAAGAGGCAGCAAACATATGTAGATCCAAATGAAACATGATGGCAACCTGAAATAAATGTGACATCAGTTAGTCGAACCATGAAAGTGCATATTTTTCTTTTCTGATTGCATGTTTGGCAACCGGCCAACACCATAGTTGAGTCTCCATAACTCAATCATCTGCTTTATACTTATACATATTTTTAATTTAATCTTTAACACCTTGCTTCGTCTTAGCATGCCAAATTGAATTAAATTATAAGATTTTAATCAAAATTAACCCTGTCTAAGCATGAAATGAATCTGACCTGATCCATGACGATGTTTCCACGGATTTTCGAGATGAACGAACCACGTCTTGATCTTCTTCTCCGGTTGCTTGAGACCTGCAATGGTTTTTCGGGGGTGTGGAGGTGACTGCTAAGAAATCTCAAAGATCTCTTGTTTACAGACACAAAAAAGTGGTGGTGGCTCTTATTGAGCATGACCCTTTAATAAGGAGGTGGAGATCTCCTTATATAGAGAGCCTCATGGCCACCATCATGGTACCCTAATGGGCCTAGCCCAGTTAGGGTTACCTCCACAAAACCCCCTCAGCCCAATAACATTGTATTAGTCCATATAATAAAATAAGCCAAACATAATAAATTTAGGGTCGTAAAACCGGGTTTAGTACCATACCCCTACAAGCCCCCCAAGTCCAGCGTTGCTCCTGGGCGCGCAAGCGTCTAGGTGGAGCGCTGGACTTTATGAGGTGTGTTAGGCCATGAGGCGGTTTTTTCCCTTTTCTTCGGCCTTGTCTTTATTGTCTTTGAGTTTTGGGAGGTTTTCTTCATGATGGTGACATGTTGTGGTCTTTATGATAATGATGGTGCCCTGGCATGAATAAGATATAGCACGCATCATAACAATAGTGGCGCGAGGCCTGATAAAAGGTAGAGCGCGCATCTCGATAATAATGTAACATAACTTGCGCGCGAGGCAGCTTACGAGTTATGAGAATAATAAAGCCTGCGCGCGAGGCGACTTACGGATCTATGAGAATAATAAAGCTTGCGCGCGAGGTGACTTAAGGATCTATGAGAATAATAAAGCCTGCGCGCGTGGCGACTTACGAGCTATAAGAATAATAAAGCCTGCGCGCGTGGCGACTTACGAGCTATAAGAATAATAAAGCCTGCGCGCGAGGCGACTTACGAGCTATAAGACTAATGAAGCTTGCGCGCGAGGCGACTTATGAGCTATAAGAGTAATGAAGCTTGCGCGAGTTGCGGCTTACGAGCTATAATAATAATGATAATGACTGGCCCACAAGGGCCTCTTCTACGCAGGATGACTATCCCAGCTTGTCTTCAAAATAATAATGGAGGCACAAACGGCCATAGTAATAATGTTATGGGTGCTTGTGCGACTCGTAGCCGAACATTGACGCGTGGCCGTTTGGGATATTGTTAGGCTCCCGCCCTAAGATTCGGATGTCTTCCATCGTGATAATGCAGTGGTGGTATACCACGATAGTCCCCTAGTTCATTGCTGCTAAATGAGGTTGTCCTTATCCTGATTTGGGATTAGACTATTCTCATTTGCTGTGTCGCTTGCGCATAGGCTTTGGCTTTGTGTTATGCGCCACGCGCAGATGTTGCATGCGCGTGCGCGTAGACTTTATGTCCCGCGCCACGCGCAGATGTTGCATGCGCGTGCGCGTACACTTTATGTCCCGCGCCACGCGCAGATGTTGCATGCGCGTGCGCGTAGACTTTGTGTCATGCGCCACGCGCAGATGTTGCGTGCGCTGATGTGATGTGTGAGCATGTGATGCGTAAGCACATGTAATATGCGTGAGCATATGATATGCGACTGCGCTCAAGCATCATGGTGGTGCGCATGTTGAACGGAGCGGAGCCGCGTTAGGTCTTGTATTCGGCGCGAAGCCGTATGGGTTTATGAGGATTCCCAACTTTTAAGTTTGGCGCTTGGCCTGATGGGTTTATGAGGATTCCCAACCTTTAAGTTTGGCGCGTGGCCTGATGGGTTTATGAGGATTCCCAACCTTTAAGTTTGGCGCGTGGCCTGATGGGTTTATGAGGATTCCCAACCTTTAAGTATGGCGCGTAGCCATATGGGATATTATGAGGATTTCCAACCTTTAAGTATGGCGTGTAGCCATATGGGATATTATGGGGATTCCCAACCTTTAAGTATGGCGTGTAGCCATAAGGGATATTATGAGGATTCCCAACCTTTAAGTATGGCGTGTAGCCATATGGGATATTATGAGGATTCCCAACCTTTAAGTATGGCGTGTAGCCATATGGGATATTATGAGGATTCCCAACCTTTAAGTATGGCGCGTAGCCATATGGGATATTATGAGGATTCCCGACCTTTAAGTATGGCGCGTAGCCATATGGGATATTATGAGGATTCCCGACCTTTAAGTTTGGCGCGTAGCCATATGGGATATTATGAGGATTCCCGACCTTTAAGTTTGGCGCGTGGCCTGATGCGCGCGTGCACGGCGATGGAGTGGTGACTCGCGAGCGCGCGTGTGTGGCGGAGGTCTCTTGCGCAAAACCCACATGGTGGTTTCCGCGGTGGTTTCCACGGGCGTTCACGCATGTCGGCGGAATGGTGTCCCGCTGGTGAGCATGCGTGGTGGCAGTCTTCTGCGCAAAACCCACATGGTGGAGGTCTTTTGCGCGAAACCCACATGGTGGTTCCCGCGGCGGCACATGCATGGCTGCAGAGTGAGAATCCGCGGGCGCGCGTACATGGCGGCGGAAGTCTGGTAATTTTTGGATATGCAATTTAAGAGTTAGATCTGCAATTTTAAACCTAAAATCCAGGTCTGTAATCTAGATCTAGATCTGTAAATCAGATCTAGATAGATCTGAGGCTCGGAGCGGATTTAAAACCATCACATATCCGGAGACTTGATCATTCGAATCAGACAGTTTCTTTTTGCACAGATCTGGAAGCCTCCTTTAGATCTATGGATCTTTTTGAGCTTTAATAGAACAAGCCTTGAAGCCTTTTTCTGTAAACTTCCAGATCTGGGTTTTTCCTGGGAGAGATCTGACAGCCGAGAGGAAGATCGAAGGGTAGTTCGTTGCCGTCCCACGGATGGCGCCAATGTCGAAGCATGAAATGAATCTGACCTGATCCATGACGATGTTTCCGCGGATTTTCGAGATGAACGAACCATGTCTTGATCTTCTTCTCCGGTTGCTTGAGACCTGCAATGGTTTTTCGGGGGTGTGGAGGTGACTGCTAAGAAATCTCAAAGATCTATTGTTTACAGACACAAAAAAGTGGTGGTGGCTCTTATTGAGCATGACCCTTTAATAAGGAGGTGGAGATCTCCTTATATAGAGAGCCTCGACAAACCCTAAAGCATAAAGATCCTACTACATACAAATGCAAAGAAATCAAAACCCTAGAAATAACGGCGTACCTGTTTGTTTTAAAGCCAAAAGCAAATTCAACTGCAAGGGTAGAATTAAGTCACATAGAAGCCGTCGTGGACAATCTTTAATTGAAGAAGACTGGAGATGATTTTGATTTTTGATTGCACCAAAATTGATGGGATAAAGGGAAAGCCGGAAAGGAGACTGATGCGTGGCGACCCAAGAGATGCTCACGTGTACAGCGCAAGTTAGCCTGCTATATGCAACTGTGGCGCCAAACTTGTAAATTATACTATAGTTATACTTTAATACATAAAAGGTTATTTAAGCATTTACTTCACTATGTTTTAGAGAGAAATGATTTTCATTCTTGAACCTAGTTTGTTCAAATTTGTTATTTTAGTTTAAAAGTTCAAAATTTGCTATTTCTGTTTCTAGAGTTTTATTTTTGTTGTAATTTTTGACCTTCTCGCTAATATATTTTGAACTGAAATAACATATTTTAACAAACCAAAGGAAAGAAAACTGCAATGAAAATGAAACTCTATGGACGGAAATAACAAATTTTAAACTTTTGAATTGAAATATCACATTTGAACAAACCGTAGGAATGAAAACCTAGACCAGCAAATACACTTCTCTTTTTAAAAAGGTTTGTATTAAATGTTCATAACATTGTTATAAATAGGGCTGTAAGCGAACCGGACGCCCGGCGGACGTCCGGACGTCCGTTCGGCAAGAAGTTCGTTTATGTTCGTCCGTTTAATAAACGAACTGGACATGGACACAAAAATTTCGTTCAGTAAGCTTAACGGACGAACACGGACAAGGGCCAAGTCCGTTCGATAGTGTTCGTGAACGTCCGATTACGTCCGGTAATGTCCGTCCGGTATCATTAGTGTTTATATCTATTCAGTATTGTAATTTAACTGTGGTATTTCTAGTGTTATTAATAACACTTTTATATTACAACACATGTTTGATGTCTCTTATATTATAGTGATCCACTTTATGTTAATATATTAAGTGTTAAGTATATTTGGATGTTATATGGTGTAATTCCTAATTTGTATGTGAATTTGTTTAGATTTATTTTTGGTATTAATATGTAACCGTTTATATTTGTCCATTAATGTTTACATGTTCGTTTGTCCATTAATGTCCATTAGTGTTCGTTTGTCCATTATTATCCGTTAACGTCCGTTTAAAATATTAACGGACGGACATGGACGGACACGGACAAACTTAATTTCTTAATGGACGGACACGGACATGAATTTTCGTTCGGTAGAGTGCTCGTGAACCGTCCGTTTGTCCGTCAAAAGCTTAACGGACGCACACGGACATGCTCTCGTCCGATCCGGACCGATCCGGTCCGTGTACACCCCTGGTTATAAATTAGATTAAAATGAATTGTGTAAAGTATTATTGTTTTTCCATTTTGTCGGTTCAGTTATTTTATATTCAAATTATCATAAACTGATTGATTTAAATTATATTTTATTAGCTAGGTTATTAATATTCATGTATTATTATCAATGAAATATTAATATTTAACTGTAATCAGACTAGAATCCATTATATATTATCTAATCAAATCTTATAATCCAATAAATTATATGATCTTAAGATTTACTTTGTTAGGTCATGACCAAGACTTTATGCATATTGTGGGCTAGTTTCTACCATTTTGTCAAAACTATTTTTTAACACTAGCTTATATTCTTGTAATCATACGACACAGATATTTTCATCTATCGATCCGTTATCAAAATCCAAAAAATAAAGTAAAAACACATACTGTTACATCAAGAAAAAGATGGCGTGATACCAATTTCAATATGTTATAACTGCCGATAAGGTGCATGAATATGTTATAACTCTTACAAGGTGGCATGAACCAATCTTAGTATGTTATAACCCTGACAAGGTGGCATGAACCAGCTTCAGTATAATTCTAACGCCTCCATATGTTTGTATCACCATCCTCGAGAAATAAAAGCCGCTCGTACATTGTAATTTTCTATGTACGTGTTTTAATGATATCTATTGTGAACATTTTGTGCCTTACTAGTTGTTGGAGTTAATTCCCGAACCGAGTTATGGGTTGGGAAGGTGGGGCCGATTCGAGCTAATGGATAATTAATTATTGCAATTAGAAATAATGGTCTATTTTATTTATTAGATAGAGATGGAATGTTATTTAATAGATAAATAGGAGTTTGTGTTTTACTTAGGGGTGTTCATCGGATCGGATAACGGATTATTCGGGTTATTCGGTTCGGGTTATTCGGATTTGAAAATTTTTTGACCCTATCC
The DNA here is from genome assembly GCF_021521415.1 of Bidens hawaiensis. Taxonomy (NCBI): domain Eukaryota; kingdom Viridiplantae; phylum Streptophyta; class Magnoliopsida; order Asterales; family Asteraceae; genus Bidens; species Bidens hawaiensis. The sequence goes on from NW_027492054.1 coordinate 616,595, forward strand.
GAAATCCGATCCGATCCGAATTTGAAATATTCCTATCCGATCCGAATCTATCCGAATTCAATTCGGATCGGATTCGGATATATCCGAATAATCCGAAATAAACCTAAAAAATTTTCGTATTTTTTTGTTCCTAACATTTAATAGTTTAGAATCACAATAAACATATAAACCCGAAAATACGAATTACTCTTAACACAAATTTTAAGTTTAAACTTCAAATAATAGTCTAATAAATATCCCAAACCGGAAAATAGCACTAAAAACATGTTTTTTATTCGGATTAAACGGATATTCGAATAATCCGAAAAATCCGAATTTTTTAAATTTCCATATCCATATCTGATCCGAATCCGATTTAGTTATTCGGATATTCGGATTGATCCGATCCGAATATCCGAATAAGAATTTGGATCGGTTTATTTGGGTTTCGATTTCGGTTCGGATTTCGGGTTTTTTCGGATTTCGGATTTCTTGAACACCCTAAGTTTTAATCTAATTGTAATCGAGCCTCTATATAACCCCAAAGAATTCATGTAAGGGTTAAGAGAGAATTAATCAAGTTTTGAGTTATTTTCTTGATTAATATAATGGGTGAGTTGTGCCAAATATATTCTCGTGTTTAATTCGATCCAGGCCTTTAATTGGCATCAGAGCAAGAATTGAATAGCCTAAAGATCGCAGGAGGAGCAGACCAAGAACTACCGGGTTTGTGTTCGAGCGGCGAGACGAGGGTTGTAGATCGAACAGAAGGGATTTGTTTGGGTTTGTGTGGTTCCAGCAGGTTTCGCAGGTCCTGTTCAAGCAAGGCGGTGAAAGCCCAATAGATCCCGTTTTTTTATCGCTCCATATAGCTCACGACCCGGCACGAAGAAATCTCTTAGATGGGCGGATTTGTGTTCAAGAACGAGGGCTTGTTTCTGCAACCGGCTAAGGAGTGTTCGTCAACGGGAGCATCAATACGTGGCTGTTGCTTTTGAGTTGCCGGTTCAATTTTCCGATCAACAGGCTTTATGTTTGTTCGGTGGTTTGTTTGACTTTTGTGTTGGGTTCTAACTTCAAACAAAAAAGTGAATTGTTTGTTTTATGCAAAGTAAAGTCAACAAAGGTTATTGTTGAATTGGGTTGCAGAGGTCACGAAGTAAGGAATAAAAAATATAATATTTTGGTGCAATTATTTTTGTTGCATAAGATTTGTTTTTTTTTCAAGAGGTAAACGTGTTTGAGGTTTTTCGAGCAAAACAAGTTTGGTTCTGAAAAGTAGTTCAGGATTGATTTGTTTGTGTTTGTTACAACGGACTGGAGCAAGGGAGTTCGACACCGTTAAGTGTTTACCAACGGAAGAGAAAAAAGACGCCAATGACGGATGCCGAAGAAAGAACGATAATCCCACCCAAAGCGAACGGGTGGATATCAGTGCAGGTTACAAAGCTGAACGGAACAAATTACATCACATGGGCGATTGTGGTGGAAGCGATTTTGGACGATCAAGGATTATGGGAAGTCGTTCAACCGGAAGAGGGCGCGGCTATTGATGCGAAGAAGAATAAAATGGCAAGGTCGTTTTTGTTCCAAGTTATGGAAGGTAATATTCTTCTTCAGGTTGCTCAATACAAGAATGCTCGAGAAATATGGGCGGCCTTGAAAGCACAGTTTGTTGGGGCCGAGCGAGTCCAAAAGGCTCGACTCCTAACGTTGAAAAGTGAATCTGAGAAACTCAAGATGGCGGAAAACGAGACTGTTGATCAGTTTGCGGGAAAATTGAACCGGCAACTCAAAAGCAACAACCACGTATTGATGCTCTCGTTGACGAATTAGCCGGTTGCAGAAACAAGCCCTCGTTCTTGAACAACAAATCTCAACGCCTGCCTTGCTTAAACAGGACCTACGAAACCTGCTGGAACCACGCAAACCCGAACAAATCCCTTCTGTTCGATCTACAACCCTCGTCTCGCCGCTCGAACACAAACCCGGTAGTTCTTGGTCTGCTCCTCCTGCGATCTTGATTATGGGAAGTCGTTCAACCGGAAGAGGGGGCGACTATTGATGCGAAGAAAAATAAAACGGCAAGGTCGTTTTTGTTTCAAGTTATGGAAGGTAATATTCTTCTTCAGGTTGCCCAATACAAGAATGCTCGAGAAATATGGGCGGCTTTGAAAGCACAGTTTGTTGGGGCTGAGCGAGTCCAAAAGGCTCGACTCCTAACGTTGAAAAGTGAATTTGAGAAACTCAAGATGGCGGAAAACGAGACTGTTGATCAGTTTGCGGGAAAAATAACCGGCATGGTTTCAAAGGCAACGGGTCTTGGTCACGTATTCGAGCAAGATGTTTTGGTGAAAAAGTTACTCGACGCGGTTCCAGACAAATACTTCAATCTGGTAGCTTCAATCGAGCAAACGGTTGATCTCGATAGTATGAGGTTTGAAGATGCTGTAGGAAGACTTAAGGCGTTTGAGGAACGTTTACGAGGAAGAGAGTGCGCTGCTTCGAAGTCTCAAAGTCAGTTACTTTTCTATCGATCAGAAGGTAGTTACAAAGGTAAATCGTATGATCAGTCCGGTAACCGAGGTAAAGGTGGGTCGAGTTCATGGGAACGTGGAAGAGGCTGGGATACCGGAGGACAAGGATTGTACAAAACCGAAGGACGGGTAAGAGAAAGGAAAGACCGCTCCCAGATTAAATGTTTTCGGTGTGACGAGATGGGACACTTTGCGTCCTCGTGTCCGGAACGAATACGAGAAAATCAGGAAGCAAATCTCACTCAAACGAATGATTTGGCAGGTTATTTAAATCTTCATGAGACAGTTTACTTAAACGAAGAACGAGTTAACCCGAAAAGGTTTGAAGCCGAGAAAGTGGAAAAGGACACTTGGTATCTCGACAACGGAGCGTCGAACCACATGACAGGTAACCGGTCGTATTTTTCCGAACTCAACAAAAATATAACGGGTAAGGTAAAATTCGGGTACGGGTCGTGTGTTGATATATGCGGTAAAGGAAAGATTTTGTTAAAATCGAAAACCGGAGGTGATCGGGTTTTATCCGATGTTTATTTTATACCAAGTTTGAAAGATAATATAATAAGTCTCGGTCAAGCAACAAAGAACGAGTGTAATGTTCATATGAAGGAAGATTATTTGCTCTTGTACGATGACGAGGGTAAACTTATGATGAAGGTGTTTCGAACAAGAAGCCGATTATACACGATTAAATTAATCGTGGGAGTTCCGGGTTATGTTAAGAAATCCGGCCGATTCAAATTAAGTTAAACGATTCGGGAACAAAAGGGGATCAAGGAAAACTGTTGTTCGCTCGATTAGATGACAAGAATCGCAACCAAATGAGTGGTTATGCGAGTTCATGCGGCCGTGGGAATGGTCGGGAACAAGGTCAAAAAGGAGGTCGAGTTCGGGAGAGCCGAAAGAACAAAGTCATGGATCAAGAGAAGTTCCAAGAAGTGAAGACCAAGATTATGAGGACCAATATGGTTGTGAAAGAAGGTCAAGATCGTGGGTCAACTTAAACAGAACAAAAGGGACATGTTCGAGGTTAAATGTCCGCCTATTCCGGTTCGGAAATTAAGGGGGTGATTGTTGGAGTTAATTCCCGAACCGAGTTATGGGTCGGGAAGGTGGGGCCGATCCGAGCTAATGGATCGATCTCATTAATTAGTTAATTATTGCAATTAGAAATAATGGTCTATTTTATTTATTAGATAGAGATGGAATTTTATTTAATAGATAAATAGGAGTTTGTGTTTTACTCTAATTGTATTCGAGCCTCTATATAACCCCAAAGAATTCATGTAAGGGTTAAGAGAGAATTAATCAAGTTTTGAGTTATTTTCTTGATTAATAAAATTGGTGAGTTGTGCCAAATATATTCTCGTGTTTAATTCGATCCAGGCCTTTACTAGTAACGTGGAATTCTTGGTAAAGGATCAAAAATTACATATTGATAGATCTTCCATCATTTATAGTCTTCGAATGCGATTCTTAGTTGTCGTGTGATTGATATTCAATCCTCTCTTTGTCTTACTTGTAGGTCAGGTGATGAAGACAATGATTGTATTTTTGGTTGTGTGATATTGCCTCTGGGACGTAGAGCTTGGTTGTGACATGGTTGAACTTTAATCTTATCGTTGTGGTTCAGCCAAAACTTTGATGGAGTTGTTTGACGGTTCTAGGACTCGTGTTAAGAAGAAAAAAACTTATCTAGGTGGTTTGTTTCTCGACCTGATAAATGCTTTAGAGGTACATGAATATGTTGATGTTTCAGCCGAACAAACAAGGGAACAAAGAGATTTCTTTATTCAATTTTACATTATTCTTATACATGGTATATTTATGGGAACAGTAAAGTGGTTTTTTATTTTGACGAGTGGCTAAAAATTCATCTTGATGTACTTTGCTTGTTTTGATTTCAGCTCCCCGTCGAAATTTGTTTTCTATAATATATCTAGTTCAAAAAATTGCAAAGAACACCTATAATAACTTCATCAGCATGAATGATTTCTAAGGACCAAGACCTATGTGCAACATAGAGTATTAACCACACATTCATCATTACAAATGCTTTGGAAATATTTAAGGTTTAGACTGAATCATATAATCTATGAAAATGCCAGTAGGAGAGTGTGAAGAATAAGGTCAATGCAATAAAGTTCATAAGACATGTTTATTACCAAAGCTTGAGTTTTGTTCTTAGAAAATCATTGTAACACTAGGTAGTTTGTCCCAACTTGTTGTAAATTCGAATACTTAGTTTGATCTATAATTTTTAGCTAAGTACATTTGGTATTCTTGTTATTTCATGGTGCAAGCCTTATATCACGTTTTGTTTTGTAAAAAAAGTATGCCACGATAATCTTTGGAGATGTTAGAGTGGGGCCTCATGTGACAGTTATAATTCTCGTTTCTGAGAAGTTGGGAAGTGGAGAAATGAGGCCCCACTCTAACATCTCCATCACAACCGCGCGCACAGACACATAATGTTAACATTTTAAGAAGACAAGGGTAGAGTCAGACCCAAATTAATTTGGGGTGAGAGGATTATGTGTAATTTGTTATACTCCTCTTTGAAGTCATGATTGATGATAATATTTTTTGAGACATACGATTAAGGTTGAGGAATAATTGGGAAAGGGGTTACTTCTAGTTATAATTTTGTCTCATGAGCAAACTTTACCTGAATTTTGTTTTTATGTCTCTATGATAGGGATGAGCTTGGGACAGTACATGTATTCGTACATGTACCCGATTGTACTCGTACCAAAAATCAATAAAAGCACGTACCAATACTCGTATTAAAAATTTCGGTATGGTACGGTTACGGGTATTTCGGTACAGTATCCGTTTTTGTACAACTTTGCTTTCTTATTTCTAAATCTTCGACGATCTTGAAGCCGGTACCGGTACAAGTAACAAACAACCTGAATTAGTCCGGGTATCGGTACTTGCACATGTACGTGACAGGTACCAAATTAGTACATGTACAAAATTGGTCGTTGATTTAATGATAAGATAGTATTGAAGAACTCTAATTCGGTTGCCGACTTTAAGTGATTTGTTTGTTGGCTCGAGTCTTGGATGTTATATTATTTAATTTTGAAGAAACGTTTGGTACTTGTTCAATAATAACATAGTTGGAGAATTTATTTTATATATATTAAATATGAAGAATATCAATTAAACCCCAATATACTCCAAACAGGTACAAAATACCAAATTTACTTGTACCATACCCGTACCTGTACCAAAATTCAACAAAAATGAGTACCAATACCCGTATCGAATACGTTAAATCGGTACGGGTTCAAGTACGTGTACGTGTATAGTACAACTACGAGTATTTTGGACAAAATGCTCATCCCTACTCTATGATGTTTGATTTATACTATTACCGTTTTCTACCATTTATGTTTTTTCAGAGATTACCATATTGTATTATTATTAGTTTTTCTTACCACCTGTAATTTATTTATTTATTATTATTATTACTGTTTTTTTTTGTTTTAAAGTTCTTTTTGAACTCTACATCTTATACTTCTAAGACCCTATCATAGTTTTGCTATTTGTTGGATCTATTGAGTACGATGATGATGATGTTCTTTTTGAACTCTATGTTTCTTAATAATTGTCCATGTTAGCGTAGTTTTTTACTTTTTTAGAGTTGATGGTCTTTTTATAAGCAATATTTTTATCATTTAGGATAGATTTAAGTTTTGTTTACGTTCCATCCTCCCCAGACTTTATTAATGACATTGCTACTGCCTACTGGCAAAACTTCAAAAAAATGTGTGGGTATTGTTACTTAGTTTTCAGTTAACATCTTAAAAGGACATAAGAAAAAGTCTATTGTTTGGAAGAGAGATGAGCGTTTTTTTGTGTTTGGAATTAATCTAATGTGGTGAATGACGTAACATGTTTGAAACGTTTAGCATTGTCAATGCTTTAAGTACGCTTCAAATCTCTATACCATCTAACTATATTATTAAAGCAATAGGCTTTAAGTCCATTTCCCCTCTTCCTATTGGTTGTTGATTGATGTGCTAAAAGTAGTTATAAAATAAATAACTAAAATTATACTAATCTAGACACTAAGTAATACTCTAGACCCTTAAACTTAACTAAAACTACTAACCGACAAATGAACCGGTCGACTCTAGTACAGCTAAGTAAGTCCGGATATCGAACCCACGAGACTCTTTAAATTACGAAACTAGCAAATTAGACTCAATTACAAGACACGACTATTTATTAATAATATTTGAGGGGGATTTTAAAACTAATTAATTAAAACTATAATAATAATTAACTAATGATTACTTTAATTAAACTATTAATAAACTAATTAATAAAATAATAAAACAAACCCTAATTATTTAAATAATAATAAAACATAATCATTACTTATTAATTAATTAATAAAACTTAAACCTAATTAATTTTAACTAATAAATAATTTAGAAAACTTGGATTAATTCAGATGATTAAAATAACTACCCATGCCAGAATCCCCAAAGTTACGGTTATTAATTAAATGGAAAACTTCAGTTATGGAACCGGGATCATAAAATAGACCATTGACAGAAAACCCGAACAAGACCCTTGAACTTCAAGAAGACGCCTATGGATTTCTAACAAGTTTTAAGACTCACCAGCTTTATATTGAACTTCCTTAAGGTTATTTAATAATTTATGTTCAAGTATCTTTATGACGAAAACCTACCTTACAGCGCGGAATTCAAATATTGCAAAGCAGACTCAATTAATTTAATAGACTAAGCTGACAATCAAACATAGACGGACTCCTTACGAAGAACTAAATCTAGAAATCCCGACAAGCAAAGATCTATCAACAACCTATCACCTTACAGCTCTTTAGGCTGGCAGTTCACTTTTATCTATTTACTTGATTTTATTGTTTCTATGATTTTAATGCATATTAATCACAAACTAGTCAAGAACATACAGTAAATGACCTAACAAAACCCTATCCTATGAAACAATCAACAAGGGCAATGTGAAACAATAAATTCAAGCAAACAAAACCAAGCAATCAAACGCATCAATTAAATCAAAATCAACCGTTTACTTAGAACATAAAATCCATAACGAAACGAAAATCTAAATAAAATCAAACCGAACAATGGTTCATCACGACCTAGGCAGTCTAATAAGTTTAGCCTAACATCTTAAAATCAAAGAAACTAAAATAATTAAGTTCAACAACCAAGCTCATAATTAAAATAATAAATTCAAACCAAACTATGATGATGCTTGGTTGAGTAGGTGTTGAACCAAAACGATCTCCACTTGAACCAAAGTGCTTTATCTCTTGTGGTCGTGGGGCTCTTTTCTTTTTCGGCTGCCTTCCAAATTCAATTAATAATAATAATATTGTAAGCTGTGTATTCTGGTCCCCTCCCCCAAGTTCAACCATATACCACTTTATATAATATTCTTTGTTAAAAGTGTCCTCCAAGAAAAACCGTACCGACTTAAAACTTCTTCCGGGCCACAGTCCAACTTATTCTAGCCCCCTTTTTATAATATATGACAACTCGTCAAAGCTATCATCGGCCCATTCCTTTTCATTACGCCCAATTCATTTAGCATTTATTCACTTAGAAACTTGTTTACTTTTTGGACTTTGCTCACGTCACCCAACTCCAATAGATTTGCATATTTCAAATTGAACTTTAAAATCCATGAGTGCCTATATCAAACATTAAATCAAAATTAATTAACATCAAAACTCAACTAATAAAAATCAATAATTAAATGTAATTTACATTTTAAGAAATTGATGTATTTATTTGTGTATAATTAATAAATAAATTTTGTTTATAACTTTACTTCAGTCTCATGTTTAATAAAAGTGTTTAACTTTAGCTCGTTTGCTCATGAAACCTTTAAAATCACATATGAACCGCTTTAGACTAATATTTAAAAAAAAAGACCAGCTCAAACCAATTAAAATGCAAGGAATATTAATATAAAATATGTCTAATTTGGCTCGCATCATTGATTAAACCTTCCATGTATATCAATCACTTCTCTAATTCCATCTTAATAAAATAAATCAAAAATATATTTAAATAAGATGCTATAAATTCTCTTTAATTATTCTCTTTCATATTTAATTTAATTTTAATCTTGAATCTTTTATAATTATTTTTCAAGTTAATGATTAAAATTCATAATTTTGACTCCGGCTAATTAAATTCATTTTGGGAAATTTCTAGGCAATTAATGATATTTACGAAATAATCACTACTAAATTATATGATATCAAAAATTTAGTTCATCACAGGTCAAATACTCATTTATTTGGGTGAGGTACTTACTATTTAACATTTCTCTTCAAATAATTATAAATATCATTAAGCAAACCTTTAAGAAGAAAATAATAAGAACCATCCACAAATGTGAATTTCGTCATATATACCGTTCTGAAAATTTAAATTTAAACCCTTTTAATAACCTAACAAGAGAAAATATTTAATTATGGAATTTCTATATTCTAATTAATTATTAATTATTATTTGATTAACTATTTGACTAAACATCCATAAGGCTTACTATAAATACTAATGTTGACCGAGAATAATTATTCATAATTTAGCAATTATTGATTTAAATATATGAGGTTGATTTTAAATTACAGAATTATTTAGTTAGGAATTATTTAATTACGGAATTTGTATATTTTAATTAAAGGCGGTATATCATTTGATTAAAGATATGATTAAGCATCTATACATGTTTACTATACATACCGATATTTGCCCATTGAATGATTCTAAATTCAGCAAATATTGATTTAAATATATGGTGTTAATTTTACTTTTCAATTATATTAAAACCAAATTGGTAACTTATTTTTTCACACCTTATATGAATTACTTAATTATTTAAATGCTGATTAATTATATTGTGTTGAGTATTTTTATTAATAATTCATGTGAATAAATTAAAACACTAGACAATCAATGATTATTAATAATTCATGTGAATAAAAAAATTCTAAAATAATTTAAAATACTAAACAATCAATGATTATTAATAATTATTTAATATTTTTAAAATCTGGTCAAACATCATAACTAACCTATTAATGTAATTATGATATTGATTATTCTAATTATTATAAGAATTCAAAAACTTAATAAATCATCTCATTTACATTATATAAATCTCAAGATTGAAATCCCTAACCATTTTAATCTCTCTTTCTCTCTCTCTCTCTCTCTCGGCTTATTCCTCAACCGTCTCCTATATTTCGGTAATGGCCGATTTTGTTATACGTTTTTCCGGTAAGGTTCTATTGTTTCCGGTAAGGTTTTCTGGTAATGTTTTATATTTATTTTAATTGTTATATGATTTTTTTATAGTCTCTTTAGGTTGTAAATCAAAATCCAAGATTGAATTGATATGTTGAATTTATTACGGTTTTCCGGTAAGGTTTTATATTTATTTTAATTTTTATATTACTTTGTTATAATATCTTTAGATTCTCTATCAAAATCCAAGATTAAACTGATAATTTTTCGTTTTTGTTTGTATTTATAATAATAATTATATGATTTTTTCTTATAATCTTTTTAGGTTATATATCAAAATCGAAGATTCGGTGGAGATCTTCACTATTTAGTTTTTCCGGTAACACGATTCAAATTTTCCGGTTGTAAGTTATAACATCAATTTTACATTTTTTTTCACATGATTCAAATCTTCCATAATTTGTAATATATTTATTATGTGATATTAATATTTAATTTTATCATTTCAGGTTATTGTCCCCAACTTTGTATAGCTAATTTCATTGATTGAGAATTGTTTGATAAGATGTCTTTTATTTTTGTTTAATATTGATCTATATTTATGTTAGTATTCATGTATTTATTTATTTTTCACAATTTATGTAATTCAATTAATTATTGTATAATCTCGAAATGAAATTTAGTTGATTATTCTATAATACATTAAATTATCTATAGTAAGATAATCAATCTTATATTGTTGTTGGTCAAAGTCCAATTATATTGAATAGGTTTAAATAACATTTACATATTTGATTATATTGAATATGTTTAAATAACAACAATTTGAATAAATTAAAGATTTGACTCAAGTTGACCATTTATATTGAATAGGTTTAAATAAATTTACATATTTAAACATAATTCTCATTCCTAATTTGACTAATTTTTTCAACCCTTTTTTATTTTTTTGAATACCATCCATAAATATAAACTCATTTCATAATTATTCAATATTCATGCATTAAATAGATTTTTTTTTTCTTCTAAATATTTCAAGTTATTGTGAATTTAATGTCAATTTCAACTAAATTCCTTAAGTGAATAATAAAAATTATTTGTTTGAACCATTTTGAAATTCGAATTTTTGACCACTTATATGAAGTTTACAAAAATATGTTATATGATGTACATAGAAATATACATCTTTTCGGCATCAAATAATCTCTAAAACCTGCAATTTCTATCTAATAACATAGCATAAAAGGCTACTTATCATAATAAAACGTAATTTCTGGTGAAACCAAACCCCAAACGAAGAAACAAGCAAAAATACGAAGAAAAACAGAAGAAAACAAAGAAACACGCCCCCATGCCTCAAGAAACACGCCCCCATGCTTCTGACACAATAAAAGACAAAATCTGAGAACAAAAGCACGGGGCCGTGCTCAGCATGCACGGGGTCGTGGACGGAAATGCAGAAAAGACAAAAAGAATTGAGCACATGTCACTAAAAAACACGGGGTCGTGCCTACTAACCACGGGGCCGTTGCCACCTCACACAAAAGACAAAACAAATCTGGCACATGTCATAAATATACACGGGGCCGTGCTCATCATGCACGGGGTCGTGCCTCACCATTCAGATTGCCTATAAATAGTGGCTCATGTTGCATTCATCAAGGGTGCCTTGAAAAGAATTCTATCCGGTTTTCTCTTATAAAAACACACACTAACACTCACGTAGAAGATTTAGTGAAGAGTTTGAAGGCTTGGAGGTTATCACCATCAACCATCATCATCATCCATCATCATCATCATTTAGAAGGAAGCTTCATCTACATTTGGTTAGATTGTTCCAAGTTTAATCATGTATTTGTTATTATCATCCATCTTAATGTTTATCATCATGCTCATTATGAGCTAAACTCCATTTACCATCTAAAATCTATGAAGAAGCTTTGTTTTACTTGATGATTATATAAAATATGTGGTTTAGTTTGGTAAAATACATGGTTATCTTACAATTATCTTTTAATTAGAAATGTTTCACCATCTTAAAATACTAATTCAAAGTTGGTGATTGTCAATTATATTGGCAATCGTTCATGATCGATTCATGTTCTTGAAAGATAGAAATACTTTGATACATTATCGAAACATTGATCCTTGTATTATACTTATAAATGATGAGATATAAGTTATGATGTATTTCTCTAAGTCTTGGTAATCCGAAAATGGCTTTGCTTAGGATATCATGCTAGTTAAAGAAATCATATGTTAATGGAATGTGTAATTATAACATACATAAATCAACCAAGGGGAGGTTTTGTGAGTTAACTACAACCACTCAAAGTTGTTAGGATTGGTATTTGAGAAATCGAAGTCAATTCTAATCATTCTACTTTACCAACTGCTTATCTACTTAAATTGACATTCTAGGGTAGCATGCTATTAAGCATAGGATGGACTTGAAAATATGCATGCTATTATTCAGTATGTCATAGAATGTGTTCACTCTAAAATGAGGATCATAATTCTATCATATGTTATTAGGACAAGTCTATCACATGTTTAACTATTAATCATCAAAGAACAATGGAGTGGATTCTAGATATTAGATGGTAACCTTCACATAATTGAAATACTCGTTTAGAATCTCTTATCTTTGTCACCTATATATTATATATATAAGTATTTACATTTTATAAAAAGTTTAAAAATTAACCCCAAAAATGATTAAAACCTCTGCTTAAAGCAAAACAACGATTTATTACTAGAAACCTTTGTGTCCACGGATCGATACTTGGTTCTTACCGATACTATTCTACATATACGATAGGTACACTTGCCTATTTTATGTGTGTTTAGTATTTGTAGAAATCACTTTTATAAATTTAAAACACGATCTTGTGCAAAATCTAAATCATTTCATCCATCATATTTTATACTACTACACGCGCACACATCAAAGTTTTTGGCGCCGTTGCCGGGGACACACGGTACGTTTCTAAGAACGATCCAAGTTTTAATTTAATCATTGTCTATAACTGTACAAAGTTTTAACTTCTATTTTATTTTGTTTTACCTTTATTTTTTTTATTAAATATTAAAATATATGATTTTACAGCTAGCCTACTTTTTACCTTTATTTACCTAATCTTTACTTTAGCTTAATTAATTTAAACCTTAGTTTAGTTTAGTTTAAAAATAGCTTAGCCTAACTCATAGTTTAATTTAGTCTAACTTTAGCTAATTTTTACTTTAGTGTTTAATTTTGATTTAGTCTCATGTATGTCCTCTACTTCTGAGCCTGAGCTTGTTTCTCCAATTTCTGAACCAGAACGACTCTTTCGTCGATGAACTCGTAAACGGACTACAATATATTTTATTTAATATATACAATATATTTTATTATGTTGTACCATATTTTGAATCTCCGAATATTTGATTTAATAGACAATTCTGATAATTAAGTCTATATATTAAAATAATGTTTAATGTCAATTAAACTAAAATATTTACATAACAATAAATGCAGAATAATATAAATTAGTTAATAGAAATTATTAATCATTTAATAGAATTGCTTGTGTATATTTTAATTTATTTTAGAATTATTTTATTATTATAAAGATTCATTATTATTATTAATGAATTTTCCGTGTTTTAGTTAGCTAGGGGTTCAATTTTTTTACCTGACCAATTTATAATTATGTTTAAATGTCAAGAGGCATGCTTAAAACAAACCACACATATTTTCGATAACTATTTTATAATCATAGCTCATTGTCTCTTGAAACTAACAAAATTCAAATACGAGCCAGTCATGAACAATATTTAACGAAAAACTAACTCAAAAGAAAGTGTATGGAATTTATATAATTTACCAAACAAATATGACCTTTTAAAGTTAACAGTTAGACATTTTAATTAAAAAAATTGATTTTTTTCCTAATGGATGGTAAGTTACTAACTCTATTTTTTTTTCCAGTTTGACATTTGTTAGAAATAATTCGAATTTATAGCAGCCAAATCCAAGAGATTCGCAATACAAAGTTTATCATTTATTTCAAAGTTTATACTGTTTGGATAAATGAAACGAATGCTGTGGGTTATTATTTTACTTGTAATCGTCTAGGTATTCACACATATAATCTTAGATATTCACTATAATTGATTATTTATGCTAAATAATTATTATCTTTAAATTTTATGATACATTCCAATCATTTATACATTTATTTATTTCTGTTTTTAAGAATCGAATTTGACAACTCTTTTGTAGTTTTTAATAGTCTCCAATCTCAACAAAGTTTCCATCTTTATATTTGAACAATTTTTAATTACGCATAAATATCAAGATTATTGTATACAATTGAAAAAAAAATTATATAATGAAATTAATTTTAAATAAAGTAATGATGTTAAATAGTTTGAAACATAATTTACTGCAGATTGCAATCACTTTAATAAAATTTTAATTTGGGAATGACTTCTATATAATAAAATTAAAATTAACTGGTTTAATTTTAATTATCTCTATATTATTTTAGTTATACTTAATTAGTGAAATTAGTAGAATAAAAATTTATTGGTTCGATTTAACTTAATACATTTAACTAAAATGTATTTGAATCGAAATAAAACAAAAGTTTAATTACAAAATAATTTATAATAAAATATACCTTTATTTATTTATTAATGTTGAAATGAAACTCATAATACCTTAAGACTTTAGTTGTATATTTACTCAGGTGGCTATGATTTATTTTGTTTTTTATATTGTGAAGCAAAATGACTTTTTTTAATAAAATATCGAAGAAGTTGATGGTGGGCTAATATGATGATAACATGTTCATGTCTTTGTTTGGTTTTTTAATTTAGGTGTATAGTAAGTTTGTGTAAGTATTAACTTTTTATGTATACAATCTAAATGTTTAATACTTTGGTTACAAAGTTATGCTAAAATATTTGTGTTGGTTTAATATGTTATTTATGAAATTTTATAGTTGTCTATATGTATATGGTTGTTTCTATGTTTTTAACTCATGTGTAACATGGGCGACTATTATAGAAATATATTGGTGGGTTAGATACTTTTACATAAATGAATTTCTGATCATCTATGTCGATTCAAATTAGCCGATAGTCTTCATATCCAGTTGTGTTATTGTTGTTTCTTGTGTAATATTTCTAATTTTCATGTCTTTAATATCTATATGAACACCAAATATAAATAACCTACAATTGTCACTAAAGTTAATAATACTTGATTTCCCGGTTTTTTCTGTTTTGTGGATTAAAATCTTTCATTAAGTCAGTAAAACTGAAACATCATGCTATATAAAATTCTGTTTTTATATTTATGATGTTCACCTTTTTCATATACTAACTATATTATATTCTATTATAGATGTCTTCAAATTAAAGAAAACGTAATTTTTGGTCAATCAACGTTTTTCAATAAGAGGGGTAATTCAAACGGTTAGTCATTTTAATATTTTTTAGTTATCCTTTAAATGTTTTTTAACAATGCATTTTTTGTAAACGTGCAGCTTCAACGCCAAGAGAAATACTTACTAGCATTTTGAACGGTAACATTTTATTTTAAACGCGTTAATACAATATATTGTATTAAAAATGATTTTTTATTAACTAAAATATAGTAAATAAAAATTAATATTTTATTAACTAAAAATTAGGCACTTGTAACAAAAAATTATAAACGATTTTTATTATATTTATTATTAACTACATTATACCTTTTTGATAAATAATTTTTTAATAACATTGAATGAATGTTCACACATTTTTTTTTCTATTTTCTTTTTTAGAAATGATACGAAACATAATTTTCAGTTATCCAATCCTATTTTATTTTCTTAAAACCAATTAAAATATATGTTTTAATTAAGATGTGTATACAAATCAATTATGTTGATTAGAGGTGCAAAGATATTTCTCCATTATTTTTTTACTTATATTTGGTTAACTCAAATTATATTGTTTTTATACTTTGCAACAAAATTCACAAATTTAGTCATGCTCCATATAAAAAATCAGTTTTTTGGTTTTTAAGTAAGATCATACAAATTATTTTTTTCTATTTTAATTTGAACTAAAATTTTCATAAACACATTATGCTAAATAAAATCAAAAAGACCAAAATTATTTTGACTCATAGATTGGTTCTAAAAGTCGATGTGCCAATAATATTACTAAGGAATATGGATTAGAAGAACGGTTTGTGTGATGGAACTAGATTGCGAGTAATTAATTTGGGTAGGCATTTTGTTGTAGTAAAAGTTATTTCAGGTACTAATACTGGTTGTCGCACTTATATAATTCGTTGTGGTCTAACACCTTCAGATAAGAAACTTTCGTTTAAATTGAAAATAAGGAAGTTTTTTTTCCAGTTGTAGTCTATTTTGCAATGACCATTAACAAAAGTCAAGGTCAATCTCTAGCAAGAGTTGACATATATCTCAAAGACCTGGTGTTTACACATAGACAACTCTATGTAGCTTTATCAAGAGTGAAGAGTGGTATTAAAATTCTTATATTAAACAAGGAAGACAAAGTTACAAATAAAGAATAAATCTGGTTTATAAGGAAGTCTTTTTAATAGCTTATGAATTTTACATTTTTAACTTTTGATTATGTTTTCAAAGATTGCAATTTGAATGTTGTTTGGGTTTATCTTTGTATTTCACAATCATTGGTTTTCGTACCAATATTATTTACAACTTAAAGTATGTTGTCGTCCCAAATAACATATAACACCTTATGTTGTCTTTTCAAATGACATGTGTTTTTCGAAACTTTCAATATGTCCACCCATGTCGTACACGGGTTCTAACCTAGTATATAATATATAACATGAATAGAAATAATATAGTTTACAAATCATCTATGCTATTAACCATTATAAAAGAACAAAGAAACTTAAATAAATTTATATTCTTAAAACTTATAAAAGGAGTTATCTCCCTTATCCTCTACAAATATAAAAATTTGAATTTCGAATCTTGAAAATTACAAATTGGTATTCAATTAACGGACTCAAATTCGAACATACCCCAATCGAATTTGAATTAGGTCGAATTTCAAATTTTTTGAATCACATATTCACATTAGACCATGTGTAGTGGTGGCTTTGCCACCTGCGTTTTGAGCCATAACGCGGGGGGTACACCGCCCCCCTGCGTTATGTTGATTTCAATTTTGCAAGCGTTTTATATACAACGCTGATAATGACACGAAATCCAAAGTTACCGTTGCAAAATTGACCATTGGAAAATAAAAAATAAAAAAATTTATTTACTATATATTAAACCATTTCATCCCCAATCAAACCTCATTAAATTTATAAAAATTTTCTCTTTAAACTCTATGAAAACTCCTTTACACCAAATTCACTATATATGGATCCTCCATCTATATATAAACAGTTTTTCGGGCCCGACCAACAAGTCGAGGACATGGAGGAGGAACGGGCGGTTACGAGTGTGATTATTCTCGCGACACAGTATATGAGTTTCGTTACGGGTGCGATTAGCTCTCCACCCCCCGTTTCAACAAGAGCATATATCGAACGAGATCGTGCCGAAGCCAACAACCGGTTGATGGCGGATTACTTCTGCGACACGCCGAGATACAAGAACCCGAAGACCTTTAGGCGTCGTTTTCGGATGTCTAAAAATTTATTTATGCGCGTCACTAATGATTTGGAGCGTGAGTTTGATTACTTTAAGCAAAAGCCTGACGCTCGAGGGACGCTAGGATTCACGGCTATTCAGAAGGTTACGTCAGCCGTCCGCGTGCTCGCCTACGGAAACACGACCGACATCAACGACGGGTATTTAAAGATGGCCGAAAAAACAACTCGGGACACCTTGGAGTATTTTTGTTACGATACGTTTTGTTTTTTTTTAAATAGTTTATCACTTGTTTACTGCGATCATTTATTTTTATAAAAATTTCGTAAAATATAGGAATATTTAAACTATATGGACCACATTATCTGAGAGAGCCCAACATTAACGATCTACAACGTCTATACGAGGCACATACAAGGGTACATGGTTTCCCCGGCATGATAGGAAGTGTAGATTGCATGCATTGGGAATGGGCTAATTGTCCAACTGCATGGCGAGGTCAATTCACACGAGGTGACCAAAAGAGACCAACGGTCAGCCTTCAAGCGATCGCTTCATACGACCTTTGGATTTGGTCAACATTCTTTGGTGTTCCCGGTTCCAACAATGATATAACCGTCTTATAGCAGTCTCCTGTGATGGAGAGTTACATATCTGGGACCGTTCCCGTCGTTTCGTTTTGGGCTAACGATAACTTCTACGATCATGGGTACTAACTGGGTGATGGAATATATCCAGAGTTCGCGATAATTGTTAAAACATTCAGAGACCCGATGGATGTAAAAAGACAGTATTTTAAGAAAGTGCAAGAGTATGCGAGAAAGGATATCGAGAGGTGTTTTGGTGTTCTTCAACAACGATGGCATTATGTTAAAAATCCTTGTCGTATGTGGTCTTTAGAAAGAATGAGATGTGCTATGTATGCGTGTATCATAATGCATAACAAGATCATCGAGGACGAGGGAAGAGCAATATGTCCAACTTTCATACCGGACCCGGATCCACCACGGACTCCGGAAAATATGGAGCAACGACTCGAAAACTCGGATTCCGTGCGGTCAAGAGAGATACATAACGCACTAATGGAGGATTTGGTCCAACATCTTTGGATGTATCGGCCTCTGCCTGGTGAAAACGATGAGGAGGACGAGGACGACGACGACGATGAAGACAACGACGACGATGAAAACGACGACGGGGACGATGAGGACGACGACGAAGAGGGCGAAGACGACGACGACAACGACGAATAGTTTTTTTTATTTTTTCTTGTAATATTTATTTAATAAAATATTATTGTTATTTGATTATTCTTAGTAAAAATTAAAAAAAAAACAAAAAATGTAAAAGTGACTGGGCGCCACGTGACGCATAATCCCTAGATGTGGAGAATTATGACTACAGCCTGTTTTTGTACAAAACCATAACTCTGACTGGGCGCCACGTGACGCATAACCCCTGGATGTGGAGCTTTATGACTACACATGGTCTTAGAATTACGTACACACTTAATGGTGGTGACGTGTCAGCCAAATCATACCCACCCACCCACCCCTCAAAAACATTTACAACTAGGCCCTCTTCATTTCGTTTGTACACTACACTCCTAGCTACCACTGCACCTGCACACTCAAAACCCTAGAAATCAACGCAACCACAAATTTCATCAAATTCGTAAGTAATATCTCTTTAATTTCACCAACACCTGCGTAATGTATCATACTTTTTCACCTTTTGTACCATCGGTTCGCTAGAACCATCACTCAATTGCATGTCATATACTCTCTTCAATTTCTTCAAACAACGAGTCATTTCTGTGCTTTATGCGCTTCACATTTTGTATCCATAGGTGATTTTATGCTAGTTGTAAGCTCTTATATCGTATTGTTACGGACCTAGGGTTTTGTTTTAGCCCTAAAATTTGAACGAATTGAAATATTGAATAATTTCAGTTAATAATTGTTTGTTATGCATTACATTTAGATAACATGGAAGAAGCTGGACCGAGTAACAAGGAGAAGCCGGCAAACGGATCGGTAGGTGTCGATTTGAATGGTGATGAAGACGATAGTGATGATGACATGATGGATGCACCGTCTCTTAGAGATCTGGATGAGATGACTCTAAAGAGCTTTACTAAACGAGCGTCGACGTCGTTTTTTAAACACTATGGTTTAATAAGTCATCAGATTAACTCGTATAATGACTTTATTAAAGAAGGGATTCAGAATGTGTTTGACTCTATTGGTGAGATTATTGTTGAACCGGGGTATGATCCTTCGAAGAAGAATGATAGTGAGTGGAAGTTTGCGTCTGTGAAGTTTGGGAAGGTGACTCTCGAGCGGCCGAGGTTTTGGACAGGGGATAAGTTTTCGGCTGATAGTGGGAAAAAGTATCTCGAGTTTTTTCCCAAACATGCGCGCCTTCAGAATATGACGTACTCGTCGAGGATAATCGTTGAGTTCAGAAAAGAGGTACAAGATTCTCTATTTAAGTTAGGTTTTGAAACATTTGCTTGATTTGAAATGTGAATATGTGGTAATAATGTAATTTTACAGGTGTATACTCAAGAGCTTGTTAGAAGTGACAAGTTCAAAACTGGACAAGAGAAGTTACTGAACAAGAATGTCGTGGATGTCGAGGAGCGAGAAGTGATTGTTGGGAGGATTCCCGTGATGGTTAAATCAAACCAGTGCTGGATGAGTGGTGCTGACAAGGATGACTGTGATTATGATGAAGGTGGCTATTTCATAATCAAAGGAGCTGAGAAGGTGACACTAACAATTTATAGTTATATACTTTCATTTAATATTATTATTCACTTTACGTTAACTAAAGTTTTCAAAAATCTTATTGCAGATCTTCATTGCACAAGAGCAACTAGGGTCTAGTAGAGTTTGGTTGTCGAATAATCCAAATTGGCGTGTGACATATCGTTCAGTTCACAAGAGAAAAAGGGTTTATGTAAAACTAACAGACCCACCTGATAATGAAGATATTGTAGGCAATGCACAATTGATAACAGTGTATATCTTGAGTTTGAAGGATATGCCAATATGGATTCTCTTTTTTGCTCTTGGGGTAACTTCAGATAAACAAGTGGTTGATCTGATTGGTGCCGACATTACAGATGGCAATATTGTGAATATTTTAATTGCTTCAATTCACGTTGCTGATCGGGCATGTGACGGATTTCGTAAAGGAGGAAAAGCATTAAAATTTGTTGATAAACTTCTCAAAGAAAGCAAATTTCCTCCAAAAGAGTCGGTTAGCGAGTGTATTGAGAATTACTTGTTTCCCAATATTGTTGGTTTTAGTAGAAAGGCTCGGTTTCTTGGGTATATGGTGAAATGTCTTCTAGAAGGTTATGCGGGTAGAAGAAAAGTTGACAATAAAGATGATTTTAGAAACAAAAGGTTAGAATTGGCTGGTGAGTTGCTTGAAAGAGAGCTGAAAATTCATCTTAAACATGCTGAGAAGCGAATGATAAAGTCAATGCAAAGGGATCTTTATCCAGATAGAACTGTGCATCCAATTGAGCAGTATCTTGATGCTGCAATTATTACAAACGGGCTTTCAAGGGCTTTTTCAACGGGTACGTGGTCACACCCTTATAAAAACATGGAAAAGACTTCTGGTGTTGTGGCTATGCTTAGAAGGGCAAATCCTTTGCAAATGGTTTCTGATATGAGGAGGACACGTCAGCAGGTTTTGTATGCTGGGAAAGCTGGAGATGCAAGATACCCGTAAGTTATTCAAGTCTGATTCTTCGACATTTACATGTTTCAAAGTTTAATGAAGAAACATAAGCTATTACCAATATATGACAATATTTGAACATAGATAGTTGATAACTTCATTATTTGCCCTTCTTTTATCCAATAATAATATTTCTAAGTTCTTTACTTTCTTAATTGCATCCCTTGTAGCCAAACTATGTCTTTATACTTGTTTCTAAGCCTAATTTTGTGCTAACTAACAGTTCAATTGCTTTTGTTAATTTGAAATACTGGTCTCTCACTATTTTAGTGAATTTGGGCAACCTATTTGTTAGATTGCATATATAAAAACACACAATTCCTATACACTGATTTGTGCATATGTATGAACTTTGTTTTTAAAATGTGCAATGTGTTCCGATGCATTTTGATCCTAAAACCTGACGTGTGATGTGCACGCATTATGCGTTCCCGATGCGCACATTTTAAAACCAAGGTTTGGCCTCAAAAGTCATATTGCGCCTCTTTGACTTTTGTCTTTTTGATACATTGAGTTTACTTTGGATACTTATTAACTGTTAACAATCTTTTGTTTGGTGAATGTAGACACCCGTCTCATTGGGGAAAGATATGTTATCTTTCAACCCCTGATGGTGAAAATTGTGGTTTGGTAAAGAATTTGTCTGCAACTGCTCTCGTGTCAACAACAGTTCGCGAACAGCTTTCTGATATGCTGATAGCATGTGGAATGGAAAAACTGGTGGATGATACCTCAACTTCACTCTCAGGAATGGACAAAGTTTTTGTGGATGGTGATTGGGTCGGAAGTTGTAAAGATTCTGCTTCGTTTGTTGCTGATTTAAGGACCAAACGCCGTAGAAAACAAGTATCCAATCAGGTTAGTTAGTTTCTGTTATGTATATATGGCCAATTATCTCATGGAGCTGGCAAAATGGTTAAATGGGTGGGTTGGGTGGGTCAGTTAGTAGGTCAGATCAGTTGTTTTTAGTGCAGTAGGTTGGGTTTTGTAAGGTTGACTCACAAACATTTCCCCCCCGTTTTTTATTAATAGTTACTAGTGGTGTGCATGGGTCGTTTTTTCACTCAGATTGAAAATTCGCTATTCTGTTCTCACAATGGGTTCGTGTATTGGTTTTATTTTTCCCATGTGCGCTTGAAGTTTTATGTTATTTGTTTTACCTTACGATCTGACCTGTACTCTTGTTTTTTTTTTGAATTGTTGCAGGTTGAAATAAAAAGAGATGCTAAACATAATGAAGTGAGAATATATTGTGACGCTGGAAGGATTTTGCGACCACTTTTAGTTGTTAAAAACCTGCACAAAATCAGACTTCTAAAAGGCGGAGGCCACTCATTCCAAGACCTTCTAGATAATGGAGTCGTTGAACTAATAGGAACTGAAGAGGAAGAAGATTGCTGCACTGCATGGGGCGTCAAATACCTTTTCATGGAAAATGACCATCATACCCCTGAAAAATACACACACTGTGAACTCGACATGTCATTTATGTTAGGTTTAAGCTGTGGAATCATCCCCTTTGCTAATCACGATCATGCTAAGCGTGTCCTCTTTCAATCCCAAAAACACAGTCAGCAAGCGATCGGGTATTCAAGCACGGACCCCGATATACGAGTTGACACGCTTTCCCATAACTTATTCTACCCACAAAGACCACTTTTCAAAACCGTCCTTTCTGACTGCCTTGAAAAAAGTCAACCGTTTGGTCAAATTCAGAAGGGTATGATCCCACGACCCGAATTCTATAACGGACAATGTGCTATCGTGGCGGTTAACGTGCACCTCGGGTACAACCAAGAGGACTCGTTGGTTATGAACCGCTCGTCGTTGGACCGCGGTATGTTTCGGTCTGAACATATTAGAAGTTACAAAGAAGAAGTAGATAATAATGAAGGTTTAGGGAAGAAGTCAAAGTCGGATGATGCTATAAGCTTCGGGAAAATACAAAGTAAAATTGGACGGGTTGATAGTCTCGATGATGACGGGTTTCCATTTATCGGTGCGAATTTGCAAAGTGGTGATATTGTGATTGGTAAATTTACCGAAGCAGGTTCGGATCATAGTGTTAAATTGAAGCATACCGAACGTGGTATGGTTCAAAAGGTTGTGCTTTCGGCTAATGATGAAGGGAAGAATTTTGCTGTTGTATCTTTGAGACAGGTAATGTATGTGTAATACATTATAAACGAACCGACCTGAATGAAACATTGTTCATGTTCGTTCGTTAAGTATTTACAGGATAAATGGATGGTTTACGAACACACAGCCGAACAGAGCTTCTTGTTTGTGTTCACTAAATAAGGAACGAATTTGTTCGTGTTCGTTCATTAATTTGTTAAAAGAACATAAACGGACATATATTTCTTTAAAAAGTAAAAATCAACAATCTTAAGCTTTAAATATTAGACATAATCAGTCAAAATAAATATAAATTTAAGTACTTAAAAATAATTTTCTGAAAATGGTTTGACATAATAAACCTAGTATAGAAATTAACATGATAAAAAGTTAAACATGTAAAAAGTTAAAACTCTTTGGATAATAAACTAAAACTGTAGAAAATCTTTAATGACCAAACTCAACAAGTGAACATGATCAAACATTAAAGAACGTAAGCAAACACATTGCTGACCGTTCGCAAACACGACTTCTGTTCATATTCGTTCATTAACTAAACGAACTTACTTCCCGCCAAATGGTTCACGATCTGTTTGCTAAAAGTTTTGTTCGTTTGAACCCTTGTCTGACAGTTTGACCATTTCCTTTTCTTTTATTGTTGTAAACACTAAACAAACAGTTGGTTTTAGGTCCGTTCACCGTGTCTTGGTGACAAATTTTCTAGCATGCACGGGCAAAAGGGCGTTTTGGGATATTTAGAATCTCAAGAAAATTTCCCGTTCACCGTTCAAGGAATCGTGCCGGATATTGTGATAAACCCGCACGCATTCCCGTCAAGACAAACTCCTGGGCAGATTCTGGAATCTGCTCTTGGCAAGGGGATTGCTCTAGGTGGTTCACAAAGATATGCAACCCCGTATTCTTCTCTCTCAGTTGATGCAATAGCCGACCAGCTTCACAGGTAATAAATATCGTATTAAGAAAATTGCACAAATGGTCTCCGCAGTTTGCCATATTGCAAGTTTGGTCCCACATTTTAAAATTTGCAAACTTAGTCTAAACATTTATGAGACTGTGAGAGAATTGCATGTTTAGTACCCAACGTTAATCTCAGTTAGTTTTAACGGAAAAGTGATGTGTCTTTTGACTCATTTCATGGTAGGGTAATTGTGTCTTTCCAAATTTGAAGACACAATTACCCTCACATGAATAGCACATGACATCTTTTCCTTAAACAAATTACTGACACTGGGGACTAAATGGTCAACCCTCTCACAAACGTTTTGCGATTTTAAAATCTGGGGACCAAACTTGCAATATGGTCAAACCACAGGGACCAGTTGTGCAATTTCTTTATAGTTATTTTATTTATTTTTAATAATTTTGCCGTACTTTTTTTATTTTTTTATTATTAATATTAGGGCGGGGTTTACGAGATGGGGAAACGAGAGGCTATATGACGGACGAACCGGTGAGATGGTGAAATCTCTTATATTCATGGGACCCACATTTTACCAAAGGCTGGTTCACATGTCAGAAGACAAAGTGAAGTTCAGAAACACGGGCCCCGTGCACCCGCTCACCCGGCAGCCAGTGGCAGACAGGAAACGGTTTGGTGGGATCAAGTTTGGCGAGATGGAACGTGATTGTCTCATAGCCCATGGAGCCTCGGCTAACCTTCACGAACGGCTTTTCACTCTCAGTGACTGCTCTGAGATGCATGTTTGTAGGCGGTGCAAGAGGATGGCGACTGTGATTCAGAGGTCGGTTCCTGGGGGGCATAAGGTTCGTGGGCCCTACTGCCGGGTTTGTGACTCTGTGGAGGATGTGATCAAAGTTAGTGTGCCGTATGGGGCGAAGTTATTGTCACAGGAGCTGTTTAGTATGGGGATTTCACTCAAATTTGATACCGAGTTTTGTTGAATTTGGTGTTATTTAAGTTTTAGAAGAAGGGTGTGTAGGACGAACTTTTATTTAGGTGTAATGGTTTTCAGAGACTTGTACTCCATGCTGATGTAGTTTTCGTTTCGCTTTGGGTTGTGAAGAACATTGCCGTTTGTTATGCATGATATAATTATCTATGTGAATGTCATGTCATGTCATGTCTTTATTTTGTAACTTTGAATTGGGTTTCTATGATCAACTGACCCGCACATATCTTAAACCCATCTTGATGAAAAATCATGAAGGCGAGTGGGATTCACGCGGTGGATGACTGCAATTAGATTTGAGAGTTGAGAGCGAGGCCACAAAAGAGTGCGTCTTTGCTATACATAAAGCTTTTCGGGTAGATCTTGGATAATTTACCTTGTAACATGTTCTTCTTTCAAGGTCTCGCTTTGTACCCAGTACCCATGTCGCTTGAGGAAAAGCTTTTTCATTTTCATTATGATAAGAGTAACTGGTATTGTCATGACATGAACGATTGAACTCATTAGAAGAGTGGTCACAACTCCAAATAAGTGAAGGGCCATATGTTTAGACATTTATGGAGCACATACACTTTCTAAATTGTTGAGGCTCTTCCTGGTGAACGATAGGACTACCCGGTAAACCTATGTGTTCCACCACAATATAAGTGGCTGCGAGTCTTCAAATATTTGGCACGTCACTCTTAGCTCGATTTCAATTTGTTTAACAATAGAGTTCGACCGACCTCTATGTCTAAATCTCAAATTCAGTTCTTACATATTTTTTTAAGCTTGATTTCGCCTTGTTTATTATATTTTAGTTATTTTAAATTTAATTTTATAAAATATTTAGTATAATTGTAGAAAATAAAATTTATTATATTTATATAAATATTAGACTCGCTATACGAATCTGTTTGAGCTTGTTTATCAAATTAGCTCAAATTTAGGCTCGAGTTTAGCTTTTGACTAGCCGATTTTGAATGACTCAAAAGCGACTTGACTCATATATAACCCTTTACGAGACAAGATAACTTGTGATTTATGTTCTAACTTTTTCAATAACATCATTTTTGTCAAGTCAATTCACAAATAAGCTGTTCTTACGCGATGTTTGTATCAGTAACAATAAATTGTTTAATTCATTTTAATACAACACTTTACGAGACAAGATAACTTGTGATTTGTGTTCTAACTTTTTTGATAACATCGTTTTGGCAAGTCAATTAACAAACAAGTTGTTTTTACGCAATGTTTGTATCACTAACAATAAATTGTTTAATTCATTTTAGTGCAAGTGTGCAACAGTATGTTTTGGATGTCTATGAGTGAAATATTCCAGTAAACCAATCTATTTAATTCAAAAAGCAATCTAATAACATGCATTCATATTTACAAGTAAAAATTTCCTTGATTATTATAATAGGTGGATTACATTTTTTTATGAAAAAATGTTTGTATTATTGTAACATAACAATCAATAATATTGTGATTGTTGTCTTAAAGAAAGAAGAATAAGTGTGAGATATTAAATATTATGAAGAATCTATACAAAGGATTCCAGAACCTAGTGATGTTTGCACATAATCTCATCTTATGAACCAACACTTAGGGGCCCTTTTGGTTGGAGAATGTCACCTTCAAGATACACTTTAAACACCACCCATTCAATCAACTCACAGTTAGTTGTTATTTTCCTATGCAAAAAAAAAAAATGCAGCCATTAGTCCATTATCTTTGGCTTTGCCCAATTTAACCAACAATGCTCAATTTCAAAGAGCTTTTATGTTATCATTTGCTTGTCCTATGCCATTTGAATTATCAAATTATAAAGTGAAGTAACAAGATTTAGTGGATCATCAGAAAAACAAATGTACATGACATAAGGTTTTGATTTCTTGAGTATTTAAAGATGTCTTTGCATTGTCAAACGCAATAGCTTTTAAAGTAACAAATAATAATTAAAAAAACAAAACAATGAGTTGAAAAGGTTGTGTAAAATGTGAATTACCACTAGGTCAAATAAAAACTGTTGATTATATATCACATCTCTTACTATATATATAAAACCTAAAAGTAAAAATAAAATAAAATTATTATTCACTTTACAATGACTTTCAACAACTTTCAACAACGTTTTTACTATATAGTATAAATAAAAGCTCGTGTATTACACGCGTTAAACATAAAAAGATTAAATAGTTAATAACGAAAATAAAAAATTATTAAACAATATTTTGAGATAAGATATGTTGATTATGATTTTTTTTCTTTTTACGTTTCCAAATTAAGAAACTAAATATGAATAAAGTAAAGGAAATAGAGAAAAACAATCTTATAACTTATAAGATTATGACACATGACACAATAGCGATTAATTATTTATTAGACATGCATGGATATGAATCTATTCCTCACAATTTTATTCCACTTTTGTTTTGGTTTTTAAATATGTCTAGCTAATAGCTATACACTTCATTAGACATCAGTTGTCAAAACAGGCAAGCAAGTTACTTAACTTTGTTGGAAGCTGAGCTTTGCTTTTTACTAATTTCTATAATTGTATATTTAGACTTTAGAGCCATATCCACTTTGGTGGAATGGTAAAGGCTTAGGCCTTTAGGTGAGAGGTTTAGGATTCGATCTCTAGCAATGGCGGTTTATTGTAAATAGTAGGAGGCAAGCTTAAACATTCAAAAAAATAAATAAAAAAATTTAGACTTTAGAATATTAATTAAAAAAGGGAATAAAACATTAGTCACAGAATCCTCTCTTTTCTTATTCTTTATGAAAGATTATGTGGATCCATCCGATATGATATATCGGTAACCAATAAATATATATAGTCCAGTTAACGTGAGAAGTGTTTTTTTTGGAACCAAGAGTAGAGACCCATCAAAATGGGAATGTTTAGTTTATAATTTTATAACGAACATGTGTAGGCAAAAGTCAATAATAATGGTTCTTAAATCTAGGTATCTTAAGGGTTGTTTGAGAGCCCTCTAATGATTTTATTAAAAGACTATATCTGAATCAATCAACATTAAACGTGTTTTGTTTATCAGAAAGACAATTCTAAATCAGTCAACAAACATCTTACACACATTAAATTTCATAATTATATTTAATGGAAACTTTACCCCATTGTTCATTCACTTATGTTCATAACTTTTAGTCTGCCATTCACGCACCATCTCCTCAACCATTTACCCCGTCCTCCACCACCAGATTACCACCACATTGGCATACTAAACACTTGCTGACTCAGAGTCTCTTAACTAATTCAGGTATGTTATTGGCTTAGCATCTACTAGTGAAAAGGTTGCCAAACAACCCTGAATAATTCAACACAACATTGCTAAACATCACCATACATATAACGTTTTTTTTTATAAGTCTAGAGGGTTTATTGGTTTTTACTTTTTTACATTAAGGAGTGGTTTTTATATAATTCTTCATATCAAATATGTACGTATATTGCCACTTGAAAATAACTTATATTTATTAATCAGGTTTCATGCTTTTCTGACACTACACCTTTTCCTTATTTTAAAATAATCGTTGTGATTTACACATCACAATGCTAGTTTTTATTTCGA
This sequence comes from Bidens hawaiensis, assembly GCF_021521415.1. Taxonomy (NCBI): domain Eukaryota; kingdom Viridiplantae; phylum Streptophyta; class Magnoliopsida; order Asterales; family Asteraceae; genus Bidens; species Bidens hawaiensis. Next base: position 645,405 of record NW_027492054.1, read on the forward strand.
GGCTTACATTATAGAGTTAGCGTATGCTTTAGTTTTGTTTTTCTTTTTTCTTTAAACTTTTACTAAAAGGGTTAAAGGTTGTGTATTGTGTATTACTATAGTTTTGTTTTGCTTTAGTTTAGTTTAGTTTTTCATTTTTTCTTTAAACTTTTACTATAAGTTGGTTGTGGCTCAATGATAGAGCATTCACTTTATAAGTGAGAGGTAAGGGATCAAACCTCACTATCACCAACTTATATGGGAGATATGAGGGATGACCCTGACTTGCCAGGGTTCGAGTCCTGATCTCACCCGGTTCTACCGGCTCCTCGCTGTCGTGCCGTTTGGCGGGCGTGGGGGTCGGGTTTTATCCGGTGAATCCCTCAACAGGTGGACCGCTAGGGGCTCCGTCCGTCCGGACTAATGGCCGGCTCGGGCTACCTTTAACCAATGGGGGCCACGTACGGGGTACCCGACGTTACTTAGTTGGCCGTTCAAAAAAAAATTACAATATTGTAGATTAATGTGATTTATATTTTCATACAACATTGATCTAACATTCTACTAGGATGTTAAACCCCATTCAAGAATTGTTTTGGATTCAATCCATAGGAATATATCACTCAAATAGATTCTTTAAACATATATGCATACTAAAACCCATCTAAATCAGATAATTAAGAGGTGTATGTATATATGTATTCTTTTGAAATGTTTCAGTTTCTTCTGCACGTTCGTTTCACGGAATGAAATGGAATTGGAGTTGGAATTCGCATAGGATTGAAATTTGAAGGAATTGAAATCCATATACATTCTTAATGTGTTCGTTTGACAAATTAATAGGAATCAAAGAAATGGTGTTTTTTTAACAATGATAACGGCGAAAACATTTTAGTTTTTTTAGATTTTTTGTTATTTATTTATATTTTGCTTTATGATTTTTTTTGAATTTTTTTTATGGGTTTTCTATTAAAATAAAAAACCCCTCAAAAATATTCAAAAATAATAATAAAAAATTCATAACTCAAAATATAAATTAAAAAACAAAAAATCTAAAAAAGCTAAAATGTTTTATTCGTAGTCCTCGTTTAAAAAAAAACTCGAGATAAGATTCCATTGAATTTTCTTGAATTCCTTCATATTTTGGAAGAATTTGAAATCCCTTTACTTAAAGGAATTTGAAGGAATTGAATTCCAATTCCAATTCCAATTCCAATTCCAATTCCAATTCCAATTCTTTGAACCGAACACACTAAAAGGAATTAAGATTCAAATTCCAACGAAACGAACACGCCATGTTATAGGATTTTAATTCTAATTCCTTTGGATTCCCACGAATTCTATGAAACGAACATGCCCTAAAATAATGTTGCAAACCGAATGTTGAAAACACAAAAATGAGAAATACGAATATATACACCTCTAAGCTTTTTTTTTATCGGATTAATGAAAGAACATTTATTAAATAACTAAAATTGCCACTACTAATTTTCTATTTTCTAGCACGTTACAAATTTAAGAAGAAGAACCAACAAAATCCAAAGCCAAATGGGATTTTGTACTAACAAGAACATAGTAGTAATATAAAAGGACATAATGTAGTACTATAAAAGGCGATCTGTCCTTTACGTACTCAAAGTCAAATTAGAAGCTCAACTTTTCTAATTTAGTTATATTATTGGAATGATTGACAAAAGAGAAACAGTTCAAGTACATTTACCTAATAATATCGAGAAATTTCTACGAGTTCATTAAGGGATCGATTATTATATTATAGTTTTGATTCTAAATTTTTAAATTACATTTTTAGTCATAAGTGTTAGCTCAGTGGTAACATGTTTTATCTTTCTCACTAGTATGTTAAAATTCGTGTTAGGTTTGATAAAATAACATATATACATTTACCAAACTAGGACAAAATATATAGTACCCCCTCGCACCCCCCCCCCCCCCAATTCATGCACAACCATGTCGGAACTCATCTTTGCCGCACCACTAGGGGTGCAAACGAGCTGAACTGGGCTCGAGCTCATCAAGACTCGAGTTTGGCTTGTTTAATTTAAGAGAGTTTGAGCTCAGACTCGGACATAATTTCGTTGGTTATGAACAGTTTGATCAAATTTAACATATTGACAACTTAAGATTCAACTACTCCAGTTCTAACTAATACACCTCGACTCCTAGAGTCGCATACATGACTCGAATGAATTGTGAACTGACCAAGCCGTTGTCCCGCCCTCCTTGTTCTCTTTGATCAAGATCAATATATAGTTTGTTTTGTTGGGTGTTGATTGCAATCAAATATCGAAGAAAGAGGACACCCCAACCGCCTTACATGTTTACGAAACGTTACCACGTTTCAACCCAACCATTATGATAGTCCGACCTCTATCTAAATTGACAATCTGGTCTAAATTCACAAATCAATTATAATATTTCAACATGACATAAAACTATAAAAAAAACCACTTGCTTTTTCGGAAAATTACATGAGTCATTCATGAGTCAAAAACCATCGAAATATACGAAATCTACAAAACTTTCACCATCAAGATAAAAGAGTTCAAGACTCAGCTTCCTTCATATATCATGGCATCCACTTTGATTTATTTTATGTAACAAAGATCTATCCCAAATATTAATCTCACTTAAACTCTTAACAACTTGCCCTTTTCATAACTTGAAAAGGTATATCGGTTGAATGAAGAGAATCGTCCATTATGAGTTGGTACGCATTTTCACTATATAATAATCTACTTGTCATCCAAAAGCCACATCTTTTAATCAGACCAACTTAGGCTTAAACAACTTGTAACACATGTATAAAAACTTGTACATGAATCTGAACTTACACATCTTTAGTCTGAAAAGTTGGTTATATTATTTAATTGCAAGATAACACTATTATTGTTATGATGTATTAGTTTAATTATTAATTAGTCAATTTATTTAGGTTTTTTCATTCTTTACACAACTGAGTGTTTTTGCTTTAAAGCATGGGTGATGGGTGGTTCTTATATAATGTAACAATAATAATATATTTGATATTTAATGGGTTTGATTTGTTGTTTATAAAAACCCCAACAAAATTGGATCTTTTTTGGTTTTTCAAGATTTCACTCTCTCCATTTAGCCCTTCATGCACAGGTCAGCTTTCTTAAAACTCTCATCTCATCTTCATATTTTCTTGATAAAGTAAGTATTTTTTTAGTATTATGGGTCTAAAACTGTGTGTTTCTTGATATATTGATGCTTTTTAAGATTTTTTAGTGTGTGCTTTAGAGGTACTGAAGATGCAAATTAGGTAGTTGAATAAAAACAAATGATCTAAGTTGCAATATATATGGTTTTTTGAAATCTTTTAATGCTTATGATTAATTAATAATTAATATTACCTAAGTAGTAAACTAAGCATCATATGTTGTATATATCATCTTGATCTTCAAGAATTCATGATCTACTTATCAAATTTGTTCAAATTCTTTCTCATGTTTACTTTCATGAGTTCATTAAATGATCATGTTGACCTATGACAAAGTGTCAAACCTTTCAAATTTTAATTTGACCAGGAAAATTTATTACTTTTTCTTGTCTGATTTGTTTGTATGTATAGATTTCTATACACTTTAGTATATGTATTCGGTGATGAAGTTAAAACGAAACGGTTCGTGTCAATTTTGAGGTCAAATGTTAAATCACTTGACACTTAAAAGTCAACTGTTGGACTCATTTGCATAATTTTGCTTAAGGTGATTATGAATCTGATTATTGTTTTATTTTAGTTAGATTTTGGTAAGCAAATATGACATCAACTACAACTCAATTTGCAACATCAAGAAGGATGGGAATATACGACCCGTTACAACAAATTAGCATGTGGGACGATCCGTTTGCACCCAATCTTAGCCCGATCATGACCAATATTATTATGCTACCCGAGGTTGATCCAAGGCTTGCCAATAAGGTCATTGAATTCATCTTTTGAAACTTTTTATGCATCTATATGTATGCACACTTATACATCATGCTACACATTCATGTATTCATCTATTTGTATTGATATAGACTATATTTTCATGATTGTTAAGACTTTATTATATCTATATGTATGCATATATATAGTTGTAGCATACAGATCGTGTTCTTCATAAATATAAAATTTTCTGGTATCTATTTGATCATCCATTTTTACGAGTATATACTATTGTTCATGCATGTATGCATCTATATTTATACGTATAGGTTGCATATTCATGTTGTTGCTTTTACTTAACTGATCGTACGTTTTTTGATTCATTAGACCGAATACAATTCTCAAGGATCATTAGTACCATCACCAGACTCTACATCCACAAAACACATTACAGATAAGGTTGTAAAATCATACTATGATATATAATAAGTATGTACTTTATTTATGTGTGTAAATATACATTTATCTTATATATAATTCTTTTTCATGGCTGCAGTTACAAAGGCGATTAGCACAAAATCGTGAAGCTGCACGTAAAAGTCGTTTAAGAAAAAAGGTACATAAAAGATTAAAAACAAGTCATGATTACAAAACCGAGCTTTTTTTTATAATTTCATTTTGGACTTCTTTTAGGCTTATGTTCAACAACTGGAGTCGGGCCGTGTGAAACTAGCACAACTAGAACAAGAACTTGAGAGGGCTCGCCGACAGGTTAACTTTCAACATTTTTAATGGGCGTGGTAAAAATTTCAAACTTTTCTGAATCTCAACTGAATCTGACGTGTCAGTAGTTTATTGGTTGATTACAGAGCGTATATGGGGGTCTAGTGAACTCGGGCAATGGTTTGTTGTCTCGTAATGTCATTAATCCAGGTACATTTATATATTATATAGAACAATTTGATAAAAAGTTTTGGGTACGATTTATGAAACAATTGTATGGAACGAATTGTAGGGATTGCTACATTCGAAATGGAGTACGATTTGTGGTTTTCCGAGCTAAGAAAGAAAGATGATGAGCTTAGGAAAGTGTTGTTGACTCATACGAGTGAAATCGAGCTACGCATATTTGTTGATAGTGGTTTGAGCCACTATCATAACCTTTTCAGAATGAAAGCCGATGCCGCCAAAGCCGATTTGTTTTATATAATGAATGGGTTGTGGAGAACTCCGGTGGAGCCGTTCTTCCAGTGGATTGGCGGCTTCCGGCCATCTGAGCTCATATATGTAAGAACCATTATTAGGACAACTTCATAATGAAAAATGACGATTTCCATAAATGGAAATGACAATTTATGATTATTTTTCGGGCAGATATTAATGCCACAGATTGAGTTAATGGATACGCAGCTCATGAAGGTTAGAAGTTTAAGACAATCATGTGAGCAAGCCGAAGAGGCGTTGAACCAAGGCATGGCTAAACTTCAACAAACCCTGGCTCAGAGCATAACCATTGATATAATGGGGCCCGCGAGTTACAACACGCAGATGAATTGTGCAATGGAAAGACTCGAGGCACTTGAGATTTTCTTGAATCAGGTAATAACTTGGTAACTATGCTTAACCATATACGAAGTGTTAACGTATAAATATGTTGCCGGAAAAAAAAAAGCTATGCTGCATTTTAGTTGACTTAAGTTTTGAGAGCCCATAGCTGACTTTATAGAGTCAAACTATGACTTTTTAAGTGTGAACTTTGTTAGGAAAATTTCAAGCTTTTTGAAAAACTTATGGCTTAACTTTAATTATATTGAACATGCTATCATATGTAAATTTTAAAGATTAAAAAGTAGGTTAAAGTTAATGAGTTTGTCTTTAAAAAGTATTAGATTTGACCTAACAAGGTAACAAAGTCCACATTTGACTTTTGAGAGCCAAATCATGTCAGTTTAAACTAAAACTCTCTAATAATTTAATAAAAAAAATTTTAGAATCTTTTATGAAATCATAAGCTTGATAGCTTAAGATTCCATAGTTAACTTCCATTGTATAGCACACTCTGTCATATTTGACTTTTTGTAGTATTAAAGTTATATGAATTGGAGTTTAACAAGTATTAGGTTTGACCTAACACGTCCACATTTGACTTTTGAGAACCAACTGATGTCAATTTAAACTTAAATTTTCTAAGAATTCAATAAAAAAAATTGTATATTTTTTTAAAGTCATAATCTTGGTAGCTTAAGATTCCATAGTTGACTTTAGAGAGTCAAACAATATCTTTTAATAAAAAAAAACCAACATAACTTAAAACTTTGTTAAAAAATTGATTGATAAGTTTTGTTTAACCATATAGCGCGCTCTGTATGTTTTAAGATCAAAAAGGTGATTAACTCTTGGTGAAATTTGAGTTTAAAAAAGTTTTGACTTTCTTGATTATTATCTAAACACCTAGTGTCAAAATTAATTTGCAGGCTGATCACCTTAGACAGCAGACTCTACAACAAATGTATCACATCTTAACAGTACATCAAGCAGCAAATGCATTGCTTGCACTTGGTGAATACTTGCACCGTCTACGCGTGCTCAGTTCAATCTGGTCTGCCCGTCCTCATGGCCCCACAAATTTAATGCCATAAAACATATCTTTTTCAAGTTTTTATTAGCTTAAATTAGCATAACTTTAGATGTATTTGCCAACAACTTTTCTCATTTAATACGCTTATAATGGTGTCCCGGTAGGAAAATGTAAATATAGTTTGTAATATTGTGCATATACATATATATGTATGTATACGCAAGAGGTCGAGTTATGCGAGTGTTATTCTATGTTAAGTCACATAAAGATATTGATTCTTGCACTTATGTTTTAGTTATTAGATTTGTGTATATAAGAAGCGGTGTTTTATTACCGCGGTTATTGTATTTTTACAGATGTAGAAGGTAGATAAAACCATACAAAAATATGCACATTTATATATATTAAGATATTATCATTCAAAATAAGAAACCATACAAATTTCATAGTTATATAAAAAACTTAGAAAGTGCGGAAATAATTTGAATAACACAACAAATTTGCCATTGACATGGCCATAAAGAGAGTGAATATGCTAGCTTGTTGGAACATGATAATATCTACCTTTACAAAAACATCTATAAATGACGGGACATGACTCGGTCATCGGACACTTATAGCCTATCATCACCCTTTTGCATGGAAAACATGGTCCGCACGCGTGTGAGCAGTCGGGTATGTTTGATCCTGTTGGGAACAACTCTACAGTCTGCAAAACATCCAAGAGTTTAAATGGTTACATATTTCAAAGTCATATTGATGTTGACTTATAACAGTCAAAGTGAAAGTCAAACAAACCTTTGGGTCCTTGTGAACTTGGTCATCACCATGAGTAATCTTTTCTCCATATATGACTGAAATACACAATATAGAATATAGAACAATGGGTGACAAATTATAGTAGATTCTTTATCTTTAATGACGATTTTGCCCATACAACCGGCAAGAACGAAGACTTTTACTTTGATTAATAGTACCAAATAAAAAAACATTTGTGACGCGGGACATGTATGCAATCTATAAGGATGGTGGTTCGATACTACAAAAACTAGTATCGAAACGTTCCTTTTAATATAATTTTGGGTATTTAAGAAAAACATGTGTAGGTAGAGACGTAGAGTTGCATAATGTATAAAACTCAGTACATAAAGTTATGTACACAAATACTATTTGTGGTAACAAGAGCATGCATTATTGTCAACCAAAAATGGAGGAGTTATGATTGTGACTAAACACAACATGTGGAATTAAAGTGAATTCCATTATTCCTAATGTCATGTTTGTATGGTTATTTTCTAGAATCTTTTGTGCACGTATACAAAATTTGAAATGACAAATTTGCCCCTAGTTTCCAAGAAAACAATAATAAAAAAAAGATGTTCACCATGGCTAAGTACATATACATATCATAAATATGAAATGACGGTTTTGCCCTTACAGTGTTCGGATTGAAGACTTTCGGCATTGTTAAGTATCATGAAAATAATAATAATGGCAAGAAGCCAAGTATGGAAGTCAAGTGAATGGAAATGCTTCATTCTCTAAACTCTTGTTTTGTTTTAGTGTTTTCCACATATGTAAAAGTTGAAGAAAGAGAGATGTATATATATTGGATTGGATAGAAGTAGCAGAATGGTCAAGACTATGGAAGTGGATGTGTGTACGTGTGTGTAATTAATGCTAAGGCCACATTAGATGCACTTCACATGATTCTTGGCAACATCCTTATTGCATTTCAAGCGTTCAAATGTTATTGTGAGTTATGTGATGGTCAAATTAGATATGATATATGCATGAGTAGATAATATTTATTATTGTAAGAAATCTGGTCAGCCTGACAAAGTCAAATACAATTAAGAGTGTTGATTTAAGACACCATCTTAGTTCTCTCTTTTTTTTTTTTCATTTTGATCAATTATAAAAAACATTGGTATAAACGCGTGTAGCCATGTAGGTTGTCAAGAATCAAGATACACTTTTTCGTGTATGGTTTTAACATAATCTGGCCCATCGTGAAAACACCACTCTCTAAGCCCACAAGAGGGGACACCCCTGTTAGGCTGTTAGATCTACTAAACACACGTGTTACCCTCTCATTCATCCAAAGACCAAAATGTCAGCTGGTCGATCAAGAAATTTACAAGTGCTTATTTCTTAACAGAAATCTCAGTACGCTTGAATATATAAAAAAGGAACATCCATGACCAAATTATGTCGGTACTTGAACCCCCCGGAGCTCTCTACAATGTATGGCATATATACTCCCCAAAAGTGTCTAAACACGTCTTGCGACAAACAAGCCATATCTCATCAACCGAAAATAGATGAATCATGAAGCGATGCTTCAAGATAGTACGATACTCCTCCGGCAACATTGCCTAACCAATGTATAGTAATTTTATGCCTATATTTTGTCAAACCAGAAACGGTTCTAACGATAACTATGCATAAATCGAGTGCATGGTCACCAGATGCGTGTTTAAGCATTGGTTGGTGAACTGGATAAATGAGGGGAATGTTCAACAATTAATGCATGAAGTACATCATTAATGGCTCTATACCAGAAAGACAAACCATTCACGTGAATTGTCTCATATTGGGAGGTTGTTTAAGTACGCTCAAGTCATCCTTATGTGCAGGATTTTCAAGAATTAATATCGAATACGATCATGAAATGCGTACTATAAATAAATGATCCCATGGTTTCATTTATATCGAGCATATATAACATGAAAAACGTAATGAACTTAACTTTTTGATCGACTGATCAGATTCTTTCTTTAGTTTCATATGAAACAAGACGAGTACTCGGTGATCTCCACACACATTCTCTCTTACAAGGTTAAATAGAGTCACAAACTCGGTATGCAAATAATATTCAACAATTTGACAGTCTAAAAGCACTTTAACGAAATTCATCAATCTCAAAGACTCGAGCAGTTGCATCAAGGGAGACTGACACTAGACGGGTCCCATCAGGTGACATGGCTAGAGACTGGATGGGACCTACGTGTCCTGCCAGAGTCTTCATGCACTCTCCGGAAAGACTATCCCATACCCTCACTTTACCATCCACGCACCCTGTAGCCACATATCGACTACTCCCTAGCCATATCAAACATGTCACACCATCCTACAATATAACCAAAATATTACAATCTTAGCACCAACTTAATATATATTATTATAACATAATGGCCATCATTGCAACTTTAATCCTCAAGTTTCAAAAAATACAACTTTAGACCAACCGTTTGTAGGCCTGTAAACGAACAGAGCAAACACAAACGAGACATGTTTGTGTTTGTTTAACTTTAACCGAACAAACGATCAAACATGAACAATCAAACAAACGGGATTTTCTTTTCCCGGGCTCTTTCATTAAGAAAAATTAACTTGTTCATTTTTCTTTATGTACATTCGTTAATAGTATAAACGAACAGTTCACGAACATAAGTGAACGAATATAACTAAACATCGATGAACATATAACATAACTAAGAAAATACCAGTTATTAATAGTAAGCGTGAATATTAATACGTTGGGCCTAAAATGCAAGATGTCTAATAAATTGTAATGAGCAATGTTTTAATTTTATAAAACTAGAATAAATTATAACGTGCCTGACAATAAATGAATAAATAACCAACAAACATAAATGAGCAAATGAGAAGCGTGTTCATGCTCATTCGTTTAACTTAATAAACACAAAAAATTGTCCGAGTTCATTCGTTTATTAAATAAGTGCATACACGAACTTCCAGCTAAACGGTTTGCTGAACATTTAGTTCATTTATAGGCCTAACTATTTCCCTTTATGTAACACCAATGATCCCTACAGAATGGATAGACGCCAACTTGTTCCGTTCTACGGACCATCTGTGATAAGTTTTGGCAAACAATTGGTCTAAAGTTGTAATTTTTAATAGTTTTGAGGACTAAAGTTGCAATATGACAAAACAGCAAGTGTAAATAACTCTAAAATATAACATTTTCTAAAATAAAGTTAATCATCAGTTTCACAATGTAGTTTCATTATAATGATGCCAATAACATGTAACTAAAAAGTAGAGAATATTACTTGTCAACAAACCTAACAAATAACCTCATGTTTTATACGATTAAAGGCGTACCTCATGTTCACATGTGCAACGGGCCAACGAGTGTTGCAGATCCCAAATAATAAGTTTTTGATCCATGCTTCCTGTTGCTGCCCATGATGCACTGCCAAACAAATCAAAGCCATACAATTAATCAATTATTTTATTTAAAATTAATGAACTTTATTTATTCCTATATAAACAAGCAATACCTAGTCGATAGAGCAATACATTCAACCGAATCTGTATGTGAAGCTAGAGAACTAACAACCTGTAACCAAACTTATTTGTAAAACTGCAAAAGATAAATAAGTAAACAAATAAATTCAAGGTGAAATTATTAATCAAACCTTTCCGGTTGTGATATTGACAATGTAAACAGAACCGTCTTTTGAGCCGGTAAGAACAAGAGACGAGTCAGCGCTTATGGTCAAACAAGTCAAACCGTCGGCGTGATAATAATGACCTTAATATAACAAGGGTAATTTGGTAAGTATTTAAATTATAAACCTTAAACAACACTATTTATGTAATCTATTTAAAGTTATGCACATGATTTATTTAATAGCTAGCATTAAACCTGTGCGTGTTGTGGTGCACTAAACCATGAAAAAATTAACGTGTTCGAAACTCTATATAAAAACGAAACCTTTACACAAACCCACCCTTAAAAAGACACGTGGAAAACTGGAAGGTGACGGTATTGTAAATTTTTGAGGGGCCATAGTATAACTTTCAAACTGATTATATATATACAGCTTTAACGACTCGTACATTATATTATCACAGGCAACTCTGTTTTGAACGAAACTTACATTGAAACTGAAAGCAAACTAAAGTACGTTAATGAACCGTGATTAATAATATTAATATAATCAATCGTTATAATAGCACAAAAAAGTTATTCAAACTTCAACATTACCTAAAAACAAAATATACTGGGCTTAAAAATTTAAAAGCTTCAGAAAGAAAAAAACACGGTAATCTATTTTAAGACTGGCAGTTTATTTTGTGTCACGACACATACGGGCCTACAGGTATCTTCTAATTTCTCCAGCTTGCCCAAGTGATGATACCTTTTGTTTTGTATATATATAGTATAATTACTGTTTATTGCATTAAAATCGAGTAACCAATATTAATATATACTATAATACATACCTTTAACAACATGAATATTTTCCCCGGTTCTCGGGTTCCATATCCTCAAACTTGCATCATCAGAACCAGTACAAATTGTTTTACCTAAATTATAAAAAGAAACAGTTAAAATAATGAAAGTAAACAAATTTAAAAAGAACAAGACAAGAACATAATCACCATACCATCCGGAGTAAAATCCCCACATGTAACGGAACTAGAATGACCCGAAAACGAATTCAGATACGCGCTTTTGTCAGCATTCCACATCCAAACAGTGGTATCATCTGAACCAGCAAGAACTATGTGTCCACGCGGATGCCACCTCACCCACTAAAGAATCACAGATTTTGAGTTAAATACTGCGTTAGTCCCTATGGTTTCACTTAAATAACCATTTTAGTCCAAAAGTTTAAATTTGGCTATTCTAGTTTTATATACGTCTCAATTAAAGTCAGAAGTCTATACATTCTGCTTGCAAAATGGTTAAAATGCCCCCGCTATTAGAAAATAGACAAAAATAGAAATTAACTCATATGCAAAAGCACATGGACTCAAACCGTATTATTTAACTCTACTAATCATGTAAAAACAAATTTGTTAGTTTTTTTACCTCGATGCCGGCTGCAGGTCCATCAAGTGTACATTTTAGGGTTCCTAACGATACGTCCCAAACTTGAATGTTCCCATCAAAACTTCCGGAAGCAACCAGTTGACCATCATAACTGAAGGCCACACAGGATACAGAATCCTTATGACCTATCATACCAAATGACAAAAATGCCCCTGAATCACAAACATACTTAAAAAAGGTTATATTTAGGAAAAAAATGCATACCTTGCAATTCAAAAGCCCAATCTCCTTGACCAATTTTCCAAAGAAAACCTTTGTCATCTCCTCCACCTGTCGCCACCAATGCAGCATCGGTTGGGCTGCATGCAACTGTGTATAATTCGCCTATGACAAATAAGAAAAATTCTAAGTTAGTTACACAATTATTTAACACTAAACGTTCTATAACATTATTATCCCTCAGAGATAATAAAGTAACCTTAACAATGAGTCAATGATGAAAGAAAAAGATGATGAACTTACCAGTATGACCAGTGAATATGTGCATTGAATCATCGGCTTCATCTGAAATAAGAAGAAAATAATAATAAATTTAAGTAGTTAACTAAGTATCTGCATTGAGCAAACTTCACGAAAGTGAAACAAAACTTAAAACTTTCCCTGATTTTAGTAATCCCTAAATGTAAAATAGAAACCAGTTATAAAATATCACTCTTTATTTCAGAAACCAACCTCATTTTTTAACTGCCTATGTGAAAATACATCTGTAACTTAAAAAGTTATTTGTTGTTACATTTATATCTAAGTGTTAAATCAAATGCATAAATAAGAAAAAAAGAAGGAATTGTAAAAAGTTTATAAAGTCATGACATACCAAAAGCCTCAGAATCTGCATCATCGTCACCATCATCATCATCTGCGTCAGGGAGATCTAAAACAGCAAAAGAAACAAGTTCCATAGTATGCATACGTTAAAAAGAGAACATCATATTATATCATAAAATTAATAATAATAATAATAATAATAATAATAATAATAATAATAATAATAATAAAACTACCTTCTTCATCTACGTTAATTTCTTCTACAATGTCATCCTCATCAAGAAAAACCTCACCATCATTATCGTTAGCAAGAGTACTCATGATCCCTCCTTTTACCTATCAAAACTAAGTTCAAATCAAACTTGAAATTGGTACGGTATGACCAAACTCATTCAGAATCATATAAGGCGGGTGGATTTTAACGATTCTATAAGCTTTGTAAACTTGTAGTACATGCAATAACTGAATAATTAGCAGTAGGGTTAATTATTACTTTTAATAAACTAGTATCTTGTACTTGTAAGCTCTCAAAATGAATATGATTAATTATTTCCACAGATATCAAAACTGCATAAACTTAAAATTGCATGTGGAGCTTGCTATTATTATTATTATTATTATTATTATTAAATCAAGAGGAATCGAATGAAACTAACCTATATAATAAGCTCATAATCAGAAACAATTAAAAACCCTGAGTGAAGAGTTATATTGAATCAAAGAGGAATAACAGGTCCAGTTTAGACAAACAATTGATATGATATAATATAATAATATAATGGTTAATCGCTTAATTAAAAGTCAAAACCACTATCAAGCAAGCAATAAAGTAAAGTAATGGTTTGGAATGAATACCTGTGCGGCTAGACGACGATCGGAGCAGAGGAAAGCAAATGTTTGATTTCTTTCTTTCTTTCTTGTAAGGTTTTTAGGCTAGGGTTTTATGATATTTACCAACACGTTGTTTTTTATTATTATTATTATTAAAAAAAAACACCACTTTTTTACAACTTGAGTTTACCGGTCAACCCATTTAACACGTTCAAATCATTAAGTTAACCAGGATATGATTTTAAGTTTGTACCGGGTACAAGTTGATGTTGACAATTTATATACGAATATAGATTTATGTGCTTTAGATTTGGAGGTGCGTGCTTCTTTTCTATTAATTGTAATAATGTGCGGCTGAGTTAGGGATGACTAGATCAGGTTTGGATCGGGTTTATGTATTTTCAAACTCATACCTAATTATTAAAGCTCATTTTAAACTCATCGGGTAATTTCGTCGGGTTTTTCTATCGGGTTTTGACAAAAATAGTCGTCGGGTATACCCAACCCAAAATCCGTCAAGGTATACCCAACAAAATGATAAAGCAAAGATGATCAAGTATTCATTGAGATTATTAACAAAATTAAAGATAATCAAGCATTCGGTGTGACTATAAATAATTTGTTGTGTAATTTGATGAGATTATAAACAGTTTGTTATATAATCTGGTGTGTGACATATTTTTCTTTACCCATATTTGAAACTTGGAAATCTAATGCATGTACTCGTTAAGAAAACCTCCAATAAGATGTTAACTTTCATTTTCTTCGTCAATTTATACATTATCTTCATGATTTAGAGTTAGTTTTATGGTGTATGCACTTTCTTACAAATGTATAATTAGAATAGATAAATAAAATTATATCGTGTTATTCAGGTTTATAATCGGGTAAACGAGCTTATGTATTCGGTATATTAAAATTTTAAAAGTAATCACAAACCCTAATGGGACGAGTATTACCCATCCCAAATGTTTTGGGTTTCAGGTTTCATTGTCAACCCTAGACAGATGATGTTGGAGGAGTTTAGTAAGTTAAATGAGTCGGGCATTGTTCCGATAAATTTGATTCATAATTAAACTGATTGTGGAAATGAGACTAGAGTTGGAAGAATACGTAGTGTCGAAATCGACGCCTAGCTGATCAATTTCCCAAGTCGTATGCCTTAAAGTGGGAAGATGGTTGTTTGGTGGTTCAAAGAGTGTTCGGTAATTCACGCGAGTGGCATCAGAGCCTCGAGGAGGTGCCCAAATAGTTCCATTGTTGAATAGCAAAAGTTCACGGAAGGCGCCTCTCTTTCCGTAAGAGAAAAACAAATGGGCATGGTCGACGCAGAGTATGGATAAATCTAAAATCTCTGGTACGTTGTCAGGTACAAAAAAGACATACGAGTTGTATAAGACTATACGGATTATATAGATGGTGTCCGGTTAGCCGTTAGTGTCTGAATAATACGACCCATGAACAATCTGTTTACAATTAAAAAAATATCAGTTATTGTGTTTCAAACGTGATGTTATATTCGGACACCGACTCCATTCCCCATACATCATCATGTTAGAGCCTACAAGAGATTCTTGCCTCTTGATACTATTGAGTAGGGGTGTAAACGTCGCGAGCTACTTGAGATCAGCTAGTGAAAAAGCTCGATCGAGCCAAGCTTAATCAAGTCCGAGCCCGAACTCAAGCCTAAAAGTAAGCTCGTTTAATAAATGCGCCCGAGCTTGAGCTTCACTTATCGAACTCGAGCTAACTCACAAGCCTAAACGAACCTGCCATTTATATAATTTTTTAATATATTTAATTATTATTAATAATGTTATGAGAAATAACTAAATAATATATATTATTTTATACATAAAACTACAGTTGACAATATATATATATATATAGTGAAAAGATCCAATACACCAATGCTTATCGTACAAATACGTACGCGAATTCCGTTTTTCACGAATCGATCCATGAAATCACATCCAAGCATCTCGGAATCGTCAATATATATCCAATCAATCATTGCTTCACCGAAAAAAAAACAGTTTTGGATGGTTAATCGATCAATTTTTCACTTTTTTTCACAAAGACGGTTTTTGAGCGTTTAATGAACGTTTAAGGTTTTGTGAGCGTTTTAGGGTTTTGCCTTTGAGCGTCTCGCGTACCTACCGTACATTAAGCATTAGCGTACAGTAACTGCACCCTACATATATAAACAACTACAAATATAAAAAGTTAATAAATAATAAACTAGCCGAGCTCAAACTTTTAAAATAGAGTTCGAAATGAGCCAAGCTCAAGCTTGCATATATGTAAAACGAGCTTAGACTCACTCCTAGAGTACATAGCTCGGTTATCGAGTACTGAAGTGTGGACTGTGGCGTCTTTATAGCGCATGTCCGTCACCTAGTACCACCGTCGCCGCCATGTTCTTCCTCCGTCGCCATCTCCGGCGAGACCTGTTCTCAATCAACCTCCATCAATCTCACCTTCTTTACTCAACATCCACAAACCCATCTCCAATACAAGCCCAATTCATAAACTACCTCATCAGCACCCTCAATTTCTCCAAAGAATCCGCCATTTCATCCTCCTCAAAGGTACGCCGGTTAACCACCACCCAATACTGCAATTCCGTCATCCACTTATTAAAATCCCACGGCTTCGATGACACCCAGATCAAACACATTGTCAATTCTGTCCCTAGGGTTCTACTCTACAAACCAGACCAAACCCTAGCTCCCAAAATTAACGTCTTTTTAAACCTCGGACTGTCCACGTCAGACCTAACACGGCTAATTAAACGAAACCCTAGCTTATTCGATCTGGGTTTACATTCAAGAATCATACCCACAATTGATTACCTTAGAACGTTAGTACAGACTGATGAGAAAGTGATTGAGGTTATTAATAGATCCAGATGGCATTTTTCGATGTCGGTTTCGTTGAAACTGTATACCGCGAACGTAAAGTTGTTGCGGAGTTATGGGTTTTCGGATGAGCAGATTCGGAAGTTTGTTCATAGGAATGCTATGCATTTTGCGCAACCGGCGTCGTGGGTCACGAGGAAGATGAATTGGGTGGAGGGTAGATTAGGGATTTCGCGTGATTCGAATGAGTTTTTCCGGTGTTTTAACTCGATTGCGTCGAATAGTGTTGCGAGTATGGAGAGGAAGATGGAGGTTTATAAGGGGTTTGGGTTTACGGATACCTAGTTGTCTGTGTTGTTTAAGAATCAGCCGCATTGTTTTGCGTTAGCGGAAGACACGATTCGTGATAAGTTGAGTTTTTTTATGGGTGAGGTTGGGTACACGTCGAGTTATTTGGCTACTTGCCCGAGTCTTTTTTCGTTGAGTTTGGAGAAACGGGTGAAGCCGAGGAATGAAGTGTTGAAGATTTTGAAAGAGAGGATGTTATTAGGGGGGAAATCGCTTATTACGCTTGTTGATTATCCGGAATTAAGGTTTCAAGATTATTTGCGCGGGTTTGAGGATGAGATTCCTAGTTTGTATGAAACTTATGTTAGTAGCATGAGGTAAATTGTTTTGTTTTGATGTTAGGACCTATGTACATGTTCACATGCTTTTAAAGAAGAATTGAAGATTCTCTTTTTGATATAGATGGTCTGTTAGTTTTGATTATTGTATATGTTACATATGAATATGACAAACAAAAGCATATTACAACCACCCAAGCATAATTTCTTTCCAATCTTCATCATCTGGGCCCTGATAACTCAACAGCATGCAAGTTATCAGTCGAGTCAATGATCCAGTCCGAGTTAGGTAGCGGTACAAGGTCCAACTCGTGGCGGATCACCTCCACTTTCAGCCACTCGTCCCATCGCTCAGCCAGCCCCTCACCTTCTAACATCCTAACAACATCCGACATTTTCGGGCGGTTTATTGGCGATCCTTGTGTGCATAATAATGCCACCTGGATTAACTGCTCCACCTCAGCTGCCACATAATTGGTTTCTAGATCGGGGTCCACCAACATCTCGAGTTTCTTCTCTTTTAAAAGCCCTTTCACCTAAAAACACGTTTTTAGCAAACTCGGTCAAAGTGAATTGTTAAGCCCTTTCACCTAATATTTTTGTCCCTTCTTAAAACTAAATAATTTAGGCCTGTAAATGAAGTGAACGTTCAACGTAAACTATTCGACGGGAAGTTTGGTTATGCACGCTTATTTATTTAATAAATGACCGAACATGAACAAAAGAGTTTGTTCATTTAGCTAAACGAACAAACATGAACACATGCCTAGTTCGTTAAACTTTCTTATGAATGTTCATTTATTTAAATTCGTTTTCGTTCGTTAGTTTACATTTGTTTAAGTTCGTTCATCAATGTTCGTTAATATATTCATTTAAAATTGTTTGGCCCATTTCAACTTAGTTTAGTTTTAATAAAATTTTAGGCTTACACATTGTTTTTTACATTACTTCAAAACCTATTTAGCTTACTTATATCCGTTCATTTACGTTCATGAACCATTCATTTATATAGTTAATGAACGAGCATAAGCGACCACAAACATGTTCATTTTCTTAACGAACGAACACTAACAAGAAAACCCCGCTTGTTTAATTGTTCGTGTTCGATCGTTTGTTTAAAAGTTAGACGAGCGCCACGAACATGCCCCATTCATGTTCGTTAGGATCGTTTACAAGCCTATAAAATATGATAAGAAAACAACATTATTAAATTACTATTTTAATCTTTTGACCCATTTCATTTTTAACCAAGTTCTTAAAGTTTTATTTACTGACTCGTTAGAGAAATATACATCCAAATCAACCCTGCTTTCACAAACCCGAAAAAACAAGTTTTAAAGAGCACATACCCAATCGAGTAACATGACATCATCATCATTCGCAAGTCGAGCAAGGTCAAACGCCCTTTGACCAGTAATTAGTTCCAAAAGCATAATCCCGTACCCAAAAACATCGGTTTTTTTCCGATGATTTTCCTGTTGAGAGATACTCGGGAGCAATATGCCCAATGGTCCCACGTACAGCTGTCGTGACATGTGTATCTTTGTAATCCATCAATTTAGCCAAACCAAAATCACCAACAACCGCCTCAAATTCTTCGTCCAATAATATGTTAGCTGCTTTTACATCTCGGTGAATGATTTTCGGGTCACAATGATCATGCAAATACGAAAGCCCTCTAGCTGACCCTAGAGCGATACGTTTTCGTGTAGGCCAGTCTAGTGGTGGTTCGTTTGGTGGTCGTTCTACAAGTACGCGAAAATAATTTATGACTCAAAAAGTATTATAAATATTAGGCGTGTAAATGAGTGGAGACAGAGCGCATGCTCGGTTCGTTTATTTTATTAATCAGTTCATATACGTTTATACATAATGTTTTGTATGCATTTTAATTATAACTTTTATGTATATCATACTATATATTATTTAGGTATTTTTATCGTAAATTTATACATATTGGTGGTAGTAATAATGATAATATAATCACGAGTGGTAATGAAACACTTACCTCTCAAACATGAAGCAACACTTCCATTGGCCATATAGGGGTAAACAAGTAATCTTTCAGTTGGTGCCATACAAAATCCCCTTAACCGAAGGAGATTTCGATGAACCGCCATGCTAATCATTTCAACTTCCGTCTGAAATTGTAGCTCGCCGCCTGGTGTTCGTTCTTCCTTCAACCGTTTAACCGCGACCAACGAGCCGTCAGCTAACCGCCCTTTGTAAACTTTACCAAACCCACCTCTACCCAATATATTTTTATTGCTAAAAGTATCGGTTGCCACTTGTAATTCTCTTAAAGAAAATCTTTTAAGCTGTCCTAAATGAACCTCAGGATCTTCTTCAGCTGCAAATAGGTCATTCATAATTTAAAAGGTGTTTAGATGTGCGTTTTGAAAGTGATTATATATTAGCAATTTGTAACATAAAAAGTGGTTATTTTGGTTAGGAGGCACATTTTGTTAAAGTGAAGTGCAGTCTCAAATCAGAATAAAAAAGGTAAACATGAAAATTACTAACAGGGCACATCAAAGAAAAATTCTTGAGGCTTCCGCCGCCGCCACAACGCAAATGCAATGGCGGGGGCGGCAAACAATAATGCTGCCCCGACAGCAACTCCGCCAGCTATAGCACCAGTGGCACTCTTTTCTTCTGCAAGACAATGCAAATACATTTAACACTAAATCACTAATGCATATAAACACATAACGCGTAACTATTTATAAAAAAATATATTAAAAAGGTGGCAACTGGCAATCACCTGGTGTGGCGATCGGTGGTGGTTGCACAAATGGAGGAGGTGGAGAAAAGGGAGGAGATCCAGGACAAGGGTGTCCGGTAACCGGGCCACAAAGCCCAAAATTATTAGCAAAACTGATAATCAGGAATTAACATTGGTGAGTTATTTTTAACTAGAAACAAAATTAATAAATAATACACGAGCCTATTAATTGACAGACCTGATTGGTGTAAAAAGCGAGAATGAGCCATTATCTGGAACCGGCCCCGACAGACGGTTGTTTGACAGATCCCTAAAAGTTTTAATATTAAATCATTAAATCTTACGAAATTTTGTCATCCTTCATAATTGTTGATACCATATGTACATGCGTGCGCACAAACATATATAGATATAGAGAGAGGAAAAATACTCACAACACTTGTAAAGATGAAACATTAGTCAATGATAAAGGGATTGGACCATCCAAGCTGTTATTGTTAAGCCGGCTATCCTTGCAGAAAAAAATCAAAATCATATAATTGGTTAAAATATTGTCTAAATGGAATAAAAGAACATATATCAACCCATACGATAAGCAAATACATATTTAAAGACGTTGATGCTAAAGAACATATACATACAGGAACCGCAACTTTGAGAGCTTGCCCAATGTATCTGGAATCGGGCCAGAAAACTCGTTCAAATATAAATCCAAACTCACTAAATTTGTCAAATTTCCAAGGTCGCTCGGAATCCGGCCAGTTAAGTTATTGCTGTAAAGTTCTCTGCAGAAAAAAAATTCAAGAAACAATATTGATTATTACTTTATTAGCCCAACTCAAGAACACATAAATCTTAAGCATGTGAGTTCTAACATGCCACGAACCTAAACAGGTTCGGGTCAAACCCGCACATACATGTTTAGCTAGACGGGCTGTGTTTGTGTCAGCCCTGTGGGTTCGTGGGTTGGCCCATTTAACCCAATTACTTGTTTTTTTCATTTAATTTTAAATGTATTTTGTGTAATAACTTAAAACCATTTGGGTTTTTTTTATACCAACGCTATAAGGTTTAAAAAATACTGGCATATTTTAAACATAATTGCAAAAAAAAAGTATATGAAAATATGGAATTTTAGAGCATTAATTTGCAAAAATAAATAAATAAATAAAATTCCTTTTAAGGTTAAACGGGTCATGCTTGTCTCGACCCGCAGATACACGTGCTGTGTTCAGGTTCATGTGTTGCAACACGATTTCCCATGTAAATTCGCGGGTTGGAACTGTCAACCTGCGAACATGGCCTGTTCAACAGCTCTATTTATTATATCCCATAATAAAAAATAGTCATTAATACAATCTTAAAAGCAACTCCATTTCAAGCGGGTGCACTAGATAACCATTTTTTTGTTTATTTTTCAATAGATTTATGTTGAAAATGTGACTTACAAGTATTGCAGATTCTTCAAGAGACCAAGCTGTGGGACTAAAGTACAGAAAGAGCCGCGTTTCCCAAATCACTGGAGAAAATGGATGTTAAATATATGAAGATATGACATTAAAAATAGAAAACATGTAGTAAACTTACAGTCTTATAACACTATTATCATTATTGCAGGTTACATGAAACCATGTGCAAGGATTAACCAAAGTGGGATCCCAACTTTGAAGCACTCTATTTGGATCTTCTAAATTCGTCCTCAAACTATTCAAAGCATCACCTGTAAATGACAGTGATATGATATTATATCAACATCATCAAATATAAGAAAATCGTACAAATAAGATGAAATCGGTGATCCAATTGGGGGGGGGGGGGGGTAATATCCAACACGGGCGGCACAAATAAGGTTTTGGGTTGTCATATCTAGCCAGTTTAATAAACGGGCCGCGTTCAGGCTGACTTTTTTAACCCGTTATTTAGACAGGTCGACCCGCTAACCCGTTAAACCCAATTTTTTCAACTCGATTAACACATTTACAACTTGATTACTACCCGTTTGACACGTTTAGGTAAATGGGTTAAACGGGTCATATTCATCCCCTCAACCCTACAAGATTGACACCCTGTCCAACACTACAGTAATAAAGCTTATCACTTGAATCAAATTTATTACATTACATTACTGATAATAGCAGCCTAAAAATGTCACATTCAAAAGGCATACCAATCAAATCCACAATCAACAAAATCCCAAAACTCACAAAACTACAAAACAACAATAATAAATAAACAAGTTGACCCGTTAACCCGAATAACCCAATTTTCAAAACTCACCAACCCAATTAACAATTTTACAACTTGATCACCACCCGCCAACCTATTTGCCACGTTTAGGTAAATGGGTTAAACAAGTTAACAATTCACCCCGACCCGATAGAAACCCCTAAATCCAAGCGTAAAAAAGCATAGAACTTGAATCAATTAACTACATTACAAACTTTAGCAACCTAAAAAAACCTAATTCCAAATAATAATAATTATTATAAAACAATAAAAATCTTACCTTCAAGGTTTGCATAAACATGATGAAGCAGAAGCAGAAGCAGAAGCGTGATGAACAATGTAGCCATTTTGAGAGCAGCTTATCAACATTCATATCATATCATATCATATGCCAACCAAAACCCTAATTATTTCTTGATATTTAAAAATTGTTGTTTTTGCAAAGTTTGAAGTTGGTGTACCCAACTCAAACCTACCCCACTGGTACTAGTCTAGTGAGTAGTAATATGCAGTGCAGGTGCAAAATGTATGTATGTGTGCTAGAGAGAGATACAGAAACTTGTGGGTCTTTTGAGGGCGTGGTCAGGGTTTATGTTTAGCCGACTGCACCACCTACATTATATCTAGCTTGCCTGCCACGTGTATATATACTCTTGAATTTCTACACACAATTACTCTTCCTTACTACATACAGTTAAATGATGGAGTAATAACTATGGGCCTTCAAGTTTCTTTTTCTATGATAAGTCGTTAACTCGTTGGTTCCGGTGGGGGCTTCAAAACCCCTCCACCGTGTCACGTCAGTGTCACGTAAGCACAGGGGGCATCGAAGCTCTATCCAATAATGCTCCGCTATGATAAGAGCGCCTATTATATACATATATATATGTATGTATGTGTGTTTGAGAGATAGAGAGAGAGGGCGCCCGCCATGTCACCCGTTGGAGTCCCATAGCGCATGGTCTTACCGGGTTGTTATGGTAAAAGTTCAATAGAGTTTTTTCTTCGGATCTAAATAGTCAAATAATTATGAACAGTTAAAATCCGTTTAAGGTGAACTCGAGAAAAACTTTGTTTAAAAAGTATGGCGGGGTGATAGATTTATAATTACATTCAAACATTATTTGTTTTTTTAATAGCAAACTAACCAACTACTAAATAAACCATCTATACCATTACCTACAGGTTATAGCTTGAAAATTTTGAACACTTGACCTATAGAGGAGGCGGCTTACTATCACTATGATATTCATGGGGTCCTTTTGCAAACATTATTGTGGTTAACTTTTTATAAGACATGCAATTGATAAAGAGAATAGAGGGAGGATGGATGTTTTGTGTCAAAATGTTTAATAATTGTATTTTGGGGTAAATGTTATTTGGGTTGTATTTTTTTAACGGGCAACAAAGATTTGTATTATATACAAACCAAGTCAAGCTGCCTAAACGATTACAACCACCAAAATCCGGAAAACAAAATCACAAAAACTACAAACACAAGAGGAACACAAGTCAAAAAATAAAAACCTCCATGCGAACCAAAGAGCCTATGCCACATGAAAATCATTCCAGTTATCCCATAAGATGTTTGGAGTTCTCGATCTATTCTTTATCTAAAGAAACCCGAGGATCTTTATCTCACCAACCAAATTTACCAAATGGGGTTGTTTGTCACCAAAAAAATGCATCGTTCTTTGCCTTTCAAATAACCCATAAGTCATAATGTCATATCCTGACTAGACAGTCCGTATGAAACATCTTTGTGTTCGTTCTAGAAAACTTAGTATATTTATAAAGATATGGCAAGTCACTCTAACAAAAAGCAAAGACCGTTAGGGTCACATTACTTGGGTTTACATAATTGTATTTAATTTAAAAGATAAACTAATTGTAGATAATCTAAAACGATGTCCGTCTATATGTTGTCGTTTAACTACCAATGACTAGTTAAAACATTACGTCACTGCCACGTATATTTATAAAGATATGGCAAGTCACTATAACAAAAATCAAAGACCGTTAGGGTCACATTACTTGGGTTTACATAATTGCGTTTAATTTAAAAGATAAAATAGTTTTAGATAATCTAAAATGATCTCAAGCTATATGTTGTCGTTTAACTACCAATGACTAGTTAAAATATTACGTCACTACCACGTAGGTAGTGAAACTTTAACCAGCTCACCCGTTAACTATGTTTTTTATTGGTTGTTAGTTTGATGACCCTATCCTTTCCATGTTTAACGCTCGTTACCATGTTAACATATACCCTTAACGTTGCGGCACAAGTGGCCGACATTAGGGTGCGCCACCTCGACCATGATGTCGGGGTTCCCCTCCATAACGAGCAACCTTATTATACAACTTAAGGTAAGCATTATCGTATTTTTAGTTACTAGACCATGTGTAGTATATGTGACTCATATGAGGACATTTTGTGCCATGTGATGTCACCTAACCATATGAGCGTTTTACAACAAAGTGGTGTAGTGGATGAAATCCTTCAAATATTTACTTTATTATTATATTATTATCCTGATATTAAAGAAACAAATAAATAAAGCAACCAACTACCTTCCTCAATTCTCCCCATTTCTACGTTTTGTGGGAAGCGCCCCCCCACATCAAAATAACCCAAGACGTCCCAAAGGAGGCGTTTCCGATATTTTGAGAGGGTTTTGAGTGGAGAAGCGCTCTACTACGATTGTTCTTAGTTTTTTCTTACAAAACTGAACATTCCATATATTAAATGTGGATTTCTACTTTTAGATGTTTTATTTGTGTAAATGAAATAAATGTTTGGTCAAATATTTGGTTGATTAAAGGGTTGGACCAGCCTCTAGGATGTTTGTTCACGGGCGAGAAAGCGACTTATAGACCACATTTATGAGTGCATCAAAATGTATTTATAGATATTGATATTCTACTTTCAATTAAAAAATATACATATACATCATCTATAATCACAAACTTCTGAAATGAATTATTGCGGTTCAAAAACTTTGCATATAACCATCCAACATGTTTTCTATATCCGAGCTTTATTTCTAAATTTTAGTGAAATGACATAGGAATCCTTCAAATTTAAAGTAGTATCACAACACTCAATTTCCAAGTTCCAACTATCCTTCTATAAATATATATTAGAAATAAATATATATTGAAAATGATAATAAGACAAAATAGTTAAGAGTTAAGAGTATAAATGAAATAAAAAGAATATAGAGATGAGAATGTAGAATGAGTTGGGGGGGAGTTTATAAAAAATGATATATAAATTAAAAAATTATGTTTTTTAGTTAAATTTTAAAGACGAAGATTGAGAACCCATTAGGAATGCTCTAACATCGGTAAAGTTATTTGCAAGTGCTTCATATATAAACCGTTAAAAACGGTCACAAGTTCACAGCGTTTAAATTGAAGCAAGTGAGTTGGTTTGACTACCTTTAAATAGCACACCGCCCGAGTCCAACCCTATTTTTCTTTGCAAGCACGGTCTACCGTTGATGAAAGAGGGGATGCCATCCCACCCCGTCTTAATAATTTTACATATAAATGACAGTTTTGTTTATGTTTGGTAGTGCTGAAACCAATTATGTCATTTGTGAGTGGATAATGAGGACTAAATGTATAATTTTTCGTAGTTAAAATTATTATTTTAACATAACACGTTCACAAGATCTATTAGCTTAATGTCAATGATATAAACCTAGGATGCTCACCTTTTTAATGATATAATGACACAATTGTCAAAGATGCAATTATAAATTTTGTTATAAGCAAGTTTTGGAAAGAGCATTTAGATGGTAGAATGGCCTTCAGGTAACAACCTGAAGAGGTAGATCCCAGCAGAGCCTAGTTGGACCCGCAAGACTCACCTTGAAGAGGGACGTCTGCGTAGAAACCAACTGGATCCGCATGACCAACCATGCTCAGAGACGTGACGTCCTTACGCGCAGTACGCAAGCTGGTCCCGCAGGAAATGCCTCCCGATGGTGAAGGACTCCGCCTGTTCCCGCAGCTTCGGATACAAGCCATCAGGGAAGGCCACCCGCGCAGCAAGGCTACACGCACAAGGCACTTAGCTCTCAATCACTCAGTGTCACCTGAAGGAATGAGCAAAGCCGGGAACAATCCCGCACAAGGGCGGGAGGGGGAATACTCCCGCCCAAATAAGCCAGTCCGTACGATACGGGAAGATCTTCTGTACTGTACCAGACGAGGTATGGGAAAAAGATCTGACTAAAGATACGACAGCTTATTGACCACAGTATGGCGAGCAGCATGCTCCTGTACTGTGTCACTATTAGCCGCTGCCTACTCACCAACTACTGCCATACCACGTGCGTAGCCGGCAGTTGGTGGAAAAGGAATAGTACACAGCAGGCCTGGTCACTATCAGCCGCTGCCTACCCACCAACTACCAGCAGGGCACGTGCGTAGGCCACTGTTGGTGGAACAGGAACACTGTTGCAGCCGGCCACACCTCCTTGGAAACCTACCTTCGGCTATAAATACCACAAATGGTATGACCATCTCATCTTATCTTATATCATCATATTATACCTGATATCTGCTCTAGCAATCTCTTAATATACACTTATATTTAAAGAGCAATCTAGTCTGATTCTCACGCCGGAGGGTGGTCACAAGGAGGAACCCCCCCTTCTCAGTGACAAGCTCACGGTGTCTGTTTTGCAGGTTATCAGAAGAACCATCTTCTCAGGGTCTAACCCCTCGTGGGAAACATCTATCTAACCCCCAGGTTACCAGTAATCTGCCCGGGGTCCGGTTAGTGTTTCTTCATTGGCGCCATCCGTGCATAAAAGCTAGAACTTCATTTTTCAACAGTTTTTTCAAACTTCTAAGATGGTTAAAGAAATTCCGGTAACCACAACCCCAGCTACTGGGGGGAATACCGGCAACACAGTTTTTACAAACACTACCCCGGCTACCCAAGCCGGGGCAAGTGAAGTAAATTTTACGAACACTACCCCAGCTACCCAAGCTGGGGCAAGTGCAGTAAATAATCGCTCACTGGGATTCACCGATACCCAGTTAGAGAAACGAACAAGACTCCCCCGCCAAACACTCGATGAAGTTAAGGCATGGGCGGAGGCACGTCAGAGGGAATTCCAAGCTGAGTTGGACGAACGCTTGCGTTCCGTCCAACAGGCTGACAAATTCGAAGATTACTTGGATGACTCGGAGGAATCCGACTCCGACGCGAACCCTCGCCATAGGGCAAAAGGGAAGCGTAAGGAAACGGATTCCCAACCGAGAAGGCATTTTGGACAAGCCTTCAAACCAAAAAGCACAGGTGGAAGTCCACGAGACTTCTCCAAAACATTCAGACCAAACGTTGCAAATGCGGGAACGTCCAAATTTGCAAGGGACATTGCAGAAGCAATCGCCCCAAAAGTGCCAAACAAATGTCCAGCATAGGCACATATGATGGTATATCCGACCCAGATGATCATTTGAATAGATTCATAGCGGGGGCAATCGTCAGTAGTTGGACGGAACCTACATGGTGTTACATGTTCCAAATGACACTGGTCGGGGCTGCTAGAGCGTGGTTCGATCGTCTACCGGTCAACCACATCTACGACTGGGCAGACTTCCAACAGAAGTTTAGCCAACACTTCAGCCAGCAAAGAAAGTATACCGAGGAGCAATGGACAATCCTCAAGTGCATTCGAGAAAAAGATGAATCTTTGCTGGACTTCATCACTCGCTTCAACTCGAAGAAGCTAAGTCTGGGTAATATCAGCGAAGATCTTGTTCGCGCTGCCTTTATCCAAGGCGCGAACGACCCAGAGCTCATCCGCACCTTAACGGGTAAAGATGGCATGCCATCCACATGGGATGCCATCATGACAGCAGCTAAACGCTTTGTGGAAACGGAGAAGCAACTGGGTAGAGATCTCCCACAGAGCACAAACCTCTACACCCAGAAAACAAGGGAAGACAACGTCCTTACCGCCCGATTAAACAAAAAGCGGAAGCTAGGCATTTGGCAGTCAAGGGTAAACTTTGACACCTCATCCGGCTTGCAGCATCGGTTAGGCGGAACGGATAACGTACAGTCAAACAAGAACTCCAGATGGACGCCGCTCACCAAAAGCGTCACCGAGATATTCGCCACCGAGGAGCTCCCATGGCCAAAGCCTCAAATAATCCGACATTGTCACAATGCTGATCGGAGCAAATACTGTGACTTTCACATGACAAAAGGCCACAACACCGAAGAATGCATAGACGGGAAGTGTTGGGGTTTCTATGGATAATTAATACTTAGTTAACCATTTAACTAGTCACAATTAAGGCGGAAGCGTGATATTTACAAACTAAACATATCTATCCATATGTAAATATATATATATATATATATTACAAGTTTATATGATATGTGTTCATGAACAACCTAGTTTATTCATGTCATAAGATTACCAATAATCTATATATTAGAAACCCGAGGCAAGGATCAAGTAATACGGAAAACTAAACTATCAAAGCTTGTAAAACTTACATTCTTAAACCTTTAAGAGATGTAGTTGATGGTTGAAGAAGATGATGATGTTGATGCTAGACTTTCAAAGGGAAAATCCTCAAACGAAAAATACCCCGAGCCTCCAACACACACCGAGCTATGTTAGGGAGCTTGAACACAAAAAACCGAGACCCGAGCCTCCTTTTTGATCTTGGCCGTAAGCAAGAACAAGAGAGAGAGCTAGAAGTGTATTTTTTTCTACTTGAAGTATTTTGGTTACTTGTTCTAAAAATATAAAACAAGTCCCTTTCCCATCATGTGTTAGGTTGTTGGTCAAGTAAACTTTACTCCATCTATCCCATGTCCATGACAAGATTGTTGACCAAAACTTTGGGGTGTGGGGCCCACCCAAAACCGGCCCCAAAAATATTATTATTATTATTTTTTTTTATTTATTTTATATTTTATAAAATATATAAACATCCCATCTTTTATAAACCATTTTATAAAAGAACACATAGTTAAATAATCATTCCAATAATAATTATTTGAATAAATGAATTAACCAATTAATTTATTTAACACTTTCAAGTAGGTATTCAGA
Organism: Bidens hawaiensis; assembly: GCF_021521415.1. Taxonomy (NCBI): domain Eukaryota; kingdom Viridiplantae; phylum Streptophyta; class Magnoliopsida; order Asterales; family Asteraceae; genus Bidens; species Bidens hawaiensis. Next base: position 674,881 of record NW_027492054.1, read on the forward strand.
AACCCGATTTCTGAATGTGTCGTGTTCTGTATTTGTTTTATAGATCATATCTCAACAAATACATAATTGGTGTGTGTCTAACTCGTTATTGGGTATGACCCGACTTGGATCAAACACGACTAGCCACATTAATCTAATTATGTGTCTCGGGCATACGGTATTCCAACAATCTCCCACTTGCACGAGACTCATAGGAAGTTAATGCTAATGGTGAATACCGCCTAACAACAGGTCATCATCCCTAGTGTGTTTGACTAAGTGCCATTCAATAACATCATCCCCTTCAAGTCCATACTTGATATGATATAGGTAAGTCTTATCATTACATCCCTTTATTACTAGATGTCCTGTCAAATCGAAGAGACACAGAGTGATCATTCTCTCAACGATTTAACTTAACAGGCCTTAGACATCTAAACTCTCAACACATAAGAGGAACAAATCCCATCTTGACTGCATACATCCTTGTTGACATCTCGTATGATATCTGAGCTCTTTCTTTTACGTCATCGTGTTACCGAAATAACAAAGAAGAGAGTCAAGTTATCAGACTTGATGAAAAACCAGATCCAATATGCATCTCAGGTCAAAGGACACAATGATACTCGCCTTTACTCAAGGATTACTTATGATCAGTTGCACTAACTCCATGCAGTGATCCTTGAGAGCGGATCATGTCCAATATTTGTATCCCACAAATATCTATGAACCTTGGTGGCAAACCTATGCCCTATATTCATCACATGAATATCAACCAATCCGGGTTCATAATAGTCTTACCTTCATACTTGTTCCCACAAGCATGATCGACTACGGACGTTTAGAACAACATAAGTCATTCACGGATTAAACATGCAAATATAGAACATAACTCATTGAAAAATTAAAACATAATTAATTATCATAAGATACCCATTACATTTGTTCTTATACAAACACTAAACACAGATTAAATCCACTCACTAGAATACCGAAGTCCCAATGCACAAACATGACCCTCATGCTTTGGCCTATCGAGGAGCTTCGTGAGTGGGTCCGCAATATTTTGATCGGTATGAACTTTATGAATACATATCTTTCCTTTTTCAACTTCATCCCTTATGTAGTTGAATTTGCGCTCAATGTGCCTCGTTTTCTGATGAGCACGAGGCTCCTTGATCTGTGCAATAGCACCTTCATTGTCACAGAATATTTCTAGGGGCTCCTGAATGGTAGAGATAATCCCTAGATCCATGATGAACTTTTTCATCCATGCAGCCTCTTGGGCTGCCATTGAAGCGGCGATGTACTCAGATTCTGTAGTGGATAACGCGACAACATCCTGCTTCGAACTCTTCCAAGAGACAGCGCCTCCATTCAAAATGAAGACATATCCCGACTGTGACCGAGAATCATCTCGGTCAGTTTGGAAACTCGCATCCACGTAACCCTTTACGACGAGTTCCTCCTCACCAGACCCATATATTAAAAACATATCCTTAGTCCTTCTAAGGTATTTTAATATATTCTTGACAGCCATCCAATGACTGTCACCTGGGTTGTGCTGGTATCTACTCGTTATGCTTAAAGCATACGAGACGTCCGGTCTAGTGCACATCATTGCATACATAATAGATCCTATTGCCGAAGCATAAGGAACATGCTTCATCCTATCCTGCTCTTCCTTAGAGCTAGGACTTTGGGATGAGCTTAACACGGTTCCTCTAGGAATAGGTACCAAACCTTTCTTAGAGTTTTCCATCCTGAACCTTTTCAGGATTTTATCAATGTATGCACTTTGATTGAGTCCGATCAATTTCCTTTGTCTATCCCTATAGACCTTTATTCCCAAGATATATGTCGCTTCTCCAAGATCCTTAATTGAGAAACGACTACTTAACCACGCTTTAACGCTTTCCATACTTGGTATATCATTTCCAAATAAAAGTATATCATCGACATACAAAATAAGGAACATGACTATACTCCCACTAGCCCATTTATACACACACGCCTCATCACCGTTTTGGACGAAACCAAACGCTTTGATTTCTTCATTGAAACGATGATTCCACATCCGTGATGCTTGTTTCAACCCGTAGATTGATTTCCTTAACTTACATACTTTGTCAGGATTAGATGGATCGACAAAACCTTCAGGCTGAACCATATGGACATCTTCCTCAAGATATCCATTAAGAAAAGCGGTCTTGACATCCATCTGCCATATCTCATAATCAAAATGAGCTGCAATGGCAAATAATATCCTGATCGACTTAAGCATCGCGACCGGCGAGAAGGTTTCATCATAATCAATCCCTTGAGTTTGCGTGAAACCTTTTGCTACAAGTCGTGCTTTGTAAGTATCTAAATTTCCATGCATATCGGTCTTCTTCTTGAAGACCCACTTACATCCAACCAGTTTGGAGTTAAGTGGACGATCAACCAATTCCCAAACTTGGTTATCGTGCATGGATTGCATCTCAGCGCTCATGGCTTCAAGCCATTTTTCACAATCAGGTTGTGACATAGCATCTTTGTAGGAGATCGGTTCATCCGAATCGACCAAGTAGCAACCATCCATGAGAAATCCATATCTCTCGGGAGGTTGACTAATCCTACTAGATCTGCGAGCAACGTGTGTATGATCAACCATTTGATCACCTTCAACATCCTCGTGTTGAAAACTAGTATCGACCAACTGTGTATCATCCAGTGATTCTTGAACCTCTTCAAGTTCCACTCTTTTTTCACTAGGTCCTTCCATAAGGAACTTAGTTTCTAAGAAGTATCCTTTGCGTGAAACAAACACCTTTTGTTCACTAGGATCATAGAATATATATCCTATATCATCCTTTGGGTATCCTATAAAGATACACCTGATGGATCGAGCCTCAAGCTTATTTGGGGTGTCACGTTTAACATAAACTATGCATCCCCATACCCTTAAATATGAAAAGGATGGAACCTTTCCATGCCACACTTCATAGGGTATTCGATCCACCTTTTTGGTCGGGGCCATATTCAAAATACGAGCCGCTGTAAGTAGCGCATATCCCCAAAATGATGGTGGTAGTGAGCTTCGTGCCATCATTGATCGAACCATGTCCAACAGTGTTCGATTCCTCCTCTCGGATACTCCGTTATGTTGAGGAGTACCAGGAGGAGTGAGCTGTGAAATAATTCCACAATCTCTAAGATGACTTTGAAAAGCATCACTAAGGTATTCGCCTCCTCTATCGGAGCGGAGTACCTTGATTGTTCGGTCGAGCTGATTTTGTACTTCATTTTGAAATTCCTTGAACATTTCAAAGGCTTCATGTTTGTGTTTCATTAGATACACATACCCATATCGACTAAAATCGTCGGTAAAGGTAATGAAGTACCTTTCACTATTCCTACTAGTGGGCTTGAGAGGTCCGCATACATCCGTATGTATGATACCTAACAAGTCCTTAGCCCTTTCATTTGTACCTTTAAAAGGTTCTTTGGTCATCTTGCCTTGAATACAAGATTCACACTCATCAAACGAACCTAACTCGTTTGTTTTCAAAAGACCATTCTTTTGGAGAGTATTTACACGATTCTTGTTTATGTGTCCAAGACGACAATGCCAAATGTAGGAATCACTCAAATCCTTTTTGAGTCTTTTAGTAGAAGTTTGATATAATGAGCTATTTGAGGTATTGTCATGAACCAATTCATAAATACCGTTGTTTGGTACAGCTTTAAAATAAAAGATACCATTAGATGATACATGCATTTCTGATTTTACAAATTTAAAGTCAAAGTTACATTGTCTAAGAAGGTGCACAGAAATAATGTTCCTAGTCAAACTAGGAGCATACAAAACATTTCTCAAAACAACTTCCAAACCACTTGGAAGCGATAAAGTGAAGTCTCCTCTAGCGACCACGTGCACCCTTGCACCGTTGCCCATGAAAAGACTCACTTCGCCCTTCTTTAAGTCTTCATTCCTTTTGAACCCCTGCAACCAATTGCAAATATGAGTTCCACATCCGGTATCCAATACCCATGTGTTAGAAGAAATAAGATTTAGCTCAATATTAATCATAAAGACATTACCCGAGGCATGCCCCGCATTCCTCTTGTCTCTTAGCTCCTTTAGGTAGACCGGGCAATTGCGTTTCCAATGTCCGGTCTCCCCACAACCAAAACAAGGATCATCCTTATGACCCCTCGGTTCCACAACCTTTTGTTTCTTTGCCATAACCGGTGATTTGCCCTTACCCTTAAGATGCACAGGAGGACCCTTTCTTTTTGCTACCTTAGCCTTAGGATTGGGTTGAGATCGATTCTTGGATCTACCTTCATTGATCGCAAACACGGGTAAAACTCTTTTACCCATGCTCGCCTCGGCTGTTTTAAGCATTGAGTGAAGTTCTCCAATGTTTTTGTCCCACCCGTTCATGTTATAATTTAACACGAAAGTGTCGAACCTTTTCAACAAAGAGTTAAGGATCAAATCCGTTGCTAACTCTTTTGAGATGGGACAATTGAGCTTGGCGAGGCGATCAATGTAACTTTTCATCTTAAGTACATAAGTTGAAACTGGTTGATTATCATCCATTCTACATGCATGCAAGGCTCGAACCGTTTCGAACCTTTCAACCCTCGATTGCTTAAGGAACATTTCCTTAAGTTGAGTAATCATGTCGTACGCATTATGGTTTTCGAAATCCTTTTGGATTTCGGGAACCATAGTCGCCAACATGAGGCATGACACTTGAATGGAATCTTCCGTGTGTTGGACCCAATTCATATATTCGACCTCACTTCCCTCTTCCGGTTCATTGGGGATAGGTGTTTCCAAAACATGATATAATTTTTCTTGTTTTAGAACAATCCTTAAATTTCGGAACCAATCCGAAAAGTTATTGTGGTTAAGACGGTCTTTAGCGAGAATAGATCGGAGAGATACGTTTTGGACGTTAGGGATTATGTTGTCGTCGACGTGTGCGGCCATCTGCAGAATTTTAATTAAGTTCATTTTAGTGTTTTACCCTTTTTAATTATTAATACCCTTTTATATATACCAAATATAATTAATAATTAAAATCTAGAATCCAACGATAAACACGACTCCGGTTAGGTGACCTTTTTCCCATTGTCGGTTTATCAAGGTAGTTATTCATAACAATTGCAAACCCTTTTGCAACTTCTAGAGTTTATGGGACCGGTTCGAAATCATATTTCGTGTCGGCATGTTTATCCCATCAACACCTATTAGACCCCATGCTTGGGTGACCCTCTTCACATGGTTCTAATTTAAGTCGTCCTACTTGTATCAACTTGTAATATTAACATACAAACGGTTAGGTGACCTTTTTCCCATTTATATGCCAATATTACCTCAACATATTAATTTACTCTACGCGGTTAGGTGACCTTTTTCCCACTAAGAGCTTACTAATATGTTAAGCGTTATACAAAAGGATGGTGTTTGACTTGTTATCCTTGATTTTAAAAAAGGGATTTTTGGTTTTAATAATTCTAGTTATAAAACTTTAAATCATGTTCTAACATGCATTTAGTAACATGATATTTTGAAACCATTTTCAAAATTCTAATTTATAATAAAACCATTTTATTATGGGCGTGAGACGGCTAGTTAATAAATCCATTTTATTAAACTACGTGTCACGTAATTACCGATAATTATTAGAACCCGTTTTATGCTTTGTTAATTAATTCTATGTGACGAAGTTGATATCCTAATATCTAGCAACCACATATTCAAACAATCAATTAACAAGCATACACAATTATACTAGACACGAGCCACTAAGTTAGACCACACTTGTTAGCCGAAACAAGTGTGTGTCTTAGGTCCAATCCTAAGGGACACATGACACATGGATGTTGTAGCTCCCACTCGATCCCGCATCCAAATGCTTCGAGCATCTTCTTCAACCCCGTTGTGATCCATTGGGCTTGAACTTGGGCCTTAGCTTCCATAAGCTTCCATTTGGGCTCAATGGGTGGGCTTAGGTCTATTTGGGCTTGAATCCCTTTAATGGGCTTGTGAGACCCATTATCACCATACCCGGCCCAATAAGGCCCAAACTTCCAATTTTGCAATCTTCTTTAAATTTACATAACAAATGTCCTAATACATTTTTTCTATAAAATAAAGATATTACAAATAAACTATTTATTACATACCCATATGAATAAATAATTACAAAATTGCCCCTAATTAATTATTACAAACCGAAACTTTGAATAATTAATAACAATCACAACAAACATCCATTTGGTCTACGGCTCGGTCTAGTTTTAACAAACATAACCCGTTATGTCTTAGGAACCCGTTCCAAAACCCCTTGACCTTATCGGGCCTAGCCCAACCCAATTTGGGCTTGACCCAATAACTTGATTATGGGCTTCGGCCCACATGTCCAAAACACATGGGCTTCGGCCCAATGAAAAGTCTAATGGGCTTCGGCCCATTTAACCAAAATGGGCTTCGGCCCATTTAACTTTCTTCCCTCCTTTATTTTTCTTCTCGGTTAACCCATTAACCTAATGAAGTGGGCTTCGGCCCAATCACATCCGAATTGGGCTTCGGCCCATGAACTCGGTTTTATATATATATATATATATTTTTTTTTGGAACAAAGCCAAAAATAATAACAAGATTAAATACAAAAAAATCATGCATGTTTAATTTTGTATAAAATCTTTCAAGGGGAAATATAAAACCGAAAACCCGAAGCTTAGTTTCCCGTATCCCGGCTCTTGATGCCATTTGTTGGGGTTTCTATGGATAATTAATACTTAGTTAACCATTTAACTAGTCACAATTAAGGCGGAAGCGTGATATTTACAAACTAAACATATCTATCCATATGTAAATATATATATATATATATATTACAAGTTTATATGATATGTGTTCATGAACAACCTAGTTTATTCATGTCATAAGATTACCAATAATCTATATATTAGAAACCCGAGGCAAGGATCAAGTAATACGGAAAACTAAACTATCAAAGCTTGTAAAACTTACATTCTTAAACCTTTAAGAGATGTAGTTGATGGTTGAAGAAGATGATGATGTTGATGCTAGACTTTCAAAGGGAAAATCCTCAAACGAAAAATACCCCGAGCCTCCAACACACACCGAGCTATGTTAGGGAGCTTGAACACAAAAAACCGAGACCCGAGCCTCCTTTTTGATCTTGGCCGTAAGCAAGAACAAGAGAGAGAGCTAGAAGTGTATTTTTTTCTACTTGAAGTATTTTGGTTACTTGTTCTAAAAATATAAAACAAGTCCCTTTCCCATCATGTGTTAGGTTGTTGGTCAAGTAAACTTTACTCCATCTATCCCATGTCCATGACAAGATTGTTGACCAAAACTTTGGGGTGTGGGGCCCACCCAAAACCGGCCCCAAAAATATTATTATTATTATTTTTTTTTTATTTATTTTATATTTTATAAAATATATAAACACCCCATCTTTTATAAACCATTTTATAAAAGAACACATAGTTAAATAATCATTCCAATAATAATTATTTGAATAAATGAATTAACCAATTAATTTATTTAACACTTTCAAGTAGGTATTCAGAAACCCGATTTCTGAATGTGTCGTGTTCTGTATTTGTTTTATAGATCATATCTCAACAAATACATAATTGGTGTGTGTCTAACTCGTTATTGGGTATGACCCGACTTGGATCAAACACGACTAGCCACATTAATCTAATTATGTGTCTCGGGTATACGGTATTCCAACAGGAAGGACATGGTCGAAGCATTCGTCAGAGATGGGACGCTCGCGCACCTCGTGGCGCAATGAACGCTGAGCAGGCTGATGCGTGTAGAACCCCAGCTGGGGAAAACACGAATAAAATTCCAGCTTCAATGTGGAGACTACATGCTGCGTAAAGAACGAGATCCCGAACCAGGTGCGTATCGGCTCGATGGCACTCCCATCCCAACATGGAAGGGAGCTCATTTACACAGTTTGCATGTAAATCAATTCCAAATTTGTAAAGAAAAGGCCAAGAGCCACTTCTAATGGAAATGATTCTCCTTAAAACATCGACGCTGATGATTTTACATTTATACTTTTATGAACTATCAACACTAATGCCGGTTTTCACCGCATACATAAGTGTGAAAGTCGTTGCGTGGGGAAGGCAGCAAAACCCGCATAAACCCAAAAAACGACAAACCTTCACGCAGGTTAGTCGAAGGGGAAAAGTTCAGTCCTCCCATTAAATGAAAGTGCCGGTCTATCCGCATGAATCATGAAAAAGGGAACTGAACACTAACCTATTGACAACCGCGCGTCGAACGGTTAATTTATTCAACACGGATATGCCGGTTTTCACCGCATAAATACGTGGAAAGTTGTTGCGTGGGGAAGGCGGCAAAACTCGCATAAACCCAAAAAACGACAAACCTTCACGCAGGTCAGTTGAAGGGGAAAAGTTCAGTCCTCCCATTAAATGAAAGTGCCGGTCTATCCGCATGAATCATGAAAAAGGGAACTGAACACTAACCTATTGACAACCGCGCGTCGAACGGTTCAAAACAGAATTTCTAACAAAAGGATGAGGAAAACCTACACGCAGGTCAGATAAAGTTAAAGTTTAGCCATCCTACTAAGTGCAAGTGACGGTCCTACCCGCACAATCACGAAAGAGGAAGCAAAACTTCACACCTATTATCTACCACGTTCAAAGGTTAACTTATCCTCAAAAGATGAGGAAAACCTACACGCAGGTCAGATGGTAAAGTTTAGCCATCCTACTACGTGCAAGTGACGGTCCTACCCGCACAATCACGGAAGAGGAAGCAAAACTTCACACCTATCTACCACGTTCAAAGGTTAACTTATTCTAAACACTTGGAAAATTGCTAATTTAAACTAAAGTATGCAAGTCATACAACGTTTACAAAGCAAGGAACCCAACGAAAGTAGCGGTCTTACCCGCAAAAAGATTTATATTTCACAATGATTCATTACAAGAATGGCCGGGTAACTACCCGCCTACAAGAAAATAAATCTATACAAGCTAAATCTATCCTAGCAGTGGGAAGGGATCTTCAGGATCAGGCTTCAGGGCCACTTCCACTTGGACCAGCACCGTCAGTAGAGCGTGGCAGTTCAAGGAAAGCCTTAAGGATAGCTAGCCCATCATCAGCAGCAGCAACTTCATTCACCTTCTCCACCACCGGATGCGGGAAGGCGGCGTACTGATTCACTGCTTGGTCGTAAACAGCTTCAGTATCAACATTGTACAAAGGGAAGTTGGAAGGCGGGATGCCTTTCTCAACGAACCCTAGACCAAGCAGGAAGCCGACCTTTTCCCCATCCTCGTGAGAAGCGTTGAGGGCTGCGCTCATAGCATCATCGTAAGAGGTCTCAGCAAAGACCCGATGCACAACCTACAAAAGAAAATATACAAGTATCAGAACCTTTTCTATTTACAAAGAAAAGCATAAAGACAAGAAAAGCTTACCTGAGACAACGCTTCTCGAAGAAGCCATTCCTTGGCAACCAGGGCTTCTTGGAGGGCAGCTTGAGCTTCGTTACGGGCGCGATCGGCTTCACTCTTGTTGAGGTTGGCAAGCAACACTTCTTTAGCCGCAGCCTCTTCGACACCCTTCAGCTTACGCTCAGCATGGTCAAGCACCCCCCTCTGGTCCAGGATTTCTTGGAGCTTTTTGGCGTCTTCCATCGCCAAGGCATCATGAGCCTGCTGGAGAGCCTCTAATTTGGCTTTAAGTTCTTCATTCTCCATGCGTAGAGGCTCAGCAACAGCTTCAGCCTTGGTGGCCCTCTCGGTTGCGTTCCTTGCAGTTTCCTTAGCCAGCCGAAGCTGTTCATTAACAGCTTGGGCAGCCTTGGAACGGGCCTCAAGTCGAGCCTGAACTTCAACCTCGAGGGCCTTGAAGGCCTTCTCCTTCTCCGCAGCCACTGCGGTAAGTTTTTGGTTCTCCTCCCGGACAGCCCGCGCCTGAGCTACTTCCTTAACGCGAGCTGCTTTTAACTTGTCGTTTTCACGACAAAGCAGCTCGACGCGCGGCTGCATCCGGGCCAGGAGAACCCGAAGCTCATTGCTAAGCCTACCCTCCTGGTAGCTAGCCATGGCTTCCCCCAACGCACCACTAGGAGCAGCGTGACGAGCCCACTCCACGCACTCCACAGGGGTGCGAAGGGTTGTTCCTCGGCGAATGTTCCATCGTGGAACATACACTTCATTGGAATCCGACACTGCAAAAAACATAAAGCAGTTAGGAAAAGATGATAAAAATATATATAAATGGGCCAAAAGAACCATACGCACCTGTAGGGTTAATAACAGGCCGATAGCCGCCGAACCCATCACCTGAACCCAAGGGAAATCCATCCAAGAGGTCAGGCAGATGGGAAGGTGGCAGAGATTGGCAAGAAGCCCCATGCGTACCTGATGGATCGGCCGTCTTGGCCGATGACGGGGGCATGGTAGCAGCCGCCGCGGTCGCCGCCGCGGAATCCGCGGCAATAGTAACCGCCGGCTCGGTGAAGGATGCTGTAAAAATCGCACTCACAGCCGGCGGTGATGTCATCACAGCTGGAACAGTCGGCTCAAAGGAGTGAGCAACGGGACCAGCGGAAGCAGGCGCAGGCGCCTGGGTCGTCGCCTCAGGTAGGCTGACCAAGCCTACCGTCATTGGCGGAGAAGTACTACTCTGCACTCCACCCTGGAATGCGTCAACATCCACGCCTGCGTAAAGAAGATAAGTGTTAAATGATATTAAGCTATGAAGATAAAAGCTAAAGGAAATTTGTACTTACGGGTTTTCTTGAGCCTGAAAGTACGGACGGGCGGGGATGAACCCGATGGAGCCGGCCTCTTCATGCCGGTCACCGTTGTCATCCAGGGCTCTTCGGTGACAGTTGTCACAGCCTCCGGAATGGTGATCTTGTCACCACCGGGATTCCCCGCCACCTCTTTGCTCTCGGTCTCCGAGTCAGACCGAGGCGCTGGATCGGCTGTGGAGGCCACCTTCTCCTTCCCCTTCCCCTTCCCGCCGGCAGCCTTCTTCTTCCGCACCAACGGAGGACCATCTGCGGATTCCTCATCAGAACATACGATTAGAGGAATTCCAGCAGAGGTTTCAACATTGAGGGGTCGAGGGTCGAAGAGCGCCTTACCTGGCCGACGGGCGCTAAGGATCTCATGGCCTAGCGGATAGACCTCCACGAACCGATCCGCCGTTTGTTCTAGGATGGGCAACTCGTTATCGTCTAGAGCGCGAGTACCCATCCGGGCGGGACCATCAGCCTCCCGCGGGTTCAGGAGCGACTGTAAGTCGTTCCTCTCTGAAATAAACAGGAAAGAAGTTAGAAGAAATTCAAAATCAACAAAAAGAAACAAAGCATACCGTAAGGAACAGAGTTCGAACCGTATTCGAGGACGATTGGGATCTTTTGCGCATCGGCAGCCTTCCACACCCGGCTCATCCCCAGCATCACCATCCCGGACTCCGCAAACCGGTAAACCGGAGATTGGACCCGAGATATCTTCGCAAACCATTCCGCCTCCTGGTAGTTGGAGGCGTGAAGGCTGGGAAGTGCTTGCCCGTTCTTGAATTTCATGGCAATGGGGATGGCGCGAGAGGATACGAAGAAGAACTCCCGCTTCCACGAGCGAAGACTGCGCTCGGTCACGCAGATCTTTAAACCCTTAATCCGGGTTGTCAACGTGTACCACCCCTGGATGCACCTCCAAGTATAGAAGGTCATCAGGCGGTCGACATAGGGCTCGATGCCCAAAATCCGGCACACCCACTCGAAGTGGCGAATCTTGGCGATCGCCATGGGGTGCAACTCGGTCAAATGAACACCGTGCCTCTCAAGGACACGGTAAACAAACTTTGTCAATGGGAACCTAAGATTCCCATACACAAAGAATGCAGCATAAACCCCGATCTAGCCTCTGGGGGCATCGTACACCGTCTGATGGGGTTCAGGAAACTCAGGCTCGAGAGACTCGAGCATGAACTTCCTGACGACATACCGATACAGATCGCCAGGCAGAGCACACTGGCACTCGCCAGCAGTACTCTTGTCATCGACTGCAGATTCGAGATCACGAGACATCTTGTAAAAGAAGAAGAAAACGATTTCGGGAGAATGCTTGCCTGAAAAGGTGAGTATTCGCCGGAAATCGCAAAGAAGATGAAGAGAAGAGTGAAAGTGTGGATTACAAAGAACCCTCTCCCCCTTTATATACTAATCGCAATTAATGCGATGAAATTAATGCGGAAGAGAGAGAAAACGAAGGTGCAATGAAACTATGACACGTGGCAAAAAGCAAGCTGGCAACAGCTGTTGACAGGGCGCATACCATTAATTTCGCGGCCACGCGCCCGAAAAATCGCGCCCACGCGCCTGAAAAAGCGTCTGGAATGACCATGTACTGTCACGTCACCATAACTTCCTGCACGATCTGACACAGTCAGAAGAAACCGTCGCACGACGATTCAGAAATTTGGACTGTTCTTCTTTCCACCACCTCTTCGAATTTCAAAATTCAAAAAGATTAAAAAGTAAGCGGGAAAATACCCCTTACCTTGGCAAACAAGTAACCGTAAGACGGATGCGGGTACAGTGTTAAGGCAAAACCCTTCACATACCTAGCACCCGCAGGGAATTGAAGCCAAGAAAAACCTTGGCGAACAAGTAACCGTAAGACGGATGCGGGTACAGTGTTAAGGCAAAACCCTTCACATACCTAGCACCCGCAGGGAATTGAAGCCAAGTATACCTCGGCAACCAAGTAACTATAAGACGGGTGCGGGTACATTGTAAAGGCAAAACCCTTCACATACCTAGCACCCGCAGGGAATTGACGCCAGGAATACCTTGGAAGTAAAGTAACCGTAAGACGAGCGCAGGTACAGTGTAAAGGCAAAACCCTTCACATACCTAGCGCTCCGCTGGGAATTGAAACCAAGAAAGATCTTCTGGGCAATGCTTGCGGAAACGGAAATAACATCCCCGCATAGCGGGAACGTCGAGAACTACGTTGTTTGAAGCTCCAGGATGGAATTGGTGGTTTTAAAATAATTGATCACTATGTTCAAAACTACCAAAACCTCATGGAGAATCCACACAAGTGGGACTCAACGCTCCTGACTTGCGAGGAGGTTACAGACCTACCCGCATCATACCCAAAGACCAAGCAGGAAACTCGGGAATTTCTGCAAGTGACAAGGACTTCCGCGGGAGGAATCCCCATGGAAAACCTTAAAAAACCCCTTTTCAAAACCCTCTGCTTAAGTCCAAAAGTTCACCTCACTTTATTAAACACTCATGAGAAGAACATTGGACTGGGGGGACTTGAAGAGGTAGGTCCCAGCAGAGCCCAGTTGGACCCGCAAGACTCACCTTGAAGAGGGACGTCTGCGCAGAAACCAACTGGATCCGCAGGACCAACCATCCTCAGAGACGTGACGTCCTTACGCGCAGTACGCAAGCTGGTCCCGCAGGAAATGCCTCCCGATGGTGAAGGACTCCGCCTGTTCCCGCAGCTTCGGATACAAGCCATCAGGGAAGGCCACCCGCGCAGCAAGGCTACACGCACAAGGCACTTAGCTCTCAATCACTCAGTGTCACCTGAAGGAATGAGCAAAGCCGGGAACAATCCCGCACAAGGGCGGGAGGGGGAATACTCCCGCCCAAATAAGCCAGTCCGTACGATACGGGAAGATCTTCTGTACTGTACCTGACGAGGTATGGGAAAAAGATCTGACTAAAGATACGACAGCTTATTGACCACAGTATGGCGAGCAGCATGCTCCTGTACTGTGTCACTATTAGCCGCTGCCTACTCACCAACTACTGCCATACCACGTGCGTAGCCGGCAGTTGGTGGAAAAGGAATAGTACACAGCAGGCCTGGTCACTATCAGCCGCTGCCTACCCACCAACTACCAGCAGGGCACGTGCGTAGGCCACTGTTGGTGGAACAGGAACACTGTTGCAGCCGGCCACACCTCCTTGGAAACCTACCTTCGGCTATAAATACCACAAATGGTATGACCATCTCATCTTATCTTATATCATCATATTATACCTGATATCTGCTCTAGCAATCTCTTAATATACACTTATATTTAAAGAGCAATCTAGTCTGATTCTCACGCCGGAGGGTGGTCACAAGGAGGAACCCCCCCTTCTCAGTGACAAGCTCACGGTGTCTGTTTTGCAGGTTATCAGAAGAACCATCTTCTCAGGGTCTAACCCCTCGTGGGAAACATCTATCTAACCCCCAGGTTACCAGTAATCTGCCCGGGGTCCGGTTAGTGTTTCTTCACAACCAAACAAAGGAATGTTGTAGAACGTAAAATGTTTCCTTGAAAACCTTAATACCCAAACCTAATATATGATATCATAGACACAGACAGAGTAATTAACCCATAATATTATGTATTTTATATTTTTCAACCAAAGTAAACGAATTATAAGCTAGTATATGTATACTTTTATCATATATAAACAATATATTATATTGTAATAGTTAATCATATTGAAGAAACACTAATTGACCCCATGTAGATTACGGATAATCTGGGGGTTAAATAGATGTTTCCCACGAGGGGTTATGTCCGGCAAGATGGTTCTTCTGGTGACCTGCAAAACAGACACCGTGAGCTCGTCACTTAGAAGGGGGAGGTACCTCCTTGTGACCACCCTCCGGCGTGAGAATCAGACTAGATTGCTCTTGAATATAAGTGTATATTAAGAGATTGCTAGAAAAGATAAGATGTGATAAGGTAATGTAATGTAATGTCATGTGTCCATACCATTTCAAGGTGTTGGAGTATTTATAGCCGAAGGTAGGTTTCCAAGCAGGTACAGCCGGCTGAATAGTATTCCTGTTCTGCCAACTGTGGGCTACGCACGTGCCATGCTGGTGGTTGGTGGGTAGGCAGCGGCTAATAGTGACCAGGCCGGCTGTGTACTATTCCTGTTCCACCAACTGCAGGCTATGCACGTCCTCCGACAGGTTGGTGAGTAGGCAGCGGCTGATAGTGACATACAGTACAAGAGCGTGCTGCTCGTCATACTGTTGTCAGTGAGCTGTCGTATCTTTGGTCAGATCTTTTGTCCATACCTCGTCAGGTACAGTACAAAAGATCCTCCAGTATTGTACGGACTGGCTCATTTGTGCGGGAGTGTTCCCGGCTTTGTGCGGGAGTGTTCCCGGCTTGCTCACTCCTTCTTCAGGTGACATTACTGAATTATTTAAGAGTTAAGTGCCTTGTGCGTGTAGCCTTGCTGCGCGGGTAGCCTTCCCTGATGGCTAGTATCCGTTGCTGCGGGAACAGGCGGAGTACGTCGACCATTGGGAGGCTTTTCCTGTGGGAACAGCTTGCGTACTGCGCGTAAGGACGTCACGTCTCTGAGCATGGTGGGTCTTGCGGATCCAGTTGGTTTCTGCGCAGACGTCTCTTCAAGGTGAGTCTTGCGAGTTTAGCCTTTGCGCAGACGTCCCTGTTGAAGGTGAGTCTTGCGGGTTCAACTGTGCAGACGTCCCTCTTTGAGGTGAGTCTTGCGGGTCCAACTGGGCTCTGCTGGGACCTACCTCTTCAATTCCCCCCAGTCCAATGTTCTTCTCATGAATTGTTAATGAGGTGAACTTTTGGACTTAAGCAAAGGGTTTTGAAAAGGGTTTAGTTTTAAGGTTTTCCATGGGGATTCTTCCCGCGGAAGTCCTAATGTCACGTGCAGAAATTCCCGACTTTTCTACTTGATCTTTGGGTATGATTCGGGTAGGTCTATAACCTCCTCGCAAGTCAGGAGCGTTGAGTTCCACTTGTATAGATTCTCCATGAGGTTTTGGTAGTTTTAAACATAGTGATCAATTATGTTTAAACAACCAATTCCATCTTGGAGCTTCAAACAATCTAGTTCTCGACGTTCCCGCTATGCGGGGATGTTATTCCCGTTTCCGCAAGCATGTCCCAGAAGATCCTTCTTGGTTTCAATTCCCTGCGGAGTGCTAGGTATGTGAAGGGTTTCGCCTTGACACTGTACCCGCACTCGTCTTATAGTTACTTTACTTCCAAGGTATTCCTGGCTTCAATTCCCTGCGGGTGCTAAGTATGTGAAGGGTTTTGCCTTGACACTGTACCCGCACCCGTCTTATAGTTACTTGGTCGCCGAGGTATTCTTGGCTTCAATTCCCTGCAGGTGCTAAGTATGTGAAGGGTTTTGCCTTAACACTGTACTCGCACCTGTCTTATAGTTACTTGGTTGCTAAGGTAAGGGGTATAGTCCCTCTTACTTTTGAATCTTTGAATCTTTTTGAAATTCGAAGAGTTGGTGAAAGGATAAGAACAGTCCAAACTGTTGAAACGTCGTCCGACGGTTTCTTCTGACAGTGTCAGGACGTGCAGGAAGTTATGACGACGTGACAGTATATGGTCATTCCAGACGCTTTTTCAGGCGCGTGGGCGCGAGTTTTCGGGCGCGTGGCCGCGAAGTTTACGGCACGCGTCCTGTCAACAGCTGTTGCCAGCTTGCTTTTTCCACGTGTCATAGTTTCATTGCACCAGCGTTTTCCTCTCTCTTCCGCATTAAATTCATCGCATTCATTGCGATGAGTATATAAAGGGAGGAGAGGTTGCATATCAACTCACAGTTTCACCTCTCTTCTTCTAAACGATTTCCGGCGAATACTCTAACTTTTCTGTCGAGCATTCTCCTGAAATCGTTCTTCTTTACATCCAAAACATGTCTTCTGTTCATGATCTTGAGGCTACCGCCGAGGAGTCTAACGTGTATGCCGAGAATCCGTCGTCCACGTCGGACAAGGATGACAAGAGTACTGCTGGCGAGTGCCAGTGTGCTCTTCCGGTCGACCTTTATCAGTACGTCGTCAGGAAGGTCATGCTCGAGCCTGAGTTTCCTGCACCTCATCAGACGGTGTACGATGCCCCCAAGGGCAAGATAGGGGTGTACGCTGCATTCTTCGTCTATGGGAATCTCAGGTTCCCATTGACGAAGTTTGTATACCGTGTTCTGGAGAGACACGGTGTGCATCTGACTGAGGTACACCCAATGTCGATCGCCAAGATCCGCCATTTCGAGTGGGTGTGTCTCTTTCTGGGTGTGGAGCCCCATGTTGACCGCCTGATGACCTTCTATTCCTGGAGGTGCATCCAGGGGTGGTATACCTTGGTCAATCGGATCAAGGGTTTGAAGATCTGCGCTACCGAGCGCAGTCTTCGATCTTGGAAGCGGGAGTTCTTCTATATCTCCGCTCGCGTCGTCCCCATAGCGATGACGTTCAAGAACGGGAGAGCTCTCCCGAACCTTCACGCCTCCAACTACCAGGAGGCGGAATGGTTCTCCAAGGTTTCCCGGATCCAGTCTCCGGTTTACCGCTTTGCGGAGTCCGGGATGGTGATGCTCGGGATGAGCCGGGTGTGGAAGGAGGCGTCACAGATTCCAATCGTCCTCGAATACGGTTTGAACTCTGTCCCTTACGGTATGCTTCATATTATCCGTTAATTTAGGGTTTTTGTTCTAACCGTTTTTTCTTTTTGTTTTCAGAGGGAAACGACTTGCAGTCTCTCCTGCAGCCGCGGGATAGTGATGGTCCTGCTCGGATGGGTACTCGTGCTCTAGATGAGAACGAGTTGTCCATCCTTGAGCAAACGGCGGATCGGTTCGTGGAGGTCTACCCGCCGGGCCACCCGTTCTAAGCGCCACGCGGCCAGGTAAGGAGTTGTTTAACCCTCGACCTGTCAATGCTCAAACCTCTGCTGGAATTCCTCTAATCTTGTCATCTTCTGATGAGGAATCCGCAGATGGTCCATTCTTCGTGAGGTAGAAAAAGGCTGCTGGCGGGAAGGGGAAGGCGAAGGTTGCCTCCACTGCCGATCCGGTGAATCGGTCTGACTCAGAGACCGAAAGCGAGGAGGTGGCGGGGAACCCTGGTGGTGTTGAGATCACTGCTCCGGAGGTTGAGACGGCTGTCACCTCCGGGCAGCCCAGTACAGCGACGGTGACCGGCGTAAAGAGGCCGATTCCATCGGGTTCGTCCCCGCCTGTTCGTACCTTCAAGCTCAAGAGGACTCGTAAGTACAAACTTCCTTTACTTTTAACTTCATATCTTTCCGCCATTATACTTATATATCTTGTCTTCGTGTAGGCGTGGATGCTACCGCATTCCAGGGTGGAGCGGGGAGGAGCACCTCCGGACCCATGATGGTAGGTTTGGTCAACCTATCTGAGGCGATGACCCAGGCGGCTGCGCCTGCTTCAGTTGGTTCAGTTGCTCACTCGGTTGAGGCAACTGCTCCAACTGTGACGACGTCTCCGCCGGTTGTCAGTGCCATATTCACCGATTCTTTCACTGAGCCGGCGGTGAGTTTTTCTGTGGTCTCTTCCGCAGCAACGACCGCGGTTGTGAGTTCACCTCCGTTGGTCTCTACCACGGCGGCCTCCGCCATGCCTCCTCCGGCGCCGACGACTACGGCCGGTCCTTCAGGTATGTCCGGGGTTGCGGCGTCTAGCCAATCTCTGCCTCCTTCCCATCTTCCTGACCTCTTGGATGGATATCCGTTAGGTTCGGGTGATGGGTTTGGCGGCTACAGGCCTGTCATCGACCCTACAGGTGCGTAGGGTTATTTGGCCTGTTATGTTTTTTTTTTTTTATCATCTTTTCCTAACTGCTTTTTGTTTTTGCAGTGTCGGATTCGAATGAGGTGTTTGTTCCGCGGTGGAACATCCGCCGGGGAACCACCCTTCGGACGGCTGTGGACTGCGTCGAGTGGGCGCGCCACGCCGCCCCCAGTGGTGCACTGGGAGAAGCTATGTCAAGCTACCAGGAGGGTAGGCTGACAAACGAGCTTCGAATTCTCCTTGCCCGGAGCAGCCGCGCGTCGAGCTGCTTTGTCGTGAAAACGACAAGTTAAAAGCAGCTCGTATCCAAGAAGTAGCTCAAGCGCGGGCTGTCCGGGAGGATAACAGGAGGCTCTCCGCCGTTGCTGCGGAGAAGGAGAAGGCCTTCAAGGCCCTTGAGGTTGAAGTTCGGGCCCGTCTCGATGCCCGTTCCAAGGCTGCCAAAGCTGTTAACGAACAGCTTCGGTTAGCTAAGGAAACCGCTCGGAACGCAACTGAGAGGGCCACCAGGGCTGAAGCTGTTGCTGAGCCTCTACGCACCGAGAATGAGGAGCTCAAAGCCAAATTAGGGAGGCTCCAGCAGGCTCATGACGCCTTGGCCATGGAAGACGCCAAGAAGCTTCAAGAAATCTTGGACCAGAGGGGTATGCTTGACCATACTGAGCGTAAGCTAAAGGGCGTTGAAGAGGCTGCTGCTAAGGAAGTGTTTCTTGCCAAACTTAACAAAAGTGAAGCCGAACGCGCCCGTAACCAAGCTTAAGCTGCCCTCCAGGAGGCTCTGGTTACCAAGGAATGGCTTCTACGAGAAGCGTTGTCGCAGGTAAGCTTAGCTTCATAATGTCTTCACGCTTTTCTTTATACTTAGAAAAGGTTTTGATACTTGTATTTTTGTTTTGTAGGTTGTGCATCGGGTCTTCACGGACACATCATATGACGATGCCATGAGTGCAGCCCTCAACGCTTCTCATGAGGATGGGGAAAAGGCTGGCTTCCTGCTTGGTCTAGGGTTCGTTGATAAGGGCATCCCGCCTTCCAACTTCCCTTTATATGATGTGGATACTGAAGCTGCTTATGACCAAGCAGTGAACCAGTATGCTGCCTTCCCGCATCCAGTGGTGGAGAAGGTGAACGAAGTTGCTGCTGCTGATGATGGGTTAACCATTCTCAAGACCTTCCTTGAACCGCCACAGCCAAGTGATGGTGCGGGTACAAGTGGGTTTGGAGGAAGTGGTCCTGAAGCTTGAACCTTTAGATCCCTTTCCACTGTTAGGATATGTTTATGTTTTTGTATAGATTTACACTCTTGTAGGCGGGTAGATACCCGGCCATTCTTGTAATATTTGAATTTTTATGGAATGTAAATCTTTTGTGCGGGTAGGACCGTCACTCTTGCTTTATAAACGTTATACGACTTGCTCATGCATATTATAGTTTAATTTGGCACTTGTTTTGCCGCATAAACAATATA
The DNA here is from genome assembly GCF_021521415.1 of Bidens hawaiensis. Classification (NCBI taxonomy): domain Eukaryota; kingdom Viridiplantae; phylum Streptophyta; class Magnoliopsida; order Asterales; family Asteraceae; genus Bidens; species Bidens hawaiensis. The sequence continues at coordinate 694,996 of NW_027492054.1, forward strand.
TGATTCGCTTGTGCATACTTTAGTTTAACTTAGCAATTTCTTAAGTACTTTGGATAAGTTAACCTTTCAACGTGGCAAATAATAGGTTAAAAGTTTTGCTTCCTCTTTCGTGATTGTGCGGGTAAGACTGTCACTTTCACTTAGCAGGATGGCTAAACTTTACCTATATCTGACCTGCGTGGAGGTTTTCCTCATTTTTTCCTTAAGAGATTTTCTAAGTGTTCTGAATAAGTTAACCTTTCGACGCGCGGTTGTCAATAGGTTAATGTTCAGCTTCCTCTATCATGATTGTGCGGGTAAGACCGTCACTTGCATTTAGTAGGATGACCAAACTTTACCTATGACTGACCCGCGTGAAGGTTTTCCTCATCTTTTCCTTAGAAATTCTTGCCGTTTTGGTGTTTATGCAGGTTTTGCCGCCTTCCACACGCAATGACTTCTTTTCACACTTATTTATGCGGTGAATACCGGCATCAGTGTTTTGGATAAGTTTAACCGTTCGACGCGCGGTTGTCAATATGTTAACGTTCAGTTTCCTCTATGATGATTGTGCGGGTAGGACCGGCACTTTCATTTAGTGGGATGACCGAACTTCACCTATGACTGACCTGCGTGAAGGTTTGCCGTTTTTCGTGTTTATGCGGGTTTTGCCGCCTTCCACACGCAACGACTTACTTCCCTACTTATGTATGCGGTGAAGACCGGCATATCAGTGTTTTGAATAAATTAACCGTTCGACGCGCGGTTGTCAATAGGTTAGTTCGGTTTCCTCTATCATGATTTGTGCGGGTAGGACCGGCACTTTCATTTAGTGGGATGACCCAACTTTACCTATAACTGACCTGCGTGAAGGTTTGCCGTTTTTTGTGTTTATGCGGGTTTTGCCGCCTTCCACACGCAACGACTTGTTTTCCCACTTATGTATGCAGTGAAGACCGGCATATCAGTGTGGAAAGTTTATTAAGTATAAATGTAAGACCATCAGCGTCAATGTGATAAGGAGAATAATTTCCATTAGAAGTGGCTCTGGGCCTTTTCTTTTACAAGTTTGGAATTGATCTACATGCAGACTGTGGAATTGAGCTTCCTTCCATGTTCTTGGGAGTGTCATCGAGCCTTTCGAGCCGATATGCACTTGGTTCGGAATCTCGTTGTTTACGCAGTATGTAGTCTCCGACATTGAAGCTGCAGTTTTATTCGTGTTTTTCCCAACTGGGGTTCTACACGCATTAGCCTGCTCAGCGTTCATTACGCCACGAGGTGCGTGAGCGTCCCATCTCTGACATATGCTTCGACGATGTCCTTCAAGTCTACGCATTCTTCGGTGTTGTGGCCTCTTGTCCTGTGGAAGTCACATAATTTGCTCTGATCAGCGTTGTGACGCTCTCGGATTATTGTAGCCTTTGGCCATGGGAGTCTCTCGGTGTCGAATATCTCGGTGACGCTTTTGGTGAGTGGCGTCCATCTGGAGTTTCGGTTTGACGACGGCATGTTATCCTTTCCCCCTAATCGAGGGTGCGAGCCGGATGAGGTGTCAAAGTTTACCCTTGACTGCCAAATGCCTAGCTTCCTCTTTTTGTTTAGTCGGGCGGTAAGGACATTGTTTTCTCTTGTTTTCTGGGTGTAGAGGTTTGTGCTCTGGGGAAGATCTCTACCCAGTTGCTTTTCCGTTTCCGCGAAGCGTTTAGCTGCTGTCATGATGGCATCCCATGTGGATGGCATGCCATCTTTACCCGTTAAGGTGCGGATGAGCTCTGGGTCTTTTGTGCCCTGGATGAAAGCAGCGCGAACAAGATCTTCGCTAATATTACCCAGACTTAGATTCTTTGAGTTGAAGCGAGTGATGAAGTCTAGCAAAGATTCATCTTCCTCTCGAATGCAATTGAGGATTGTCCATTGCTCTTCGGTATACTTTCTTTGTTGGCTGAAGTGTTGGCTAAACTTCTGTTGGAAGTCTGCCCAATCATAGATGTGGTGGACCGGTAGACGGTCAAACCACGCTCTGGCTGCTCCAACCAACGTCATCTGGAACATATAACACCACGTGGGTTCCGTCCAGTTGCTGACGGTTGCCCCCGCTATGAATCTGTTCAAATGATCGTCTGGGTCGGATATACCATCATAGGTGCCGATGTTGGACATCTGTTTGGCACTTCTTGGGGCGATTGCTTCCGCAATGTCCCTTGCAAACTTGGAGGTTCCCGCATTTGCAGCGGTTGGTCTGAAGGTTTTAGAGAAGTCACGTGGGTTTCCACCCGCGTTTTTTGGTTTGAAGGTTTCTCCAAAATTCCTTCTTGGTTGGAAGTCCGTTTCCTTACGCTTCCCTTTCGCCTTATGGCGAGGGTTTACGTCGGTGTCGGATTCCTCCGAATCATCGTCCAAGTACTCGCACTCATTGCTCATGTTGAGCTGTTGTCAAGTGCTTCCGAATTCGTCAGCCTGTTGGAGTGAACGTAAGCGTTCATCCAACTCAGCTTGGAATTCCCTTTGACGTTTTTCCGCCCACGCTTTAACTTGTTCGAGTGTTTGGCGGGGGAGCCTCGTCTGTTGTCTCTCCAACTGGGTATTGGTGAATCCCAGTGAAGGATTGTTTACTGCACTTGCCCCGGCACGGGTAACCGGGGTAGTGTTCGTAAAATGTGTGTATTCGCCGGTGTTCCTCCCAGTAGTTGGGGTTGTGGTTACCGGGGTTTCTTGGTTACTCCCTGGCCTGGGGACCGGAGTAACGTTAACCATCTTTTCGGAGGTTTTGAAAAAACTGAGAATTAGTTCTAGCTTTTATGCACGGATGGCGCCAATGAAGAAACACTAATTGACCCCAGGCAGATTACGGATAATCTGGGGGTTAAATAGATGTTTCCCACGAGGGGTTATGTCCGGCAAAGATGGTTCTTCTGGTGACCTGCAAAACAGACACCGTGAGCTCGTCACTTAGAAGGGGGGGGGGGGTACCTCCTTCTGACCACCCTCCGGCGTGAGAATCAGACTAGATTGCTCTTTAATATAAGTGTATATTAAGAGATTGCTAGAAAAGATAATATGTGATAAGGTAATGTAATGTAATGTCATGTGTCCATACCATTTCAAGGTGTTGGAGTATTTATAGCCGAATGTAGGTTTCCAAGCAGGTACAGCCGGCTGAATAGTATTCCTGTTCTGCCAACTGTGGGCTACGCACGTGCCATGCTGGTGGTTGGTGGGTAGGCAGCGGCTGATAGTGACCAGGCCGGCTGTGTACTATTCCTGTTCCACCAACTGCAGGCTATACACGTCCTCCGACAGGTTGGTGAGTAGGCAGCGGCTGATAGTGACATACAGTACAAGAGCGTGCTGCTCGTCATACTGTTGTCAGTGAGCTGTCGTATCTTTGGTCAGATCTTTTGTCCATACCTCGTCAGGTACAGTACAAAAGATCCTCCAGTATCATACGGACTGGCTCATTTGTGCGGGAGTGTTCCCGGCTTTGTGCGGGAGTGTTCCCGGCTTGCTCACTCCTTCTTCAGGTGACATTACTGAATTATTTAAGAGTTAAGTGCCTTGTGCGTGTAGCCTTGCTGCGCGGGTAGCCTTCCCTGATGGCTAGTATCCGTTGCTGCGGGAACAGGCGGAGTACGTCGACCATTGGGAGGCTTTTCCTGCGGGAACAGCTTGCGTACTGCGCGTAAGGATGTCACGTCTCTGAGCATGGTGGGTCCTGCGGATCCAGTTGGTTTCTGCGCAGACGTCTCTTCAAGGTGAGTCTTGCGAGTTTAGCCTTTGCGCAGACGTCCTTGTTGAAGGTGAGTCTTGCGGGTTCAACTGCGCAGACGTCCCTCTTTGAGGTGAGTCTTGCGGGTCTAACTGGGCTCTGCTGGGACCTACCTCTTCACATATAATTGCACTTTGTTTTTCTTTTAACCAATCACATCAATATGCTTTCACTTTTAAATCACAATAATATACTTTTTTTATTTTTATTATTATTATTATTATTATTATTATTATTATTATTATTATCCTAACGTAGACAATACGTTAATAATATATATTTTTTATTATCAATAAAATATGTATGTGCATTTACTTTAAATTTGTTGATGTGAATAATTGAACTGCTACCAACTTAGAGTAAGATTAGATGATGGGAACGGTATTGGTTTTTTTGCTAAAAAAATGTATAAATCATGTATTGACATGTAACCTAACATGTCTTTGTTTAATAAATGGAACCATGTTACTAAATTTTAATAAAATTAAATTGCTACCAACTTAATAGTAAACTTTTCATAATCGATAAAAGTTATTTCCGACAAGATAACTATTGACTCAGTTGCAATATTACAAGACAAATACGTATTTTGACTAAAGACACAGAACATGTTTTAAGGAATCAATGTTTAAACGTAGAGCTCAACCTTTCTTCTCTATAGATATTTATTTGCATTGTAATATTCATCTAAACTAGTTCTATGATACACAAACATGGTGTCTTTCAATAACATCGTTCATGATAAAATATAAACAAGATTAAACAACTCGCCCTTATGCATATCGAAAGCTGCATATGTTAAAATTTTAGTTAATTTTGCTACCAAATCGTTTGGTTACGTACGCTAATCATCATGTCAGTTAATGCTTACTCCGAATTTTGTTTTTTCCCCACTACCTGACATTAAAATATTATTTAGGTTTACGTTGAATGAACTTAGCATGAAATTGAAGAAAGTAATGCTTAGAATTCATAAATTGATTTATGGTACGTTTTATAATGAAGTTTTTTAGTTTTTTTACTTAATTCTCAACTCACACATCATGCAATTGCGTAAGTTGTTTAGTTTGATTACAAAATGATTAGTGGTTGGAAAATGGTACCTAACGTAAATTTATTAAAAAAATGGGTTTTCGCAGTTTAAAAAGGACAAGTCTTGTGATCATTATTGGTCACATTGTTTGTAATTTGATTATCTAGTGCAAGTCACCAATATCAACCGGTTAAACATATGGCTGCTCTATTCAACTGTTTCAATCAACTTTGGACTTCTGTAGTTGTAAGTCCACCTCTATCAAGCCTCAGTTATTTGTTTAAATAAACATGTAGCATAGAGATCTATCAATAATGATTAATTAAGTCATAAATGAATTCATGTGGTGTAATTTGTAAATGATGAGTAGAATGCATTTGGAGGATGTTGTGGCAGGACTAAGGAGGATCCGGAGACAACAACCGTGGAAATTAGCACCGGTGAGGATGGAGAGGTCAACGTAACCACCGTCGCTACTAAAGTATACAGTAGTATCGAAGGTAGTGGCTCATCTAATGCAGACCTCCTTGCTACTAGCATGATCAGCAGTGGCGGTGGTGGTGCTACACATGACACGAATTAATCTTTGAGCAAATAATTAAAGTTATGTGTGGACTAGGTAATGAACGGTTGTTGAGTAATGCCAGAGTCAACTACGAAGTAAGTAATTACTTACAAGTTACAACCCGTCATGATGTTTTATTTGTTTAATATGTATGGTTATAGTCTTTTCTTATCTATGTATGGGTTTGTTTTCTTAGTTGATATGTTTCATTTATTGTCAAAAGTTTATTGGTTGAACAAAATCAAAAATCTCCAATGCTTGTTCCATTGGTTTTAGACCTTTAGTGGTAAATGTATATTTGCATGGTGAAAAGTTGCAATTTAAAACCATTTGATTGTTGGCGAAACAATCATGCATGCATGTTCCTCAACAATGAAAAGAGATAACATGCCAAAAGTGAGATAAAGCAATTTTAGATCCAAACAAAAGATTCATCAAGTTCATTGGTTAAAGCCAATCATATTGCGAGTAAATCCAACACTACGAGTTCTGGTTTTAACCCACACAAAAAAGTACTCTTTTTTTTTTCTTTTTAACCAACATAAATTGTTTTTAACTAGAAAGACCCGGACACTCGAGATCATCCTAAACAATAATTCCGTTCGAAAAACAAATGATGACCCAACTGACTTTCACCGCATTTATGCCGCAACACATGGTAACTTTCTACCGCATTCCTAAGATACGATGTGAAATTGAATTTGGCACCAACCGAAAGACGTATGCTTGTGTTTCATGAAAACTAGTGATTATATATATAAATATAGGGTTTGGATTAAATACAAATGAAATTAACGTGCTGATTGTGAGAATCAAGTTGAGTAATTATATATACAAGTAGAAAGTAGAGTAATTGATTCTCACCATTAGTACGTTAATTTCGTTTGTATGTTAACATTCCTCTCTCTATATATATATTTATATAATTTATGACGTTATCGGGTTAAACACACCGGTCCGACATTTGATCCGGTAAGATGTCCTGGTCGATGTCCGGACCGGGTCCGAAAATTATTATTATTATTATTATTATTAATATTATTATTTGTGAGGCATATGTACCACGTGCATATGGAGCTGTACATTTTGTTTGGAGGTGATATTGTATGTACAGTTGTTCAGATCGATCGGGAGTATCTATCGTCTTCTTCATCTCTGCAGGCCTGCCATTTAGACCGCCGTGCGATTGATTCTCCGGCGGCTAAATCCCGGCGATTTACAGGTACACTGTTTTCTCATTTCTTCACTTTCTGTTTAGTTCATCACTGTATGAATCTCAAACTTCGTATCCAATTCAGTAGGCGTTCTTTTCTTCTAGATTTAACTCAATCAGATCTGTTAATTTCTTGCTGGATGACTTTAATAATTCATTCCTGTTATAGCCATTAATATATGAGATGCATTTTGATTTAAGCTTTTAAAGTAGCAATTAAACAATAGGATTTAGGTCACATTGACAACTACTAAACCATTCATTTTGAGTTTGACAAACAGATTGCATCAATTCATATGGTTATGATAATATTATTATAGGGACAAATAATCAATAATACTAAGAAATGGGTGGTCCACATGAGAGGTGGTGTGTTGTGACTGGAGGACGAGGCTTTGCCGCACGCCATTTAGTCGATATGCTCATCAGGTATGAGATATACTCAGTTAGGGTTACTGACTTAGCCCCTGATATCAAGCTCGAACACTATGAGGAGAGGGGAAACCTCGGTCAAGCCTTACGGTTAGGTCGTGCTCAGTACGTCTCCATGGACCTCTGTGACAAATCTCAAGTATTCAAAGGTTAGTTACTCAGTTAGTTGGTTAAATTACTACACTTTTTGTCTGCATATTGCAATAATAATAAGTTGTTGTTGACAGATTTACTGAGATTTTAACCGTTTATTTGTGAGGTTTTTAAGACTGTTTATTTGTGAGGTTTTTAAGACTCTTTTATTTACGTGATTTTTTGATATTGCAGCTTGTGAAGGGGCTGAAGTTGTTTTTCATATGGCTGCACCAGATTCATCCATTAATAACTACAAGCTGCACTATTCAGTCAATGTGCAAGGTAAATGCATATCGATGAACATAGTTCAGTTGAGGGAAAACTGCACAAAATAGTCACCAATTTACAATTTATTAGCGATTTTAGCAACAACCTTCGTTTTAACTTATTTTATTTATACATTGCTGATGTGACACTGGTTGATGCCATGTCGGCTGCCACTTCAGATGCCACATATTCAAGAAGTTCTTTTGTGAAGAAAAACCCTAAAATATTCATTTATTTACAAAGTTAAACGAATATGTTTTGTGATATGTATTTAAAACAAACTGTCAAAAAGTCATGTCAGATTCTGCATGTAGGCTTGTAAATGAATTGAACGAACATGAATGGACTCATGTTCGTGTTCGTTCGTTTAACTTTAACGGAACAAATGATTGAACATGAACAATTAAACGAATGGGTGTACTTGTATGTGTTCGATTGCTAAGAAAATGAATGTTTAAGTGTTCTTTCGTTAACAATATAAACGAACAGTTCACAAATGTGAATGAACGAACATCACTGAACATAGACGAGCAAACATAACTGAGCTAAAAACCAATTAAAAGTAAATGTGAACAGGAGTGTGTGGGGTTCAAAAGTTATTAAAACTAGTCAAATTATAATGTGTTCTAAATTTTAAATGAATAGATTAGCAAACATAAAATGTAAACTGACAAACATAAATGAGTGTAAAATCGTTAAAAATAATTAGCATAGAACGAACACAAACAAATATAAATGAACGAAGGAGTCATGTGTTCATGTCTGTATGCTTAACTAAACAAACAAAATTTTTAGTTCATGTTCGCTCGTTTATTAAAGCAACCCTTTCTCTTTCCAGTTTATGCAATATGATTTTCAATATTTGAATTTATAGGCACCAAGAATGTAATTGAGGCTTGTACTAAACTCAATGTGAAGAGGCTTATTTATACTAGTTCTCCTAGTGTCGTTTTTGATGGGATTCATGGCATATACAATGGAGATGAATCATTGCCTTATCCTTCTAAGGTTTTGTTTTCATTTAACTATTTAAGTTTTTCAATATACTTTTAACTCAGAATTATGTATTTCATCTATCTATTAAGTATTAATGTTATGCAATTATATGTATTATAATATTTCAGCATAATGATTCATATTCTGAAACTAAAGCCGAGGCTGAGGCACTAGTTATCAAGGCTAATGGTGTCAACGGGCTTTTAACATGCTGCATTCGTCCCAGTAGCATTTTTGGTCCTGGTGATAAGTTGCTTGTTCCATCCTTAGTTGCTGCAGCAAGGGCAGGGAAATCAAAGGTGCATAATTAATTTGTAATTATATTGCAAATTTATATATCTGTTTAGAGGATAGTATGCTGTTATGTAGTTTTTCGCTTTTTTTTTTCAAGTTAAGGAAAATTTTCAGTTTTTAAGTGGTTTAGACGAAGTCAAATCGATTTTGATCATCAAATTACTTTAGGGTCAAATGTTCAGTTTTGGGTAATCAGTTTATGAGTATGAGGAGCTGCAACAAAACTGGTTATCTAAGGGAAAACAAATTTAGTTTACTATTCCAGGCCCCTTTAGCCCTAAAAGTCTTTTAACTTTACCTTTTCACTGACAGTATATAAGAATGTCGTTTATTTTATTTTATTTTATTTTTTAACTTACCTGTTAATTTCTAGAATGAATCGTTTGGGTTCACATGTGAGATGTGAAATGGGTCAGAATCTTGGCTGGAGTCTGATTTGGGTTAAGAATGTTCTAGAGTCGTTTTTTGGTTATTATTTATGTTAGGTATTATTTAATAGGTTGGTTGATTTTATTTTTAGAGTTTATTTTGGGATTTAGGTTATGGTCTTCATTTAGTTTCTTTTTTTTATGGGTTTTTATTATTCTTCAAGTTTGGGTCTATTGTAAGTAGCGGGCCAAAGTCTATGTTACGGTGTACTTTAATTTCTGGTTTAGATCGTACAAAAGGGTAGATCAGTTGATCAATTGTGTTCTGTGTTTTCTGTTTATTGCCAATAAATTGATTTGGGCCAACATAAATTACTTAACTGAACAATATATGCCAAACACTCGAAACACCTAATTATCACAATTTCAAACAGTAGAAGCACATCCAAATGCCAACTCGTACTACCCATATCGTTAAAGCTTATTATTTTATAGAAGTTTTTTTAATTCACACAATCACTTTTATAACATGATGCCTTAAACTCACTTCAGCATCATCTTGCTTCTTATTATAACTGAGCTGGCATAAGTGACTTCTGATTTCTGGGTTACAGTTTATTATTGGGAATGGCTTAAACATGTATGATTTCACTTATGTTGAGAATGTTGCACATGCTCATGTGTGTGCTGAAAGAGCTCTAGCATCAGACGGGTCTGCTTCAAAGAAAGCTGCAGGCGAGGTAACTTAAGCCTCATCTATGATTTTATAATATCAACATATTTATAACAATAAATTGTTTTTCCAGGCTTACTTTATAACAAATATGGAGCCGATAAAGTTTTGGGAGTTCATGTCACTTATTCTTGTTGGCCTTGGTTATGAAAGGTATTCATTTCTTTCTGTCTCCGTAATTTGTTGGTGCTCAAATTATGAGGTAGAAAGCATAAAGATATATACAGTAGTTAGTTTAATACAGCAGCACTTTGTTTTTATTTCTGATTTTATGTAGTTTGCAGGCCAAGAATCAAGATTCCTGCTTATGTGATGATGCCTATTGCCCATATAGTGGAGCGGATTTACAAAGTCTTAGCTCCATATGGCATGAAGGTCCCACAGTTGACCCCTTCAAGAATTCGACTGTTGAGTTGCAACAGAACGTTTAATTCTGCAAAAGCAAATGATCGTCTTGGTTATTCACCAATTGTAACCCTTCAGGTTCATTTATATTCCATTACTAAAATATTAATTGTTACATATCTTATAATTTAATTATTGCATACATTTGATTAATGAATATGGGTTATTACAGGAGGGTCTCAAAAGGACCATTGAATCATACTCGAATCTTAGGGCTGAGCTTTTGCCCAGAAAGGAAGGGCCTTCTAAAGCTGCTATGTATCTTGGAAATGGAATAGGTATGTGTGTGTGTGTATATATATATAGCAGATTAATAAGTTTATGCTGCTTAAGTGTGTTTTTATGCCCCTTAGTTGCTCTAAATTTCATCTCTTAACTAGTTTTAAACCCATGCGTGTTGCAGCGTGCTAAACAGCCAAAAGGTTAACGTCACCGAAACTATATAAAATACGTAAACCCATCCAGCGCCTCCAAAGGCAATGAATTGTGGAAAAAACTGACGTCATATATGTATACAACTTTTAACGATGTGTACATAAGTTCTCATATGACTTGTACACTATCACACACAATTCCATTTTGTACGAAACTTATATCGAGATGTAGATAAAAACAAGCACGTCGCAAAGATATGTTCGGAATTTTACAAAACATATATTATAAAAGTCATAAGAGTAGGACACGTGTCATCATGTGGTTGGCAAAAAAAAGAAAAAAAAAAGCATTTGGAAAAGTGTAGTGTTGAAATGCTAAGTTTAATTAAAGTGGAGGTGGATTTATTTTAAGTTTTTAAAGAGCCATAGTGTAACATCCAAAAGCAAGTTTCATATGCTTGTATGTTGTGTATCATGACTTGTACAATTCTATTTAACAGTAGAATAGTGTTTTGTTGAATTTGATTTAGTCAACTTTGTGATTTGACTTTTTTGCAGTTGGGGACATACTTCTTTGGAGAAATACAAGGTTGGCATGGACTGCAATTCTTGGGTTGGTTTTATTTTACATTAATTATGTGTTACCTGGAAGTACGATGATAACTGCAATTTCAAAGGTCCTCATTTGGGCTTCAATCGCCCTGTTTCTTCATGGCAAATTGCCTGATAGTGTGTAAGTATCACGTCCCATTTTATAAATAATGTAACATTGGTGTGATTATAAGAAGCTTTTATTGGTATGCAGAATGGGATATTCAGTTGAGAAAATCCCAGAATCAAAGTTTAAGATTTCAGAAGAAACAATACGTAGAACCGCGTTATCAGTGGCATCATCATGGAATTCTGCGGTTGATAATTTAAAATCTATTTCTAGCGGGAACGACTGGATGCTATTCTTCAAGGTATTTTTATTTTATGCAAATTCATGATTTTTAAGTTATACTTTCTCTCGCTTTAATGTCTCACAAATTTCTTTTATTTTTCAATCAGATGGCTCTATCTCTCTTCATTGTTAGCTGGATCGGATCAATGCCATTGCAAAGCTTTTTTATCAAAGGTTCACACGATCTCCCCTTCTCTATTTTCTGATGAATTTAGGGGTATAATGGTCATTATAAATAGTATTTAATTAAACGAGTATATTTGATAATAATTATTTGGGGTAATTTTAGATATAGTAAAAGCTTCATATATGCGTTTCCGAAAGTAGTTAAAATATCAAATATATGTCATTAAAACCAGTTTAGTAAGTGACGATTATACCCTTATTCTTGTAAAACTTAATAATTTTTATATGCCCATCGTTAACTTCAGTTTTATTTTCAACCATTTATCAGTTTTTTAACTCGTTTTTAACTTCATTTTAAAATTTTTATAATTACACAATAGTTTTCTCAAATATTGTCGGCGTCGATCAAAATCCAAATAAAAAATAGGGTCTAAAACAATATAATGAGAAGGGGTTTTATGTTCATTAAGTAAAAAATCATAATCTATTTTTTATGTTTGGGTAAATATCATGTTATGTAAATTTGTAAGGGTATATATGACTAAAACTTTTATATTTATGTTTCTTGCAGTACTTCCCTTTGCCTTTGTTGTGTTCTACATTTACGATAAATATGAAGACGAGGTTGACAGGATTCTTGAAAAGGTTTTCCCAGTCCAACGTTTGTCAAATCCTGAGGTTTTAAGATTATTGAATCCTTTCAAGCCACTTGATAAACACGATTAGTGAACCGTCCTGTGGGCACTAACATTGAGCTATTTTGTTTGCGGGTTTGTTACTGCTATTGTTGTTAGTTGGTTGGTCTTATGATTTGTTTTCCTGGTAAAGTGGATACAAACAGTTTCTGTTTTAGTAATGCATTTTGTTTTTGTAACAGAATTAGTGGTATGTTTGTTTAATTTGATTGGTTTTGTTATTCAAAAAAAGCAACTCACTTTTGATATTATTTATTTTCAATACTATGGTTTGTATTTTTTTTTAAATCTTCATTAACCACTTGGTTTTTGCAAACTAAGTTATAAGAAAACATGTAAATTTGGAAAAGAACTGATTGATATTTAAAAACTATGTATATGATTAGATAATTTTTGTATATTAATTAATTAGTTGCTTTCAGGGGAAAATTAAAAGGCAGTAGTTATGGAATTAAGGTGTACTACAAGGGTATGGGCAAGTATCATTTGTAGTACAATGTGTGTTGTGTTATAATGAGGTGCCACAAGAAACTAAACTATGAACAGATTAAAGGAAAACTATTGAAGAAATGCCGGAGATACAAACTTGGTCCAGTTGGGTATATCTTATACTAATAATCTTCATAAATGTTATATTATTTGATAGTGCATGCATACATGTAAAAGTTTATATAATACACGTAGAAATTTTGAAACACAACACGGAAATAATCAGATTTTGAGTTGATTATATGATACATGTATTAAACGGGGTGACTGAACATGATCCAATTAATACATGGGTTGACATAATCTCTAGTAAATAGTTAACATGTTTAAGAGTTTACTAGTGAAAGAGCCCGCGCGTTGCGGCGGGAAGGCAACGAGAATTCTGTTGGTTATGGTGCCAACATTGGGTATGAACCTTTTTAAGGTCTTTTGTTTGAAAAGCAAAAGTTCTAAAATATTTGATTGTGAGTAAAACTATATAAAAAAATATGGGTTTAGATTGTGGTGTGCGGCTTTTTAAACTAAACTTATAGAACTGAAATTTTTTTTTTACCAAACTTATAGTACATATTTACTGTAATTAAGCATAATATAAAATATAAACTTACTAAAATAATGTTGTCACTTAATTTTCCTTGCCCGCTATATTATATTCTATGAAATAAATGTGAAAAGAATACGTATATATGTAATCTTGCTTGTCATAATTTAGGCTAAACCACAAATAGCTAGACTTTGAAGAGAAACATTAGAAATAGGCATCACATATGCTGCAATAATTATCAGCTTAAACGATTATTCTTGCCACAAACACATGCCTTGTGCAGTCACCAGTGTATCATTTCTATTCCTAAAAATATTCCATAACAATCAGAACCAAAGCGCATACACATGTTGTTAAAATTTACCAACTTGCAACAGACTTGATGATTACTTATCACATATTTGGTTGTATAAACATGATGGAGAATTAATCACTTTATTAGCATAGGTAGTTGACTAATTCATTACTTGTTCTTAAAAAAACAGCTTCAAACTCAGATTCAGTTGGTATAATTGTCCATGATGTTATGTTGTTAAATACAATACAGGTTCAAGTAATTCCCAGCAGTAAAACAACAGGTATAATTCTCAAAAGTGATGTTTTCTAGTTAAGCATAAATTATAAGCTTAGCATGTACCAAGTCATACTTTAAGTTTCAATTCGTTAATAAGAAGGCGCAGATACCAAGTCATATTTCAATAATTAACATTCATTCTTTAATATTATAGACAACAATTATTTAATTTCGTCTTCAATGGTATCTACGAGAAAAACAACGAAAAATCAGTGACACTGAAATTCTGACTTGACCGATTCCGAGTAATGTTGGCCGATAGACCGGTTTTTACAATAACAATTATTTGTGAAGTATGCTGTTTCTTATGAGCTTGTAATAATCCATTTGCAGGTTCTCGATAACACGAGAAGAGCGTGTGAACTACATAATATTAAGTGTGAGGTGTAACACTGCTACTTGCCTACTTTATAAGTTGTATAGATACAAACTGAGAACATTGTGGATTATATAAATTACATATTAACCGTTTTGATGTATTATTATTATTATTTATTATTATTATTATGTGTTTCAGATATTGGGACTTACATGGGGCGTATGTGAACAGTGTGGATTATATAAATACCAGATGTTGTATGATTTAATTCTACTTGTTTCTCTTCTCATGCTCAAATATTATAAAAATAAAAATATATCCTCCATTATCATAAGCATGAATACATTCATTCATAATAAATTCAATATGACCATATCATCATATTCTTGCAAAGGCTTCCCTTTCATCTCTCACAAACTTGCACAACACTAGAAATTACATATATGTAGTCTAATTTACCACCCTACAATTCTTCCTGACCTCCTGACCACCTGTAATGCTACTCATCTTGATCATAGACTTTATAAATGCATTTTTGAATGCGCTTTCTGAACTCGCAAACGTTGCTGCTAGATTCTTAGTTTTAGACGAATCAAGCAACGCTTTATCAGAAGAAAATAAACCTTTTTGTTGGAAAATAAGTTTGTAATATGTGTTATCAAAACTTGTGGAAGAAGGATCCATTGCCACTCCTGCATTCTTTGCATTAACGACCGGACAAATTTTCTTTAAACTCGCGGCAAATGAAGGGTTGAGTGACGGATCAACATCGGTCTTTGCGTTGAAGTTGTGAATTCGGCTTTTGAATGATGAGCAATGGGAGAAACCAAGAGTATGTCCACCTGAAAGTGCAACAAGGTCTTGTAGAGAGAGTCCTCTTTTAGCAAAGCTTTGTTGAAGTTGAGATATGTTGAATGTAGGAAATGGGAGTTGTATTGTTTCACTTGCTAACGATGTTCTTCCATCTTTCCTTCCTTTAGGAACATCCCATGATGGCCCTCCAGACTGCATGTGTAATACAATACAAGCTAGAAATTAATGTTCAAAATTTA